>NC_056735.1:261340515-261940515 GCF_019279795.1 Protopterus annectens | reverse complement strand
TTCGAGTGCATTCACTGTTGCAATCATTAAACTAGGGTTATCCTGCTGGCAGGCTACCCGCAGTCGGCATTATCCTGCTGGCAGGCTACCCGCAGTCGGCCTGAATTCCAAAGTCTTGGTCCGGCATCGGTTGCTGTCGTCTCTTCCCTGAAGTCAGGGTGCCAGGGGGTATAAAAGATGCAGCCAACGCCATTTTCTTCAGTTTTTCTTGCCCCAGATGTCAGGTGCCCCCAAAAGGGTAGGCTAAAAAACATTGCTTATAAAAGCATGCACTAAAATAAACAATACCTTCATCTACAAGCAAATACACCACAAAGGTTGTATAGGATAGAGAAGTACAGATAAGTCCCAGCAAAGAAAGGGGGATGGTGGGTGGGTAACCTGGACTGCAACAGTGAATACACTCGAACATCTACATTTATGGTAGGTACACAACTGTACTATGTTCATCGTGTTTCACTGTTGCAGTCATTACACTTGGGTTGAATCCCAAAGCTGAGGTTTGGCGGCTGGGTCTAAATAGAATTAGGAGTGGCTATAAGGCCCTGCAAGACTGCAGTGGCAAAGCCTGCTCTGGATTTAGAGTAAAGAGGCAAGTGGTAGTGCTTAGTAAAAGTGTGCACTGAAGTCCAAGTTGCAGCCTCCAAAACATCCTTGGTTGGTACTCCTCTGAGGAAGGCTGCTGAGGTAGCTGCTGCCCTGGTAGAATGTGGTCTAATGCCCTTAGGCACTGATTTGCAATGTTGTGAATAGCAGAAACGAATGCAGTGTCCTATCCATTTTGAAATAGTCTGCTTTGAGATAGCCTTTCCTTGTGATCCTGCAGCATATGCCACTAAAAGTTGCTCAGTCTTTCTGAAAGCTTTAGTTTTGTCCAAGTAGAAGCATAGCTGTCTGTGTATGTCCAAAGAATGCAGAAGTCTCTCCCCTTTATTCTGGGGGTTTGGGTAAAAAGTAGGCAAATTAATGGTTTGGTTAAGAGCCACACTGGACACTACCTTAGGCATAAATGTTGGGTTTGTCCTTACAGAAACCCTGTCCGGATGGAAGATTTTATTTATTTTATTTATTTATTTTACATTTGTTGACCGGGCTAGTCTAGCTGGATATATGTCCATTTTCAGTAGAGGCCCGGGGAGAAAAGCTCCAAGTGTAGATTACAGATATAAAAAAACATATAGGAAACAGAACATAGACATTGTTACATACAATTTTACATAAAAAAGCAGTAAGTAGGGAACATTAATGTAAAAAATGCAAACCAAAAAAATTTTTTTTTTTGAAAGCATACATATAAAGTTACTGTAAGAATAGATAGGATAGGAGAGGAAGGAGTGAGTTAACCTGGGTTGGTGCAGGAGCATAGCCAGTGTTTGTTGAGATGATTTTTTATTTGTTTTTTAAAAAGTGAGAGAGAGCACAAAGATGTGATATCAGAGGGTAATTTATTCCACATTTTTCCAACAGAGTTGGAAAAAAGGCAATCTCCAGCTGAATTTTTAGGTTTGGTAATATTTATCAGTAGCTTGTTGGAAGAACGTAGATGCTTCAGGTTATTGTAAGGTGAAATGAGGTTAGTGAGTATGGGTGTTTTAGTTGGTTGGTATAGGATTGTATGAGCTATTTGGAATTGTTGAAATAGGAGTTGGTTAGGAAGTTCAAGCCAACCTAGTTCTCTTAGGTTCAGGCAGTGGTGAGTTTTAAATGGGGTTCCTGTTGCAAATCGAGCAATATTATGGTAAGATTGTGCTAGTTTATTGATATTGTTTTTGGAAAGGTTAGTGAATATAGCAGATGCATATAGTAGAGAAGAGGTTAGATGGGATCTGGCTAAGATTGTCTTTGGCCTGGTGAAAGGAAGGCTTTGATTCTGTAAAGGGAACCTATTTTCTTATTAACTAATTTGATAGTATTGTTGATGTGTGTATCAAAGCTGAGGTTGATATCAATGGTTATTCCTAGTAGTTTGGTAGTCATTTCTGGGAAAATAATGGTGTTGTCAATGGAAGTAAGAGTAAAGTTAAGAGGGTAGATCTATGGGAAGGTGAGAATAATAGCAGTTTGTTTTTTTTAGGGTTGAGCAGTAGGCAGCGATCAGTGAACCATTGCTCGACAGTAGTAAAAGCCTTTTGTGTGATAGACTGTAGTTCAGTTTGTGTATTGGCAGAGCAGATACTAATTGAATCGGCATATTGTATTCAGATAGTGTTTGGGATAACTAGATTGAGGTCATTTATAAAGATAGAAAATAAAAGCGGCCTAGGATAGAGCCTTGAGGAACTCCCAATGAGATGGGAGTAGACTGGATAAAGTATTTTTCCAGAGAACTGCTTGCTGACGGTTTTCTAGGTAAGATGTAAACCAAGTTAAGGAAGGAGGATCAAGTGAGAGTGATTTAAGAATATGCAGAAGAAGTTTATGGTTAACCATGTCAAAGGCTTTAGATAAGTCTATGAAGACTGAAGATGATAGGATGTAGTTGTTACGTTACAATTAATGGAGTTGGTAAAGGAGAGTAAGGCTGTAGTAGTACTATGTGAAGGTCTGAATCCATGTTGGCAGTTAGCAAGTAGATTATTGTGTAGGAGGTGGTTAAGGAGTTGTTTGTGAATACATTTTCCATAATTTTAGCTATAGGTGATAAGAGTGCTATAGGACGGAAATTAGAGAGGTCGTTGGACTTACCCCCTTTGTGTAGTGGGATGATATAAGATATCTTCCAAATAGATGGGAAAATTCCTTCCTGTATAGATCTATTAATTAGTATAGAGATGGGATAGGCAATAGTTTTAGCAGATATTTGCAAGTATTCTGCAGGAAGTTTGTCAGCAGAAGGAGTGGTGGGTTTTAGCTTTTGAAGCAGTGATAAGATAAAGGAGGTAGATACAGGTTGCAAATGAAAGGAAGGAGGTAGCTTTAAAGTAGGGAGGGGTAGTTTAGAGGTATCAGGAGATAGATGGCTAGCAAGAGTTTGGATAGTATTAGTAAAAAATGAATTAAAGTCATTGGCTGTTTGTGTGGGATTTTCTGGGTTGGAGCCCTCAGGGGTTGGTGTGATAGACTGGCCAGGGGATAAAAGATTATTGATGCTGGACCAGAATCTTTTAGGTTCCTTGTTGGGGTTTTGTTGGAAATGTTGGAAGTAATTCTTTTGTCCATTAGGATGGCTTTTAGTACTGTTTCTAAGTTCTTTGAAGTTTTGGTGATCTGTTGGATTCTTGGTGGCACGCCATTTTGCCCAGTATTTGTTTCTAAGGATAATTTGTTGTCGGGTGGTTTTGGTTAGCCAGGGTGCTACTTTAGCATTAGTTCTAATAGTACGATTTGGGGCATAGTAGTCTAGGATAGATAGGAATGTGGAATTAAAGTGTTGGACTGCTTTGTTTAGAGGAGATGTTTTAGGGAGACCAATTAACTTGAGTTAATTCATCAAGAAAGTGTTCATAGTTGAAATGTTTTTGAGCGAAGGGTTCTATATATGGTAGGTAAAGTTAGGGTGGTTCTATGCCTAATGATATAGGTCAATGAGTGGTCGCTTAGTTCTTCAGGGAGAGTGCCAGATTGATAGGTTTGTTGAGGAGTATTAGTAAGAATCCAGTCTAAGATGGTTTCTTTTTTGTTGGTTTTATTTGTTCTAGTAGGGTTATCTATGAGTTGTGTGAATCCATGAAGGTTAATATGGGAGGTAGGGTTTGTTTTGTTACAAGAATACCAATCAATGTTAAAGTCGCCTAGGAGTATTGTTTCTTGAGGGAGGTCTGTGTGGAGTGTGTTGAGTATGCATTCTAAAGTGTTAATGTTATTTCCTGGCGGAAGATAAGCACATATGATATTAATGGTTTTAGAACTATTGATTTGAAGTTTAGAGGTAAGGATTTCTGCATTGTTATCAGGGCTAAGAGTCTGTTCTATACTGCTAATTTGGATATAAGATTTGTGGAGAATTGCTATCCCCCCACCTTTTTTAGTAATCGATCGAGTCTAATGATGTTATACCCAGGAGGAGTGATTTCACTGTCTTTGATGGAAGGCTTAAGCCATGTTTCAGTTAGGCATAAAATGTCAAATTGATGGATTTCTAGTAGGGCATGTACTTGAGAGATTTTATTACAAATACTCATTATATTAAGATGGGCAATGTAGAGGAGTTAGTTGGTCTAGTAGTAGATCGAGTGGGAGTTTTGTCTTGTTTTTTATAAGTATTTGAATATGTATGGTTTGGTCCAGGGTTTGGATTTATGTCCCCGTCCAGGAGAAGATGGAGATGTTTAAAATCTTTAGGTTTAAGAAGTTTGTATAAGTTGTCTATTATTTTTAGATTTTGATTTGTTTGATTTGATGTGACAAAATTTGTGGTATTTGGTTGGAGTGTATTTTGCTAGAGTTGTAAGGTTTGGGAGGGAAGAAGAGAAGGTTGATAGAGGTGTAGAGGTTTCTTTAGATGAAGTAGTAATATTAGGGTACAGTGGGTATTCATAGAAGGTTAGGAAGTAAGTAGCAATAAGACAGAAGAGAGATGAAAAGTAGACAAGAAGTTTTAGTTGTGTGGAGTTTTGAGTTGTGTGCATTTTAGTAATAGGGAGGTGAGTGAGGGAGAGAAGTTTGTGTGCAATATGAGTAGTTTGAAAAAGTAGTTTGGGGTTGAGATAGGATGTTACAAATTAGTGGGTGTGGTGATTGGCAGAAGAGGTAGAGTGAATGTATGATGTGTAGCAGTTTGATTGGGGTAGATGAAAGAGGGGTGTGGTTTCTAGAGGTATTAATGTAGGAGCACTGGGGGTGGGTGGGAATTGGGGTAGGGTAGGGGAGCGGAGTGAGCCCGCAGGGCGAACGGAGCGGGTAGAGACAAGAGAGTGGACAACCAAGTAAGACAATCAGTAGAAAGGGAGTAATCAGAAGGTAAGTCTAAGAGTGGGAGAATGAAACAGTGAGGAAAAACAGGCCTAATCTAAGGTGCTTATAGACGGGAGTCTGTTGCAAGGCTACAGTAAGGTGCGGTATGTAAGAGTAATAGCGGCCAGTCAGTAAATCCAGGGGTGAGGATACCGGGGTGAAGCTCAAAAACTAAGCCCAGACAGAGTAGGAATCAGGGCTAGAAGTAGGGTTGGGAGGTCTAGTTAGAGAGGGTTAAGATCAGGATGCAGAGCTGAAGAGGTAGTGCCACCTAGAGGCCAGAGGTATAGTTTCCACAACTCCCTCACATGCAAGGTAGGTAGGCTACAGGAGGGGGAAGTGGGCAACCTACTACGAACAAGAGAGTCAAGGCTGTCTAGAAGGGGTAGATTGAAGATGAAAAAGATATAAAACACTAGTTAGAGGTGAGTTGTAGGCTGCTGGCTACCTGTAATGGGGAACTAGCCTAGCAAAGCAAGGTAACTTGTCAGGAGTTATCAGTAAATATTACTAGTTACAAGCTCAGTACATACTTCCACTGTTCAACAAAAACAAACAGATGGTCACTCAGGGAGCCCGAGGGTAGTTCCAAGGTCCAGATTTATGTTCAGAGAACTTCAGGAGGGTGTTTTGTAGGTGTTAGATACTTGAGGTTCCCAGGTTCCACTGTTCAACAAAAACAAACAGATGGTCAGGTTCCACAGCCATTAATGCCTGTAACTCTGAGACTCTTCTTGCTGAAGTTATTGCTGGGAGCAGAGCTGTTTTCCATGATAAGAATTTAATCTCAGCTGTATTGGCTGGCTCAAAAGGAGGCAGTGTGAGTTTTTCCAAGACAAAATTGAGGTCCCATGCAGGTAATGGTGCTCTCCTTGGAGGTCTTATGTTTTTGGCCCCCCTGAGGAACTGCCTAAGTAATGGATATGAAAAAATAGATGGGTCTGTATTGTAATGAGCTGAAATGGCAGAAGCATGGATCTTAATTGATGAGAAGGATAGGCCTTTGTCCAGCATCTCAGTTAGATATTGTAAAATCTGAGGAACATTTGGAACAAGCGTGTCAATTCCTTGTGCCTGGTTCCAAGCACAGAATCTCTTCCATTTTTCTGCATACGATTTTCTGGTGCTGGGCCTCCTGGCCTCCAAAATAACATCCATAACCGCTTTAGAGAGAGGTGTATTCTGAATGGTTACAGTATCCGCCATGCAGCTAGATTTAGAGTTCTGAGTTGGCTGTGCAGGATCTGATTGTTTTGCTGGGTCAGTAAATGAGGAATTTGAGGCAATGTCCATGCTGGGCCTTGGGACAAGCTCCTTAGGATTGGGTACCAGTGTTGACGTGGGCAATCCGGGGCAATCAGTATCATTTGTGGCTTCTCTTGTCTGATCTTTAGGAGTACCTTGGGGAGGAGTGGCAGTGGAGGAAAGGCATATACTGTAAGGTTTTTCCAGCTGAATGACAGAGCATCCACTTTCCATGCTTGTTTGTGATAAGTCCTTGTGCAGAATCTCTGAAGTTGGCAGTTGTGAGGGGAGGCAAAAAGATCTATATCTGGGCATCCCCATTTCCTTGTTACCATGCTGAAGATTTGTGGATCTAGTTTACACTCGTGAGGGTCCATGAGGTTTCTGCTTAGTTCATCTGCCAGAGCATTTGTTTTTCCTGGCAGGAATTGTGCTTGCAGGTGTACTTGGTAAGCCAATGCTGTGTTCCACAAAATCATGGCTTGTCTGCAGAGGGGGTAGGAATGTGTGCCCCCCTGCTTATTTATGTACCACATGACTGTGGTGTTGTCCATCTTTATCAGCAGTTGTCCTGAATGAAGTAGGTCTGTCAGGGCATTTTGTACAGCTAGCATCTCTTTTTGATTGATGTGTAGATGCCTTTGGCTTGGGGGCCATGAGCCCTGAATACATTTTCCTGCCATGTGGGCCCCCCAGGCATAATCTGATGCATCTGTTGTTAGTGTTTGCCTGGCTGTGAGTAAAGTGAATGGCTGTCCCTTGTTCTGGTGACAGGCCTGTGCCCACCATCGAAACTCATTTTGCAGGCAGGGAATGAGTGAAATTAATGATTCCAGGCTGTGGCAATGTTGAGTCCAAAAACTTTTTAGGTACCATTGTAGTTTCCTCATATGCAGTCTTGCATATGGAATTAGCAGAATGCAGGAGGCCATGTAGCCCAGAGCCTGCAGAATTTTTCTTGCAGATAACTGGGTCTTTGTTGCCATGCTTTCGAAGTAAGAAGTCAGTTGCCTTTGTTTGTCTGGCGTGAGATAAGCCATCTGGGCAGTTGTATTTAAGCTTGCACCCAGGAATATTATCTCTTGAGAGGGTACTTGTTTTGATTTCTTTTCATTTACTGTGTATCTTAGGCAAATTAGTAATCTTTTTACAAACGCCAGATGCTTTAGTAGAATGTCTTTGGTCTCTGCTTGAATAAGGCAGTTGTCCAAGTAGGGATATATTTGAATTCCTCTTTGTCTGCAAAATGCAATTACTGGTGCCAGGCATTTTGTAAAGACCCTGGGCGCAGTAGATAAGCCAAAGGGCAGTGCAGAGAATTGGTAGTGCATTGAGCCAGCTATGAATCTGAGGTATCTTCTGCAAGATTGTTTGATTGGGACATGCAGATATGCCTCTTTGAGGTCCAAAGTTACAAGCCAAGCCTTTTTGCTCAGCATGGGCAGAAGCTGCTGCAGAGTCAACATTTTGAATTTCGGAACGTCCAGAAAAGTATTTAGAAGAGACAGATCCAGAAACGGTCTCCATGCTTTGTCCTTTCTTGGTACTAAGAAAAGTCTTGAGTAAAATCCTTGTCCCTGCTCTTGTTGTGGCACTGGCTGAATAGCCCTCATGTCCATGAGAGATTAAACTTAGTTTTGTGCCTCTGCCCATTGATTGTGTGGCAGGTCTGGCATACCTTTTGCCTTTGAAAGGGTGTGAAAGTGGAACCTGTAGCCCCGAGAGACTATATTTAAGACCCATTTGTCCTGGGTGATCATGAGCCAATTTTGTGGAAAAAGTGCTAGTTTTCCCCCTAAGGGTGCTGCCAAAAGATAAATGCTTGGCATTGGCAGAGGGAAGTCATTGGGACTGTTTCCTATATGGCTGTGATTTGTCTTCTCCGCTTTTGGAGGTAGAAGCACCACACTGTTTGGGCCTGTATGAGCCCTGGGGCTGTTGTCTGCCTCTAGGGCGTCTCTATCTGCCTCTTTGTGGCCTGTCTGACACGGGAAAGGACCAATTCTTAGAAGGCCAGTTCCTGCTAAATCTGGGTGGCTGCACCTGTAAGAAATCCTTCACTGTCTGCATAGATTTAGCTTTATCCTCCATTTTTTTCAACACCTCTTCTGCCTTAACACCAAAGTATCATGCTGTAATGGAGCATCCAATAATTTTGCTTTAACATGATCAGGCAGAGTCTGTTCCTTTAACCAAGCATGCCTTCTAATGACAGAGCCTGTTACAGCGGCCCTGCAAGAGGCCTCCAGTGAATCATAACCACATTGCAAAGTATGTTTTCCCACTTGTTCAGCTGCATACACTGCAATTCCTTGTTCTCGGCACATTCAGAATTTGTCAACATTTTCTGTTTTAACAGAGATATTAAATATTGCTGATATTTAAGCATATGACACTGAGAATTTAAAGCCCTTACAGCCAAGGTAGCAGAAGTGTAAACTTTTTTCCCCCATCTGTCCAGTGCCCTAGAATCTCTATCTGAGGGGGCAGGGTTTTTTTGCAGTAGCAGCCTTGACGCCTTTGGGACCCTGAGATATAGTTTCTGGGTCAGCAGCAGGGTTTTTATACAGAAATTTATGAGAATCTGGAACCCTGTAGTATCTGTCTGGCTTAACAGGTGCAGGAGGTAAAGAGTCGGGAGACAGGCCGGACTCTGAAAATACATCATCTACAATGTCTAGAACAGGAGGAATAGCAAGAGGTCTGTGCTGAGGTAGTAAAAGAAAGTCTCTGAGCCTTTTCTTAGAATCTGAATAATCTTGGCTCTCCCAGTGGAAATGCTCCCTCATGGTATGCAAGGTTTCCCCAAATGAGTAATCCTCAGGAGGAGAAGCTGAAGGAATAGATTTATTCAGCATCAGAATCCTCATAGGGAGGAACAGAGTATCCCTGATCTGAAGAGGAGTCAGAGGAAATGGAAACCTGATCAGAGGAATCATATACAGTGTCTTGCCTAGGCCTCTTATCAGGAGGGGGATGGGAACACCTGATCAAAGTAATTAGGTCTTCGGCCATTTTGAGCATCTGTTTCTTAGGCATGGAAGTCTGTCCTGGAGAGTGCTGTACTTGTTTCCTTGTCTTTAAAACTGTTTTAGTCTTTGTCTTTGATGCTGAAGTTGGCTTGATAAAAAGCTGTGTAGGTCTGAAAACACCCTCAGAAGCCGATGCCTGCTCAGCGGCTCCGGACCCATCTGAGGGATTAGTTTCCGAAGGCCCAATACCTTGAGTATCAAGAGGCCTAGCTGTCTCCACGTGGGAGTCAGAGGCGGCCTGTGGCTCTGAGGTAGCGGGTGTCAGGGGCTGCGAAAGCACCTCACTGAGGACCGGCAAACTGGCGACTGGCCTAGAAGAGGCTTCATCGTTCTTTTTAGACCTCGGATGCCTGTCCTTTTCTTTTTCCTTGCGCTTTTTATGAACTCCAGTCGTCAGCTATTCCGATGGCATTATGTAGTTAAACCTTCGGTCAAAGTAATGAAAAGCAAAATCATACCAATGCTTAATAGTGTGTTGGTTAAATCTAGCACAAAACCAACAACTAGCAATGTCGTGGTCAGGGCCTAGGCAAGGAATACAGTAAGAATGAAAATCCTTATGAGGTATTTGCTTCCCACAAGAAATACAATGTTAACTTTTTCTGACATCAGTCTGGAGCAAGAAAAAAGTTTCCCCAACAGGGTACTTAGCTTTATAGAAGACTTCGGATCTGAAATTCAATTTCGAAAATCTCAGGAGTCGGCCGACTGGCACTTGCGAACTGCTTTTGCTTCGGGCACCGCACGGCAAGAAAGACTGAAGAAAATGGCGTCGGCTACATCTTTTATACCCCTGGGGCCCTGACGTCAGGGAAGAGGCAACAGCAACCGATGTCGGACCAAGACTTCGGATTTCAGGCTGACTGCAGGTAGCCTGCCAGCAGGATAATGCCGACTGCGGGTAGCCTGCCGGCAGGATAACCCTAGTGTAATGACTGCAACAGTAAAACATGATGAACATCATAAAGGTTCATCTCACTTTTGCCAAAAAACATCTTGATGATCCCCAAGACTTTTGGGAAAATATTCTGTGGACTGATGAAACAAAAATTAAACTTCTTGGGAGGTGTGCGCCCTGTTACATCTAGCATAAAAGTAACGCAGCATTTCAGAAAAAGAACATCATGCCAACAGTCAAACATGGTGGTGGTAGTGTGATGGTCTGGAGCTGCTTTTGGACCTGGACGACTTGCTGTGACTGATGGAACCATGAATTCTGCTCTCTACCAAAAAATCCTGAAGGAGAATGTCCAGCCATCAGTTCGTAACCTCAAGCTGAAGCACACATGGGTTCTGGAGCACAACAATGATCCAAAACACACCAGCAAGTCCAACTCTGAATGGCTTACAAAAAAACAAAATGAAGGTTTTGGAGTGGCCTAGTCAAAGTCCGGGCTTGAATCCAATCCAATTGAGATACTGTAGCATGACCTTAAAAAGACGATCCATGCTCAGAAACCCACCTATATGGCTGAATTAAAACAATTCTGCAAAGAAGAGTGGGCCAAAATTCCTCAACAGAGATGTGAAAGACTCACTGCCAGTTATCGTAAATGCTTGATTGCAGTTGTTGCTGCTAACGGTGGCACAACCAGTTATTAGGTTTAGGGGGTAATTACTTTTTCACATAGGGCCATGTAGGTTTGAATTAGTTTTTTTCCCCTTAATAAATAAAATCATCACTTAAAAAATGCATTTTGTGTTTACTTAGGTTATCTTTGTCTAATATTTACATTTGTTTGATGATCTGAAAGATTTAAGTGTGACAAACATGCAACAAGATAAGAAATCAGGAAGGGGGCAAATACTATTGTATTTTTACTCTTCAACTTTAAATCCTACATAGTCAAAGAATTACTTTTTTTCATTTACACTAGTACTACTTTTACTTAAATGCCATGGTGGTGGTACTTCGGTAGCGTTGTCGCCTCACAGTTAGATGCTGACCGGTTCGACTCTCAGCTAGAGCGTCTTCTGCGTGGAGACATGCGTGAATGGGCGTACCTTCGTTGAAGGTTGTGCGATAGGGCTGGCAACTCAGCACGTAAAAATCAACTGCCAATCATTAGCGGACCGGAGTTCCGCTGTGGCGACCCCTAATCGGGAAAAGCCGAAAGACACAACAACTAGTACTACCTTTACTTAGCTAATTACAAGCAAACTAAGCAGTACCAATTCCACTGTTTTTCTAAACCCACTGGTTCTAAGGGGCTGGAACCCACAACTAACAACAGATTTTTTTTTTATGCCAGTAAGTGGGCCCCACTCCACTCATCTACCCTACCACCAAATCCCTCCAACACCATTTCAACTTCATTTATACCTTATCTAACTCCATTCCTATAAAACCAACATCCAATCATTCTCAACTTCCATTTTAATTATATTCAAAACTCCCACTCCTCCTCACACTCACTCCTCCCATCTCTCTTATCCACTTCACTCTTGTTCAGCTCTAGTTCACAATCTCCCTCCTTTCTCTAATTCCCCCATCTGCTCTTCCCAGTACTACTCCTGACTTCTAGTTACTTCTCCTAAAGCTCCCTTACACAGTCCTGACCTCTATCTCACTATACTTTATACCTTACTCCACCTCATCATGTTGCCACCCCTCTTGCTTACCATTTCCCTTCTTCTTCTAGCAAACATCACAGCACTTCACAATATACTGATCCCATAAAATACATCCACCATTACTTCCCCTTTCTTTACCAGGAACAAAAACAGTAATTCTCCCATTGCTCCACTTCTGGACAATATTGACCCCTGTTTCTATTTTAAATACAAAGTAGTTGTTTACCAGAAACCCATCCACATATAAAACTTATCCTCTTAAGAACAACGTTAGATACCACATCGATATTATCCTGCTCTAAAAATCGCACAATGCAGCAACATCCTCCCTAACTCAGTCACAGTTAACCTCTTCAGTACTATAGATGCTACATCACCACCCTTAATTGTCCCACTCATCAGACAAATACTTTTAAACAAAACAAAATCCTATCTCAACCCACCATACATGCCATGCTTACACTCTTTACTCAACCAAATACACTCTCAGTCCCTCAATAGTAAACGCAGAGCCCACAGCAACCTGTTATCCCTACCCTCCCACATCTAAAGATCCACTAAAAAAATAAAATCTTCTAACTTTAAATCTCTGTAGCATCTGCAATAAATGCAGTGAACTACATGACTGCATCTATCTCCACACCCTAGACCTCTTGGCAATCACTGAAACCTGGCTTGAACCCAATGTTAAAGACAAAGACCTCCCTCCACCTTGGTATAACATAATTAGAGACAAATGAACTAGAAAGAAAGCAGGTGGAATAACACCACTCTATCCCAACACCTACCTACTCTATTACTCAGCACTCAGAACCCATCTCAAAATTCCAAAATGCAGAAATACTCATCACTTTCCTTAATCTGAATAAGAGAAAAGTATATGCATTGTTGCACTCTATATACCCCTGGGAATAATATTCTCATACTAGAAGATATACTCTCATATGTATCTGATACCATTTTGAACAAAATCATCGTACTAGGTGATGTTAATATAGACTGGTAGAACTTAACCTCTAACTGCTCAACCTCCAGTATAAACTTATTTGGATTCACACAGTTCATTCAGAGTCCAACTACATACACAAGTCATATGATAAAGGTACCATTTTCAAGTGGATACTGGCTTCTGACTCCAGTAAATATCAGTAAATATCTGGATGCTCTACACTTCTTGATGCTCTAAGTGACCATTTCCCAGCACGTGACCTTAGAAGTGTAGCCCATCTGACCAAGTCACATCAATATATAACTGCTTGTAATCTGTCAAAATTCAATCAACAGACATTAACACTTTAAAAGCGATTATCTGGACTACACTAAAAACTTTCCCTTTAATGATACAGTTATACAGTTCAACACCCTGTTCCTAAACACTAAACAACTTTACCCCTCTCCATAATATAAGAATGAAAATTAACCACTCCCCTTGACTTTCAAGACAAACGAGAACATTATGCACAGCAGAGAGACAGCATGGAAAGACTGTCAAAATAACAAAACAATAACCTTGAAACTTTTAGACAATTCTGTAACCAGGAAAAAAAAGAAGTTATGTACTCACCATAACGTTCTGTATTGTCGATTCTTTCATCTCTCTTTACAGATGGGTTAAGGATCTGATCCTCGGATCCAACTCGGCCGTTACTAAGCTCGTGGCAGCTATAGAAGCTCTTGGACACTCCACAATGCATCTCTCCCCGTACTCTCAGATCTTGTTTGCCATAACACACGGTGGCAGTAAACTCAGTAATACAGAGTAAAGCATGACAGATGATTGAAAAAGCCAGCTCCGCTGAGACAATGATAAAAACACCTGTCCTGATTGTAAAAACTTCTCATTCAACTAGGGCAGGGGGATGGAAGGACAGAATGTGAGGCGAGATGAAAAAAATCGAAAATAAAGATGGAATGTTATGGTGAGTACATAACTTCTTTATCTGATATTTTCAATTTTTGCATCTTGTCCTCACAGATGTGGCAGAGTCCGCAGCTTCCTATATCTTGGTGGCTCAAGGGAGAATGTTCCTCAGAACCATAGAACCAAAGGAAGCCCTTCCATGGGACACCAAGTCCAACTTATAGTGGGAGATAAAGGTATGATGGTTACACCATGTAGCAGCTGCATAAATGTCATCCATGAAAGCATTAGTTAGAAAAACAGCCGATGAGGCCATAACCCTAGTGGAGTGGGTTCGAGCAGACTTGG
This sequence comes from Protopterus annectens, assembly GCF_019279795.1. Lineage (NCBI taxonomy): Eukaryota > Metazoa > Chordata > Ceratodontiformes > Protopteridae > Protopterus > Protopterus annectens. Next base: position 261,926,562 of record NC_056735.1, on the reverse strand, counting down.
GATGATTAATACCTTTTGAAGTCTAAACAAAGGAGATACAATCAGAAAGCCATCTTGATAAGGTAACCTTGGAGACTGATGAATCTTTCTTAGTGCCAGCAAAAACAATAAATAACTGTTTTGTCTTGCAAAACTCTTTGGTTCTTTGTAGGTAGAATCACAACTGTCTATGTGCATCTAACAAGTGTAGAACATATTCACCCTTGTTGCTAAAGTTAGGAAAGAAGACAGGCAGGTGAATGGTTTGGTTGATATTACATTGAGAAACAACTTTGGGGGGAAAGGAGGGGCTGGTATGCAGTGAGATCCTGTCTTAGTGAAAAATTAGATGAGTGTGAGCACAAGGCTTGGATGTCCGAAATTCTCCTTGTCAGTGTGAGTGCTACTAGAAAAGCAGTTTTCCAGGAAAGAAACTTAATATCACAGGTGGCTGTGGGTTCAATGGGCGATTGTACAATAGAAAGTACAGTTGTGTACACTTACCATAAATGTAGATGTTTGACTGTATTCACTGTTGCAATCATCACATTTGGGTTATCTGCCTGCAGGTAGCCCTCAGTCAGCCTGAATACCAGAGTCTTGGGATTTCTGCGTCTGATGCTGTCGCTTCTTCCATGACGTCAGGACGTCATGGGTATAAAACATGCAGCTGATGCCATTACATCAGTTTTTCTTGCCCCAGATGTCATAAGCCCCCTAAATAGGAAGCAATTACATGGTGTGGAACACCCCCAGCAAAAAGCAAATACCAATGATATACGGTATGCCAAACAAAAAGGATAGGTAGAAGTAAAGAGAAGTCAGGGGGCTGGAAGGAGGGTAACCAGAACTGCAACAGTGAATATACTCGAACATCTACATTTATGGTAAGTGTACACAACTGTACTATGTTCTTCGTGTTTCACTGTTGCAGTCATCACATTTGGGTTGACTCCCAAAGCTGAGGATGGGTGGAGGCAGTCAAGAAGCATTAGGGCTGGCAAGCCGGCCCTGTAAGACTGCTGTAGCAAATCCAGCTCTGGATTTAGAAAAGATAGGTAAGTGGTAATGCTTGGTGAAGATGTGTACAGAGCTCCAGGATGCAGCTTCCAGGATGTCCCTGGCAGGGACTCCCCTGAGAAATGCTGTAGAGGTTGATGTAAAATGTGTTAATGTGTTCTGATCCGCTGTGGGGCAGGTTTCCCACGATGTTTGAAGCAGAAATGGATGCAGTGTGCTAGCCATGTAGAAATGGTTTGCTCTCTGCCCCTGTAACAAAACTGACTAGCAGCTGGTCAGATTTTCAGAAAGGTTTAGTCCTGTCCAGACAGAACTTAAGCTGCCTGTGCATGTCCAGGGAGTGCAGGATCCTTTCCCCTGTATTCTGAGGCTTGGGGAAAAAGGTTGGCAAATTAATGGATTGGTTTAAAGCCACACTAGATACCACCTTTGGCATAAATGATGGGTTAGTCCTGAGAGAACCCTGTCCGCATGAAAGATAATGAAGGGTTCCACGGCCATAAGGGCCTGCAATTCAGACACTCTTCTTGCTGAAGTGATGGCTAGAAGTAAAGCTGTTTTCCAGAAGAGGAATTTTAACTCTGCTGAAGCCGCAGGTTCAAAGGGCGGAAGAGTGAGTTTTTCCAATACAAAGTTAAGGTCCCTGGCTGGAGTGGGAGCTCTCCTGGGGGGGGGGGGGGTCTTAAATTTTTTGGCTCCTCTCAAGAACTGTTTGACCAGAGGATGAGAGAAGAGGGGTGGCTCGGTATTATAATGAGCTGAGATGGCAGAGGCAGGACTCTTAATTGAAGAGAAGGATAGGCCTTTATGGAACACTTCTGTTAAGTAATCTAGTATATGATGTAAACTGGGCACATTTGTGTCCATTCCTTGAGACTGGCTAGAGGAACAGTATCTTTTCCACTTTTCTGAATAGGATTTTCTAGTAGTAGGCCTTTTTGCCTCCAGGATGACATCCAGCACCTGTTTACTGAGGGTTCAGGGGATGAACCAGGCTGCTAGGTTCAGGGTTTGTAACTGAGGATGCAAAATCTGGCCCTTCTGCTGGGACAGCAGGGAGGGGGTCTGAGGCAGGTGCCACGGTGGCAGTACTGTCAGAATGCGCAAAGGTGGGTACCAGTGCTGGCGTGGCCAGTCTGCTGCAATCAGGACTGTCCTTGGCTTGTCCTGTTTGATCTTTGGTAGAACCTTCGAGAGGAGGGGCAGAGAGGGAAAGGCATAGATGGAAAGGTTTTCCCATGTAAAGGACAGAGCATCCACTTTCCATGCTTGGCTGTGGGGAGTTCTGGTACAATAATTGCTCAATTGAAAGTTCTGAGGGGAAACGAAGAGGTCCACCTCTGGTGCCCCCCACCTGTGGATCAGCAGCTTAAATGATTTGGGTTCCCGTTTCCACTCGTGTGGTCCATTAGATTTCTACTTCAGTCATGTACCTGTGAATTTAGTTTGCCTGGCAGGAATTGAGCTTACAGGTGCACATGGTTGCTCAAGGCTATGTCCCACAGAGCCATGGCTAACCTGCAGAGTGGGTAGAAAAAGTCCCCCCCCCCCCGGTTGTTTATGTACCACATAACTGTTGTGTTGTCTGTCTTTATCAATAGTTACCGTGGAAGAATAAGGTGTTTGAAGGCTGTCAGAGCATTCTGTACAACTAACATTTCTTTTTGACTGATATGCAGGTGCATTTGCTTTGGGCTCCATTTACCTTGAATACCTTGTCCTGCCATGTGAGCCCCCATGCATAGTCTGATGCGTCTGTTGTTAGGGTTTGGGCGGCAGGGGGTAGAGTAAAAGGGAGTCCTTTGTTGTGGTAGCAGGCCTCTGCCCACCAAAGAAACTCAGCCCTTAGGCAAGGAATGATAGGAATCATTGTTTCCAGGTCCTGAGAAAGTTGACACCAGAGACTTTTTAAGTACCACTGAAGTTTCCTCATAAGCAGTCATGCATATGGAATTAGTAGAAAGCAAGAGGCCATGAACCCTAGGGCTTGCAGTATTTTTCTTGCAGATAGCTGAGTTTTGGTGGTGAGTAGATTGAAGTAGTTTGTCAAATACATTTGTTTTTCTGGAGTGAGGAATGCCATCTGGGAAGTTGTGTTCAAGCTTGCTCCCAGGAATACAACCTGTTAGCTGGGTACCTGATGTGATTTCTTTTTGTTGATGGTGTACCCCAGTGAAGTTAGAACTCTCTTTTAAAAATGTCAGGTTCTGGAGTAGCAATTCCTGACTGTCCACCTGAATCAGTCAATCGTGCAAGTATGTGTAAATTTGACCAAGAAAAAACAGCACACAGTGTAAAAACAAAAATACCAAAAAGAACACTGTAGGAACTTGAGAAAGACCAAATAAAACCCAAAAACTTTAGAGTGCTAAACAATTTAATTCCAACGCTTTCGTCAAAAAGACTTCATCAGAAATACATACAACTAAAAACTTCAACACTTTAAATAATGCCCAGCATTAATCAATTACATACTCAATGAAATACTTAATTACACAATTAGCAATAAATGTTCATTTAAAAATGTATAACAGAATTAAAACTAAAACATTTAAAAAAACTGTAGTACTATATGTTACTACTTGCAACTAATAAATATATGAATATTTAAATGTAAATATAGATGAATATATATAAGCATTTATATAAAATCAACACAACATTGCTCAGCAACCCTTAGGAAAAAACTAACTGGCTAACTTTCTGTCTTCCAAAGGATGCACAGCATTCTACATCGGGATGACCACTAGACAGTTGATCTAACGTATAAAAGAGCACTATTATGCCATTAAGGTGAAAGATGACAATAATGCTCTTTATAGGCATGCATGTATATGTACTAGTTACAAAAATTTCTATTTTCTATTTTAGAGCATGTGCCTGATGATTTAAGAGGGGGTACCATGAGAAACAGGGTCGAAAGAAAAGAGACCCTGTGGCAATTTAGATTAGGGGCTGATAGTCCACCTGGACTAAATGAATCAGTCGACATCAAATGCTTTTTGGAAGACAGAAAGTTAGCCAGTTAGTGTGGAAGTTTTTAGTTGTATGTATTTCTGATGAAGTCTCTTTGATGAAAGCGTTGGAATTAAATTGTTTAGCACGCTAAAGTTTTTGGGGTTTATTTGGTCTTCCTCAAGTTATTACAGTGTTGTTTTTGGTATTTTGATGTGTAAATTTGAATTGTTCTCTGCCTGCGATATGCAACGGCTGGAGCTAGGCATTTTGTGAATACCCTGGGCGCAGTAGATAAGCCAAAGGGAAGTGCAGAGAACTGATAATGCATAGAGCCTGCTCTGAAATGTAGGTATTTCCTGCAAGATTCCCTTATGGGGATGTGAAGATAAGCTTCTTTTAAGTCTAGGGTGGCAATCCAGGAGTCCTTGGCTAGCATAGGAAGCAGCTGTTGGAGAGTAAGCATCTTGAACCTTGGAACCACCAGGAAGTGGTTGAGAATAGACAGATCCAGGACAGGGCACCAAGAGTTTTCTTTCCTGGGTACCAGAAACAGTCTGGAGTAAAAACCTTGTCCCCTATGCTCTGCTGGGACAGGTTGAATAGCCTTGATACTGAGAAGAGAAAGTACTTGCTTTTGGGCCTCTGCCCACTGGTTTGGGGGGAGGTCTGGCCATCCGCTTGGGGTTGGCAGTGAGTGGAAGCAGAATCTGTATCCCTGGGATACAGTGTTCAAGACCTATCTGTCCTGGGTGATGTACTCCCCGTTTTTTGCATGTAGGGCAAGTTTTCCTCCTAATGGTGCAAGTACTTGGGCAAGGCTTGGAAGAATTAAGGATACATCATTGTGAGATTTTACCATAGGATGTTGGCTTACTACTCCCTGTTTTAGAAGAGGGAGCACTCCATTGCTTAGATCTGTGCATACCCTGAGATTGTAATCATGGTGGTATGCTGCCTCTGGGTTAGGACTGAGAAGGTCTGGGAGGGATTGGAAAGGACCAGTTTTTAATAGGCCAATGCCTATTGAATCTAGGTGGCTGTACCTGTAAGAAATACTTAACAGTTTGCATAGATTTAGCTTTTTCCTCCATGTTTTTGAGGACTTCTTCTGCTCTATTGCCAAATAGACGTTCTTGATTTAGTGGTGCATCTAGTAATTTTGCTTTGACATAGTCTGGCAAGATATATTCCTTATGCCAAGCATGCCTTCTAAGAACAGACCCAGTGACAGCAGCCCTGCAAGATGCTTCTAAGGCATCAAACCCACATTGCAAAGTATGTTTTCCAACTTGGTCAGCAGAATGTGTTAACTCTTGTAAATCTTTATGTTCTGCACAATCAGGAATCAACATAATTTTCTGTTTAATTAGCTCCATAATATGTTGCTGATACTTAAAGCCCTGATGGCCAGAACAGCAGAGGTGTACATCTTCTTACCCCATCTGTCTAAAGCCCTAGAATCCCTGTCTGAAGGGGTAGGGCTTTTGGCTATTGTAGCCTTAATGCCTTTAGGTCCCTGGGAAATGGTCTCTGGATCTGCAGTAGGATTCTTAAAGAGAAACTTGTGGGAGTCAGGTACTCTGTAGTACCTGTCAGGTTTCCTGGCTGCTGGAGGCAAGGTATCAGGGGTAAGGCTAGATTCCAAGAAGACATCATCTACAATCTCCAGAAAGTACAGTTGTGTACACTTACCAGAAATGTAGATGTTCGAGTGTATTCACTGTTGCAGTCTGCCAACTGAGGGCAACCTACCAGCAGATTACCCAAATGTAATGACTGCAACAGTGAAATACAAAGAACATCAGGCGGTACAGCTGCAGGCCTGTGCTGAGGAAAGTCTAAAAATTCTCTGAGTCTCTGTTTGGACTGTGGGTAGTCCTGGCATTCCCAGCGGAAATGCTCTCTTAAGGTATGCAGTGTTTCACCAAAAGAAAAGACCTCTGGAGGAGAGGCAGAGGGAATAGAATCCTCGGCATCTGAATCCTTATAGGTAGATAAGGGAATGTCCTGGTAATCAGAGGGATCAGAGTCATCAGGCTCATGGTCTGTAGAATCAGAAGGAAAATCAATCCTTTGTGTTATAGAGGGCTGGTTTCCCCTAATTAAAGTTATAACATCTTCAGCTATTCTAAGCATTTGTTTCCATGGCATGGGAGCTAGAGCATGCGCATTGGTCATCAGTTTTCTAGGCGAAGTGCGAACTCTGGGCCTAAGAAACTCGGTAGATTTAGTCAAAAACGAAGATGTCGGTTTAATACGAACATCAGAAGGTTGGAATACACCCTCAAAAACCGGTGCCTGCACAGTGGCTCCGGACTCATCCAAGGTAGAGACATCCACAGGTTCCATAGTTGAAGAAGCAACTCGTGGTATACCGGACTCCGAAAGGGTCTCAGCAGAGGCCTGCGAATCTGTAGAAGTGGGTATCAGGGGCTTCGAAGGCGCCTCACTGAGTATCGGCCTATGTGGTCTGTCTCTGTCATTATCCTTACATTTTTTTGGAAGATCAGTAGCCGGATGGCTTATCAAAGCCATTTTGGAATACGGAGAACGAGAGTGAAAAACTTTAGTGACAAAAATAGCCCGACAACGAATAGTTCGGGTGTTGAACAAGGCACAGAACCGACAGCGAGGAACATCGTGGTCTGGGCCTAAACAGGTGATGCAGTAAGAATGAAAATCTCTGTGAGGTATTTGCTTTCCACAGGCAAGATAATTATTAACTTTTTCTGACATCTGTTAGAGAAAGAAAAAGGATCCCCAATGGGGTACTTATCTTTTAGAAGACTTCAGGTCTGAAACTCGAAAAATGAAAATTTCAGAAGGCGGCCGACCAGCACTTGCAAATTGCTTCTGCTTCGGACACTGCACGGCAAGAAAGACTGATGTAATGGCGTCGGCTGCATGTTTTATACCCATGACGTCCTGACATCATGGAAGAAGTGACAGCATCCGACACAGAAATCCCAAGACTCTGGCATTCAGGCCGAATGAGGGCTACCTGCAGGCAGATAACCCAAATGTGATGACTGCAACAGTGAAACATGAAGAACATCACAGTACTAAGCTGAGGTCCCACGGGGGAGAAGGGTTCCTGTGAGGAGGTTTTAACAACATAGTGCCTTTTAAGAAGGTTTTGCAAAGTTTGTGGGAAATCAAGGGCAAATTATCCTCACCAACATGGAAAACTGAAATGGCAGCTAACTAAACTAACTGCAGAGGCAGCTGCTCAGTGATTAAAAAGGTGAGCCAGGAAACCCAAGATAAAGTGAACAGGGGCTGTAATAGGATCTACATCATGCTGTTGAACCCGAATCACAAATCTCTACCAGTTACTTTTGTACAGCTGTTGGGTAGACAATTTATGAGAAGAAAATAAAAAATGTCTGACTAGCGAAGAGAGCATAAGTTGTCTGGCAATTAACAGAACTGGAGAAACCAAGCAGCCAGGTTGAGATTGTGGAGGTTGGGATGAAACATTCCTGTAGAGTGTGGCAGCAGCCCTGGAAAGCTTTCCAGAATCTAGGATTTCTTCTGAAGATGAGGCAGAAGAAAGGGAAACCATATTTGATGAGGCCAGAATGGGGCAAAGAGGATTACTGTTCTCTTCAACCTACTTGCTTTCTGAATGAATCTGGATATTAGGGGAAGTGGGGGAAAGACATAAAGTAGACTGGGGGCCAATCATGAGTGAGAACATCCCTCTGGGACTCCCTCTGTAGGGGGATTAGGGCAAAGTAGTTGCTGCATTTGATGTTTAGGGGGAAGCAAAATGGACGCAGCAAGGCTGTCGCCATCTGCAGAAAATGTCCTCCACTACCTTTGGATTGAGGGACTACTCACGAGGCATGAGAATGGACCTGCTCAATTTGTCCGCTATCATGCTGTATTTCCGCAGAATGTGTGTTCTTATGAGAAAACGGCTGGAGGAGCTCACCCAGTGCCACACTCTGACAGCCTCTCAACACAGAGGGTAAGACCTGGTTCCCCCTTGCTTGTTTATGTATCAGACGACTGACATGTTGTCCGACTGAAATGCAACTGTTCCCAGAGGAAGGGAAGCCTGAAATGCTTGCAACATGAGCAGCACGGCTCTCATCTCCAGGACAGTGATGTGCAAGTTTGCCTCTTTTGCAGACCAGGTTCCTTGGATTGTCCTCCCCAGATAATGCCCCCCCCCCCAATCTGGGAGGTATCTGTGGTTACCATGGCCTGTGGTTGTGGGAGAACAAACAATCGGTCTTGTAACAACTGGTCTGAGTGCATCCACCGTAAGAGGGATCTCTTGCAAGTGGTGGTTATCAGAATCTGGTGGGACACGAACTGATGAAGAATTGACCAATGGACAGCCAGAAGCCACTGAAGAACTCTTATGTGGAATCTGGCTAACGAGATTAGTACTACAGCTGCAGCCATTGACCCTAACACTTGAAGAGCATGACCCGTGACCACCTTTTGATTTCGAAGCAACCTGTTTGTTTGTCGTCTGATCAATACTCTTGATGGTGGAAGTTTGGCAATCATCTGAGTAGTGTCCAAAATGCTCCAATGAATTCCAAGGTCTGTAGAGATTCCAGATGTGATTTTTGGTAGTTTACTGTAATCCCCAATTGTGCACAAAGGTGAATAATGGAGTCCCGTGCATTTAACAGTAGTTGCCTGGTTGGGGCAGAGATGAGCCAGTCATTCAAAATAAAGAAACACTCGGAATCGTTGTCATCTCAGGTGAGCCACAACCTCTGCCATATATTTGGTGAACACCCTGGGGGCTGTGGTGAGACCAAACGGCAGGGCTCTGAATTGGAAATGACTGGCTCCCAGTCAGAAGTGTAGATATCTTCTGGAGCACCTGTCCATCTCTGTATGGTAGTATGTGTTCTGAAGATCCACTGAGCACATCCAATCGTCCTTTTCCAAAAACAGAAGAATGGACTAAACCATGACCATTCGGAACCTGCTGTGTCAAACTGACTTGTTTAGCTTGCTGAGATCCAGAATAGGTCTCCAGTCCCCTATCTTCTTTGGAAGTAAAAAGAACCTTGCCTCCAGAGGTGGGCAATCAGGATTCAGAAGCACTGGGAGGGCCTCACAAAAAAGAGTTCCCGGGAGCCCTGCTTCTGCTGGCCACCTCTGCCATGAGGGTGGTGTCTTCCATTACTATCATTTCCTCCCCTCTGCCCCTTGTGGAAAAATCCCCAAGTGTGTCCTGGTACGAACTCTGAGATTTTTTGAACCACATCTTCTGCTTCCTCTTTGATCTTCAGAGTAAGGTCTTTGTGGGGTGGAAAAATGTATGCCCACAGCAGACAGAGTTTTACCTTCCTTTTCACACCTGGAAAGGGTATATTTAACTTTTGGTCCAAAAAAGAAAAAAACATCAAACAGGGCAATGACAAAGGAAAACTTAAAGGGCTCTACAAAGTCACACAGGAGCATCCAGACATGTCTCCTCATAGCAATGCCTGAACCTGCCACCCTACGTGTTCCTTCTGCCGTGTGAGCAATAAGCCTCATGAAAAAGTTAGCTATAGAATGTAGGGTTGCTAGCTGTAAAGATACGTTCTGCTGTACCCCATCAGCTACTGCTCCTTCCAGGGTATCTGTGAGCTCCTTAATCAGATCCCTTTCCAATATTATACAATGGGAAAGATAGTTCAGCAATCTCAAGGCAAATGTTGCTTAAGAGAAAAACATTCTTCCCACACCTATCCATCACCCTGGAATCTTTACTAGAAGGATGGAAAGTAGAACTGTCCTCCGAGAGTTCCTTTATGGTCACTGCTGCCACGACCATGGCATCTAATGCAACAACCTTGATCCAGAAGGCTTTATGTGACACAGCTGAAATAATTTTGTTTGGTCTCCAGGGAATAGGTTCTATGGAGTCTGGGGGTCCCCACACCAGCCAAGAGATCAAAATCTATGAGCTCATCAGTGGGCTGAGTAACCCAGAAGGAAGATGGGCAAGAAACAAAGGCCGCCAGGTACACTTACTCCTCAGCAGAAGGGTTACTGTACTGTCAGCCACCTCTCTGTTTCAACATTTCTAGAATCTCTCCAAAGGACACATCCTCAGGAGGTGACCGTGGGGACGCTTTGGCTTCATCGAAGTCGATGTTTTCAGTGGCAGACTCCTCAGTGGAAAGTACAGTTTTGTACCTACCATAAATGTAGATGTCCGAACTGGATAGCATCTGCAGTCATAACAAATGGGTTGTCCTGTCGTCAGGCAGCCCTTCGGTCGGCCGGATTCCAAAGTCTGGGTCCGGCTTCGGCTGATGTCGCACTTCACCCGACATCATCTCTGCTGGTCTTCGGGTATAAAGGCATCAGCCGACGCCATTTTCCTCAGTGTTTCTTGCCCCAGATGCCAGTTGCCCTCTTGGAAGGCTAAATTTTGGATAAATGCCAATGTTTCCAAAAAGAAGGCAAACACAAAAAATAAGCATGTATGTACATATATACAAACAAATACACCATAAGAGACTCCCCCCCGAGCTAGCTATTAGGAGGGTAAATACCCTAGGAGTACCACAGAGGGAAGGAGGGAGGTAATCCTGACTGCAGATGCTATCCAGTTCGGACATCTACATTTATGGTAGGTACAAAACTGTACTATGTCCTTCATGGATGCATCTGCAGTCATAACAAATGGGTAGAATACCATAGCCAAACTAGGGAGGAGGAAGAAAATTATGGTGTAGTTAGGATCCCTTGCAGTACAGCAGTGGCAAACCCTGTCGGGATCTAGAGTATAGAGGTAAATTATAATGCTTGGCAAATGTATGCACGGAGGTCCAAGTAGCCGCCTCAATAATGTCCTTGGTTGCCACTCCTTGTAAGAAAGCTGTGGTAGTGGCTGTAGCCCTTGTAGAATGAGGTCTTATGTTCTGTGGAATTGGTTTTCCATGGTAGGAGTAACAGAATCTTATGCAATTTCCTATCCATTTGGAGATTGTCTGTTTGGAAATTGCTTTTCCTTCCCTTCCTGTTGCATAGGCTACAAAAGCTGGTCAGTTTTTCTGTTACTTTTGGTTCTGTCCAGGTAGTAGCGTAACTGTCTATGTACATCCAAGGTATGCAGCATTCTTTCCCCTGTTTTGTGGATTGGGAAAGAAGGTAGGTAGGTGGATTGCCTGGTTTAAAGACACTCTGGATACCACCTTAGGCATAAATGTAGGATTAGTTCTCATGGACACCCTATCTTGATGGAAGATTAGGAAGGGTTGCACTGCCATTAAGGCCTGTAGTTCAAACCCTCCTTGCTGAGGTAATTGCCAGTAGGAAAGCAGTTTTCCATGACAGGTGTTGTAGATCTGCTGTTGCTGCTGGTTCAAACGGAGGGAGTGTCAACTTTTCTAGCACAAAGTTCAAGTCCCATGCTGGTAATGGTGGTTTCCTAGGAGGTTTTACATTCGTGATCCCTCTGAGGAACTGCCTGAGTAGAGGTTGTGAAAAGACAGGTGGATCAAAGCTGTATTCTGCTGAAATAGCTGATGCATGTATCTTGATGGAGGAATAGGACAGGCCTGTATGTAGAAGCTCTGCCAAGTACTCCAGAATGTTAGCAATATCTATGTTCGACACATCTTTTCCTCTTTCAGTACTCCAAATGACAAACCTTTTCCATTTTCCTGCATAGTTCCTTCTTGTTGAAGGTCTGCGGGCTTCAAGGATAATGTCTTTAACCCTTTGGGAAAGGTCTGGGTTAGTTGCTGCTATGTGATGTTCCAGGCAGTCAGCTGCAAGGTTTTAGGTTTGGATGCATGATGTTGTAGTTGTTCTGAGTTAACATCAAAGGCATCAGGGTATTGACCACATTTTCTCGAGACATGCTCCTCAGCAATGGGTACCAGTGTTGTCTTGGCCAGTTCGAGCTATCAGGATTATCCTTGGGCGTTCCTCTTTGATTTTCAGTAGTACCTTGTGCATCAAGGGAAGAGGTGGAAATGCATATGCTGTCAGGCCTTTCCAGCTGAAGGATAGAGAGTCCACCTTCCATGCAAGTGGGTGGAATGTCCTTCTGCAGAATTTTTTGAGCTGGTGATTGAGTGGGGAAGCGAATAGATCTATTTGTGGCATTCCCCATTTCTTTGTGATGGCCTTGAAGATGTCCGGGTGTAGCATCCATTCGTGAGCATCCGAGGTGGTTCTGCTTAACATGTCTGCTAGGGTGTTCTCCTTTGCCGGCACAAATATTGCCTGTAACTGGATGTTGTAGCTGAGAGCCAGATTCCAAAGGTCCAAAGTCATTCTGCATAGGGGCATGAATGAGTGCCTCCCTGTTTGTTGATGTACCACATGACTGTGGTGTTGTCTGTCCTTATCATCAAATGGCCTTCTTTGAGGAATGGTCTGAATTTTGGATTGCCAGTTTTACTGCCAGCATTTCTTTTTGGTTTATGTGCAGGTGCAGCTGGTCTTGAGTCCACAATCCTTGTATGCATTTGTCCAACATGTAAGCCCCCATCCTAGGTCTGAGGCGTCCGTTGTGATGGTTTGGCTTGCTCGAAAGTTGTGGAAGGGTAAGCCTGGGTTTGACTGGCATGCTTGAGCCCACCATAGGAACTCCTGTTTTAGGCATGGGATTAGTGGTATTTCTGTTTCTAAGCTGTGCCTGTGCTGAGACCATAAATTCTTTAGGTACCACTGTAGCTTTCTCATATGTAGTCTGGCATGTGGGACCAAGATTATGCATGATGCCATGAAGCCCAAGGCCTGCAGAACTTTTCTTGCTGTTAGTTTGTTCTGCTTTGTTAATGCCAAGAAGTAAAGAGGAGCTCTTTTGTTTTTCTGCAGTTAGGAATGCCATTTGTTTTACTGTGTCCAATTCAGCCCAAGAATGTTCTTGTTTGGGATGGTATCAGCCTTGACTTTTGTAAATTGACTGTGTATCCCAGGGCTTGTAGCAAGTAAATGACCCTTTGTAAATCTGTTGTCAGCTTGCTTTTGTTGTCCGCTTGTAACAGGCAGTCATCCAGGTATGGATAAATTTGGATTCCCTGTACTCTGCAGTGAGCGATTACTGATGCCAGGCATTTTGTGAATACTCTGGGCGCAGTAGATAAGCCAAAGGGCAATGCTGAGAATTGATAATGCTCTGATCCTGCAAGAAATCTGAGGTATCTTCTGCAATTTGGTCGAATGGGGACGTGCAGGTATGCCTCCTTGAGATCTAGAGTTACCAGCCAACACTCCTTGCCCAGCATGGGAAGAAGTTGCTGTAGGGTCAGCATTTTGAATTTTGGGACAATGATGTATGTGTTTAAGATGGACAGGTCGAGAATAGGTCTCCAACTTTTCTCTTTTCTTGGCACTAGGAAGAGTCTGGAGTAGAATCCTTTGCCCTGTTCTGATATTGGTACTCTTTCCATAGCTCTCAACTTTGTTAATTCCGCTATCTGCTGCAGAGCTTCTATTTTTTGATTTGGAGGCAGGTTTGGCATTCCTCTTTTTACTGGTAAGGTGTGGAAGTGGAACCGGTAGCCTTGGTCTATGGTTTGCAAAATCCACTTGTCTTTTGTGATATAGTGCCAATTTTTCGAAAATAAGGCTAACTTTCCGCCTAATGGTGCTGCTATTTGCTCCCTGGTAGGCGGAGTCAGAGCCAAGTCACTGTGATTGTCCTGTTGCAGTGGCAGTGGTTGTGTCTGTGCCTTGGTTATTGCCTTGCCACTGTCGTCCTCTGTAGGCACCTCCTCTGGATTGATTTCTGCCTCTAGGGCGTCTATTCCTGCCCCTTTGGGTTCTTGTGGAGTCGGGAAAGGACCAATTTTGGGCAGGCCAGTTCCTGCTAAACCTTGGGGGCTGAACCTGTAAGAAATCTTTAACTGTTTGTACAGATTTTGCCTTTTCTTCCATTTTCTTCATTACCTGCTGGGCAGGTGTACCAAATAGACTGGCCTTATCCATAGGAGCATCTAATAGCTTTGCTTTAACATGATCCGGTAAGACCTGTTCTTTCAACCATGCATGCCTTCTTATCACTGTGCCAGTCATGGCTGATCTAAATGAAGCCTCCAGTGCATCATAGCCACATTTTAAGGAATGGTTACTAACCTGTTGGATGTTATTCACCATTTCTAATACGTATTTCTTATCTAAAGATTCATCAGAGGACAGTTGTTTAGTTAACTGATCCAGCATAAACTCTTGGTATTGGATCATATGAAACTGACAGTTTAAAGCTCTAGCTGAGAGAGTAGCAGAGGTGTAAACTTTTTTCCCCCATCTCTCTAAGGACCTGGATTCTCTTTCAGAAGGAATAGGTTTTTTGCTGTGGTCGAGGCTACTGCCTTAGGCCCCTGGGATATAGTTTCGGGGTCTGCAAGTGGGGCCTTGTATAGGTGGTGATGAGTGTCTGGCACCCTGTAAAATCTGTCTGGTTTGGCAGGGGCTGGAGGTAAAGAATCAGGAGCAGTGCAGACATCATTAAATGCATCATCCACAACAGGCAGTACAGGAGGTATAGCTAAGGGCCTATGTTGTGGTAAGTGCAGAAAAGTCCTAAGCCTTTTCCTTGAATCTGAGAAATCTTGTCCCTGCCATTGGAATTGTTCTCTCATGGCATGTAAGGTTTCCCCAAAGGAAAATTCCTCTGGTGGAGAGGCAGCTGGAATGGATTCTTCAGCATCGGAATCTTCATAAGTAGAAAAAGGAGCCTCTGGCTGGTCTGTAATGTCTGAGTCATCCGCAGAATCATCAGAGGACACTGGCTCGAGGGGCTCTGCTCTAGGTCTCTTTTCTGGGGGCTGAGAGGCCCTGTCTGGGTGAGACTGGGATCCCCTAATTAAGGATATTAAATCTTCTGCCAGAGTAAGCATTTGTGAACTAGAAGTGGGCCTGTGTGAGGGGGGCTTAACAGGCACTGATATAGCAGATTTGGCTGCTTTAGCCCTGGCAAAGGCCTTAATAGACATGGCTGCAGGAGGCCTAGCAGCACCACGTGCTGGGGTAGAGACATCCAAAGGAATGGTGTCTGATAAATCACTAGGAACCACAGTTGTAGGCAAAATTTCTGAGGCCGATTCAAGTAAGGTAGCAGGAGCCTCAGTAGTAGTCATGGATTCGCTGAAGATTGACCAGTTTTCTCGGTTTCGGCGAAACCGAGACACTCGCTTGCTTAACCGTGGTTTCGCCAAAACCGGACCGCGAGTGTCGGTCTTTTCTTTGCGTTTTTAACAATTTGGGTAGTCGGAGGATCCGGCGGCATAATGTACACAAAATCTGAGCGAAAAACTGTTCAGCAAACTCCGACCGACTCCTAAGCGTCGTCGGTTGAAGGAAGCACAGGCGAACAGGCTGCTACGTCGTGGTCTGGGCCTAAGCAAGGCAGACAGTAAGAGTGGAAATCTTTATGAGGTATTTGTTTCCCACAAGTTAAACAGTTATTGACTTTTTCTGACATTGGCTGAGGCAAGAAAGAGTCCCCAACGGGGTACTTAGCTTTTTAGAAGTCTTCGAAGTAGTATTCGGTAGTAGTAATCTCTGGATCTGACCGACCGGCACTTGCGAACAGCTTCTGCTTCGGGCGCCACGCGGCAAGAAAGACTGAGGAAAATGGCGTCGGCTGATGCCTTTATACCCAAAGACCATCAGAGATGACGTCGGGTGAAGTGCGACATCAGCCGAAGCCGGACCCAGACTTTGGAATCCGGCCGACCGAAGGGCTGCCTGACGACAGGACAACCCATTTGTTATGACTGCAGATGCATCCATGAAGGACATTCCAAATGTTTCCTCTTTAAAAAATCTATTCAGAGGAACCTCCTCAGTGGGAAACTCTGGGGAGGTATCAGAAGAGACAGGGGGACCCAGCTGGGTATCCTGGAGCTTGAGATCTCATCGTCTCAGTGGAGTGTAGTGGTCAGAAGTGGCACACAGGGCATCTAGACAGGACTGAGGATCAGAAAAGGGAGGTATCCTTTTTGTTATGGAGGCAGCTATCGACCTCTCCAAGGCCCCAAAGGCTGACTGCTCCTAGGTGAAAGAGGACTCGGGACCCAAGAAGACATGCTTTTGGATCGAAGTCTCTTCCAACCCTGAGGATAGCTCGCCCTAGGTAGAAGCAGGAGCAGAGCTCAACTGCACAGAGGCCCTAAGATACATCAACTGCTCCAACAACCTGGGAGTAACACTCTCAAGGACTCTGAGGGTCACTACGGCTCTGGTAGCTCTCCAGATCCGATCTAAAAGAAGTTGGTGCTGATGGCCCTGAATGGTCTTTATCGGCATGTTTAGAAATCTTAGTCTTTGACTCCAATGGAGCAGAAGAAGGTCTTTTCTTTCCCTTATCTCCAGATCTGATGAACAGGGAAGAAGCAGGGCTGGAACAAGCAGATTTCGACTTAGAAGCTGGCTTAACTTGTGGAGCAGAAATGGCCTCTTTAAAAGAAGACGGAAGCATCCCTTTTAAGATCAGCTTGTTTCTTCTTTCAACCAACTCTTTTTGTTTGAAAGAATGACAAACAAAGCAGTCTTCCTGCAGATAAAGAGGACCTAACCAATACATGCATAGGTCATGAGAATCACTGACCATGATTTTATGCCCGCATTTGAGCATTTTTTGAAGCTTGCAGGCTTGTCATGTTTTTCTGACATGACTATAAGATAAGGAAGGAAAAAGACAGAAGAAAGAGTATTTCTTTTTTTTTTTTTGAAGAAAAAGGTTAGAGAAAGGGGAAAAACTACTAGCAATAGTAAAGACTACCTAAAAAAGGTAAGGGAGACATTACTAACAGCAGTTAAGACTACCAAACAATGGTAAGGAAAGGGAAAATAACCATGCTGAATAGAAAAATGACGGTTACAGTAGGAGAAGGGAGAGAAAAGTACAGTTTTGTACCTACCATAAATGTAGATGTTCGAGTGTTTTCACTGCTGCAGTCATTACACTTGGGTTAACCTGCTGTCAGGCGGTCCCGCAGTCGGCCAGAGTTCCAAAGGCTTGGTCCGGCGTCGGTTACTGTCGCTTCTTTCCTGACGTCAGTGCGCCAGGGGTATATAAGATGCAGCCGATGCCATTTTCTTCAGTTTTTCTTGCCCCACATGTCAGGTGCCCCCAAATAGGTAGGCAATACATACTGCTAATAAAACATACAACAAGGTAAAACAAAACCTTCAGTTACCAGCAAATACACCACATAGGTAGTATAGGGTAGAAATGTATAGATTAGTCCCAGCTAAGAAGGAGGGGATGGCGGGTGGGTAACCAGGACTGCAGCAGTGAAGACACTTGAACATCTACATTTATGGTAGGTACAAAATTGTACTATGTTCATCATGTTTCACTGCTGCAATCATTACACTTGGGTTGAATCCCAAAGCTGAGTTAGGGTGGCTGGTTCTATAGAGGATTTGGGGTGGTTAAGAGGCCCTGCAGCACTGCAGTGGCAAAGCCAACTCTGGATCTAGAATAAAGAGGCAAGTGATAATGCTTGGTAAAGGTGTGCACTGAACTCCAAGTTGCAGCTTCTGAGATATCTTTGGTAGGTACTCCTCTAAGGTAGGCAATTGAAGTGGCTGTTGCCCTGGTGGAATGTGGCCTAACATTACTAGGTACAGGTTTCCCATGCTGTGTGTAGCAGAACCGGATACAGTGTCCTATCCACTTTGAAATGGTCTGCTTTGAAATAGCCTTACCCTGTGATCCTGCAGCATATGCTACAAACAATTGCTCAGTTTTTCTGAAAGCTTTTGTTTTGTCCAAGTAGAAACATAATTGTCTGTGTATGTCCAAGGAATGCAGAAGTTTCTCCCCTTTATTCTGGGGATTTGGATAAAAAGTTGGCAAGTGAATAGTTTGGTTAAGAGCCACACTGGATACCACCTTAGGCATAAATGAAGGGTTTGTTCGTAAAAAAACCCTGTCTTGGTGAAAAATGATGAAAGGCTCCACTGCCATTAGTGCCTGTAACTCTGAGACTCTTCGTGCTGAGGTTATTGCCAGAAGCAGAGCAGTCTTCCATGATACTTATTTTAATTCTGCTGAATTGGCTGACTCAAAAGAAGGTAAAGTTAGTTGTTCCAAGACAAAATTAAGGTCCCAAGTTGGTGTTGGTGCTCTCTGGGGCGGTCATATGTTTTTAGCCCCTCTGAGGTACTGTTTTAGCAATGGATGAGAGAAAATAGGAGGATCTGTGTTGTAATGAGCCGAGATGGCAGAGGCATGGATCTTAATGGATGAAAAGGATAGTCCTCTGTCCAGCATCTCAGTTAAGTATTGTAATATCTGAGGAATATTTGGGACAAGAGGGTCAAAGCTTTGAGCCTGGCTCCAGGCACAGAATCTCTTCCACTTTTCTGAATAAGATTTTCCTGGTGCTAGGCCTCCTGGCCTCCAAAATTACATCCATAACAGCTTTAGAGAGAGGTGTTGTCTGCTTGACTAATGAATCTGCCATGCAGCCAGGTTTAAGGTTTTGAGCTGACTGTGCAGAATCTGATTGTTTTGTTGAGTCAGAAGGTGCAGGATCTGATTGTTTTGTTGAGTCAGAAGGTGCGGAGTTTGAGGTAAAATCCATGGTGGGCCTTGAGCTAAGTTCTTTAAGGTTGGGTACCAGTGCTGGCGTGGCCAGTCTGGGGCAATCAGGATCATCTGTGGTTTTTCTTGTCTGGCTTTTAGGAGTACCTTTGAAAGGAGAGGCAGTGGTGGGAAGGCATAAACTTTTAGGCTTTTCCAGCTGAACAAGAGAGCATCCACCTTCCATGCTTGTGTGTGATAAGTCCTTGTGCAGAATTTTTGTAGTTGGCAATTCTTTGGGTAGGCAAAGAGATCTATGTCTGGGCATCCCCATTTTTGTGTTATCATGCTGAATACTTGTGGATTTAGTTTCCACTCGTGAGGATCCATGATGTTTCTGCTTAAGTCGTCTGCCAGAGTGTTTTTCTCTCCTGGCAGGAATTGTGCTTGTAGATGAACTTGATAGGCTAGAGCTGTGCCCCACAAGGTCATGACTTGTCTGCATAGGGGATAAGAATGAGTGCCCCCTTGCTTATGTACAACATAACTGTGGTGTTGTCTGTCTTTAGTAATAGTTGTCCTGGATGCAGAAGGTCCTTGAAAGCTGTCAGGGCATTTTGTACAGCCAACACCTCTTTTTGATTGATGTGAAGATGCATTTGGTCTGCGGTCCACTTGCCCTGAATACATTTTCCTGCCATGTGTGCTCCCCAGGCGTAATCCGAAGCATCTATTGTTAGTGTCTACCTGGCTGTGGGTAGAGTGAAAGGCTGTCCCTTGTTGAGGTGACATGCCTGTGCCCACCGTCGAAACTCCTGTTGTAGGCAGGGAATTAGTGGTATTACTGCTTCCAAACTGTGACAGTGTTGAGTCCACACACTTTTTAGGTACCATTGTAATTTCCTCATATGCAGTCTGGCATATGGAATTAGTAGTATGCAGGATGCCATGAATCCCAAGGCCTGCAAAATTTTTCTTGCAGGGAGTTGGGTCTTTGTTGCCATCAATTGAAAGTACTGAGTCAGTTGTCCTTGCTTGTCTGGCGTGAGATAAGCCATCTGGGTCTCAGTATTTAAGCTGGCACCCAGGAATATTATCTCTTGTGAGGGCACTAGTTTTGACTTCTTCTCGTTTACTGTGTACCCTAGAGAAATTAGCAACCTTTTTACAAACGCCAGATGCTTTAGAAGAATGTCCTTTGTCTCTGCTTGAATGAGGTAGTCGTCCAGGTATGGATATATTTGAATTCCTTTTTGTCTGCAAAGTGCAATTACTGGTGCCAGGTACTTTGTAAAGACCCTGGGAGCAGTAGATAAGCCAAAGGGCAGTGCAGAGAATTGGTAGTGCATTGTACCAGCTATGAATCTGAGGTATCTTCTGCAATTTTGTCTGATAGGGACATGCAGGTATGCCTCTTTGAGGTCCAGAGTAATAAGCCAAGCCTTCTTGCCCAGCATGGGAAGAAGCTGCTGTAGTGTCAACATTTTGAATTTCGGAACATCCAGGTAAGTATTTAGAGTTGAAAGGTCTAATATGGGTCTCCAGGCATTGTCCTTTCTGGGGACCAGGAAGAGTCTTGAGTAAAATCCTTGTCCTTGTTCCTGCTGTGGTACTTTCTGAATAGCTCTCATGTCCATGAGAGCTGATATTTGCTTTTGAGCCTCTGCCCATTGATTTTGTGGCAGGTTTGGCATTCCTTTTAGCACTGGTAAAGTGTGAAAGTGAAATCTGTAACCTTGAGACACAATATTCAGAACCCATTTGTCTTGGGTGATTGTTTGCCAATTTTGATAAAAAAGTGCTAGTTTTCCCCCTAAGGGTGCTGCCAAAAGGGAAGTGCTTGGCGTACGAAGGGGGAAGTCATTGGGACTGTTTCCTGTATGGTTGAGATTTGTCCTCACCTCCTTTTGGGGTTGAGGTACCCCACTGTCGTCTGTTAGAGCCTTGGGGTTGAGATCTGCCTCGTGGGCATCTGTATCTGCCTCTCTGTGGCCTGTTTGACACTGGAAAGGACCAATTTTTTGTAGGCCAATTTCTGCTAAATCGAGGTGGCTGTACCTGTAAGAAATCGTTGACTGTTTGCATAGATTTAGCTTTATCCTCCATTTTCTTTAACACCTCTTCTGCCTTAACACCAAACAATGTATCATGCTGTAAAGGAGCATCCAATAATTTTGCCTTAACATGATCAGGTAAACTCTGTTCTTTTAACCAAGCATGTCTTTGAATCACAGAACCTATAACTGCGGCTCTACAAGAGGCCTCTAAAGAATCAAAACCACATTGCAGAGTATGTTTTCCCACCTATTCAACTGCATGCAATAAATTCTTCATTTCTTTATAGTCAGGAGCTTCTGAGCTTGTAAGCATTTTCTGTTTTAACTGAGCCATTAAACATTGTTGGTACTTAAGCATGTGAAACTGGCAATTTAGAGCCCTTACTGCTAAAGTTGCAGAAGTGTAAACTTTCTTCCCCCATCTATCCAATGCTCTAGAATCTCTGTTAGAGGGGACTGGATTTTTTGCAATGGAAGCCTTAACCCCTTTGGGACCCTGGGAAATGGTTTCTGGGTCAGCAGAAGGTTTTTTATAAAGAAACTTGCGAGAGTCAGGGACTCTATAGTACCTATCTGGTTTGGCTGGTGCAGGGGGCAAAGAATCAGGAGATAAGCTGGATTCAGAGAACACATCATCCACAATATCTAACACAGGCAGAATAACAAGGGGCCTGTGCTGAGGCAATAAAAGGAAGTCCCTGAGCCTTTTCTTGGATTCTGAATAATCCTGACTTTCCCAATGGAAATGCTCCCTCATGGTATGCAAAGTTTCCCCAAAAGAGTAATCCTCAGGAGGAGAGGCTGAAGGGATAGATTCTTCAGCATCAGAGTCCTCATAGGGGGGTAGAGAGTATCCCTGGTCTGAAGAGGAATCAGAGGAGATGGAAACCTGTTCAGAAGAATCATAGTCTGTATCCTGCCTAGGCCTTTTCTCAGGAGGGGGATGGGAACCCCTGATTAGAGTAATGAGGTCTTCGGCCATTTTGAGCATCTGCTTCTTAGGCATGGAGGACTGTCCAGGAGAATGCTGTACTTGCTTCTTTGTCTTTAATGGTGTTTTTGTCTTGGCTGTTGCTTTAATCGTAAGTTGTGAAGGTTTGAAAACACCCATAGAAGCCGATGCCTGCTCAGCGGCTCCGGACCCATCTGAGGGATTAGTTTCCGTAGGCCCAATACCTTGAGTTTCCAGAGGCCTAGTTGTCTCCACGTGGGAGTCGGAGGCGGCCTGTGGCTCTGAGGTAGCGGGTGTCAGGGGCTGCTAAAGTGCCTCAGTGAGAACCGGCGACTGGCCTAGAAGAGGCTTCGTCGTCGGTTCTGGACCTCGGATGCCTGTCTTTATCCTTGTCCTTGCGTTTTTTATGAATTGCGGTCGTCAGTTGTTCCGACGGCATTGTATGACTGAACCTTCGGCCAAAGTAGTGCAAAGCAAAATCAAAGCGTCATTTTATAGTGCGTTTGTTAAATCTGGCACAAAACCGACAACTAGTGACGTCATGATCAGGGCCTAGGCATGGAATACAGTAAGAGTGGAAGTCCTTATGAGGTATTTGCTTCCCACAAGAAATACAATTATTAACTTTTTCTGACATCAGTCTGAGGCAAGAAAAAAGTTTCCCCAATGGGGTACTTAGGTTTATTGAAGACTTCGGATCTGAAATTCGACTTCGAAAATCTCAGGAGTCGGCCGACCGGCACTTGCGAACTGCTTTTGCTTCGGGCACCGCGCAGCAAGAAAGACTGAAGAAAATGGCGTCGGATGCATCTTATATACCCCTGGCGCACTGACGTCAGGGAAGAAGCGACAGCAACCGACGCCGGACCAAGACTTTGGAACTCTGGCCGACTGCGGGACCGCCTGACAGCAGGATAACTCAAGTGTAATGACTGCAGCAGTGTAACACAATGAACATCTTTGGATACCGAAAGGCCCTTCTTATTGTCTGCATGGAAAACAAATAGTTGATCTGATTTTCTGAATTCTTTTGTTCTGTCCAAATAAAATCTCAATTGTCTGTGAACATCAAGCTTATGCAACATGTATTCCAATTTACTGGCATGATGCCTGAAAAAAGTGGGAAGTTCAATGGACTGGTTTAAGTTCGGTTCGGGAGAAAGGATGCATTTGTTCTTAGAGACACCCTGTCGGGGTGAAAGACCAAGTATGGGGGCCTAATAGAGAGTGCTTGAAGTTCAGAAACTCTGCGCACCGAAGTAATGGCAACTAAGAAAATTGTCTTCCAAGAAAGGAACTTCAAAGGACAAGAAGATGCAGGCTCAAAAGGGGGAAGCATGAGTTGAGACAGCACCAAATTTAGATTCCAGGGAGTAATCGGATGTCTGATAGGGGGTCGAAGGTGATAAGTCCCTTTCAAAAAGACTTTACATAATCTGTGGGACATAATGTTAGAACCTCCGCATCCCACATGGAAGTTAGATATGGCAGCCAATTGAACCCTTATAGTAGTGGCTGCCGCACCATCATGGAAAAGCAAAGTCAAAAATTCCAGAATGCTATGAATAGGGGCGATAAAGGGATCAATACCATGTTGAGAAGCCCAATGACCAAATCGTTTCCATTTGCTATTATACAGTTTCCTGGTGGAGACTTTATGAGAGGAAACCAGAATATGCTGAACCACGGGAGACAAATCATGAGACCTGGGTAGGTTGGGAAGTGGATCAGCCAAGCTGTCAGTTTGAGGGAGACAAGAGAGGGGTGAAGAACTCCCGACAAATGAGTCAGAAGGTCTGGCACTGGGTCCAGAACCCAAGGTTCTTCTACTTGGTAATGTTGAAGGAAGGGGAAAGTACAGTTTTGTACCTACCATAAATGTAGATGTTCGAGTGCTAATACAGCTGCAGTCATAACAGATGGGGATCTCCTGCCGTCAGGCGGGTCCTCGGTCGGCTGAATTCCAAAGTCTAGGTCCGGCGTCGGTTGTCGTCGCTTCTTCCCTGACGTCAGTGTGACAGGGGTATAAAGGAACCAGCCGACGCCATTTTCTTCAGTTTTTCTTGCCCCAGATGTCAGGTGCCCCCAGAAGGAAGGCAATACATAAATTTGTGTAATCATGCAGTGCAATATAATCAAAATACAGTAGTTGCAAGCAAATACATCATAAATGAATACCCCAATCAGGTTGTATGAGGATGTGTTAGCCTATAGGCCTGTCCCAAGAGGGGAAGGAGGGAGGGAAACCTGGACTGCAGCTGTATTAGCATTCGAACATCTACATTTATGGTAGGTACAAAACTGTACTATGTTCATCGTGCATACAGCTGCAGTCATAACAGATGGGTAGAATACCAAAGCTAAGAAAGGGGTGGTAGGCACTAGGTGGAATTAGGAGGAGCCAAAATGCCCTGCAAGACTGCAGTGGCAAAGCCTGCTCTAGATTTTGAGTATAATGGTAAGTTGTAGTGCTTGGGGAAGGTATGCACAAAACTCCAAGTGGCTGCTTCCAAAATATCCTTGGTAGGAACTCCTCTGAGGAATGCTGCAGAGGTGGCTGTGGCCCTGGTGGAATGAGTCCTAATGCCTGTAGGAACAGTTTTGCCATGAAAGGAATAGCAAAAGCTTATGCAGTGGGCTATCTATTTTGAGATTGTCTGTTTGGAAATTGGCTTCCCTTGAGCTCCTACCGCATAGGCCACAAAGAGCTGTTCTGATTTTCTGAAAGGCTTTGTTGTGTCCAAATAATAACGCAGTTGTCTGTGGATGTTCAAGGAATGTAGTAATCTCTCCCCTTTGTTTTGAGGATTAGGATAAAAAGTAGGTAAATGTATGGCCTGATTTAAAGCTACCCTGGATACCACTTTAGGCATAAAGGACGGGTTGGTTCGTAAGGAAACTCTGTCCTGATGGAAGATGATAAAAGGTTGGACGGCCATGAGAGCCTGTAGTTCTGAAACTCTACGAGCTGAGGTGATAGCCAAAAGGAAAGCTGTTTTCCAGGACAAATATTGCAAATCTGATGAGGCAGCTAGCTCAAAGGGAGGCAAGGTCAGTTTTTCCAGCATGAAATTAAGATCCCAAGCAGGTATTGGTTGTTTTCTTGGAGGCCTTAAATTCTTAGCCCCTCTGAGGAACTGCCTTAGGAGAGGGTGAGAGAATAAAGGAGGATTAGTGTTGTATTCTGCAGAAATGGCTGATGCATGGATTTTGATGGAGGAGAAAGAAAGTCCACTGCTTAGCAGTTCAGCCAAATATTGTAGTATTTGAGGTAAATTCAGTTTTCCAGGATCCTGGCCCTTTTTCTCATTCCAGACACAAAAACGTTTCCATTTTGCGGAGTAAGCTTTTCTAGTTGATGGCCTTCTGGCCTCTAAAATGACGTCCTGCACCTCCTTGGAGAGTAGGGCCTGTTGTGATGCTAAGGAATCTTCCATGCGGCTAGATTGAGTGTTTTTAGCTGGCTGTGAAGAGTTTTGAAACTGTGCTGAGTCAGAAGAAGAGGCATTAGAGGCAGAGTCCATGGTGGGGAATGCGTCAGGCTCCTCAGGAGTGGGTACCAGTGTTGCCTTGGCCAGTCCGGAGCAATGAGGATCATCTTTGGTCTGTCTGCTTTGGTCTTTAATAGAACTTTGGGCAGCAGAGGAAGAGGAGGGAAGGCATAAACCGTCATTGATGTCCAACTGAAGGAAAGAGCATCCACTCTCCAGGCCTTTGGATGGAAGATCCTTGAGCAGAATTTTGACAATTGATGATTCTTGTGGGAGGCAAAGAGATCTATGTCTGGCCTTCCCCATTTTTGTATTATTTCTGTAAAAACTTTTGGATGCAATTTCCATTTGTGTGGATCTGTCATATTCCTGCTTAGGTTGTCTGCCAGCGTGTTTTCCTTGCCTGGCAAGTACTGTGCTTGTAGTTCCATATGTAAGTCCATGGCCATGTTCCAAAGTGACATGGCCAGTCTGCATAGGGGATAAGAATGTGTTCCTCCCTGTTTGTTTATGTACCACATAACTGTGGTGTTGTCCGTTCTTATCAATAGTTGACCTGGTTGTAGAAGGTCCTTGAAAGCTATAATAGCATTTATTACTGCTAGCATTTCTTTTTGATTGATGTGAAGGTGCTTTTCTTTTTGGGACCATTTGCCCTGAATGCACCGGTCTGTCATGTGCGCCCCCCAGGCGTAGTCCGAGGCGTCTGTTGTGATGACTTGATTTGCTTGAGGCTTGCTGAATGGAAGACCTGTGTTTGTTTGACATGCATGAGCCCACCACAGAAATTCCTTTTTCACACATGGAATTAGTGGTATTATTGTTTCCAAACTGTGGCTGTGTTGAGACCATATGTTTTTCAGGTACCATTGTAGTTTTCTCATATGCAGCTTTGCACATGGGATTAGTAAGATGCAAGATGCCATAAATCCCAGAGCCTGCAGGATTTTCCTTGCAGTCAGCCTGGTGCAATTTGCCAGTGTTCTGAAGTATTGAATTAGTTGCCCCTGCTTCTCTGGCGTGAGGTAGGCCATCTGGGTGTTTGTATCCAAATTGGCACCCAGGAAAATTATCTTCCGAGAGGGTATTAGCCTTGATTTCTCTTTGTTGACTGTGTATCCCAGAGAGTTTAATAACATTATTGGGTGGCCTAATGGTTAAGGTGTTTGCCTTACAAATACAAGGTGCAGGGTTTGAGGCTCACAAGGACTAATTGGCTAGGCTTAAAATGGCTCACAAGAGCAGTTAGCTTAGTACTAATCTATGAACCTATGAACCTATTATTACATAAGCCAGATGTTTCAGAAGAATGTGCTTGCTGTCCGCTTGGATCAGGAAGTCGTCCAAATAAGGGTATATTTGTATCCCTTGAAGTCTGCAGAAGGCAATTACTGATGCCAGGCATTTCGTGAATACTCTGGGTGCAGTAGATAAGCCAAAGGGAAATGCAGAGAATTGATAATGGGTTGAACCTGCAAGAAATCTGAGGTATCTTCTGCAATTTTGTCTGAATGGGACATGCAGGTATGCCTCCTTGAGGTCCAATGTTACCAGCCAAGACTCCTTGCCCAGCATGGGAAGAAGTTGCTGTAGAGTGAGCATCTTGAATTTTGGTGCAGTAGAAATGTGTTTAGGATGGATAGATCCAAAATAGGTCTCCAATCTTTTCCCTTCCTTGGCACCAGAAATAGCCTGGAATAAAAACCTTGACCTTGTTCGTGTGTAGGTACCTCTTGAATAGCTTTCATGTTTATGAGATCTGAAATTTGCCTTTGTGCCTCTGCCCTTTGATTGTGTGGCAGGTTTGGCATGCCTCTCATTTTGGAAGGGTATGAAAATGGAATTTGTAGCCTCTGTTTATAATGTCCAGGATCCATTTGTCCTTTGTGACAACATGCCAATTTTTGAAAATAGTGCCAGCTTTCCTCCTAAGGGGCTGCCATTTGAGACCTGGTTGGCATGCAAAGGGGAAAGTCATTGGGTTTGCTTTCTGAAAGATTGCGAGTTGTCCTCACCACCTCTTTGTGTAGGAGCTTGCCATTGTTTGCCTCTATACGATCCTTGTGATTGTCCTCTGCCCCTCGGGCGCCTGTATCTGCCTCTTTGGGGTCTGTCTGTGGCAGGAAAGGACCAGTTTTTGGAAGGCCAATTTCTACTAAAACGTGGGGGTTGAACCTGCAGAAATTCTTTCACAGTTTGCATTGATTTAGCCTTTTCCTCCATTTTCCGTAATACTTCCTCAGCATTTGCCCCAAATAGTACATCCTTTTGAAGAGGGGCGTCTAGCAATTTAGCTTTGACATGATCAGGCAAGGCTTGTTCCTTGAGCCAGGCATGCCTACGTATGACTGAGCCTGTAACAGCAGCTCTACATGAGGCCTCTAGAGCATCAAAACCACATTGTAAGGTGTGTTTACCCACTTGTTCTGCACTATGCATCAACTCCTGCAACTCTTTCAAGTCTGGTTGTTCAGGTTGTGACATTTTACTTTTCAATTGAGATAACAAAAACTGTTGGTATTTTAGCATATGAAACTGACAGTTTAAGGCCCTCATGGATAAGGTAGCCGAGGTATATACCTTTTTCCCCCACCTTTCTAAGGATCTGGAATCTCTCTCGGAAGGCAATGGATTTTTGGCAATGGAGGCCTTAACTCCCTTGGGCCCCTGTGAGATGGTTTCTAGGTCAGCAGCATGGCTTTTGTATAGAAATTGGTGTGAGTCAGGAACCCTGTAGTACCTGTCAGGCTTAACTGGAGCTGGAGGTAGAGAGTCCGGGTTAAGGCAGGTCTCAGAGTAAACATCATCTAGGATGTCCAAGACAGGAGGTATAGCCGGAGGCCTGTGCTGGGGTAACAAAAGAAATTCCCTGAGCCTTTTCTTGGAATCTGAATAATCCTGGCCTTCCCAGTGGAAGTGTTCCCTTAAGGTATGCAAAGTTTCCCCAAATGAGTAATCCTCAGGGGGGGATACAGAAGGGATAGACTCCTCCGCATCAGAGTCTTCAAAAGGGGAGTAAGACTGTTCCTGATCATCAGAGTGTTCTGAAATAATGGAGCCCTGATCAGAGGAGGGGGAATCTTCCTCCACTCTGGGCCTTTTGTCCGGTGGGGGCTGAGAACCTATGATTAGAGTAATTAAATCCTCAGCCATTTTAAGCATCTGTTTCTTAGGCAATGGGCCTGGAGATGGGCCCTGTGTAGCTGGTCTCTTAGAGTGCATGCTTGCTTTAGACTTTGTGAAAGCCTTGATGGAGAAAGAAGAGGAAGGTCTGAAGCCACCTTGAGTGGAAGTGGACCTGTCCACATTCTGTGTTTCAACGCCAAGAGTGGCTTCGGTATCTGTAGTCGGGGTGTGGGCCGAGGAGCCTGCGACCTCGGATACAGGAGACACCGCCAAAGATGTGTCGTCGGTAATCAGGGGCTTCGTAGGCGCCTCGCTGAGAACCGGACCACGTGTAGTCGGCTTTGGCGTGGTGTCGGTAGAGGCCGCGGACCTCAAGTGTCGGTCCTTGTCTTTGCGTTTTTTAGACAAAACCGGAGTCGGAGTATCCGACGACATAGTATAGTTAAATGCTTTCCAAAAAAAATGCTGGGCGAACTCCGCCCGACGCTTAATAGTGCGTTTGTTGAATGTAGCACAAAAGCGACAGACCGAGACCGTGGTCTGGGCCTAAACAAGGAATACAGAGGGAATGGAAATCCTTGTGTGGTATTTGCTTCCCACAAGAAATACAATTATTAACTTTGTCTGACATCGGTCTGAGGCAAGAAAAGTTTCCCCAACGGGGTACTTAGCTTTTAAGAAGACTTTGGTTTCCAAATTTTCATAATCTCAGGAGCTGGCCGACTGGCACTTGCGAACTGCTTCTGCTTCGGGCACCGCACGGCAAGAAAGACTGAAGAAAATGGCGTCGGCTGGTTCCTTTATACCCCTGTCGCACTGACGTCAGGGAAGAAGCGACGACAACCAACGCCGGACCTAGACTTTGGAATTCGGCCGACCGAGGACCCGCCTGACGGCAGGAGAACCCCATCTGTTATGACTGCAGCTGTATGCACGATGAACATCCACATCTGCCGAGGCCAAAACGGGGCTATAAGAATAACAGTCCTTCCCAGGCTTTTGGCTTTCTGTAAAAATCTGGGGATCAGCGGTGATGGAGGAAAGGCATATAGGAGACCCGAGAGCCAATCGTGTATGAATGCGTCCCTTGGGATATCCCCTGGTAGAGGGTACAGGGCAAAGTAGCTTCTGCATTTGGCATTCATCGGGGATACAAAAAGGTCGCAGCAAGGCTGGCCGCATTTGCGGAATATCATTTCCACCACTCGTTCTTTGAGGGACCACTCATGAGGCAACAGAATGGCACTGCTCAATTTGTCCGCTATCACATTGGATGACCCCGGGATGTGCGCTGCTATCAGGAAGCGCCCGGTGGATACAGCCCACTGCCAAATTCTCAGAGCCTCTCGGCATAAAGGGTAATATCTGGTTCCCCCTTGCTTGTTGATGTCCCAGACTACCGACATGTTGTCTGTCTGTAGTGCAATCGTCTCTCGAGGTAGAGAGTCGTGAAAGTGTTGCAACGCTCGAAACACTGCTCTCAACTCCAAAACATTGATGTGCGAACTGGATTCCATCTCTGACCAAGTATCTTGGACAGTTCTTCCCTGACACAGCCCCTCCCCCACCCTATCAGGGAAGCATCCGTGGTCACTGTGGCTGTGGGAGGGGGGAGTACAAACGGACGACCTACAGTAACTTGGTGGCTGTTCAACCACCAAAGGAGGTCCTTTTTGCAAGTATTTGTCAGCAGATTCTTGTGTGACATTGGAAGTTGTTGATAAGACCACTGTGTGAAGAGTAACCATTGGAGTCTCCTCATGTGCATACGCCCCAGAGGAACCGCTATGTTGAGAGTCGCTGCCATGGTGCCTAACAGCTTCAGAACTTGGAATGCAGGGACTTTCTTTTCCATCAACAAAAGGGATACTTGGCTTCATAAAGAGATTACTCATTCTTGAGGCAATCTGACCAGGTCAGTGGTGGTGTCTAGATCTGCTCCTATAAAGGAAATATGCTGCAACGGCGACAAAGCAGATTTTTTGAAATTAATTAAAGGTTATGCCCAACTGGGAGCACAGGCTGATAGTGTAATCTCTGGCGTCAATCAGTTGATGCCTGGTGGTGGCGGTGAGGAGCCAGTCATCGAGATATGGAAACACCCGGAATCCTAAACGTCTCAGGTGAGCCGTGACCACTGCCATGCATTTGGTGAACACTCTGGGGGCTGTGGTGAGGCCAAAGGGCAGAGCTCGGAATTGGTAGTTATTGGCCCCCAGCCAGAAATGCAAGTGATCTCTGGATGGCCTGGCCATTTTGATGTGGTAGTACGCATCCTTGAGATCTATCGAGCACATCCAATCACCCGTTTCGAGAAACGGAAGTATCGACTGAAGCGTGACCATCCGGAACTTTTCCTTTTTGACAAAGGTATTTAGTTTGCTGAGGTCTAAGATGGGCCTCCAGTCCCCTGTTTTCTTTGGAACTAAAAAGAACCTGGAGTAAGTTCCGGATCCTATCTGGTCTGCCGGGACTGGCTGGATGACTCTTTTTTCCAGCAGCCTTTGAATTTCTATGGCTGCTAGATTCCGAAGACTGGGTGGAATGCCTTGGATTCTTGCATGAATGGAAGGGGATTCTGAAAAGGGAATGATGTAACCTCTGGTAATTATGCTTTTTACCCAAGAATCTGATGTAATTCTTAGCCAGGCATTTGGGTATAAAGCTAAGCGACCCCCGACTGCCTCCAGAGCAGGACGGTTGTGCCTCCTCTCAGGAGAGCTGATAGGGCTTGCCAAGGAACTGCTCCCTGTCACCCTGGTTCTGCGGACCCCCTCTGCCGCCTGGGCGGCGTCTACCATTATACCCCCCTCCTCTGCCCCTGGAGGGGGGTTCACCACGTGTGTTCTGGAAAGCTCCTTGGGACTTCCAGAACCACATTTTTCCACCTTTCTGCCCTTTGGGGTATGATCTAGTGGGAGTGGAAAAATGGACTCCTACGGCAGATAAGAGTCTTTCCTTCCTGCTCACACCTAGTGAGTGTCTCCTTGACTTTACGCCCAAACAAGGAAGAGCCATCAAATGAGGTATTAACAAAGGAGGACCTGAAAGCTTCCGCAAAGGAGCATAAGCGCATCCAGGATGGTCTCTGCAGAGCTATCGCTGAACCTGCTGCCTGGCTCGATCCCTTGGCTGCATAAGAAATTAGCTGCATGGACGAGTTTACAATGGAATTAAGGGTGTTAAGCTGTGCCGTCACTTTCTCGGAGACAGCATCATCTTTGTTGCCCTGTAGAGTTTCTCCAAACTCTTTGAGGAGATCTCGTTGAAGACAGGTACAGTGGGTTAAATAATTAAGTGATCTCATTGCAAATGTCGCAGAACTAAAGATGCGTTTCCCATATCTGTCCATCGTCCTGGAATCTTTATTAGAAGGATGGACAGAAGAAGATGTCTCTGACATCTCTTTCTTGGTGGCTGCCGCCACCACCATGGCATCAACGGGGACTCCCTTTGTAAGAAAGGATTTATCCTGAGGGGAGGTGATACATTTTTTGGCCCTCTGACGGACCGGTTCCATGGAATCAGGAGAGTCCCACGCCTTTCGAGCACTCAAGTCCATTAATTCGTCAAAAGGTGGAGTAACCCAGGAGGTGGAAGGTTGAGACCCAAAGGCCTTCAGGAGCACTGACTGATCCTCAGTAGGGGTAAGGGACTGCCAGTCTCCCCTCTGCTCAAGTATTTCTAGGATGTCTGCAAATGAGACATCCTCTGAGGGGGACCGTGGGGACCCTTCTGATTCCTCTAAGTTGGTGTCTGATGTC
The DNA here is from genome assembly GCF_019279795.1 of Protopterus annectens. Lineage (NCBI taxonomy): Eukaryota > Metazoa > Chordata > Ceratodontiformes > Protopteridae > Protopterus > Protopterus annectens. The sequence goes on along the minus strand of NC_056735.1, from coordinate 261,894,754 downwards.
ATGGATTCCTGAGGGGAATCCAAGTGCCTCCTCTTGCACAGTCTCTTCCTAGGGAATTCATCAGTGGGGGCATCTGGTGAAGTCTCCGTAGAGCAGGGGTCACCCGATGGGGTTACCTGAGGCTCTGGGTCTCGACGCTTGGTAGGAACCTGTGATGTAGAGACAGAATGGGGCCCTTTAGGGGAGGAAGAGGAAGGATCTGAAGAGGTAAAAGTCTTAGCAGACATGACCTTCCTCATGGTGTCAAAGGCACCGGTGTCTCAGTCCAAGGAGTCTGCCAGCTCTGAAAAAGATGGCAGTCTCCTTGGGGCAGAGACCACAGGCTCCGAACCAGAGGACGGAGCAGAGCTCAACTGTGCCAAGGCCCCGACAGGAAGAGTCGGAACTGAAGCCTCGATTCGACTCTCTCCCCCGGAACCAACGAGAGAGTGCTGACACCGAGACCCTTCGATCGGAACCGAAGATGTCAAGGTTGACGGGGCCGAAGGCACCAGAATAGGCCTCGGCTCCGAGGGCTCCACAACTATCAGGTCCTCACCTTCCGGCTCTGAAGGCTCAAGTGGTCTCGGAGGAGGAGCAGAAATTGTGACCGGGGGGGGGGGGGTGTCAGGCTTCGATGCCAGATGAGATGAAGCCGAAAGCAATTTGGCCAAGGCCGGGTTCTCTAAGAGTCTCTGCACCACACGGTCCACATCGACATCCAAGAGGGTCCTGGAAGAACGGGTCAAAGGAGCCGAAGAATCCACTGACTGAAGGATCAGAGACTTTAAAACCTCTGATACCGGTTCCAACCTCGGGACTTGGCTCCGAGACAAAGGTTCGGTGCTCGGCTCCGAGGGCTGAGGAGCCGGTGACCGAATCTTCCCCGAGGTGCTCGGAGCCGATGACTTGGGCTCCGATGACACCTTGGAAGACTTCAACCCCTTCGAAGACTTGGAGGTCTGTTCAGACTTATCTAAAGCCTCTAGGAAGTCTGACTTTAACAAGCTTTCTACGCCTTTCCAGCATAACTCTGCCACTAAAAGAGTGGCAGATGGAACAGTCCTCTTGCAGGTGTAAAGGCCCTAAGCAATAAACGCATGAAGTATGGTGGTCGCTTATGGACATATTCTGTCCACAGCCACACTGTTTGAACCCTGATCTCTGTTTCTCCGACATATGTAAAAAAACAAGTAAACAGCACAATTGCTAAAGGTTCAGATCCATGAACTTTACAGATATTAAGACCACTAACAATCACACAAAACGTTCAGATCCCTGAACACTCACTAACTCTACTTCACAAAAACAACAAGTATTAGAAAAAAAAATAGAATAACTGACAGAGTCCTGTCAAAAAATGCAACTAAAGAAATGGCCAAAGGCCTAGGAGCAACACCTCCTAAGAAAACACACAAAGCACACGCTAAGTATCTAAAAAAAACACAAACAGGAAATATTTAGACTACTACTACTATACATCAAAAACTATCACAAGTATAGACAATTTTCTGTCAAAAGACAAGAAAAAAAGGTACTGGCCCGAGCTTCTTGTGAAGAGAGTGAGATCCGTTGCAGCAGCAAACTAGATCTGGGGTTTGACAGCAGAGCATCATGGGATAGAAACTGTGTCTCGAGCTTCTCATAGATCTAGGGCTTGGAAAGCGGCCGACTTGGAGCCAATGGATCAGCTCCATACTCACGTGTAAGAACAAACGACGAGATTGAACAACTAGATATCTACTATTTTGCACTGACTAAAGCCACTCAAAGCAAAACTAGACATGTTCAATGTATCCCAGAGTTCGCAAACTGTTTGCTGAGTGTGTGCTTTATTACAGTGCAATTATTTCAAAAAGTTTGCTGTGTGCAAAGTACAGTTATTTTGCAATGTACAGTCAAAGTGCAGCCATTTCGAGGAAAATTTCTTGTGTGCTGTGTATGTACATTTATTCACAGAGTGCCACCATTTCAAAGTGTTTCTCACACTGTATAGTTATTTCACAAAGTATAGCCATTTTGAAAGGTTCTTGCGCTGTGTACAGTTTATTTGCAAAGTGTATTCATTTTGAACTGTTTCTTACTCTGAGCTGCTTCTGCTGTACACAGTTTATTCACAAAGTACAGTAATTTCAAAGTATTTCTTGCACTAATAAGGAAGCACTTGTTCAGAACGTGTAAGTACTAAATAAGCTACTAATTACTATAGCACTCAATCTTCCTCATTACCTAGAGGAAAACAGTTTTTGTACTTACTTTTCTCACTGGCGTTGAGAAAAACAGCTTTTGTACTCACTTTCCTCACTTATCTACAGGAAAATATTTTTTTATTCAGGTATGTCCAAGGGTCAGCTCCCAGTGTTTTCCCCTGTCTATCTGATGAATATGGGCATCTTGAGGCAATGTAGAAATTGCCTCATGTACACAGACAACCCTCTCCTCCTACCACTCAACACTACAACCTGTGAGAGATGCACTTATCAAGCCAAACTGGAGGTAAAGCTCTCTCCAACCAAGACTGAATCTGACCGTCATGAGGAGAAGGTAAACATATGCACCACACCACACTCATCACATAGTCTCACTACGTCTACACCACCAAAATCCACACATAGAAACTCAAAAACATTTGTGGAGGCTCTCAATAATAATCTGCCTAAGCAACAGAGACCTTCAAAGCAGAAACACAAGTAACCTCCATCCCCCAACACAACCCAAATGACACACAGCCCACAGACTCAGTGTGCCACTCAAACACAGCCAATAAGGCAAAACAACATACCCAACACACTAGTCATAGGTGACTCTATAGTCAGGCACACTGATGTCCCACTCACCAGGCTAAACAAGGAGAAGGTTACTGTCAGCTGCCTGTCGGGTGCCAGTATCCGCCACATAACCCACACACTCAGGTCACTCCACATCAAGTAGAAATATGACTCTGTCATTGTCCATGTTGGTGTGAATGACCCGAGACGTACCTCCCTGGACTACATGAAAAGAGACATGGAAGAGCTCTCTGATCTTGTAGCCCAGGCAGGTATGACCCTAGCCCTGAGTAGCATTCTGCCATCGCCCAGAATCATACCGCAGTACAAGGACAAAATGATTGACTTCAACAATTGGCTAAGCTTCTGGTGTCATTCTAAGGGGATCCAGTATCTGTCTGCTTGGGATGACATGGTCAACAGACCACGATGCTTTGCCACAGATGGCCTGCACCTGTCGCCCCTGGGATTCTGGATACTGGCTAAGGCTCTTGCTGCCCCTATAGTCCCTTTTTTAGGCAGGGTTTGAGTAACAAATTCACCACCATAACAGGAACAAGCAAGCAAAAACTGAGGGTAATGCTACTCAATGCTAGAAGTCTAAATTTCAAAATGCACTCCCTCGAGGCACTCCTTAAAATGGAGAACATCGATATCTGTGCAGTGACTGAGACCTGGTTCAAGGCTCCAGACAGCACCCCTGCACTACCAGGCTATAACTCATACTACACTTTTTGGCCATGTAACCTGGACCGAAACACCAAAGGTGGGGGTGTGTCCATATTCATTAAGGATATCCACACCTCCAAGCTCGTTGCTCAGCATAATGCATCTGAGGTTATCCAAGTGCAACTAACTCTTGGCAAAACTGCAATCCAAATTATAGCTTCCTACAGATCCCCCACCATGCCCCAGGATTCCCACTCCTCTTTTCTTGATGTACTGGAAAATATTAGGGTTCAACCAAACACTCTAATAATGGGCAACTTCAACTACCCCACCATTAACTGGGAAAACTACTCATGTACCAACTCCTTAGCGCAATGCTTTCTGGAATTCATAAACTTCAATGCCCTAGATCAACTTGTCCACACCCCCACCAGGGGCAACAATATCCTAGACCTAGTCATTACCAACATGAGTGACCGGTGTTCCACACCTGAAGTCAGCTCCTCGTTGGTCCGATCTGACCATAAGCTAATCACCCTTGATATCCACATCCCACCCCCACACCACATTAAGGAAACCACAGTAAAAAATTTCTCCAAAGCCAACTTCATGCTTCTTAAGACAGAAGTAGTGAACTTCATGACACCCATGCAGATGGACAATACAGTTACAACTGCTGAATCCTACACAAATGCACTCTATAAGCACTTACATGAGTGCATGGATCGTGCTATCCCAAACAGAACCAAGATGCTATCCTCCAAAAAAAGGAAGCCATTCTGGTGGTCCCCTGCCATAAACAAACTGTACAATAGAAGGAAGAAACTGTTGCAAAAGAGAGTAAAATCCCATGAGTGGAGGAGCTCCCTGGTCAGCCTCAGTAAGAAGCTGAGATCCCTTATAAGATCCTCCAAAGCTAGCTATGAAAATAAAATCGCCACTAATTCCAAGGACAACCACAAAGCATTCTATAGCTATGCCAAGAATCTCAATGGCAACACCCAGATCTGCTCTGTTACAGCACAAAGGCACGAAAATTACAGAACCAACTGATATTGCCAACATCCTGGCAGATAGGTTCAGTGCTAACTTTACCCCCCCTCACCCCCTAAAGGGCCCAAATCTATACAGGAAGAATGCAGAGTCCCTGTAAACACAACTACGCAGGTGAAAGCTGCATTCTCTAAAGCCAAAAATACAGCATCCATGGTACCGGACAACATCCCAGGCTGCATTTTACAAGAACTTCAGAATGAACTGGCTCCCAACTTAAGCACCATGTTCAATAATAGCCTCGCATCAGGCTTTGTGCCCATTGAATGGCGCACAGCAACAGTTATCCCACTCCACAAAGGGGGAGCCACCACTGATCCTGGGAACTATAGACCTATTAGCCTGACGAGCCTGGTCTGCAAGGCCATTGAACGTATCATCATGGAACTCATAAACAAAGACATTGGTAACCTCCAAACTGTGGATCCCACCCAGTTCGGGTTTGTGAAAGGCAGATCATGCCTCCTGAACCTGATCGACTTCTTTGAGGCAGTCACCAAAGCCGTAGATGAGGGTAAGGTGGTTCACACAGCCTATCTTGACCTCGCCAAGGCTTTCGACACCATCCCCCATTCTGGAATTATAGCTAAACTCAATAAACTAGGCATAAATCCCTACGTCACAAGATGGGTTGCCAACTGGCTCACTGACAGAACCCACACTGTAAAAGTTGCAGACTCCAAATCTGACCTCAAACCAGTGACAAGTGGAGTACCACAGGGTTCCGTCCTGGGACCGCTCCTGTTTGGTATCTACTTCTCTGAAGTACAGGCTAACACAGAAGGCCTCTGGCTAATGAAGTTCGCAGATGACTGCAAATTAGGAGCCATAGTCAAGTCCCCAAATGATGAGAACATCCTACAGAAGGGCCTCTCTGAGACAGATGCCTGGTGTCAGAGCCATGGCCTCAAGCTCAATGCCAAAAAGTGCAGTGTCATCCCCTATGGTAAAAACTCTGTACCCATGAACTACCACATAGGCAGCAATCTACTTAAAGTACAGTTTTGTACCTACCATAAATGTAGATGTCCGGGAGGAATGCATCTGCAGTCCTTACAAATGGGTTGTCCTGTCGTCAGGCAGCCCTTCGGTCGGCCGGATTCCAAAGTCTGGGTCTGGCTTCGGCTGGTGTCGCACTTCACCCGACGTCATTGCGGCAGTTCTTCAGGTATAAAGGCATCAGCCGACGCCATTTTCCTCAGTGTTTCTTGCCCCAGATGCCAGGTGCCCTCTTGGTTGGCTAAATTTGGATAAATGCCAAAGTTTCCAAATGGTAGAGAGCAAACACACAAAATAAACATGTATGTACATATATACAAACAAATACACCATAATAGATCCCCCCCAAGCTAGCTGAAGATTGGTAAGTACCCTAGGAGTACCTCGGAGGGGAAGGAGGGTGGGTAATCCTGACTGCAGATGCATTCCTCTCGGACATCTACATTTATGGTAGGTACAAAACTGTACTATGTCCTTCAAGGATGCATCTGCAGTCCTTACAAATGGGTAGAATACCATAGCTAAACTAGGGAGGAGGTAATGAGAATAGATTATGGTGTAGTCAGGATCCCTTGCAAAACAGCAGTGGCAAAACCAGCACGGGATCTAGAGTATAGAGGTAAGTTATAATGCTTGGCAAATGTATGCACGGAGGTCCAAGTAGCAGCCTCTATAATGTCCTTGGTAGCCACTCCTCGTAAGAAAGCTGTGGTAGTGGCTGTGGCCCTTGTGGAGTGAGGTCTGATGTTCTCTGGAGTTTTCTTTCCATGGTAGGAGTAACAAAATCTAATGCAATTTCCTATCCATTTGGAGATTGCCTGTTTAGAAATTGGTTTTCCTTCTTTTCCTGTTGCATAAGCTACCAGAAGCTGGTCAGTTTTTCTATAGTTTTTTGTCCTGTCCAGGTAGTAGCGTAATTGCCTGTGTACATCCAAGGTATGTAAGAGCTGTTCTCCCCTGTTCTGTGGATTGGGGAAGAATGTAGGAAGGTGGATAGCCTGATTTAAAGAGACTCTGGATACCACCTTAGGCATAAATGTAGGATTTGTTCTCATGGACACTCTATCTTGATGGAAGATCAGGAAGGGTTGTACTGCCATTAATGCCTGTAGTTCAGAGACCCTTCTTGCTGAAGTTATTGCCAGCAGGAAGGCAGTCTTCCAGGATAAGTATTGCAAGTCTGCTGTAGCTGCTGGCTCGAAAGGAGGTAGAGTCAGTTTTTCTAGCACAAAGTTCAAGTCCCATGCTGGCAATGGAGGTTTCCTGGGAGGTTTTACATTTTTAATTCCCCTCAGAAACTGTCTGAGCAGAGGATGCGAGAAGACAGGAGGATCCAAGCTGTATTGTGCTGAAATAGCTGATGCATGTATCTTGATGGAGGAATAGGACAGGCCTGTATGGAAGAGCTCCGCCAAGTACTCCAGGATGTTGGCTATGTTCACCAGTGTCACATCTTGCCCCTTTGCAGTACTCCAGATGAGATATCTTTTCCATTTTGCTGCATAATTCTTTCTTGCTGAAGGTCTACGAGCCTCCAGGATTATGTCCTTAACCCTTTGGGATAATTTTGGGTTAATTTCTGTTATGTAATGTTCCAGGCAGTTAGCTGCAGAGTTTTTAGGTTTGGATGCAGAATGTTGTAGTTGTTCTGTGTCAGCAGTAATGGGTTCAGGGGCAGTTTCCATATTTGTTCCCGGGACATGCTCCTCAGCAGTGGATACCAATGTTGTCTTGGCCAGTCTGGGGCTATCGGAATGATCCTCGGACGTTCCTCTTTGAACTTGAGAAGCACCTTGTGCATCAAAGGAAGTGGTGGGAATGCGTATGCTGTCAGGCTTTTCCAACTGAAGGATAGGGAGTCCACCTTCCAAGCAAGTGGCTGGTAAGTCCTTGTGCAGAATTTCTTCAACTGGTGATTGTATGGGGATGCAAACAAGTCTATTTGTGGTAATCCCCATTCTCTTGTGATGGTTTTGAAGATGTCCGGATGCAGCATCCATTCGTGGGCATCTGTTGTAGTTCTGCTTAATATGTCTGCTAGAATGTTTTCCTTCCCTGGTACATAAATTGCCTGTAACTGAATGTTGTAGCTCAGAGCCACATCCCATAGGTCCAGTGCCAGCCGGCATAGGGGTATGTGTGCCTCCCTGTTTGTTGATGTACCACATAACTGTGGTGTTGTCTGTCCTTATCAACAACTGGCCTTCTTGGAGAAGAGGTCTGAATGCCTGGATTGCCAATTTTACTGCCATCATTTCTTTTAGATTTATGTGCAGATGCAGTTGGTCTTGAGTCCATAGGCCTTGAATGCACTTGTCCATCATGTGTGCCCCCCAACCGAGGTCTGAGGCATCTGTCGTGATAGTTTGTCTTGGTTGACTTTTGCAGAAGGGCAGTCCTGTGTTTGATTGACAGGCCTGAGCCCACCATAAGAACTCTTGTTTCAGGCATGGGATCATTGGAATTTTGGTTTCCAGGCTGTGCTTGTGCTGAGACCACAAATTCTTTAGGTACCACTGTAGCTTTCTCATATGAAGCCTGGCATGAGGGACCAGTATTATGCAGGATGCCATGAAGCCTAGAGCTTGCAGTACTTTTCTTGCAGTTAGATGACTCTGCTTTGTTAATGCCAAGAAATAGAGAAGAAGTTGCTCTTTCTTTTCTGCAGTTAGAAATGCCATTTGTTTTGATGTGTCCAGTTCTGCTCCCAGAAAGGTTATTATTTGGGATGGAATCAGCCTTGACTTTTTGGTATTGACTGTGTATCCCAGGGCTTGTAGCAGGTAGATGACTCTTTGTAAGTCTTCTGTTAATTTGTTTTTGTTGTCCGCTTGTATCAGGCAGTCGTCCAGGTAGGGATAGATTTGAATTCCCTGAAGTCTGCAATGAGCGATTACTGATGTCAGGCATTTCGTGAACACTCTGGGCGCAGTAGATAAGCCAAAGGGCAATGCTGAGAATTGATAATGCTCTGATCCTGCAAGAAATCTGAGGTATCTTCTGCAAATTGGTCTTATGGGGACGTGCAGGTATGCCTCCTTGAGATCTAGAGTTACCAGCCAAGACTCCTTGCCCAGCATGGGAAGAAGCTGCTGTAGGGTCAGCATTTTGAATTTTGGAACAATGAGGAATGTGTTTAGAGCGGACAGGTCTAGAATAGGCCTCCATTTGTTTTCTTTTCTTGGTACCAGGAAGAGCCTGGAGTAAAATCCCTTCCCTTGCTCCATAAGTGGTACCTTTTCCACAGCTCGCATTCTTAATAACTGAGATATTTGTTTTAGAGCTTCTACCCTTTGAGAAGGTGGTAGGTTTGGCATTCCTCCCTTTCCTGGTAGTGTATGGAAATGGAACCTGTAACCTTTGTCTATAGTCTGCAAAATCCATTTTTCTCTTGTAATGCAGTGCCAGTTTCTTGAAAATAATGTTAGCTTTCCGCCTAAGGGTGCTTCTAGTTGTTCCCTGGTAGGCGGTGCCACCGCCAAGTCACTGTGATTAAGTTGTTGTAGTGGTGGTGGCTGTATCCGTGCCTCGTTGGTTGTTACCCTGCCACTGGCGACCCCTGTAGGCACCCCTGGATTGGTTTCTGCCTCTAGAGCGCCTATTCCTGCCTCTTTGTGCCTTAGAGGAGTCCGGAAAGGACCAATTCTTGGAGGGCCAATTCCTGCTAAACCTTGGAGGTTGAACTTGTAAGAAATCTTCTACTGTTTGCACAGATTTTGCTTTTTCTTCCATCTTTTTCAGCACCTGCTGTGCGGGGGCACCAAATAAATTGACCTTGTCCATAGATGCATCCAAAAGCTTAGATTTGACATGGTCTGGTAATGCCTGCTCTTTCAACCATGCATGCCTCCTGATAACTGTGCCAGTCATGGCTGATCTAAAGGAAGCCTCCAGTGCATCATAGCCACATTTTAAAGAATGGTTACTAACCTGCTGTATGTTATGTAACATTTCTTGAACATACTTTTTATCTAAAGATTCTTCAGAGGACAGCTTTTTAGTCAACTGGTCAAGCATAAACTCTTGATATTGAATCATATGAAATTGGCAGTTCAAAGCTCTAGCTGACAAAGTAGCAGAGGTGTAAACTTTTTTACCCCATCTCTCTAAGGATCTGGATTCCCTTTCAGAGGGGAGGGGGTTTTTAGAAGAAGTAGCTGCTACAGCTTTAGGGCTCTGGGAGATAGTCTCTGGATCTGCAAAAGGGGCCTTATATAAGTGGTGATGAGTGTCCGGGACCCTGTAGTACCTATCTGGCTTAGCAGGAGCCGGAGGTAAAGTATCAGGAGTAGTGCAAGCATCATTAAATGCATCATCAACAACAGATAGAACTGGAGGAATAGCTAAAGGCCTATGCTGTGGCAAGTGTAGAAAGGTCCTAAGCCTTTTTCTGGAATCTGAGAAATCTTGGCCCTGCCACTGAAATTGTTCCCTCATAGCATGCAAGGTTTCCCCAAAGGAAAATTCCTCAGGAGGAGAGGCTGAAGGGATGGACTCCTCAGCATCAGAGTCTTCGTAAGGAGAATAAGAAGCCTCAGGAGGGTCTGTATGTTCTGAATCATCAGATGAATCATCTGTGGCTACTGGCTCAGGGGGCTCTGTTCTAGGTCTCTTTTCTGGAGGAGGGAGAGAGGCCCTGTCCGGATGAGGCTGGGATCCACGAATTAAAGAGATGAGATCCTCTGCCAAAGAAAGCATATGGGAGCTGGTGCTGGGCCTGTGAGAGGGGGGCTTGGCAGGCACAGGTTTTGAAGTTTTGTCTGCTTTAGCCCTGGCAAAGGCCTTAATAGACATAGCTGGAGGAGGCCTAGCAGCTCCACGTGCAGGGGTAGAAATATCTAAGGGAATGGTGTCTGATAAATCCTGTGAAATCGCAACAGAAGGCTGGATTTCAGAAGTCGTTTCTACCAGGATAGAAGAGGCCTCGGTAGAAGGCAAGTTATCGGCTGAAGAAAGAACCGCTTGCTCGGTTTCGGCCGAAACCGAGACACTCGTGGTTTGCTTAACCGCGGTTTCAGCCAAAACCGTGGACCGCGAGTGTCGGTCCTTTTCTTTGCGCTTTTTGGTTATTAGCGTAGTCGGGGGATCCGACGGCATAATGTAGGCAAAATCGGAGCCGAAAATCTGTTCAGCAAAGTCCGAGTGACGTCTAAGCGTCCGTCGGTTAAAAGAAGCACAGGCTAGACAAGCTGCTACGTCGTGGTCTGGGCCTAAACAATGAATGCAATAGGAGTGGAAATCTTTATGAGGTATTTGTTTCCCACAAGATAAACAGTTATTAACTTTCTCTGACATCGGCTGAGGCAAGAAAGAGTCCCCAACGGGGTACTTAGCTTTATAGAAGTCTTCGAAGTAGTATTCGGTAGTAGTAATCTCTGGATCTGACCGACCGGCACTTGCGAACAGCTTCTGCTTCGGGCGCCACGCGGCAAGAAAGACTGGGGAAAATGGCGTCGGCTGATGCCTTTATACCCGAAGAACTGCCGCAATGACGTCGGGTGAAGTGCGACACCAGCCGAAGCCAGACCCAGACTTTGGAATCCGGCCGACCGAAGGGCTGCCTGACGACAGGACAACCCATTTGTAAGGACTGCAGATGCATCCTTGAAGGACATCACCGAATGCGTGATAAGAGACCTTGGGACCCAGGTGGACAGTAGTCTCTCCTTTGATAGTCACATCGCCACAGTAGTCAGGAAGTCCTTCTACGTGGCACACCTCATCATAAAAGGGTTCTCAACCAGGAAAAAAGAGGTCATCGTTCCCCGCTACTCGACACTCATTAGACCCATTATAGAACACAACGACCCTTTTGGAATGTACCTCACAAGACATCTGCAGCAGCTGGAAAGGCCACAGAAGTACCTCACAAAGAGGATTACTGGACTCAAACAAATGCCCTACACTGACCACCTCAAAAAACTCCAGCTTTACTCCGTAGCATATCGCCTACTCCGAGGTGATCTCTGCCTAACATATAAAGCTGTGTCAAACCCAGAGCTGTTGGACATGCTACACCTAAAGAAATCCCAATCCCTCCGAGCTACACGCTCTAGGGATCTAAACCTTGTCACCACAATAAACAGGACATGCTGGAGGGATAGATTCCTATCCCAGAGACTTCCCATACTCTGGAACAGGCTACCCATCTATGTCAAGCAAAGTTCTTCATTAGCACTATTCAAGAAAAATCTTGATGAGTGGATGGGAAATAGGAAATACACCCCGGGGATCACTTCTGTGTCTCTGCTCGACAGTGGCACAGGAAAATAACTTTCTTGGGTGGCGTAAGCCAGTGAACCTTGTTGGCTAGGCTTACATAGGCCCTTGCGCCGATAGCCTAGTACCTACCTATGAACCTATGATTTCAAAAAGTACAGTGATTTTAAAGTGTTCCTGTGCTATGGAGACCTATTTGGTAAAGTGCAGTTACTTCAAAGAGTCTATTGTGCTATTGGGCATAATTATAAGTTCTGGCATACACACACACACATATATATATATATATATATATATATATATATATATATATATATATATATATATATATAGATATATCTTTGCATACACATACACACACGCGTGCACATACACACACACACACACATATATATATATATATATATATATATATATATATATATGTGTGTGTGTGTGTGTGTGTTCATATATAATGCCAAGCACCTTCACTACTGTGTGTTGATATGGCAGAGGCATTTTGCAGACCCAGTCCACTTGTGTTTGCTCATAATATTGCAGAGAACTGAAGAGTATTTGAGCAGGAATACAATATTTTCATACAAGCAACCTTTTCTGACAAAGATGCACATACAAGGGCATTCATTTTGCATAACTTAGCTGGGTCAGAGGCCACTGAAAGAGAGCATTCATTTGCGTATGCACCAGCAGTATATGTAGGAAAGTGGGAAAACCGCGATACTGTTGTACCACCTGAATCAAGAGAGGACCCTGAGTGGTTGAAGTGTAAATTTTGAGACGTGCAACCCCAGACAAATGTTACATTAGAGAGCACCTATTTTATACAAGAGACCAAACGCCTGTTAAATCTTTGCAGCTTATATCACTGACATCAGAAATAAGGCTAAGGCATGCAGATTTGGTATCTGAAAGATGAGTTAATGAAGGACACGCTTGTATGTGGTGTTAATAATGCTGCAGTGAGAAAGATTTTGCTTTGCAACAGTGATTTAACATTGAGCAAATCTATAGAGATATGTCAAATCCATGAGCTCACAGAAATGCACTCAAGTATGCTTGCTAGTGATAACAGCTTACTTTCAGCAGCCTCTAGAGCAAGTGTAGGCAGCATGCAGCACATGACACGTAGAAGTAGGCCTAAGCACATGGCAGCTGCAACCCCTGCGGGATTCCCTGGGAGGACCCATAACTTTCTAGCAAGTTCCAAGACTAGCTCAGCAAAACAGACATGCTCAGTGCCGTATAAAGGTGAGTCAGCAAAATGCAAGTCAAGTCTTATTGTTAACTATCATAATTGTGGTGCCACTCACGAGTCTAAAAAAGAGAGACGTGCTTAGCGTTTGGTCAGTAATGCCACAAGTGTAAAAAATGGAACCACTTTCAAATGTTTTGTAAATCAAGCACGCCACATTCAGTTATTAAGAAAGGTCACTCAAAAAAGCAAGTTGATCATGTGGAAAGCTGTAACCCTACTTTCTATGTAGATGGTATATCAGTGGTCGGTGAAAAGGTCAATGCAGTAGATTTGTTGGCAAAGAACAAGGTATTTGTACTGTCCTGATCAATGGTAAACAATCAGAGTTCAAAGTAGACACTAGTTCAAAGTGTAATGTGATTTCAGCAGAAACATTTGCTAGAGGGAGAGCTGGTGAGCAACTTAATTTAGCTAACTGTGCGAAGTTTGTTGCTTATGGAGTTGAAGAGATGCAAACCGAAGGCTCAGTAGTGCTTTCATGCTACTCCGCTGGTAACAGTTACAGCTTGCAATTTTGTGTAGTCAGAAGACCTGTGCAGTCATTATTTGGTCTTAAGAGACATTTTAAGAATGAAACTGCTTTCTTTTAACAAAGAAGTACATCATGTAAGCACATGTCCCAGTTCCAGCTTCAATTATGCTATTTTTTCAGAGTATGCTGATGTTTTCTATGACAAGTTAGGCAAACTTCCAGTTGTGTACATGAAAGCAGACCCAGAGATCACTCCAATTGTCAGACAAGTGAGGAGAGTTCCAATAGCTATGGAGGACAAAGTCAAGGTCCAGTTAGACAAGATGGTGCTGCAATGTGTGATTTGTCCAGTCACAGAACCAACTGAGTGGGTGTCCTCCATGGTATCTGCTCACAAGAAAAGTTCAGATGAAATCAGAATATGCACTGACCCATAAGACTTGAACAAGGCATTAAAGAGACCTCATCATCCTATGCATACAGGTTGCCCCCCTCATGCCAAATGCCACTGTTTTTTCTTAGCTGCAAAAAGTTCATTTTGGCAAGTAATGCTGGAGTGCAAATCTTCATTACTGACTACATTCAGCACATGATTTGGTAGATACAGATTCCTCAGGATGCCATCTGGAATAAATTCTGCCACTGAAGTCTTTCAGCATGCAATGGAGCAATTTTTTTCAGGCTATCCATGTGCTATAATAGTTGATGATTTACTGGTTGGAGGAAATGGTGAAGCAAAGCATGACAGAAACCTCAGGAAAGCTCTGGACAGAGCACGTGAAGTGAACTTGAAATTTATTCCTCTGAAATGTAAATTCAGATTACCAGAAGTTACTTATGTAGGTCATTTATTTACCAGTACAGGCTTATGAACAGGCCCTTCTACACAAGCAGCCATTCTTGAGATGCTGGCACCTGACAATGTCCAAGCCCTACAGCGTTTCCCTGACATGGACTATTTGAGCAAATTCATCCCTGACTTTGATGAATTATCAGCACCTTTAAAAGAGCTGACACACAAAAATATTGCCTGGTCATGGTTAAAACACCACCAGAGAACATTTGATATCCTCAAACAGCAAATTGCCAACCCGCCTAAATTGAGATACTATAATGTCCACAAACCAGTAGTTCTTTCCTGTAATGCTTCAAAGTTCGGTCTTGGTGCAGTTATTCTTCAGGAAGGCAGACCTGTTGCCTATGCTTCTAGAATTATTACCTAAACTGAACTGCAGTATGCTCAAATTGAGAAGGAACTTTAGGTAATTGTGTTTGCACGTTTGAAGTTCCATGATTATATCTATGGCCGAGCTATCCAAATCAAAACTGATCATCAACTGCTTGTCACTATTTTGAAGACGCCTATGCATACCGTTCTGAAAAGACTACAAAGAATGAGGCTCAGATTACAAAAGTATAATTTCAAAATGGTCTACACAAAAGACAAACTTCTTTAACTGGCTAATACCTTATCCAGATTGGCCAAATACCACGAAACAGCTTGATGCAGAGAATTCTGACTTTGATGTCATGGAAGTGCGTAATTTTTCTACAAGACTTGATGAGCTAAGAGATCATACAAACACTGATCCAATTTTGCAGAAGCTCAACCACTTCATCAATGCTGGATGGCCGTCAAAGCAATTTTGTGTACCGCCAAAAGTACAACTTTATTCTCCATACAGAGATGAGATGCTAATGGAAGATGGTATAATTTTCAAAGGTTGAAAAATTATTGTTCCTACTTCCTTACAACATGAATGCATTCAGATTTTGTATCGTGGCCACCAGGTTCGGATTCTACCAAAGGAATGGTGAGAGGAATAGTATTTTGGCCTTCTCTATCAAAGGATATTGACAAAGTGGTTTCATCATGTTCAATATGCAACAGTACTAAACCACATTTGCAAAAACAGCCACTTCAGTTAAGTCAGATTCCTGAGCTAGCTTGGTCAACAGTAACCACTGACATATTAGAGTGGAACATTCATCATTACTTAGTGTTGGTAGACTGTTATTCGAATTGGTTTGAGATTGATTTGCTACCTAACATCCAGTGATGTTATTACTAAGATGAAACGTCATTTCTCAGTTCATGGTAGTCCACACAAAGTTACCTCTGACAACGGTACCCACTATACCAGTCAATTGTTTCAGAAAGATGCAAAAGAGTGGGGCTTTATCCATGTTACTGGTAGTCTGGAATAACCACAGTCAAACAGCCTTGCTAAATGTACAGAGTGCAAAGCAATTATTAGAGAGGTCAAAATGTGACAATACCAATATCTTCTTGAATTTACTTAATCTCAGAAATATACCCTGTGGCAACCTACTTGGCTTGCCTGCTCAGCAACTTCTATCTAGGCAAATCAGAACAACCTTGCCTATCAGTTCAAGTTTGTTGGTGCCTAATGCTAAAAACAACAGAGTAATCAAAGCCCAACTTTTTAAGAAGCGTTCCTTTCAGAAGTCCAGCTATGATAAAATGAGCAGATTTCCCCATCCATTAAAAGAAGGAGAGACAGTGAGGATGCAAATGGCGAAAGGCTTTGATCGAACTGGTCAAGTGAGAGCCATATGTGCCAAACCGAGATCCTACCTAGTAGAATCTGAGTGTACAGAATACAGGAGAAACTGCAGGCATCTTCTTCCTGTGTTAGAAATGACATCGCAGCACCGTACCTGTGATACAGACTCTAAATCTCAGAGCAACCCTGACAATGTTCATACTGAAGAACACGTCTCAGTATCCATTCACATTCCTGATGATGTCCCCAGAGTTGAACATTCCAGATCCAATTCTGACTTTTATGTTACACGATTAGGTCATATTTCTAGACCTAGTATAAAATACACAGCAACCTGGGCATGATTGTTTTATATATGTCTAATTTTGTATGACTGCATGGCAAAATAATTAGTTCTGTATAACTGCATGTCAGAAGATCATGCCTGTGCAATTGCATGTCACTGAATACTGTCATTTGGTACATGATCTAGTTCTCAAAGAAGGAAGGGGTAGAACAGAGTGAGTGTATGTAACTTTAAAATGCATTTCCAGATGTAGGCATGTGCATATAAATAGTGAGCACATGCAGGCAGCAGTGACATTTTGAGAGAACAGCCAGAGTGTTACATGTATGAGTGTGGTAGTCAGTCTGTTTATAAGTTTATTTAAGTTTAAATTTCTAAGCCTCATTCCTGATGTCTTTGCGTGTAATAAGGCTGCTTGAACTGAACCCACAATTGTTTGTCTGTTTTATCCTGACAGGATGAGCGACAGTTTGTAAAATGCTTTAGTGAGGTACCCTGTAGCTTTTTCTCCAGGGTCTCAGCTGAAAATGGGTACCAAGTATACCCATCTGGACTTTCCCAGTAAACAAATGTCTATAGCTATCTATATCTATCTCTCTATAATCTTTCTCTATATACACACACATGCACATAAATATATGTATATATGTATGCACATGCGCACACACACACATATTATATATAGTCATACAGACATGCACACACATATATACATACATACAAGCGCGCGCATGCGCACACACACACAGACACACACACACACATGTATATCACAACTTCAGGGTGCCAACAACATGAAGAAAAGGGAAAAAAAACACATACAGCACTATCTCTGCTGCTGCACAAAAATTGCACCTGACAGTGATTTTCTATGGAGAATGTAGATCACAGAGTAAGAAATCAGTGAGTCTAAATTAACAGGTTGAATGTTCATCTATTTATACCTATTCAACTAGTAGATTAGTCTGATTTAACACGTAATTTGTTTATGGTAAAAGCTGGACATAAAGCACTTTCAGTTGAATCTCATGAACAACTTATTTTCTCAAACTGTCCATTAATTTGTAGAATCTTTGGAAACCGGAAGGATGAAATTTCATAGAAATAGATACAATTTGTGAGGAAGATACATGCAGAATAATGATCTGGAGGAAAAGTGAAGTTTAAGAGAAAGCAGAAATTGAGCAACTTAAGTAATGAAGTGAACAGTCCCATGAAAAAGGAAACAAGGATGTATACTGCATGACAATAGCAATAGAAACTGTTACTATAATTTGTCTTCTTTCTTATTAATATATGTAAATATAACAGTTTAAAATGTAAAATGTGATGTTTTAATAGGTTCCCAGGTGAGTACTAGTCTATTGTCCCTGACAACACATTTTAAGCCTAGCAAAGCTTCCTGTTTGTCACCCAGCTATGTTATCCCACAGATGCTTAACTATCTTTGCCATAGCCATATTTAAATACTTATCATTTGATGTGTAATGGATTATTTTGTTTGGGTCCTGCCTTCAGTGTACTGCGGTTTTGGGTCCTGCCTTCAGTGTACTCGGGTTTCTATTATAAGGTAGGGTGTTTAACCACTGCCTCTGTCCATTAGCAGGACAGGGGTCAGACCGGGGTAAATTTCCTACTTCCCACCTACTGGTCCAAATTATGCTTAAATAGGGTCATAGAAGGGCTATGGTTTACATAAATGTGGAGTCTTTTGCAAAGTACTGGTATCTCTGTGTTATGTACCAATCTCTCTAGACTGTTCTGTGTATGTTGCAGAAAAGGTTAAGGTTTCTGGACCAAGTATTTCTAATACCACTTGAATTGCAGATGTGTAGTAGGTACATCAATGCTGGGTCCTTGGAAGGCTTATAAGCTAGGCATATGTCACCTCTTAGTAGTCAGTATGAGACCTACAGCAGACAGAGCTTTCAGGTAGTCCATATAGGTCATATTTCTTAGGTCCACTATTCCTTTTGTAAATTACCTTTAAGGACACATTACTTGTTGCAAGTGCCTGGACTAAAACATACCAAAGAGGGCACTATACTTTATGATGAGCCTAATGGGAGCTGAATAAAGTGGAACAATGACCTCTCTAGACCTAAATGATATCCCTTTATTTATAAGTTACGCAATACAGAAGGACGTCTTCACAACAGTGAACATGTGATTGTGGAAAGCTAGGTCGCTGCCAGTGCAAATGTCCAAATCCTTGACTATTGGGTCTACTCTTAGGGGAGTAATGTCAATGTAATTCTTTCCAGGGGTAGTTGATTATCCAAAGGACACATTAATGCACTTTTTGGCACTAAGTATTAGTCCAGGACTCTGACACCAGTTATTTGTTTGGGACAAGCCCTCCTGTAGCACTACAGAGTCTTTGGAGGAATTCAATAACTGTTCCCAGCTTGCAGTAGTCGGCAAACTTGGTCAGTCATAGGCCCTTAACGTTTGCTCTGACTTCTGAGAAGTAGATGTCACGTCACAGGTTGAGACGGCAAGCCCTAACCTGACTTACTGTGTCCAATTTGAGTGCCGGTTTCCAATCCATCAGATGACACGGGGATTTCTTTCTACATTGGCAAGCTTACATAAAATGCCCGAGTGGGATACAGTGTCAAAGGCCTTGGCTAGGTTAAGGTAGGCAATGTACTGTCTTCCTTTAATCCATTGCTTTGGTGACTTTTTCGAAAAAGTCCACTAGGCTGAGCAGACACGGCCTGCCCTTGACAAAACCAAACTGTTACAAATTTCCTAGGCACTTATTTATTAGCTCCATGATAAGTCTTTCCATGGATTTATATATGAGGCTGGTCAAATTTATTGGAGGTAATTGCCGGGTCAGTGAATGGCCTTCCCTCATGTAGAGGTGTAGGACTGTTGCTATCCTCCATTCACTTTGCTAGACAGCTTGTTTGAATGATAAGGCTGAAAAGCATTGTTAGGAGCAGAAAAATATCTTATTTCATGCTGCTTAGGACACATCCTGGGATACTGACAGTGCCCACAGAAGCAGTATGTTTGGCCTTTGAAAGCATCTCCTGGGCTTGGTCCTATGTGACAGCTAGGGATGTATGGTTTCCTGATATATCTTTGGAGATAACCAAGGGTGGTGGGGAGGGGTTGAAATTTGAGCTGAACTTATCAGTTAGCAGGTTTGCTATAGCCATAGCTTCCATATAGGTGGAGCTGCTTACAATTAGCTTAGCACACCGTTGCATATTGCTTTTGAGAGTGTGGCTATAGCTGAAGGTGGCTTTGTGGCTGCCCTTGGCACTAGTAGCTATTTATTTTTCAAATTTGGCCTTGGTATTATTTCCCTGAGTTGCTTATTTAATTTGATGATTAGATTCATATTTTGCTGCATTCTGCACTTTTTACTTTTGGCTGTTATTTTCTTCCTTTTGTTATAAGCCTTACTGATACTGTAATTCCTCCAGGGTAGTTTGTTTTCAGGGTTTGCTCTGCATTTGTTTCCTTTGGATATGGCTGCTTCTTATGTAACTGTGTATATGCTGGTAAAAATGAGCAGTGTATGGTTCTGCATAAACAGCACGGCTTTCCAGATTTGGAGGGGATTTCAATCTAGCCAGGAAATTATACAGAAGCCAAAAGTTAGTCTTGGAGAAGTTTTTAAAAGTACCTGGGTCTGACTGGAACTCTGGTTTTATCTTTATTATGCGGGAGATGTCTTTATGGTCATACCTGATGAGGGAGACTACTACACTCGGGATGGAGCATGATTCACCCACATTAGTGAAGACAGGTCAAGACTGGTGGGTACTCTACTAGTTTGTCAATACAAATGCCTTGGAACAAGTCCAAAATCTCTGGACTTGTGCACTAGTGGTGACACATTTCCAAGTCTATGGCTGGACAGTTGAAGTTTCCCAGAAATATGCTATTTGGATTAATGCTAAGCGACTCTAATTTATTTAGGTAGAAACTATGACATTCCTTGGTCATAGACAGCATTTGGTAGCTCACCAGGACATGGAAAGGGACCTTGTTGATGGTAAATTAGACACGAAGGATCTCAAGGGCATCATGCTGCTTTACCAGCCTTGATGTGAGCCTTTTCTTGAGGAGGACCGAGACACTTCCACCTTTCTCCCTTCCTGTGTAGTAAGTAGCTGGTCTAAATCTAAAGAAGGTGTTGTAGCATTGAACTGCCAATCTGTACCATGTCTCAGTCACTTCACATATGTCTATGCCCTCCAGGGTGAGGAAGGCTTTCAGAGGGTGGAGTTTTTTTTTTTGTTTAGGCACCTAGCACTGATCAGTAGTACCTTTAAAATTTCCTTAATTTGTTTTGCTACATGGGTAATTTGATCCAACTGTCATTGCCTTAATAAGGCACAATGGGGGCAGATAATGTTATAACCAATATTCAAAAGCTTAATGGAGGCAGGTACTTACCATCCCTAGCAAAGCACAAGATGTTCTGACAATCTCCTCCCAAGCTGACAAATACTGTACTTCCCCTTGAGTGATACCAAAAGTTAAGCCACTTAATGAAGTCAATTACAGTTTGCTCATATTGAACTACCATAGGTTCATAGGTGTACACTAGGCTCACGGCCCTGGACCCTATATAAGCCTAGCCCAAGAAGATTCCCTGGCATCATGCCGCCCAAAGTTAGTTCCCAATGCCCCTCTCAAGCAGGGCCACTGAAGTGCTCCCCAGGGTGAACTTCCTATTGCCCATCCACTTGTCAAGATTTCTCTTAAAGAGGGCCAGTGAAGTGCTCTGCTTGACATGAATGGGAAGTTTGTTCCAGAGTATGGAAAGTCTCTGGGTTAGGAACCTGTCCCTCCAGCATGTTCTGTTTATTTTGGTAATGAGGTTTAGGTCCCTGGAGCGTGTGGCACAGAGGGATTGGGATTTCTTTAAGTGTAGCATATCTAGCAGCTCTGGGTCAGACATGGCTTTGTAGGTTAAGCAGAGATTGCCTCTAAGTAGGCGATAAGAGATAGAGTATAGCTGGAGGGAGTTTTTTGAGTCTGTCCATATAGGGCATGTGTCTAAGGCCTAAGATCCTCTTAGTGAGGTATTTTTGTGGCCTTTCCAGTTCTTGTAGGTGTCTAGTGACGTACATACCAAATGAGGCATTGTATTCTATAATAGGTCTAATGAGGGACGAGTAGAGAGGGATTATGACCTCTTTCTTCCTGGATGAGAAACCTTTTGTAATGAGATGTGCCACATAGAAGTACTTTCTGACTACAGTGGCAATGTGGTTATCAAAGGAGAGGTAACTGTCAACCTGTGTTCCCAGGTCTCTTATCACACCTTCAGTGTTTAGTGGACTACTGCCTATGTGGTAGCTCATGGGCACCAACTTTTTCCCAAAGGGAATGACAATGCACTTTTTGGCATTGAGCTTAGGGCCATGGTTCTGGCACCAGTCACTGGTGTCAGTGAGGCCTTTTTGTAGAATGTCTACATCAGTTGGAGAATCAATAATGGCTCCCAGTTTGTAATCATCTGCGAACCTGGTCAGCCAGAGTCCCTTTGTGTTGGCATGAACTTCAGAGAAGTAGATGCCAAACAGGAGAGGCCCTAGGACCGAACCCTGTGGGACACTACTTGTAACTGGTCGGTAGTTAGATTTGGAGTCCACTACTTTCACAGTGTGGGTTCTATCAGTGAGCCAGTTGGCAACCCATCTTATGACATTGGGGTTTATTCCTAGTTTAGTGAGTCTATCTATGATTCCTGATGCTGTCGAAGGCCTTGGCAAGATCTATGTAGGCTGTGTGAACTATCTTGCCCTCATCCGCAGCTCTGGTGACAGACTCGAAGAAGTCTATCAGGTTGAGCAGGCATGATCTACCTTTTCACAAACCCAAACTCCATGGGGTCCAGAGTTTGGAGATTCCCTATGTCCTTATTTATAAGGTCCATGATGATGTGCTCCATAGCCTTACATATCAGACTTGTCAGGCTAATGGGGTGGTAGTTCCCAGGGTCTGTAGTCGCTCCCTCTTTGTGGAGTGGGATGACCATAGCAGTGCGCCATTTGGTAGGAACAACGCCTGAAATGAGGCAGTGATTGAACAGTGTACTCAGGTGCAGTGCCAGTTCACTTTGTAATTCATGTAAAACACAGCCAGGGATATTATCATATCCCATGGAAGCTGTATTCTTGGCTTTGGACAGTGCGGTTTTTACCTGAGTAACCATGATAATAGGGACTTGGCATTCCTCAGATATTCTGATAGGCCCTTTAGGGGGTGAAAGGGGGTTAAATTTCGCACTGAACCTGTCAGCCAATATGTTGGCAAAATCAGTTGGTTCTGTATATGTATTGCCATTATGCTGTAACTCAGAGCTGATCTGAGTATTGCCATGTAGATTCTTGACATAACTATAGAATGCCTTGTGGCTGTCTTTAGAATCTGCAACAATTTTGTTTTTGTGGCTACCTTTAGAGGATTTGATGATGGATCTCAGTTTTTTGCTGAGGCTGACAAGGGAGTTTTTCCAGTCTTGGGACTTCACCCGTTTCTGCAACAGTTTTTCTCCTTCTGTTGTAGAGTTTATTTATGGTGGGGGACCACCAGATTGGCTTCCTGTTTTCGGAGGAGAGCGTCTTGGTTCTGTTTCGTATGGCCTGTTCCATGCACTTGTGCATGTGCTCATACAGTGCATTGGTGTATGATTCAGTCATGCACCTATTTTCCATTTGCATGGATGTCATGAAGTTAGCCACCTCTGTTTTTAGAAGTCCAAAATTGGCTTTGGAGAATTTTTTTTACAGTGGTTTCCTTTAGGGTAGAATGCTGCTCGATGCTATGCTCATAACTGCCTGGGTCACATAGTCAGAAAACTCCATCATGTCTCTCTTCATATAGACCAGGGGTGTCTCAAGTCATTAACACCAACATGCACTACAACAAAGTCGTAATGGTGCTTTCTGTTTAATGATTTGTGTGCCTGTGGCATCTGGTGAACCCTGGCCTCAGACAAGCAACTAATCGTCACTTTATCCTTTCTCAACCTGCTGAGTTATGCATCTGTATATCTCATTATAGAGTCACCAATGACTAAAATACTAGGTTGCATGGATGCTCACCTTATGGGCATACTATGTGAGATAGTGTGACCTTGGTTACTATATGAGGTGGCACGCTCTGCCTGTGTTGCAGACTTGAAATTATGCTGAGAGAGCTTAAAGTTTTGTTGTGCTTCACAGGCCTTTGAGGTTTGGGCAGGTTAAGCTTTATAACCTGAGCATAGAATGGGCTATGTGTTTCATGTCAATTGCGGAGAGGTGTGCTGTGGGGTGACCTGCTGACAATCCTTGCATCAGTGGTGACAGTGTGAGAGACTTAAGCCTCCACTGACATTAAATAAATACATTCCTCACATACTGTGTGAGTGAATTATACTGGGTAGTCATTAGACAGCATGAGACAATTTTTACATTGTCTCAAGATATCCATCTCAGTTAGGATGGCTACAGAAATTACACGAGAGTGCTTTTCCATAGCTCTTACTTGTTAGATTTGGGGTGGGAGACAGGAGGGTTGTTTAGGTGAGGAAGTAGTTGGTTTGGATACAGAAACTGAAGGAAAGATGGTGCTTGTCTAAATAGGAGTCTGATGTGGCTACTTACAAAGGGGTGATTAATTTTCATGCTCTGGGAATGAAACTGTTGCAAATGCTACTACTATCTGCACAAAATGGCTTGTTAGATATTTTGAGCTAGGTGAAAGATTGTTGTAGCTTCTGCTGCAGGGCTATCTTATCTGCTCTTGAGGCAGTTGAGTGAGACCACAGATTAAGAGTAGTGAATTCTGTTTTACTCAAGCAAGGTTTCTATGTAAAAAAAAGTACAGTTGTGTACACTTACCACAAATGTAGATGTTCGAGTGTATTCACTGTTGCAGCCATCACATTTGAGTTATCTGCTTGCAGTAGCCCTCAGTCAGCCTGATTAAGAAAGTCTAGGGTCCTACATGGGTTGCTGTCCCTTCTTCCATGACGTCAGGTCATCAGGGGTATAAAACATGCAGCCGACGCCATTACATCAGTTTTTCTTGCCCCAAATGTCAGGTTCCCCCTAATGGGAAGCAATTAAATCTATAAATATACAAGGTTATACCTCCAACAAAAAAAGCAAATACACCAAAAAGCTTTTGAGCATAGCAAAGTAGAGTAGAGGGTACAGCCAAAAGAAGAAAGGGGGCTGGAGGGAGGGTAACCAGGACTGCAACAGTGAATACAATTGAACATCTACATTTATGGTAAGTGTACACAACTGTACTATGTTCTTCATGTTTCACTGTTGCAGTCATCACATTTGGGTAGATTCCCAAAGCTACGGATGGGAGGAGGAATTTAGATAGCATAAGGACCAGCTATAAGGCCCTGCAAGACTGCAGTGGCAAAGCCAGCTCTAGATTTAGAGAAAATTGGCAGATGGTAATGCTTGGTGAAAGTATGTACTGAACTCTAGGTAGCAGATTCTAGAATGTCCCTGGTAGGGACTTATCTGAGAAAGGCTGTAGAGGTAGATGCAGCCCTGGTTGAGTGGGGTCTGATCCCCTGTGGGGTAGGTTTTCCATGGTGTTTGTAGCAGAAATGAATGCAATGGCCTATCCATTTGGAAATGGTTTGATTTGAAATAGCCTTCCCCTCTGCCCCTGCAGCAAATGCCACCAGCACTTGGTCAGATTTCCTTTGAGGTTTAGTCCTGTCCAAGTAGAATCTAAGTTGTCTGTGCACGTTTAAGGAGTGCAGTATCCATTCCCCTTTGTTCTGTGGGTTAGGAAAGAAGGTTGGTAAATGAATGGACTGATTAAGGGCCACAATGGATACCACCTTGGGCATGAAGTAGGGATTGGTCCTGAGGGACCCCCATGTCCGCATGAAAGATGATGAAAGGCTCCACTGCCAAGAGGGCCTGTAATTCAGATACCCTTCTTGCTGAAGTGATTGCTAAAAGGACAGCTGTTTTCCAAGAGAGGAATTTTAAATCTGCAGTGGCAGCTGGCTCAAAAGGAGGAAGGGTGAGCTTTTCCAATGAAAAGTTAAGGTCCCAGGCTGGAGTTGGGGCTCTATTGGGTGGTTGTAGATTTTTGGCCCCTCTGAGGAACTGCTTAAGCAGTGGATGAGAGAAGAGGGGGAGGTTCTGTGTTATAATGAGCTGAAATGGCTGAGGCATGAATTTTGATGGAGGAGAAAGACAGGCCCTTGCGAAGCATCTCAGTTAACTACTGTAAAATCTGAGGTAAATTGGGCACTGCTGTGCTCATCCCTTGAGATTGGTTCCAGGCACAGAATCTTTTCAATTTTTCAGCATAAGATTTTCTAGTACTAGGCCTCCTTGCCTCTAAAATGATATCCATCGCTGGTTTACTGAGGGATGGTAAAGGAGAGATTAGGTAATTAGCCAGGCTGCTAAGTTCAGTGTATGAAGCTGAAAGTGCAGAATCTGGTTCTCCTGCCGAGACAATAGGGTAGGAGTCTGAGGCAGGTGCCATGGGGCCAACAGTGACACACTGCGCAAGATGGGGTACCAGTGCTGGCGTGGCCAGTCTGGTGCAATCAGAATTGTCCTGGTTTGTCTTGCTTGATCTTTAGTAGTACTCTTGAGAGCAGAGGCAGAGGAGGAAAGGCATAAACTGATAGGTTTTTCCAGCTGAAGGACAGAGTATCCACATTCCAAGCTTGTTTGTGGGGAGTCCTTGTGCAAAATTTGTCCAATTGATAGTTCTGGGGGGAGGCAAACAGGTCTATATCTGGGCTCCCCCATTTGCTTGTCAACATGTTGAAAATCCTTGGTTCCAGCTTCCACTCGTGTGGGTCCATGAGGTTTCTGCTTAGTTTGTCTGCCAGTGTATTTAGTTTTCCTGGCAGGAACTGAGCTTGTAGATGCACTTGTTAGCTCAGGGATGTGTTCCACAATGCCATGGCTAGTCTGCATAGGGGGTAAGTATGTGTACCCTCTCCTTGGTTATGTACCACATAATAGTGGTGTTGTCTGTCTTTACCATTAATTGCCCTGGAAGAATGTGGTCCCTGAAGACAGTCAGAGCATGCTGTACAGCTAACATTTCTTTTTGATTGATATGCAAGTGCATTTGACTTGGGTTCCATTTGCCCTGAATGCACTTCCCTGCCAGGTGAGCCCCCCATGCATAATTTGATGCGTCTGTTGTTAAGGTTTGGGCAGCAGGAGGTGGTGTGAATGGTAGTCCCTTGTTTTGGTGACAGGCCTCTGCCCACCAAAGAAACTCTAGGTGTAGGCAAGGTATGATAGGAATCATTGCTTCTAGATCCTGAGAATGTTGACACCATAGGATTTTTAGATACCACTGTAGGTTCCTCACATGCAGTCTTGCATATGGAATCAGAAGAATGCAGGAGGCCATGGCTTGTAGTATTTGCCTTGCAGATAGCAGGGTTTTTGTGGCCATTTGTTTGAAGTAGATTGTCAAATGAATTTGTTTGTCTGGCATGAGGAAAGTCATCTGGGAAGTTGTATTCAAGCTTGCTCCCAGTAATATGATTTGTTGATTGAGTACCAGGTGTGATTTATTTTTGTTTATGGTGTACCCCAGACAAGTTAGCACCCTTTGTACAAAGGCCAGATGATTCAAAAGTATGTCCTGGCTTTCTGCCTGAATTAAACAATTGTCCAGGTATGGGTATATTTGAATAGTTCTTTGCCTGCAAAATGCGATGACTGGGGCTAGGCACTTTGTGAATACCCTGGGCGCAGTAGATAAGCCAAAGGGCAGTGCAGAGAACTGGTACTGATTGTAGCCTGCTTTGATGCATAGGTATCTTCTGCAAGATTCCCTGATTGGGATGTGCAAGTATGCTTCCTTTAAATCGAGTGTTACCATCCAGGCATCTTTTCCTAGCATGGGAAGCAACTGGTGAAAGTCAGCATCTTGAATTTTGAAATCACCAAAAAGGTGTTTAGAGTAGACAGGTCCAGAATAGGACGCCATGAATTGCCTTTTCTGGGTACCAGGAAAAGTCTTGAGTAGAAACCTTGTCCTTTTTCCTCATCTGGTACAGTTTGAATAGCCTTTATGTTTAAAACAGAGAGCATTTCCTTTGAGCCTCTGGGCCAGTGATTTGGGGGTAGATCTGGCCAACTGTTTGGCCTTGGTAATGTGTGGAAGTGAAATCTGTATCCTTGGGACACTGTATTTAAATCCCATTTGTCCTGGGTAATGAGTTCCCAGTTTTTGGCCTGCAGACCAATCTTTCCCCTAAAGGAGCATTCGGTTGAGAAGTGCTTGGAAGTTTTTAAATCAAGTCATTGAGACAGTTTTCCACAGAGGGAGTCTTACTACTCCCAGATTTGGAAGCGGAAGCCCCCCACTGCTTAGTCTTGTGCGTACCCTGGGACTGAAACCTGGGATTTCTACTGTGTCTCATGTTGGACTGAGAAGGCCTGGAAGGAGCCAGAAAGGACCAATTCTTAGAAGGCCAATGCCTACTAAATCTTAGTTCATAGGACTAACATGTTCATAGGTTCATACTAAGCTAACTGCCCTTGCGAGCCATTTTAAGCCTAGCCAATTATTCCTTGTGAGACTCAAACCCTGCACCTTGTGTTTGTAAGGCAAACACCTTAACCATTAGGAGAAAAATCCTGGCTTTCCCAGTGGAAATGCTCCCTTAGAGTGTGCAAGGTTTCACCAAAAGAAAAATCCTCTGGAGGGGAAGCAGAGGGAATAGAGTCCTCTTGGAGGCTGAACTTGTAAGAAATCCTTTAACAGTTTGTACAGATTCAGCTTTATCTTCCATCTTTTTAAGAACTTGCTCAGCTTTGTTGCCAAACAGGCAGTCCTGATTTAAGGGAGCATCCAACAGTTTAGCTTTAACATGATCAGGCAAAGATTGCTCTTTAAGCCAAGCATGCCTTCTGAGTAGAGACCCAGTGACTGCAGCCCTGCAAGAGGCCTCTAAAGAATCAAACCCACATTGCAAAGTATGTTTTCCAACCTGTTCAGCAGAATGCATTAAATCCTGTAATTCCTTATTTTCAGCACAGTCAGGAATCAACATAATTTTCTGTTTAAGCAATCCAATAATATGTTGTTGATACCTTAACATATGAAACTGACAGTTTAAGGCCCTAATGGCTAAGGTTGCAGAAGTGTAAACCTTCTTACCCCATCTATCCAGTGCCCTGGAATCTTTATCAGAAGGGGTAGGGGTTTTGGCAGTAGAGGCCTTAATGCCCTTGGATCCCTGTGAAATAGTCGCTGGATCCGCAATAGGGTTTTTAAAAAGGAACTTGTGAGAATCAGGAACCCTGTAATATCTGTCAGATTTTCTGGGAGCAAGAGGCAAAGAATCAGGGGCAAAACTAGATTCCAGAAAGGCATCATCAGCAATGTCTAGTACAGGAGGTATAGCTAAAGGCCTATGCTGAGGCAAGAGTAAGAAATTCCTAAGCCTCTTTTTCGAACCAGAAAAATCCTGGCTTTCCCAGTGGAAATGCTCCCTTAGAGTGTGCAAGGTTTCACCAAAAGAAAAATCCTCTGGAGGGGAAGCAGAGGGAATAGAGTCCTCTGCATCAGAATCCTCATAAGCAGATAAGGGTAAATCCAGATCATCAGAAGAATCAGAATCCTGGTCAGAATATTCATAAACAATTTCAGTCCTAGGTCTCCTAGAAGAGGGTGGTTGGCTTTCCCTTATTAAAGTTATAAGATCTTCAGCCATTCTTATTTGTTTTTTAGGCATTGAGGCCTGAGCATGTGGCCTGGGCGTCAGTTTTCTAGGCATGGTTCGAGGTTTAGGCCTTAAAGAAGAAGGAGGCGTTGGTTTAATATGCAAGTCCGTAGGCCTGAATACACCCTCAGAAGCCGGTGCCTGCACAGCGGCTCCGGACCCATCCAAGGTAGAGACATCCGCAGGTTCCAAAGTTGAAGCATCTCATGGCATACCGGACTCCGAATAGGTCTCAGTAGAGGCCTGCGAATCAGAAGTAGTGGGTATCAGGGGCTGCGAAAGTGCCTCACTGAGTACCAGTGCACTGGCGACTGGTTTAGGAGAAGAGTAGTCAGCAGCTTTGGACCTAGGCGGCCTGTCTCTGTCTTTAGCTTTGTGTTTTTTTTGGAATTCCGGTAGTCGGATGGCTTCCTGACGACATTTCTAGATAATTGAACCGAGGACCGAAATATTTAGAGGCGAAAATATACTGACGACGGACAGTGCATTGATTAAATAAAGCACGAAACTGACAGCAAGGTACGTTGTGGCCAGGATCTAGGCAAATAATACAGTACGAGTGAAAATCTTTGTGAGGTATTTGCTTTCCACAAGAAATGCAATTATTAACTTTTACTGACATCGCTGAGGAGCAAGAAAATGTTTCCCCAATAGGGTACTTAGCTTTAGTTGAAGACTTCGGTTCTGAAACTTGACAAAGAAAATTTCAGGAGTCTGCCGACCGGCAGTTGTGTGCTGCTTCTGCTTCGGTCACCGCATGGCAAGAAAGACTGATGTAATGGCGTCGGCTGCATGTTTTATACCCCTGACGTCATGGAAGAAGGGACAGCAACCGACGCAGGACCCAAGACTTTGTTAATCAGGCCGACTGAGGTCTACTGCAAGCAGATAACCCAAATGTGATGACTGCAACAGTGAAACACGAAGAACATCCCTTGCACACACTACCCACTGTCAAGTGAGACCGCCAGTGGAGGTTTGCTGAGCACACCACAGCGCAGATTGTAGGAGACAAGTTAGGAGAGTAAACCAATTTAAAAATCCAGAAACTAGACAGAATGGAACTCTATAAACAGTTCTTGCAGCAAATCACAGTGCTCTCACTACTGTGTGCCTAAACTAGAAGTTTGTGGACATATTTCGAGTAAGTAGCTATTTCTGTGGGGGTCAAAAAAACTGGAACAAGTCTGTGATCCTTGCTAGGACAACATTTCAAGCTACTGTAACTATTTCTTAGGAGCAGGGAAACCAATACCAAGTGTCTCAAACAGAAGACAGGGAAGGCAGAAAGTATTGCTGGGTAAAATCTTACCATAACTTTAGATGTCCTTCTCTTCTACATGTTGCTGTATCCATAACATAAGGGAGTTTGCCTCTGGCTGACTTGTACGTCTGGCCATTCTACAAAAGTTAGATGCTACTGCGAAGGTACTTGTGACATCCTGCATCTCTCTGCAAACGTCGGTCATAAACAGACGTCAGGTACAAAACAGACGTCAGCATACACCTACCTCAGAATTGTATGCAGACAAAACCAGCGATTATGGAGTGGGTACTCAGGAGTCAGGCAAGTGTCCGGGGGAAAACTATACAGCAACATAAGAGAAGGACATCTAAAGTTATGGTAAGATTTTACACAACAATACTATGTCCTTCTATTCTCAAGTTGCTGTATCCAAAACATAAGAGAGAGTGCAAAGGTTCCTGTTATTAAGAATTGGGAGGAGGGACAGAATCATTTTCCACAAAGCCATGAAGGATGGCTCTGGCAAATCCTGCTCTGGACCTAGAAATGATGTCCAACTTATAGTGTTTGGTGAAGGTATGGGTAGATGACCATGCAGCTGCTTCCAAAATGGCAGCTATATCCAAAAACAGTGTGGAGGATCATTTCAGCAGGATTTTGAGGTGAAGGGAAGAAGGTAGCAAGATTGATGGCCTGACTCAAGGAAAGTTCATTAAGAACTTTGGGCATGAAGGATGGATTAGTACGTAAACAAATCCTGCCCTTGTGGAAAACTGTAAAAGGATGGGAGGCCATGAGAGCTTGCAGTTTAGAAACCCTTCTGGCTGAAGTAATGACCACCAAGAGGATAGTTTTCCATGTACAGTGTTGGAGAGAACAGTCCTTGCCTAGCTCAAAAGGTGATAGGGTTAACTTTTCCAGAACAAAATTTAGATCCCAAGGAGGTGGAATGGGCTTCCATGGAGGTCTAAGGTGAAGTAACCCCTTCAAAAATAGCTTAATTTCTAATCTAGATGCTAGAGATGGGGTGAGAGGAAGGCATACTGAGATGGCAGATAAGTGTGTCTTAATGGAAGAATAAGACAAGCCACAGTTCATCAGTTCACACAGATGAGACAAAACCACTGGCGGTTCTAGCATCAGTGGTTGGAAATTCTGTTTTTGACACCAAACAGAAAACCTCTTCCACTTGGACAGATAGGATTTTCTGGTAGTTGGTTTTCTGGCCTCCTGCAGAACCTGAAGCATGTCCTCTGTGTAAAGGTGTCTGAAGGGAATCAATGCCTTTGCATCCACAATGTAAGGTTCAGGGTGGATAGTTGGGGGTGTATGAGCGTTTCCTTCTCCTGAGTGAGCAGGTCCATCCGGTGGAGTAACTCGTGGTGATTGCCCTTGGCTAGATGATGTAATAGGGGGATAGAAACTTCTTCTTCTTCTTTCGGCTTTTCCTGGTTAGGGGTCGCCACAGCGGATCACCTGTTCGCTCATGACTGGCAGTGAAGTTTTTACGGTGTCGAGTTGCCAGCCCAGCGCTCAACCTTCCATGGAAGGCGCACACATGCACGCACTCACACCTAGGGCCAATTTAGAGTACCAATCCACCTACAGTATGTCTTTGGGATGTGGGAGGAAACCGGAGCACCCGGAGGAAACCCACGCGACCAGAGGGATGACATGCAGACTCTGCACAGAAGGCACAACAGCCGAGGATCGAACCGGAGATCCTCTTGCTGCGAGGCTGCAACGCTAACCACTGCACCACCACGGCCATCCAATAGGGGGAAAGAATAGCTGTGTAAAATTTTACTGTCACCATAGCTGTCCTTCTCTTCCATGTTGCTGTATTCTAGTTGTGGGATTTCCTGCCCTCAGGCAGCTCGTACGTCGGGTTCTATACAAAAGCTTCAGTTTGGCTGTTGCAGCATGTGTGGGACATCAGATGTGAGGCCATAAACCAGAGGCCTTAAATGTGACATCTGCACGCACAATCCTCAGAACCTGAAGGCCAGCAGGTAGAGTAGGAGGTCAAGCAGGTGGAAAACCCAGAAGTGTCAGGTATGGGATCCTGGGGTCCTTCTGTAGCATAGACAAGTGCAGCTTATAGCTGGGGATAAAGAAAAATGAAGAGGGGAAAATAGTGGGTGGGAAGGAATACTGCAACATGGAAGAGAAGGACATCTATGGTTATGGTAAGATTTTACACAACTACTCTATGTCCTTCTATTCCTACGTTGCAGTATTCTAGTTGTGGGAGAGTACCACAGCTTAGATGGATGAGAGGGTGGCAGATGCCGATGAGGATTCTACAAAGCCCTGTAGGATTGTCTTGGTGACTCCTGCACGAGCTCTGGGGACTTGGTTAAGTTTGTAATGTTTGGTAAAAGTGTGGATAGTGGACTATGTGGCTGCTTCCATAATGGATGCCATGTCCAGACCTTTTATGAAAGCCTTGGAAGCGGCCACTGCTCTTGTGGAGTGGGCCTTTACTTCCACTGGGTTTTTTTTTTCCATGGAGGGAGTAGCATAGACAAATTGCTTTCCTGATCCAGGATGTGATGGTTTGTTTGTAGACTGCCTTGCCCAGAGCCCTGGGGTGGAAGGAAACAAAGAGTTGCTGCAATTTCCTAACGGATTTGTTTTTGTCCAGATAAAATCTTAGTTGCCTGTGCACATTAGTGGGAGAGGGAAAGAAAGTGGGTAGGTGGATAGATTGGTTAAGAGATAAGTCATTGACCACCTTGGGCATAACGGAGGGATTTGTTCTCAGGGTGACCCTGTCCTTGTAGAAGGTAGAACAGGGGGGCAGGTCATTAAGGCTTGCAACTCTGAACCCCTTCTTGCTGAAGTGATAGCCACTAGAAGGACTATTTTCCATGTACAAATTTGTAGGGAAGATGTCCCAGCCGGTTCGAAAGGGTGTTGGGTAAGTTTTTTGAGATGTAGTAAAGGTCCCAGGATGGAGGTATAGGTTTCTTTGGGGGTGTCATGTATAGCACCCCTTTAAGGAAGAACTTTACGTTGGGTCTGGCTAGCAAGAGGGGATCAAGAGGCAAGCAGACTGAAACAGCAGAAAGGTCTACTTTCACTAAGGAGTAGGAAAGTCCACTCTTTATCAACTGAAAAACATAGGCTTTCGAATACTGGTCAAGGCTCTTGCCGTCCCCATAATGCCTTTTTTAGGCAAGGCTCAAAGGACAAACCAACCACCGTAACCAGCACAGGTACCCAAAAACTAAGGGTAATGCTACTCAACGCCAGAAGTCTCAACCTTAAATGCACGCACTCGAGGCACTCCTCAGTATGGAGAAAATCGATGCTTGTGCAGTGACGGAAACCTGGTTCAAGGCTCCAGAGAACACCCCAGCACTACCAGGTTACAATTCACATCATACCTTCTGGCCTCAGTTACCGGATCACAGTACAAAGGGTGGAGGTGTATCCATATTCATCAAGGATATCCACATCTCCAGGTTAGTGGCGCAGCATGATGCGCCAGAGATCATCCATGCACAACTATCAGCAGGCAAAACCACATTTCAAGTCGTAGCCTGTTATAGATCACCCACCATGTCCCAAGATGCTCACTCAGCATTCCTTGAGGCACTGGAAAATATAAAGTTCCTACCCAACACCGTAATTTTGGGTGATTTCAAAGTACAGTTTTGTACCTACCATAAATGTAGATGTTCAAGTGTTCACCCTGCTGCAGTCATCACACTTGGGTTATCCTGCCGTCAGGCGGTCCCGCAGTCGGCCTGAATTCCAAAGCCTTGGTCCAGCGTCGATTGTCATCGCTTCTTCCCTGATGTCAGTGCGGCAGGGGTATAAAAGAGGCAGCCGACGCCATTTTCTTCAGTTTTTCTTGCCCCAGATGTCAGGTGCCCGAAACTAAGAAGGCAAAATAAGAAGCTTGCAAAACATACCTTAGTGCAAAGCAATGGTACTAGTTGTAAGCAAATACACCATATAGACATGCATCCCAAAGGTTGAAGTACATGGAGGAATAAGAAAAGCCTTGTTAGATAGAGGGGATGGAGGGAGGGTAACCTGGAATGCAGCAGCATAACCACTCGAACATCTACATTTATGTTAGGTACAAAACTGTACTATGTTCATCGTGCTATGCTGTTGCAGTCATCACACTTGGGTAGAGTCCCAAAGCTATGGTTGGGTGGTAGGAGCTAAACTGGGTTAGGTGCAGCTAAGATGCCCTGCAGAACTGCAGTGGCAAACTCAGCTCTGGTTTTTGAGTACAGAGGAAGGTGGTAATGCTTGGTGAAGGTGTGCACTGAACTCCAGGTAGCTGCCTCCAGAATGTCCTTTGTTGGGACTCCTCGGAGGAAGGCTGCTGAGGCTGCTGTAGCCCTGGTGGAGTGAGACCTAATACTAGCAGGCACTGCTTTCCCGTGGTGTGAGTAGCAAAAGCGGATGCAATGTGCTATCCATTTGGAGATGGTCTGTTATGAAATGGCCTTTCCTTCTGAGCCTGGTGCATAGGATACAAGGAGTTGGTCAGATTTTCTGAAGGCCTTTGTCCTGTCCAAGTAGTAACGTAACTGTCTGTGAATGTCCAAAGAGTGAAGGAGTCTTTCTCCTTTATTCTGTGGGTTTGGATAAAAGGTGGGCAAGTGTATGGTCTGATTGAGAGCCACACTGGATACTACCTTTGGCATGAAGGAAGGGTTGGTGCGTAAAGATACTCTGTCCTGATGGAAAATGATGAAGGGTTCCACTGCCATAAGTGCCTGCAGTTCTGAGACTCTGAGTGCTGAGGTGAGAGCCAGCAGCAGGGCAGTCTTCCATGACAAGTATTGAAGCTCTGCTGAAAAGGCTGGATCAAAAGGAGGAAGTGTTAACTTTTCGAGAACAAAATTTAGGTCCCAAGTTGGAGTAGGTGGTTTTCTGGGGGGGTCTTATATTTTTTGCCCCCCTGAGAAACTGCCTTAGCAAAGGATGAGAGAAAATGGGAGGAACCGTATCATACTGAGCTGAAATGGCTGAAGCATGGATCTTTATGGATGAGAAAGAAAGGCCTTTGTGGAGCATCTCAGTTAGATATTGGAGTATGTGCGGAATGTTTGGGATGCCGGGATTTAGGCTTCTGGCCTGGTTCCATACACAAAATCTTTTCCATTTGTCTGAGTAAGGTTTTCTGGTGCTGGGCCTCCTGGCCTCCAAAATGACATTCTGGACGTACTTTGAGAGAAGTGTTGTTTGATAATTTAAGGTATTTTCCATGCAGCTAGATTTAAGGTCCTTAGCTGACTGTGAAGGATCTGAGAGTTTTGTTGGGTTAACAGCAGAGGGAATTGAGGTAAGATCCATGGAGGGCTGCGAGTCAAGTGTCGTAGTAGTGGGTACCAGTGTTGACGTGGCCAGTCCGGGGCAATGAGGATCATCTGTGGTCTCTCTGATCTGGTTTTCAGTAATACCTGGGTGAGCAGAGGCAGAGGTGGGAAGGTGTAGACTGACAATGCTGTCTAACTGAATGATAAGGCATCCACTTTCCAGGCCAGGGGATGGTAAGTCCTTGTGCAAAATTTTTGTAGCTGGCAATTGTTGGTTGAGGCAAACAGATCTATGTCTGGTGTTCCCCACCCTTGAGTTATCATTGAGAATACTTGTGGTTGTAGTCTCCACTCATGAGGGTCTGTCAAATTTATGCTTAATTTGTCTGCCAAAATGTTTTCTTTTCCTGGCAGGAATTGTGCTTGCAGTTGTACTTGGTAAGTTAATGCTGTATTCCACAAGTCCATTGCCTGTCTGCATAGTGGGTAGGAGTGCGTCCCTCCTTGTTTGTTTATGTACCACATAACTCTGGTGTTGTCCGTCCTTATTAGAAGTTGTCCTGGATGCAAAAGGTCCTTGAAGGCGGTTAGTGCATTTTTTTATAGCTAGCATCTCCTTTTGATTGATGTGCAGTTGCCTTTGGTTTGCAGACCATTTGCCCTGTATGCATTGTCATGCCATGTGTGCACCCCAGGCATAGTCTGATGAATCTGTTGTCAAGGTTTGGTTTGGTGGAGGTGAGACAAAAGGAAGGCCCTTGTTTGCTTTGCATGCTTGAGCCCACCATAGAAATTCTTTTTGAAGGCAGGGAATGAGAGTTACAGTTGCTTCGAGGCTGTGTCTGTGTTGGGACCATACGCTTTTTAGGTACCATTGTAGTTTTCTCATATGCAGCCTTGCATATGCAATTAGTTGAATGCAGGATGCCATGTACCCCAATGCCTGCAGGAATTTCCTTGCAAGTGAGCTGGGTAGAAGTTGCCATATTTTTGAAGTACTGAGCCAGTTGTTTTTGCTTGTCTGGTGTGAGGTAAGCCATCTAGGCCGTTGTATTCAAGCTGGCACCCAGGAAAATTATTTCTTGTGAGGGTATTAGTTTTTACTTCTTTTTGTTTACTGTGTACCCTAGGCAACTTAGCAACTTTGTTACAAATGCCAGATGCTGTAGTAGGATGTCTTTGCTGTCCGCTTGGATCAGGCAGTCATCCAGATATGGATAAATTTGTATTCCTTGCTGTCTGCAGTATGCAATTACTGATGCCAGGCATTTCATGAGTACTCTGGGCGCAGTAGATAAGCCAAAGGGCAATGCAGAGAATTGATAATGCATTGTGCATGCCAAAAATCTGAGGTATCTTCTGCAATCTTGTCTGATAGGGACATGCAGGTATGCCTCTTGGAGGTCCAACGTTACCAGCCAAGACTCCTTGCTCAGCATGGGAAGAAGCTGCTGTAGTGTGAGCATTTTGAATTTGTGAATGCCCAGGTACGTGTTTAGAATTGAAAGGTCTAAGATGGGTCTCCAGGCTTTGTCCTTTCTTGGTACTAGAAACAGTCTTGAGTAAAATCCTTGACTTGCTCTTTTGCAGATACCTTTTGAATTGCTTTCATGTTCATGAGAGCTGAAATTTGCTTTTGTGCCTCTGCCCATTGGTTTGTTGGCAGATTTGGCATGCCTCTCATCCATGGTAAAGTGTGAAAATGAAATCTGTAGCCTCGGGTAATAATATCCAGAACCCATTTGTCCTTTGTTATGATGTGCCAATTTTGTGGGAAAAGAGCCAGTTTTCCTCCTAGAGGTGCTGCCCGGGCAATTTTGCTTGGCAGGCGAAGAGGAAAGTCATTGAGTTTGTTTTCTGAAGGGTTGAGATCTGTCGTCTCCCCCTCTTTGAGTTGTTGTTTGCCATTGTCTAGGCCTGAAGGTACCCTGTGCCTGGCCTCTGCCCCTAGGGCGTCTGTACCTGCCCCTTTGGGGTCTGTCTGAAGCAGGAAAGGACCAGTTATTTGATGGCCAGTTTCTGCTGAAGCGAGGAGGTTGTACCTGTAAAAAATTTTTAACTGTTTGCATTGATTTTGCCTTTTCTTCCATCTTCTTTAAAACTTCCTCTGCTTTGACACCAAATGACGCATCCTTTTGCAGTGGAGCATCCAGTAACTTTGCTTTGACATGTTCTGGTAAGGTCTGCTCTTTTAGCCAAGCATGTCTACGTATTACAGACCTTGTGACTGCTGCTCTACATGAGGCCTCCAAAGAATCAAAACCACACGCAAGGTATGTTTTCCCACTTGTTCTGCTGCATGCAACAAATCTTGCATCCCTTTGAAATCTAGTTGATCTGTTTGAGGGATCATTTTCTGTTTTAACTGAGTAAGCAAGTACTACTGGTATTTAATCATGTGGAATTGGCAGTTTAATGCCCTCATGGCCAAAGTGGCAGAGGTATACACTTTTTCCCCCAATCTTTCTAATGCCCAGGAATCTCTTTCTGCAGGTAGTGGATTCTTAGCAGTAGAGGCCTTAACCCCTTTGGGACCCTGGGAAATGGTTTCTGGGTCTGCAGCAGGGCTTTTATATAAAAACTTGTGAGAGTCAGGGACTCGATAGTATCTGTCTGGCTTAGGTGGTGCTGGAGGTAAGGAATCTGGATTTAGTCTGGATTCAGTGTAGACATCATCCAGAATGTCCAAAACAGGAGGAATGACTAGGGGTCTATGCTGAGGCAAAAGAAGAAACTCACGGAGTCTTTTCTTGGCGTCAGAGTAATCTTGTCCTTCCCAGTGGAAATGCTCTCTTATGGTGTGCAGGGTTTCCCCAAAAGAGAAGTCTTCAGGGGGGGAAACAGAGGGAATAGACTCCTCAGCATCTGAGTCTTCATAGAGAGGGAAGGGGTAATCCTGTTCCTCAGAGTCTGATGAGGAAATGGATTCCTGATCAGAAGGAGGTAAATCTTCCTTCAGTCTAGGCCTTTTGTCAGGAGGGGGCTGGGAACCTCTGATAAGGGTAATCAGGTCCTCCGCCATTTTGAGCATCTGTTTTTTAGGCATAAGGGCCTGTAAGGGAGTCTGTGGACCAGGTTTCTTAACCTTTGGAAGCTTAGTGTATGACTTAACGGAAAGAGTCGTCGGTTTAAAGACGCCTTCTGAAACCGAATGCCTGTCCATAGTCTCCGGATCGCCGCCAGGGCTGGCGTCCGCAAGTTGAGGAGGAACCGGTTCCAGTGGCCCAGTAGATTCTGACTGAGAGGTAGTCGTATTTTCTAAATCTGCGGTAGACAGGGGCTGCGTAGGCACCTCACTGAGTACTGATCCGGCGGCAGGCCTAACCGAGACCTCGGTATCTGGCCTAGGTCTAGGCTGCCGGTCTTTGTCCTTGCGTTTTTTAAACATAGCGGTAGTCGGAGGTTCCGACGACATAATGTAGTTGAATTTTCTGCCAAAATAATGTCGGGCGGTATCAGCCCGATGCTTAATAGTGCGTTTATTGAACCTAGCGCAAAACCGACAACCAGAAATGTCGTGGTCTGGGCCTAGGCAAGGAATACAATAAGAATGAAAATCCTTATGAGGTATTTGCTTCCCACAAGAAATACAATTATTAACTTTGTCTGACATCGGTCTGAGGCAAGAAAAGTTTCAACGGGTACTTAGCTTTATAGAAGACTTCGGCTGAAATTCTGTTCGAAAATCTCAGGAGCTGGCCGACCGGCACTTGCGAACTGCTTCTGCTTCGGGCACCGCGTGGCAAGAAAGACTGAAGAAAATGGCGTCGGCTGCCTCTTTTATACCCCTGCCACACTGACGTCAGGGAAGAAGCGACGACAACCGACGCCGGACCAAGGCTTTGGAATTCAGGCCGACCGCGGGACCGTCTGATGGCAGGATAACCCAAGAGTGATGACTGCAGCAGCATAGCACGATGAACATCTGTACTATGTTCATCATGTTACCCTGCTGTAGTCATCACACTTGGGTTGAATCCCAAAGCTAAGGATGGGTGGTGGAGTTAAACAGGGTTAGAAGAAGCTAGTAGGCCCTGCAAAACTGCAGTGGCAAAGCCAGCTCTGGTCTTAGAATATAGAGGTAAGTGATAGTGTTTGGTGAAGGTGTGCACTGAACTCCAAGTTGCAGCTTCCAGAATAGCCTTGGTTGCCCCCCCCCCCCCCCCTGAGTAAGGCTGCTGATGTAGCTGTAGCCCTGGTGGAGTGGGGCTTAATTCTAGCAGGTACCGGTTTCCCATGATGCGTGTAGCAGAAATGTATGCAATGTCCTATCCATTTTGAAATGGTCTGTTTTGAGATAGCTTTTCCTTGTGATCCTGCAGCATAGGCTACAAAGAGCTGGTCAGAGTTTCTGAAAGCCTTAGTTTTATCCAAGTAGTAACGCAATTGTCTGTGAATGTCCAAAGAGTGCAGGAGTCTTTCTCCTTTTTTCTGGGGATTTGGAAAAAAGGTGGGCAAATGAATGGTTTGGTTTAGGGCCACACTGGATACCACCTTTGGCATAAAGGAAGGGTTAGTTCGTAGAGAGACTCTGTCTTGATGAAAAATGAGGAAAGGCTCCACTGCCATTAGTGCCTGTAGCTCTGAGACTCTTCTAGCTGAAGTTATTGCTAGCAGCAGGGCAGTTTTCCATGAAAGAAACTTTAAATCAGCTGAGAAAGCTGGTTCAAAGGGCGGCAGTGCAAGTTTTTCCAGAACAAAGTTGAGATCCCAAGTAGGTGTTGGTGCTCTCCTGGGCGGCCTTATGTTCTTAGCCCCTCTGAGGTACTGTCGTAGGAGTGGATGTGAAAATAAAGGAGGATCCGTGTTGTAATGAGCTGAAATTGCTGAGGCGTGGATCTTAATAAATGAAAAGGAAAGTCCTTTGTGCAACATCTCAGTTAAATATTGTAGAATCTGAGGAATGTTTGGATCAAGGGGATTTTGGCATTTAGCCTGGTTCCAGGCACAAAATCTTTTCATTTGTCTGAATAGGTTTTCCTGGTGCTGGGCCTCCTGGCCTCCAGAATGACATCCATAACAGCTTTGGATAGAGGTGCTGGTTGATTGTTTAGGTAATTTGCCATGCAGCCAGGTTTAAAGTCTTGAGCTGGCTGTGTAGAATTTGATTGTCTCGCTGGGTGAGCAGGTGAGGAATTTGTGGTAAAATCCATGGTGGGCCATGGGCCATGTTCTTTAGAATTGGATACCAGTGCTGGCATGGCCAGTCTGGTGCAATGAGAATCATTTGTGGCCTCTCTAATCTGACTTTCAGCAGCACCTTTGCTAGAAGAGGCAGTGGAGGAAAGGCATACACTGTTAATGTTTTCCAACTGAATGAGAGGGCGTCCACTTTCCAAGCTTGTGGGTGGAATGTCCTTGTACAAAATTTTTGAAGTTGGTAGTTTTGGGGGTTGGCAAACAGATCTTTGTCTGGGCGTCCCCATTTTTGAGTTACCATTGCAAATACTTGTGGATCCAGTTTCCACTCATGGGGATCCATGATGTTTCTGCTTAGGTCGTCTGCCAATGTGTTTTTCTTTCTTGGCAGGAATTGTGCTTGTAGTTGAACTTGGTAAGACAGTGATGTGTTCCACAAGGTCATTGCTTGCCTGCACAGAGGGTAGGAATGTGTGCCCCCTTGCTTGTTGATGTACCACATTGCTGTGGTATTGTCCGTCTTTATTATTAGTTGTCATGGGTGTAAGAGGTCCTTGAAAGCTGTTGGGGCATTCTGTACTGCTAGCATTTCCTTTTGATTGACATGCAGATGCCTTTGATCTGTAGTCCATTTGCCCTGAATGCACTGTCCTGCCATGTGTGCTCCCCAGGCATAGTCCGATGCATCTGTTGTCATAGTTTGCCTGGCTGTGGGTAATGTGAAAGGCTGACACTTGTTGAGGTGACAAGCCTATGCCCACCATAGAAACTCCTGTTGAAGGCAGGGAATGAGTGGTATCATTGTTTCCAAGCTGTGGCTGTGCTGAGTCCATACGCTTTTCAGGTACCATTGTAATTTCCTCATATGCAGTTTTGCAAACGGTATTAGTAGTATGCAAGATGCCATGAATCCCAAGGCCTGCAGAATTTTTCTTGCAGGGAGATGGGTCTTTGTTGCCATTATTTTGAAGTATTGAGTCAGCTGTTGTTGCTTGTCTGGCGTG
This sequence comes from Protopterus annectens, assembly GCF_019279795.1. Taxonomy (NCBI): domain Eukaryota; kingdom Metazoa; phylum Chordata; order Ceratodontiformes; family Protopteridae; genus Protopterus; species Protopterus annectens. The sequence goes on along the minus strand of NC_056735.1, from coordinate 261,853,140 downwards.
AAAGCCATCTGGGCCGTTGTATTCAAGCTGGCACCCAGGAATATTATGTTTTGTGAGGGCACTAGTTTTGATTTCTTTTCGTTTACTGTGTACCCTAGGCAACTTAGAAGGTGTTTGACAAATGCCAGATGTTTTAAAAGAATGTCCTTGCTTTCTGCTTGAATAAGGCAGTCGTCCAGGTTTGGGTATATTTGAATTCCTCTTTGTCTGCAGTATGCAATTACTGGTGCCAGGCATTTTGTGAAGACCCTGGGCGCAGTAGATAAGCCAAAGGGCAGTGCAGAGAATCGATAATGGGTTGAACCTGCAATGAAGCGGAGGTATCTTCTGCAATTTTGTCTGATAGGGACATGCAGGTATGCCTCCTTGAGATCCAACGTTACTAGCCAAGCCTTCTTGCCCAGCATGGGAAGAAGCTGCTGTAGTGTTAGCATCTTGAATTTTGGTACTTGCAGATAGGTGTTCAGAATTGAAAGATCCAGAATGGGTCTCCATGCTTTGTCCTTTCTGGGGACTTGAAAGAGTCTTGAGTAAAATCCTTGTCCTTGCTCCTGTGTAGGTACCTGTTGAATGGCTCTCATATCCATGAGAGCTGTAATTTGTTTTTGTGCCTCTGCCCATTGATTTGGTGGCAGGTTTGGAATACCTTTTATCCTTTGGCAAGGTATGAATGTGGAATCTGTATCCTTGTGAGACAATGTTTAGGAACCATTTGTCTTTTGTGATAATGTGTCAGTTGTCTGCAAAAAGTGCTAATTTTCCTCCCAAGGGAGCTGCCAAGAGAGATTTGCTTGGTAGTTGGAGGGTTGAGTCATTGTGTTTGTCTTCTACTAGCTTAGGGCCTGTCTTCACCTCCTTTCTGAGTTGCGGCACCCCATTGACGAGGTTTGTAAGGGCCTTGTGACTGACCTCTGCCCCTTGGGCATCTGTATTTGCCCCTCCGTGGTCTGTCAGAAGCTGGAAAGGACCAGTTTTTCGTTGGCCAATTTCTGCTGAAACGAGGGGGTTGTACCTGTAAAAAATCCTTGACCGTCTGCAAAGACTTTGCCTTATCCTCTATTTTCTTTAAAACCTCTTCTGCTTTGACACCAAATAAGACATCCTGCTGTAAAGGTGCATCTAATAATTTTGCTTTAACATGATCAGGTAGGGTTTGTTCTTTTAACCAAGCATGTCTGCGTATGACAGACCCAGTAACAACGGCTCTACAGGAAGCTTCCAATGAATCAAATCCACATTGTAAAGTATGTTTGTCCACCTGTTCAGCTGCATGCAACATATCCTGCATTTCCTTGAATTTAGCCTGTTCAGAATGTGTGCTCAGTTTTTGTTTTAATTGGGACATTAGGAATTGCTGATATTTCAGCATGTGAAACTGACAATTTAATGCTCTCATAGCCAGAGTAGCTGAGGTGTATATCTTCTTTCCCCATCTATCTAGGGCTCTGGAATCCCTTTCAGAGGGTACAGGATTTTTAGCCATAGAAGCTTTAGCCCCTTTGGGACCCTGGGAAATTGTTTCTGGGTCAGCCAGAGGGCTTTTATAAAGGAATTTGTGTGTGTCAGGTACTCTGCAGTATTTGTCTGGTTTGGCTGGAGTAGGAGGTAGGGAGTCCGGATTTAGACTAAACTCTAAGTAAACATCATCCACAATATCTAAAACTGGAGGAATAGCAAGTGGTCTGTGCTGGGGTAGTAAAAGAAACTCTCTGAGCCTTTTCTTAGAATCAGAGTAGTCCTGGCCTTCCCAGTAGAAATGTTCCCTCATGGTATGTAAAGTTTCCCCAAAAGAGTCGTCTTCAGGGGGAGATGCTGAGGGAATAGAGTCTTCAGCATCAGAGTCTTCATAAGGGGGAAAAGCATAATCCTGTTCCTCAGAAGAATCTGAGGAAATAGAAACCTGGTCAGAGGAAGCATAATCCTCCTCTTGTCTTGGCCTTTTATCAGAAGGGGGATGGGAACCCCTGATTAGCGTAATGAAATCTTCAGCCATCTTAGGCATCTGTTTCTTAGGCATGGGGCCTTGAACAGGAGACTGATGTACAGTCTTTTTTGATTTTAATGGAGTTTTTAGCTTAGCATAAGATTTAATGGTGAGTGTAGTCGGTCTGAAGACACCTTCTGAAACCAAAGGCGTTTCTACTGTACCGGGACACCAACTGCTCCGGTGTCGGAAGGGCCTAATGAAGATGGTTGCAACGGCCAAGTACACTCCGCTTGAGACTCCAAAGCTGTCTGGGGTTCCATTTCCGCGGTCGTCAAGGGCTGCGTAGGCACCTCACTGAAAACTGGAGAACCGGCGACAGGCCCAGCAGAGGCCTCGGAGTCTGGCTTGGTTCTAGGCTGCCTGTCCTTATCCTTGCGTTCTTTTATGCATGCCGGTCGTCAGCTACTCCGACGGTATGATATAATTAAATTTCCTACCAAAGTAATGTCGTATGAAGTCAAAACGGCGTTTGATAGTTCGTTTATTAAACCTAGCACAAAACCGACAACCTGTGACGTCGTGGTCTGGGCCTAGGCAAGGAATACAATAAGAATGGAAGTCCTTATGAGGTATTTGCTTCCCACAAGAAATGCAATTGTTAACTTTTTCTGACATCGGACTGAGGCAAGAAAAGGTTCCCCAATGGGGTACTTAGCTTTACTGAAGACTTCGGACTGAAATTTGATTCGAAAATCTCAGGTGTCGGCCAACCGGCACTTGCGAACTGCTTCTGCTTCGGGCACCGTGCGGCAAGAAAGACTGAAGAAAATGGTGTCGGATGCCTCTTATATACCCCTGGCGCACTTACGTCAGGGAGGAAGCGACAGCAACCGACGCCGGACCAAGACTTTGGAACTCTGGCCGACTGCGGGACCCCCTAACGGCAGGATACCCCAAGTGTGATGACTGCAGCAGGGTAACACAATGAACATCTACCCTGGTATAGACTGGGCGAACTACCAAAGTTCTAACTCCTATGCCCAGCGGTTCATAAAATTTATAAATTCAAATGCCTTCGAACAACTGGTATGTTCTCCCACTAGAGGGGACAACATATTTGATTTAGTCATCACAAATATGGGTGCCCATTGTACCACACCTGTTATCACTCCCTCTCTGGTCAGATCAGACCACAAACTGATAACCCTAGACATCCTCACCCCTTCACCTCCCCCAGTCAAAGAAACCATCGTAAAAAACCTTTCCAAAGCCAACTTCAAACTACTTGCGTCAGAAGTGGAAAGCTTCACTATCCCCCTGCAGAGGGATAATGATATCTAGGATGCAGAATCCTACACCAAGGCACTTTATATACATCTTCAGGATTGCATGGACCGTGCTATCTCAAATAAAACCGACTCCTTCCTCAAGCAAGAAGAAACCAGTCTGGTGGACCCTGGCCTTAAGCAAACTATACAATAAAAGGAGGAGACTTATACAAAAAAAGGCCAAATCTCAAGTAGAAAAATCTTCCCTGATCTGCGTTAGTAAGAAATTGAGGGCCCTCATCAAGTCAACTAAAACCAGTTTCGAAAAGAAAGTTGCCAAGGATGCCAAGGATAACCATAAGGCCTTCTATGGTTATGACAAAAACCTAAATGGCAACGCTCAGGTCTTTTCTGAGCCAGTACAAAATAGAACAAAATACACTGACCCCACTGACATTGCCAACATCTTGGCTGACAGGTTCAGTGCAAATCCCCCCCACCACCACCTACAGGGCCTATTACTATTCCAGGGGATTGTGTAACTCCCATTATTACTGATACTTTGGTTAATAAGGCTCTATCTAAAGCTAAAAACACTGCCTCCATGGGACCAGATGGTGTCCCGGGCTGTGTCATATGCGAGCTCCAAAATGAATTAACCCCGCATCTGAATACCCTGTTCAGTCTCAGCCTCTCGACAGGATATGTGCACATAGAATGGCGCACAGCAACGGTGGTTCCGCTGCACAAGGGTGGGCTCACAACCGACCCTGGGAACTACCGACCAATAAGCCTGACCAGTCTGATCTGTAAGGCAATGGAGTGAATCATTATGGAACTCATAAATGGAGAGATTGGGAACCTCCAAACACTTGACCCTACACAGTTTGGCTTCGTCAAGGGCAAATCATGCCTCCTGAACCTGGTGGACTTCTTTGAGACAGTTACTCAGGCTATAGATAAGGGAAAGGAGGTACACATGGCTTACCTTGACCTTGCTAAAGCATTTGACACCATTCCCCATTCGGGTATTATTGATAAACTCGCCAACCTGGACATAAACCCTTACGTCACAAGATGGATCACAAACCGGCTCTCAGACAGATCCCACAAAGTAAGAGTAGTGGGATCTATGTCTGAATCCAGACCAGTAACAAGCGGTGTGCCTCAGGGCTCTGTCCTGGGACCCCTCCTGTTTGGCATATACTTCTCAGAAGTACAGGCAAGCACTGAAGGGCTGACCAAGTTTGCAGACAACTGCAAACTGGGTGTTATAATACAGTCTCCGTCCGACATGGATATCCTCCAGAAGGGCCTTAACGAGACTGATGCATGGTGTCAAAGCCATGGTCTCAAGCTAAATGCTAAAAAATGCATAGTAATCCCCTTTGGAAAAAACAGAGTACCCGCGAACTACCACATAGGAGGTAACCCCCTGAAATCTGAAGAAATAATAAGGGATCTAGGGACCCAAGTAGATGGTCAGCTTTCCTTTGATAACCATGTTGCCAAGGTGGTTAGAAAATCCTTCTATGTGACCCATCTGATCATGAAAGGGTTTGCATCAAGATCTAAGGATGTAGTGGTGCCCCTCTACTCTTCCCTCATCAGACCCATTATTGAGTACAATGCACCAATTGGAATGTACCTGGTTAGGCATCTCCAGCAGCTGAAGAGACCACAGAGGTACCTCACTAAGAGGATTACTGGCCTCAAACAGTTGCCCTATGCAGCACGACTGAAAAAACTAAGGATTTTCTCTGTTGCATACCGCCTTCTCAGAGGCGATCTCTGTCTAACATACAGAGCCATGTCCAACCCAGAACTGTTGAACATGCTCCATCTTAGCAGAACCAAATCCACTTGAGCTAAACGCTCTAGGGATATAAACCTCAGCACAACAATGAATAGAACATGCTGGAGGGATAGATGGAACAAGGCCCCAATCTACATAAGACAGAGCCCCTCACTATCACTCTTCAAGAGGAACCTTGACGAGTGGATGGGTAACAGAAAGTTCACACCAGGGATCATACCAACAGCTCAGATAGGGGCCAAGGGTACTAGCTGCTAGATAAAGGGCCTAGGGAACTAACCAAATGGGCAGTGAATACCGCACAACGTGGCTGGGCTAATATATGCCTTCGGGCAGATAGCCCAGTATCTACCTATGAACCTATAAGCAAGAACCAGGGGGGTATTAGTGATGAAAGGATCCTTGCCCTTGTCCAGACACCACTTAGTAAATCTTTCCCATTTAGCTTAGTAAGATTTTCTTGTTTTAGGTCTCCTGGCCTCCCTCAGGACTGAAAGCACCTCCTCTGAGTAATGGCATCTGAAAGGGATCAAAGGTATCACCCACAGTGTCAGGGATAACATCTGCAAGTGTGGGTGGAGGAGAGTTCCTTTTTCTTGTGTCAGGAGGTCCACCTTGTAGGGTAACTTGTAGTGATTGCCCTTGGTTAGATTGTGAAGTAGGGGGAATCAGTGCTGCCTTGGCCAGTAGAGAGTCACTAACAAGATTTTCGGTTTGTCCTTCCTCATTTTCAGGAGGACTTTCTGAATCACTGGGAAGGGGTGAAGGCATAAAGAAACTTCCCCTCCCAAGAGATGTTGAAAGCGTCTACTCTCCATGCTAGAAGGGAGTAGGTCTTCGAGCAGTAGGTCTGCAGCTGCCTGTTCTGGGGGGAGGTGAACAGGTCTATTTGAGGAGTGCCCCACCGGTGGACTATATCTAGGAAGACAGTCCTGTTCAGTATCCATTCGTGTTGTGGAGATAATGTCCTGCTTACGAGCTCGGCTTGCTTGTTGTCCTGCGAGGGGATATAGCTTGCCTGCAGAGACAAGTTGTGGCGAGAGGCTAGGTCCCATATCAGCAGGGTTAGTCTGCACAGCTGATAAGCCTTTGTTCTCCCTGTTTGTTGAGGTACCACATTACAGTGGTGTTGTCAGTCACTATCAGAAGAACCCCTGGTAGAAGTAGAGGGGTGGAGGTCCTTAGAGCTAGGAAGACTGCTGTCATTTCTCTGACATTGATATGTTTGTACTTTAGAGAAGGGTGCCAGTTTGCCTGAACCCTGTAAAATGCCAGTGTCGCACCCCAACCTGAATCTGAGTCATCTGCATGCATTATTTGGGTTGGTGTGGGAGGTAGTAGTGGAAGTCCCGGGTTTAGCTGGACTTGTTGGATCCACTAGCTGATTTCTGTCTTTAGACAGGGAAGAAGGGGAATAATCTGTTCAAAGTGATTCAGGTGCTGGGACCAAATGGTTTTGAGGTACCACTGTAGCTTGCGCATGTGCATTCTGTCCAGTGATTGCATAGGGATGGTTGCTGCCATTAAGCCCAGGAGATGAAGGAATTGCTTTGCAGTTACTTTCTGAGCGTGTAGCATCTCCTTGAAGTGGGAGGTCAGCGATAGTACATTTTCCTGTGGGAGAAAGGCCTTCATTTTGTCCATTCTGATTCTGCAACCTAGAAAAATCTTATCCTGGTCTGGGTTCAAGGAGGACTTTGGGAGGTTGAGAGTGAACCCCAGATTCTGCAGAGGGGACATCGTGAAGTGCAGATGCTTGAGAGGATGTCTTTTGACTCTGCCAGTATTAGAATGTCATCCAGATAGGGGTAAATCTGGATTCCCTGTGTTCTGCAGAAGCAATGGCTGGGGCTAGGCACTTTGTAAATGGACAAACCAAAGGGCAAAGCAGTAAATTGGAAATGAGAGGAGGGCCCAGAGAAATGCAGGAATCTTCTGTGGGAAGTCCTGATGTGCATGTGTAGTTAGGCCTCTTTTAGGTCCAAGGTGGCCATAAAGGCCTTGGCCGGAATAAGAGGTAGCAGGGTGGGAAATGACAGCATTTTGAAGGTGGGTACCTGAAGGTGAAGATTTAGGAAGGAGAGGTCTAAGATGGGTCTCCAGGGGCTGTCTTTTTTGGGGACCAGGAAGAGATGGGAGTAGAAACCTTTTCCTTCCTGTCCTGAGGGGAGAGGTTCTATGGTACCTAGCTTCAGCAGGTCCGACAAAACCTGTTGAAGGAGATGTAGTTGTTTTTTGGAGGTATATAGGATGCCTTTCCTGGGTGTTTTTTTCTTTCCAGGAGAGGAAATATGCTTTATGGATAATGGATAGTACTCACTGGTCTGTGGTGATGGTTTGCCAGAAGGGGAGGTAGTGGGGAAGGCGTACAGAGAGTGGCAGGTGGGTAGGCAGTCACTCACTGTTGGGACCTCCTCTGTCCTGAAAGGATTGTCTGGGCTGAAAATGTGGTGCATTAGGTCTGGACGTGGTAGGTCTTCTTGCTCCTATTCTAGATCTGGAAGAGGAAGCACCCATCTGTGGAGGGTTACGCCTTACAAAGGTGGTCTTAACAGGATAGCTACTATAGTATTTGGGAATGGGGGACACCTGTAAATGTTTGATGTCCTGCAATTCCTTACTTTTTTCTTGAAGATTCTTGAAGAGATCTACAGATTGTTTCCCAAAAAGGAAATTGCGATCCGAGGGGATTCCAAAATCTTGGACTTGAAGTCTTCTGGGAGATTCTGAGGTCGGAGTAACTCCTGAGGACAGAAGCTGATGCTGCAGAGCGGGCAGATGCTTCTGCAGCATCACAGCTGCATCTAATCAAGTGCCTGGCTACTTGCTGAGCCAGGGACAGTTTGGAGGAGATGTCAGCCTTAATGGGGCTGTCAGGGATAGAAGCCAGCATGGAGGAGGCTTGAGACACCAAGTCCAGAGCATACTTAGTCATCTGGGTCTGATAATTAATGGCTCTGAAAGCCAATATGGAGGAGGTGTATACCTTCTTGCCAATCCTATCCATAGATTTGCTGTCTTTATCAGTGGGTAGGAGAGAGGCAGAAGGAAGCAGTCTGGATTGCTTATCAGGGAAGGTGGCAATCACTGCTGGGTCTGCCAAGGGTGGTTTAACTAAGAATTTTTGCTCATCTGGCAACTTGTAGAAGCGGTCTGGGTGCTTGGAGGCAGGTGGTTGTGAATCTGGGGCCTTAGATGCTGAATTAAAGGCATCCAAGTAAGCAGGCAGAACCGGAGGAACAGCAGAAGGAGCTCAAAGTACCTCTTTTGGGTGTCATTTGTGAGGTATCCCATGTGAAATAATCTTTCATTTTGGTGATGGTCTCACCAAAGGTAATATCCTCAGGGGGAGACTCCCCTTCAATAGATTATCATCAGGGGAATGATACTCCTGGGGAGATGCAATCTGGGAGGTATATGATATAGAGTCCTCTGAGAAAGAAAAGGAAGAATCATGCTCTTCCTCCCTAGCCTGAGAGGTCATGGGAGGGAGGGAGGTGGCTGAGGTAGGCCTAGGGCTGAGTAAAGGTAGAGTAGTGGAGGTTGAGGCTGAAGGCCTAAGGGCCATAAAGGCCTGCATGAGGGAAGACGTGAAGGACTGCCAGTCTGGTAGGCCTTCTGCAGTGGAGGAGGCATGCTTGGTTTTCTGTTTCTTTTTGGCCGGAGTGGAAGTTGGAACCAGCCTGGAGTCAGGTTTTGAAACAACCATTTCAGAAGTCTGGATCCCAGTCGGAAGTACCACAGAATCTGGTTCCCCCTCGACATCGACGGTAGTCAGTGTCTGGGTAGGCTCTGAGGACGTGCCAGTCATTGCTGAGCAACAGCTTTCCCAAAGGTCATCGTTGAAGTCGACGGATCCGCCGGGTGGCCCTCAGCTCCTAAATTGGTAGTTGGCGGGGTGTCCGTTAACAAAGCAGCAGGCAAGGAAGGCCTAGGAATCTTGGTCTTCTTACGCGGAGGTTCAGAACCGGCCTCTGATGCGGGATCCATTCTAAGGGCTAACTGCTTAAGGCGCTGATTTTCTAGGTATAGGTTTAATGCAGCCAGACGGGTCTTCGGCACAACTGATTGACAAATGGAGCAGGTGGAATGGTCGTGCTCCTAGCCTAAGCAAAAAACACACCTATCATGGGCTTCTTTATGGGGTATCTGGCACCCGCACTGGCATTTATCCTTTTTACCTGACATCAGCTAAAAATTGCTACAACAACCAAGCCTAAGCAATAACAATCAGCTATGTAAGGAAAAACAGAAACCCAATGGGTTACTTAGTTTTTAGATGCGACGTCTGAGAAGGAGCGATCACACGATGCGTCGGTCGTCTGCAGCTGAAAAGTTCTGGGGATTGTGTGTACAGACGTCACATTTAAGGCCCCTGGTTTATGGCCCCATTTCTGACGTCCCACGCATGCTACAACAGCCAAGCTGAAGCTTTTGTATAGGAGCCGATGTATGAGTCGCCTGAGGTCAGGAAATCCCACAACTAGAATACTGCAACAGGAATAGAAGGACATCCAATGCTGCTTTAGCCAGGAGGGGGGTCATAAACAAGATTTGTGGTTGTTCTCTCCAAATCTTCAGCAGAACTTTTTGTCTGTGATGCAATGGAGGGATAGAGGTCCGGGTGAGGGGCAGTGCTCCATAACTTCCGAGATAACATCCTCACGAACAATAATTTGGGAAACCCCAAGTGGGTCACTGGAAATAGTAAGCCTAGGTTCGCCCCAGCACCCAAGTCGGATGCCTGTGACTCCCTCTGGGACTTGCCGGTGGCTTCTTTGATGGCCTCCTCCTGGATACCAGCCAAAGGAAGATCCGTGGATTACAACTCGGACTCCAAGCCTTCACCAACCTCGAGAGGTACGACCAGAATAGACAGCACAGCTGTAGGATCAGGCCACGATTTCTTGGCCTTTTTTTGTGGGCGTCTCTTCCAATGTTCCTAAAGTCAGGTCCATGTCTTTAGTTAGACATTTCAAGTGCTGGTTCTCCAAGTATAACTTTAACATGGCAAGACAACCCCTTAGGGTTTTGGGGACAAAGGCCTGACAGATTTCACACGAAGTGTGGTCGTGGTCTTGGCCTAAACAAAACAGGCAGAGCTTGTGCAAGTCTTTATGAGGAATCTGCCTTCCACACCGGCACTTGCCCTTTCTACCTGACATGAGACCCAAAACACAGTAGCAAACAATAATCAAAAACCCTTATGGGGTACTTATCTAAATTTGGACAGCACAAAGTCACTTCTACAAGGGAGCGATGACCAAAGCTGGCAATCACACAGGCAGCAGAAAAGTTCGGAGATAGGTGCATGCTGATGTCTGTTTTGTGCCCGACATCTGCTTATGACTGACATTCGCTGAGAGACATGGGATGTCACGCATACCTTTGCAGCAGAATCTATCTTTTGTAGGATGGCCAGACATACGAGTCGAACAGAGGCAGACTCCCTTATGTTATGGATACAGCAGCATATGAATAGAAGGACATACAATTTGACAGAAAATTAGCAGGGATAGCAGTAGCAACGGTTTCAAAATAAATGCAGCCTATGTAGGCACTACCAAGCAGAAAATAATACTTCCCAAATATACTGCAAATGAAAACTGGCTGTAACAGAACACAGATCCTGTAGCAAAATCACAATACTGCCACTACTGTGAATTAAACTTAAAAGACTATGGCATCCCCCAAGCAGATTTCTGCAACTACAATTACTTTTAGCTGAAAAGTGGTAAAAAAAAAAGAAAATATGAAATAAGCGTTTATAAAAGCTTTATGGAACACATTTACTGCAGTAGATCACAATACTCTCACTGCTGCAAAGCAAACTACAAGACTATGGCATCAGACCAGGCAGTGTGCACAAATACAGTTACTATTAACAATAAAGAGGAAAAAAGACAGGAATTGTGACACAATTGCCCAAGAAAGCTGTTTTGAGTACAGATCCAGCAGTAAAACACAATATTTTCACAATAAAGATGTGTACTCTTGTGTACCTGTTTTATTTAGTTATAAGATAAATTACAAAAGACCAAATACCCAATTACAGTGCAAAAAATACACTTGAAGAGCTCACTATACCTGCTACAGTTGCCACAGCTACATTTCCTTGCTGCAGTGTTGCAGGAACCACAATGCCTTGTGGACTAAGTGTACCTGTGATGGCAGCTTGTACTTGCTGAATACATAAAAAAATAAAAGAAATACAGCATTACAGATCCACAGATACAGCAAACATGTACTGAACAAAAGTACTAAGCCATTAAAAACATATATATTTACATTTCGAGGCTTTTTCCTAACAATAATTTACCACATTATCAGGCATACAAAAGTTGCCAATTGATCATAATATAAAAACAGTAGAACACAATTTAATGCAGTGACTAACTACTTTATTATTATAAACTCAGGAACACAGTAAACTATAGCAACAGACAGCAAATGGATCTGTTTGTAAAAGGGAAAAACACCTATATGACATACTCACCATAACAGCAGATCACTGAGGGAGGGAGGTGTGTGGAAAGACACAGCATATAGATTTTTTTTTCTTTTTTTTTTTTTTGAAGTTAATCCTGGAAGTTCTCTCCAAGAAGTCCTTTCACCTGTTCACAGGTGTTCACTAGGTTAACGTATACAAGGGCTTTTTAAAGCCTAGCCATGCATCCCAAATCTCTGACAAGTTCTGATACCCTTGATAAGTGTAAGCATAAGCCTGAGAGATGACCATTTAGACCATTAGAGACATAGGTGCCAAACCAGGGATGAATTTCCGGTTTCCCGTCCAATTGTCCAAGTTGCACTTGAATTGCATTAAGGAGGAACTCTGCTTTACATAGATGGGGAGCATGTTCCATAGACAAGGTAGTCTCTGGGATACATACCTATCTCTCCAGCAGGTCCTGTTAATATCACAGGCAAGGTTTAAGCCTTTACAAAAGGTAATTCTGGTGTTGTTTGTTTTGTTCAGTTTTTTTCTGTTAATAGCAATGCATGTCTTGTGCTGTCATTTGTTATAATACCTGGTACTTCTCCACCATAAACAGTCAGATAAAAAAGTAACTCTGTGGATGTACACTTGAAAACACTGTAAACACATTTTTAATATTGTTCAAGAGATCTGGGTCTATATTATATGTTCAAAGTCTGAAAACTTTGAATCTCATATGATCGACTCCATATGAGCGAAGTTTCCAAACATCAAACATAAACAAACTAAAAATAAAAAAACTACCTGAATGCAATATGCAGGAGGGCAAGCCACCCTGCACCCCCCATACCCCCCACTACTTAAATATACCAACTCCGAGATCGCACTACATTGAAGTGAAGGGAAATATTCCCTACGGCGATCTCCAAGAGATCTACCCTGTGCGTTTCCAAGAGTTCAACAAGCTGTACATAACAACATCAAAGTATGCTCTTATAAACTGTAACCATGGAGAAACCCAATTTAAAATTTTACTGATGTAAGGATAGTGGGTTATCCTACTACACAAATGAAATTTCTCTTGAACATCCACTGGTACCTAACATAACTGCACTACCTTACTTGGGGATTAGCATCTATGTAGTAAAATATTACAAATGGGTGGAATCTTTCATATTAAGCTGTAATCCAAAATGGCGGTTAAGAAAGAAAAGTAAAGTTGTTCTAGTATACTCATCATTAAAGCAGATGTTCATATAGTATGAATGTGTTACAGAAGAAAGCAGAGGGCAGTTCCACAGTTCAACTGTTTTCAGGACATGGACATCCTGAAGGGCACACAGATATAGTTGCATGCTGTGCACATTATGAGAAGCGGCTAAGAAAAAAAATACAATGCACTCCCTACTGTGCTGTTTCTGATACTCAAGTTCAGGCAAACTGTGATTATGCCAGTGAATGGGCTGGGTTAATTTAAAGGTACTCTGAAAGCTTAACCTTACTATAATGAAAGGAAAGCCAGCAAATACATAACCCAGTCAACATGCTACATAATTACATAATGGAGAAAACAACTTACTATAAGTTAACATGTGCAGTACACCAAAATATGCAGAACAAACCCTTAAAGCCTGCATATGGTACAAAGATAAGTAGCACAGAAACCATTACACATAAAATATGTTCAGAATCAGAAGGACAGAAGGAGTTAGCCTGTTCCCCAGTAATCATATCACTATTTGAAAATTAGTGATCACTGCAGTATGACTTAAATGGGAGAGTACAAGTGTGCCCTCAGCTCCAAAGGTCAAATGTGTACAGCATGCCCTGCAAGACAGCCAAAGCAATTTTCTCTCTCTACCTGTAAATTGGACATGTAGTTTAGTAATTTATTAATTTTTAGAGAATATGAAAAAGGATGTCCAAGCAGCAGCATCACAGATACTTCGGACAAATAGATTTGTCAAGAAGGCTGCAGTGGTAACTGCTGATGTACTGGAGTTGTTCCTTACTCTTCCCAATCAATGAACATTTTACAGAATTTGCAAATATCAACTGTCATAGCACTGGCACCTGACTGAGCTAAACAAACTACGTCTTACTCAAGAGAAAGCTGTCATGTGCTAGAAGTGCACCAGAAAAGCTAAAGCAATGATCTGCTTTAGTGTTTAGTTTACCATAACTTAACACTTTTCAGCAGTTTAATCAAAGCAGTGAATCCATCTGCACGTATGTTTCACATCAATGTGGACAACCATCAGACTTCATGACAAAGGTGAATGTGCAACACAGGAAAGCTGTCCTCAAGTGGTACATCTCTCAGCATGACAAGTGTTATGTTTTTATAACAAACGATAATGCAGTTTGGAAAACAACATGGAAATGGTCAAGTCAGTAAATGGACAACTCTGTTTACCCTTCATTTTATTATTAATTTCGTAAACAACCAGGTACAACTTCCTGTTTCCAAGCACAACCTTGTAGCACTCATTAGTTAAGTTACTTGTAAAGAGTTACACAGTAGGCATACGGAAACAAATGATGTAAGCAAGTGAAGAAACCAACTCAGTAGCTAAGTTCTCTTATTATAGTACATGAATGATCAATGCCCTTCTTCAGTATGCAAAATCATTTCCTTCTCCTATTTTAGATGGCATACAGGCAAGTGAACAGACTGTGTTGAAATACTTCAAAGATCACTTGAGGCATGAAGGAAAGATCTAATCTTAAACAGTCTTTCCTTATGAAAAACAATATAAAATTAAAGCCTACAGTTCAGCCAACCTTCTATATTAAGTGAGTGCTGCTAAGAATCTTCAACCAAACAATATAGACCTGCCAAAGAAGGGGAGCTCTAAAACACCAAACACCAGAGATAAAAGGACCAGGACCCCAGCCCACTGGTCAAATATAATAAATCAGACCTCTTCCCCACCAGAATGATCTACTAACATAAAACTAAAAGACGTAACAGTCAGTTACCACCCAACAGGCAATCAATCATCAAGGGTAAAGTACAGTTTTGTACCTACCATAAATGTAGATGTTCGAGTGCTAATACAGCTTCAGTCATAACAGATGGGTTATCCTGCCGTCAGGCGGGTCCTCGGTCGGCCGAATTCCAAAGTCTAGGTCCAGCGTCGGTTGTCGTCGCTTCTTCCCTGACGTCAGTGTGGCAGGGGTATAAAAGAACCAGCCGATGCCATTTTCTTCAGTTTGTCTTGCCCCAGATGTCAGGTGCCCCCAGAAGGAAGGCAAAACATAAACTTATGTAATAATGCAATGTAATATAATCAAAAAACAGTAGTTTGCAAGCAAATACACCAAAAAAGAATACCCCAATCAGGTTGTATGAGGAGGTGTTTGTCATAAGGCCTGTCCCAAGAGGGGATGGAGGGAGGGAAACCTGGACTGCAACTGTATTAGCACACGAACATCTACATTTATGGTAGGTACAAAACTGTACTATGTTCATCGTGCATACAGCTGCAGTCATAACAGATGGGTAGAATCCCAAAGCTAAAAAAGGGGTGGCAGGCACTAAGTGGAACTAGGAGGAGCAAGGATGCCCTGCAAGACTGCTGTGGCAAAGCCCGCTCTAGATTTAGAGTATAGTGGAAGGTGATACTGCTTGGAGAAAGTGTCCACAGAACTCCAAGTGGCTGCTTCCAAAATATCCTTGGTAGGAACCCCCCCTGAGGAAAGCTGCAGAGGTAGCTGTGGCCCTTGTGGAGTGAGATCTGATGCTTGTAGGTACAGTTTTTCCATGCAATGAGTAACAAAAGCGTATGCAGTGGGCTATCCATTTTGAGATTGTCTGTTTGGAAATAGCCCTTCCTTGAGCACCTGTAGCATAGGACACAAAGAATTGCTCTGATTTTCTGAATGGCTTTGTCCTGTCCAAATAATAACAAAGTTGTCTGTGAATGTCCAAGGAATGTAGTAGTCTTTCCCCTTTGTTTTGTGGGTTAGGATAAAAGGTAGGTAAGTGGATAGTCTGATTCAAGGCTACACTGGATACTACCTTTGGCATAAAGGAAGGGTTGGTTCGTAAGGAAACTCTGTCCTGATGGAAAATGATGAAAGGTTGCACAGCCATGAGGGCTTGTAGCTCCGAAACCCTGCGTGCTGAGGTGATAGCCAGAAGGAAGGCTGTTTTCCATGACAAATATTGCAGTTCTGTTGAGGCAGCTGGCTCAAATGGAGGCAGGGTCAGTTTTTCTAAAATGAAGTTGAGGTCCCAAGCAGGTACTAGTGGTTTCCTTGGGGGTTTTATATTCTTAGCCCCTCTGAGGAACTGTCTTAAGAGAGGATGAGAGCATAAAGGAGGATCAGTGTTGTATTGTGCAGAAATGGCTGAAGCATGGATCTTGATGGAGGAGAAGGAAAGTCCACTGTTTAACATCTCAGCTAGGTACTGCAATATTTGAGGTAAATTTAGTACCCAAGGATTCTGGCCCTTTTTCTGATTCCAGGCACAAAACCATTTCCATTTGGCGGAGTAGGCTTTTCTAGTTGAAGGTCTTCTGGCCTCCAAGATGACATCCTGCACCTCCTTGGAGAGGAGGGTCTGTTGGGAAATCAAGGAATCCTCCATGCGGCTAGATTGAGGGTTTTCAGCTGACTGTGAAGAGTTTGAAGTTGTGCTGGGTCAACAGAAGAGGCACTAGAGGCAGGATCCATGGAGGGGAATGCGTCAGGCTCTTCAGGAGTGGATACCAGTGTTGTCTTGGCCAGTCTAGAGCAATGAGAATCATCTTTGGCCTCTCTGCTCTGGCTTTTAATAGCACTTTGGGCAGCAGAGGAAGAGGTGGAAAGGCATAGACTGTCAATGTTGTCCAATTGAAAGAAAGTGCGTCCACTTTCCAGGCCTGTGGATGATAGGTCCTTGAGCAAAATGTTTTCAGTTGGTAATTTTTGTGGGTAGCAAAGAGATCTATGTCTGGCCATCCCCATGCCTGAATTATCTTTGCGAAAACTTGTGGATGCAACTTCCATTCGTGTGGATCAGTCATATTTCTGCTTAGGTTGTCTGCCAGCGTGTTTTCCTTCCCTGGCAGGAATTGTGCTTGAAGTTGGATTTGCAATTACAGAGCCGTGTTCCAAAGGGACATGGCTAGTCTGCACAGGGGGTATGAATGAGTTCCTCCCTGTTTGTTTATGTACCACATCACTGTGGTGTTGTCTGTCCTTATCAATAGCTGGCCTGGATGCAGTAGGTCTTTGAAGGCCATAACAGCATTTTGTACTGCTAGCATTTCCTTTTGATTGATGTGTAGGTGCTTCTCTTTTTGGGACCATTTGCCCTGAATGCACTGATCTGTCATGTGCGCCCCCCAGGCGTAGTCCAAGGCGTCTGTTGTGATGATTTGATTTGCTTGAGGCATGCAGAAGGGGAGACCTATGTTTCTGTGGCATGCTTGAACCCACCACAGAAATTCCTTTTGAAGACATGGAATGAGTGGTATAATTGTTTCCAAACTGTGGCTGTGTTGAGACCATAAGTATTTTAGGTAGCATTGAAGTTTCCTCATATGCAGCTTTGCACATGGGATCAGTAGGATGCAAGATGCCATGAATCCCAGAGCATGCAGGACTTTCCTTGCAGTGAGCCTGGTGAAGGTTGCCATTTTTCTGAAGTATTGAGATAGTTGCCCTTGCTTCTCTGGCGTGAGGTAAGCCATCTGGGTGTTTGTATTCAAGCTGGCACCCAGGAAAATTATTGCATGAGAGGGTATTAGTTTTGATTTCTTTTTGTTGACTGTGTATCCCAGAAAGTTCAACAATTTTATTACAAAGGCCAGGTGTTTCAGAAGTATGTGCTTGCTGTCCGCTTGGATCAGGCAGTCGTCCAGATATGGGTATATTTGTATCCCTTGAAGTCTGCAGTAGGCAATTAATGATGCCAGGCATTTTGTAAACACTCTGGGCGCAGTAGATAAGCCAAAGGGCAATGCAGAGAATTGATAATGGGTTGAACCTGCAAGAAATCTGAGGTATCTTCTGCAATCTTGTCTGATAGGGACATGCAGGTATGCCTCCTTGAGGTCCAGTGTTACCAGCCAAGACTACTTGCCCAGCATGGGAAGAAGCTGCTGTAATGTGAGCATCTTGAATTTTGGTACGAGTAAATATGTGTTTAGGATGGATAGGTCCAAAATAGGTCTCCAATCTTTGTCCTTCCTTGGTACCAGGAATAGTCTGGAATAAAAACCTTGACCCTGTTCTTTTGCAGGTACCTCTTGAATAGCTTTCATGTCCATGAGAGCTGAAATTTGTTTTTGTGCCTCTGCCCTTTGATTTTGTGGCAGGTTTGGCATGCCTCTCATTTTTGGAAGGGTGTGAAAAGTAGTTTTGTACCTACCATAAATGTAGATGTCCGAACTGGATAGCATCTGCAGTCATAACAAATAGGTTGTCCTGTCGTCAGGCAGCCCTTCGGTTGGCCGGATTCCAAAGTCTGGGTCCGGCTTCGGCTGATGTCGCACTTCACCCGACGTCATCTCTGCTGGTCTTCGGGTATAAAGGCATCAGCCGACGGCATTTTCCTCAGTGTTCCTTGCCCCAGATGCCAGTTGCCCTCTTGGAAAGCTAAATTTTGGATAAATGTCAATGTTTCCAAAAAAGTAGAAGGCAAACACAAAAAATAAGCATGTATGTACATATATACAAACAAATACACCATAAGAGACTCCCCCCAGCTAGCTATTAGGAGGGTAAATACCCTAGGAGTACCACAGAGGGGAAGGAGGGTGGGTAATCCTGACTGCAGATGCTATCCAGTTCGGACATCTACATTTATGGTAGGTACAAAACTGTACTATGTCCTTTGTGGATGCATCTGCAGTCATAACAAATGGGTAGAATACCATAGCCAAACTAGGGGTGGAAGAAGAAAAATTATGGTGTAGTTAGGATCCCTTGCAGTACAGCAGTGGCAAACCCTGCTCGGGATCTAGAGTATACAGGTAAATTATAATGCTTGGCAAATGTATGCACGGAGGTCCAAGTAGCCGCCTCAATAATGTCCTCGTAAGAAAGCTGTGGTAGTGGCTGTAGCCCTTGTAGAATGAGGTCTTATGTTCTGTGGAATTGGTTTTCCATGGTAGGAGTAACAGAATCTTATGCAATTTCCTATCCATTTGGAGATTGTCTGTTTGGAAATTGCTTTTCCTTCCCTTCCTGTTGCATAGGCTACTAAAAGCTGGTCAGTTTTTCTGTTACCCTTGGTTCTGTCCAGGTAGTAGCGTAACTGCCTATGTACATCCAAGGTATGCAGCAGTCTTTCCCCCCTGTTCTGTGGATTGGGAAAGAAGGTAGGTAGGTGGATTGCCTGGTTTAAAGGCACTCTGGATACCACCTTAGGCATAAATGTAGGATTAGTTCTCATGGACACCCTATCTTGATGGAAGATTAGGAAGGGTTGCACTGCCATTAAGGCCTGTAGTTCCGAAACCCTCCTTGCTGAAGTAATTGCCAGTAGGAAAGCAGTTTTCCATGATAGGTGTTGCAGATCTGCTGTTGCTGCTGGTTCAAACGGAGGGAGTGTCAACTTTTCTAGCACAAAGTTCAAGTCCCATGCTGGTAATGGTGGTTTCCTAGGAGGTTTTACATTCTTGATCCCTCTGAGGAACTGCCTGAGTAGAGGATGCGAAAAGACAGGTGGATCGAGCTGTATTCTGCTGAAATAGCTGATGCATGTATCTTGATGGAGGAATAGGACAGGCCTGTATGTAGAAGCTCTGCCAAGTACTCCAGGATGTTAGCAATATCTATGTTCGACACATCTTTTCCTCTTTCAGTACTCCAAATGACAAACCTTTTCCATTTTCCTGCATAGTTCCTTCTTGTTGAAGGTCTGCGGGCTTCAAGGATAATGTCTTTAACCCTTTGGGATAGGTCTGGGTTAGTTGCTGCTATGTGATGTTCCAGGCAGTCAGTTGCAAGGTTTTTAGGTTTGGATGCATGATGTTGTAGTTGTTTTGAGTTAACATCAAAGGCATCAGGGGTATTGACCACATTCTCCCCCGAGACATGCTCCTCAGTAATGGGTACCAGTGTTGTCTTGGCCAATTCGGAGCTATCAGGATTATCCTTGGACGTTCCTCTTTGATTTTCAGTAGTACCTTGTGCATCAAAGGAAGAGGTGGGAATGCATATGCTGTCAGGCCTTTCCAACTGAAGGATAGAGAGTCCACCTTCCATGCAAGTGGGTGGTATGTCCTTGTGCAGAATTTTTTGAGCTGGTGATTGAGTGAAGATGCGAATAGGTCTATTTGTGGCATTCCCCATTTCTCTGTGATGGCCTTGAAGATGTCCGGGTGTAGCATCCATTCGTGAGCATCCGAGGTGGTTCTGCTTAACATGTCTGCTAGGGTGTTCTCTTTTCCCGGCACAAATATTGCCTGTAACTGGATGTTGTAGCTCAGAGCCAGATTCCAGAGGTCCAGAGTCATTCTGCATAGGGGGTAAGAATGAGTGCCTCCCTGTTTGTTGATGTACCACATGACTGTGGTGTTGTCTGTCCTTATCATTAAATGGCCTTCTTTGAGGAATGGTCTGAATTTCTGGATTGCTAGTTTTACTGCCAGCATTTCTTTTTGGTTTATGTGCAGATGCAGCTGGTCTTGAGTCCACAATCCTTGTATGCATTTGTCCAACATGTGCGCCCCCCATCCTAGGTCTGAGGCGTCCGTTGTGATGGTTTGGCTTGCTTGAAAGTTGTGGAAGGGTAAGCCTGGGTTTGACTGGCATGCTTGAGCCCACCATAGGAACTCCTGTTTTAGGCATGGGATTAGTGGGATTTCGGTTTCTAAGCTGTGCTTGTGTTGAGACCATAAATTCTTTAGGTACCACTGTAGCTTTCTCATATGCAGTCTGGCATGTGGGACCAAGATTATGCATGATGCCATGAAGCCCAAGGCCTGCAGTACTTTTCTTGCTGTTAGTTTGTTCCGCTTTATTAATGTCAAGAAGTAAAGAGGGAGTTCTTTTTGTTTTTCTGCAGTTAGGAATGCCATTTGTTTTACTGTGTCCAATTCCGCACCCAAGAATGTTCTTGTTTGGGATGGTATCAGCCTTGACATTTGTAAATTGACTGTGTATCCCAGGGCTTGTAGTAAGCAAATAACCCTTTGTAAATCTGTTGTCAGCTTGCTTTTGTTGTCCGCTTGTAACAGGCAGTCGTCCAAGTATGGGTAAATTTGGATTCCCTGTAGTCTGCAGTGAGCGATTACTGATGCCAGGCATTTTGTGAATACTCTGGGCGCAGTAGATAAGCCAAAGGGCAATGCTGAGAATTGATAATGCTCTGATCCTGCAAGAAATCTGAGGTATCTTCTGCAATTTGGTCGTATGGGGACGTGCAGGTATGCCTCCTTGAGATCTAGAGTTACCAGCCAACACTCCTTGCCCAGCATGGGAAGAAGTTGCTGTAGGGTCAGCATTTTGAATTTTGGGACAATGATGTATGTGTTTAAGACGGACAGGTCGAGAATAGGTCTCCAACTTTTCTTTTCTTGGTACTAGGAAGAGTCTGGAGTAGAATCCTTTTCCCTGTTCTGTTATTGGTACTCTTTCCACAGCTCTCATCTTTGCTAATTTTGCTATCTGTTTTAGAGCTTCTGTTTTTTGATTTGGAGGTAGGCTTGGCATTCCTCTTTTTACTGGTAATGTGTGGAAGTGGAACCTGTAGCCTTGGTCTATGGTTTGCAAAATCCATTTGTCTTTTGTGATATAGTGCCAATTTTTCGAAAATAAGGCTAACTTTCCGCCTAAAGGTGCTGCTATTTGCTCCCTGGTAGGCGGTGTCAGAGCCAAGTCACTGTGATTGTCCTGTTGCAGTGGCAGTGGTTGTGTCTGAGCCTCGGTTATTGCCTTGCCACTGTCGTCCTCTGTAGGCACCTCCTCTGGATTGGTTCCTGCCTCTAGAGCGTCTATTCCTGCCTCTTTGGGATTTTGAGGAGTCTGGAAAGGACCAATTTTTGGCAGGCCAGTTCCTGCTAAACCTTGAGGGCTGAACCTGTAAGAAATCTTTAACTGTTTGTACAGATTTTGCCTTCTCTTCCATTTTCTTCATTACTTGCTGAGCAGGTGTACCAAATAGACTGGCCTTATCCATAGGAGCATCTAACAGCTTTGCTTTAACATGATCCGTAAGACCTGTTCTTTCAACCATGCATGCCTTCTTATCACTGTGCCAGTCATGGCTGATCTAAATGAAGCCTCCAGTGCATCATAGCCACATTTTAAAGAATGGTTACTAACCTGTTGGATGTTATTCACCATTTCTAATACATATTTCTTATCTAAGGAGTCATCAGAGGACAGCTTTTTAGTTAACTGATCAAGCATAAACTATTGGTATTGGATCATATGAAACTGACAGTTTAAAGCTCTAGCTGAGAGAGTAGCAGAGGTGTAAACTTTTTTCCCCCATCTCTCTAAGGACCTGGATTCCCTTTCCGAAGGAATAGGGTTTTTGGCTGAGGTTGAGGCTACTGCTTTAGGCCCCTGGGATATAGTTTCAGGATCTGCAAGAGGGGCCTTGTATAGGTGGTGATGAGTGTCTGGCACCTTGTAAAATCTATCTGGTTTGGCAGGGGCTGGAGGTAAAGAATCAGGAGCAGTGCAAACATCATTAAATGCATCATCCACAACAGGCAGTACAGGAGGTATAGCTAAGGGCCTATGTTGTGGTAAGTGCAGAAATGTCCTAAGCCTTTTTCTGGAATCTGAGAAATCTTGTCCCTGCCATTGGAATTGTTCTCTCATGGCATGTAAGGTTTCCCCAAAGGAAAATTCCTCTGGTGGAGAGGCAGCTGGAATGGATTCTTCAGCATCGGAGTCTTCATAAGTAGAAAAAGGAGCCTCTGGCTGGTCTGTAATGTCTGAGTCATCCGCAGAATCATCAGAGGACACTGGCTCGGGGGGCTCTGCTCTAGGTCTCTTTTCTGGGGGCTGAGAGGCCCTGTCTGGGTGAGATTGGGATCCTCTAATTAAGGATATTAAATCCTCTGCCAGAGTAAGCATTTGTGAGCTTGAAGTGGGCCTGTGTGAGGGGGGCTTAACAGGCACTGATTTAACAGATTTGGCTGCTTTAGCCCTGGCAAAGGCCTTAATAGACATGGCTGCAGGAGGCCTAGCAGCACTACGTGCTGGGGTAGAGACATCCAAAGGGATGGTGTCTGATAAATCACTAGGAACCACAATTGTAGGCAAAATTTCTGAGGCCGATTCAACTAAGGTAGCAGGAGCCTCGGTAGTAGTCATGGATTCGGCTGAAGATTGACCGGTTTTCGGTTTCGCCGAAACCGAGACACTCATGCTTGCTTAACCGTGGTTTCGCCGAAACCGCGGACCGCGAGTGTCGGTCTTTTCTTTGCTTTTTAACAATTTGGGTAGTCGGAGGATCCAACGGCATAATGTACGCAAAATCTGAGCGAAAAACTGTTCAGCAACTCCGACCGACGCCTAAGCGTTCGCGGTTGAAGGAAGCACAGGCGAACAGGCTGCTACGTCGTGGTCTGGGCCTAAGCAAGGCAGGCAATAAGAGTGGAAATCTTTATGAGGTATTTGTTTCCCACAAGTTAAACAGTTATTGACTTTTTCTGACATCGGCTGAGGCAAGAAAGAGTCCCCAACGGGGTACTTAGCTTTTTAGTAGTCTTCGTAGTATTCGTAGTAGTAATCTCTGGATCTGACCGACCGGCACTTGCGAACAGCTTCTGCTTGGGCGGCCACGCAAGAAAGACTGAGGAAAATGGCGTCGGCTGATGCCTTTATACCTGAAGACCAGCAGAGATGACGTCGGGTGAAGTGCGACATCAGCCGAAGCCGGACCCAGACTTTGGAATCCGGCCGACTGAAGGGCTGCCTGACGACAGGACAACCTATTTGTTATGACTGCAGATGCATCCATGAAGGACATGTGGAATCTGTAGCCTCTGTCTATAATGTCCAGGATCCATTTGTCTTTTGTGACAATATGCCAATTTTTTGAAAATAATGCCAGTTTTCCACCTAAAGGTGCTGCCATTAAAGCTTTGTTTGGCATGCAAAGGGGAAAGTCATTGTGTCTGCTTTCTGAATGACTGTGATCTATCTTCTCCACCTCTTGGTGTAGGTGCTTGCCATTGTCTGGCTCTAAATGATCCTTGAGATTGCCCTCTACCCCTCGGGTGCCTGTATCTACCTCTTTGAGGTCTGTCCGTGGCTAGAAAGGACCAATTTTTTGAAGGCCAGTTTCTGCTGAAACGTGGAGGTTGTACCTGTAGGAAATCTTTCACTGTTTGCATTGATCTTGCCTTTTCCTCCATTTTCTTTAGTACCTCCTCAGCTTTAACACCAAACAATACACCTTTTGAAGAGATGCATCTAGTAATTTAGCTTTGACATGATCTGGTAAGGTTTGCTCTTTGAGCCAAGCATGTCTACGTATGACAGACCCTGTAACAGCAGCTCTACATGAGGCCTCTAAAGCATCAAAACCATATTGCAAGGTATGTTTACCCACTTGCTCTGCACTATGCAACAAATCCTGCAGCTCCTTTAAATCTGGTTGTTCAAGTTTTGTCATTTTGCTTTTCAACTAAGATAACAAAAACTGTTGATACTTTAACATATGGAACTGACAGTTTAATGCCCTCATGGTTAAAGTGGCCGAGGTGTATACCTTTTTCTCCCACCTTTCTAAAGCACTGGAATCCCTCTCAGAAGGTAATGGGTTTTTAGCAGTAGAGGCCTTAATTCCCTTGGGACCCTGTGAAATAGTTTCTGGGTCAGCAGCATGGCTTTTGTATAGGAATTGGTGTGAATCAGGAATCCGGTAATACCTGTCAGGTTTAACAGGAGCTGGAGGTAAGGAATCTGGGTTGAGGCTGGCTTCTGTGTACACATCATCTAATATATCCAAGACCGGAGTGATAGCCAGAGGCCTGTGCTGAGGAAGCAAGAGAAAATCCCTGAGCCTTTTCTTGGAATCTGAGTAATCTTGGCCTTCCCAGTGAAAGTGTTCCCTCAAGGTATGTAAGGTTTCCTCAAAAGAATAGTCCTCAGAGGGGGAGGACCTAGGGAATGGACTCCTCAGCATCAGAATCTTCAAAAGGGGAATATGAATATTCCTGGTCCTCGGAATGTTCTGAGGTAACAGAGGCTTGGTCTGAGGAAGGGTAGTCTTCCTCCAGTTGGGGCCTTTTGTCCGAGGGGGGTTGAGAACCCCTGATAAGAGTAATCAAATCCTCAGCCATTTTGAGCATCTGTTTTTCAGGCATGGGGCCTTGAGAAGGGCTCTGTGGAGCTTGTCTTTTAGTTTTCATGGCTGCTTTAGATTTTGTGAAAGCCTTAATGGAAAAAGAGGAAGGCCTGAAGATACCTTGAGAGGTGGCAGGCCTGTCTAAACTCTGAGTTTCCCCGCCAAGAGTGGCGTCGGTATCTGTAATCGGAGTGGGGGCCGAGGAGCCTGCGACCTCGGGCACAGAAGACACTGCTAAAGAAGCGTCACCGGTAGTCAGGGGCTGAGTAGGTGCCTCGCTGAGAACCGGAGCACCTGTAGCCGGCTTTAGCGTGGTGTCGGTAGAAGTCGCGGACCTCGTATGTCAGTCCTTATCTTTGCATCTTTTACTCAAAACTGGAGTCGGAGTATCCGATGACATAATGTAATTAATTTTTTTACCAAAATAGTGTTGGGCGAACTCCGCCCAACACTTAATAGTGCGTTTGTTGAATCTAGCACAAAAATGACAGGTCGAGACGTCGTGGTCTAGGCCTAAGCAAGGAATGCAGAAGGAATGGAAATCCTTATACGGTATTTGCTTCCCACATGAAATGCAATTACTAACTTTGTCTGACATCGGTCTGAGGCAAAAAAAGTTTCCCCAAAGTACAGTTTTGTACCTACCATAAATGTAGATGTCCGAACAGGATAGCATCTGCAGTCATAACAAATGGGTTGTCCTGTCGTCAGGCAGCCCTTCGGTCGGCCGGATTCCAAAGTCTGGGTCTGGCCTCGGCTGGTGTCGCACTTCACCCGACGTCATCTCTGCTGGTCTTCGGGTATAAAGGCATCAGCCGACGCCATTTTCCTCAGTGTTTCTTGCCCCAGATGCCAGTTGCCCTCTTGGAAAACTAAATTTTGGGTAAATGCCAATGTTTCCAAAAAAAAGTAGGCAAACACAAAAGATAAGCATGTATGTACATATATACAAACAAATACACCATAAGAGATCCCCAGCTAGCTATTAGGAGGGTAAATACCTAGGAATACCACAGAGGGAAGGAGGGTGGGTAATCCTGACTGCAGATGCTATCCTGTTCGGACATCTACATTTATGGTAGGTACAAAACTGTACTATGTCCTTCAAGGATGCATCTGCAGTCATAACAAATGGGTAGAATACCATAGCCAAACTAGGGGAGGAGGAAGAAGAATTATGGTGTAGTTAGGATCCCTTGCAATACAGCAGTGGCAAACCCTGCTCAGGATCTAGAGTATAGAGGTAAGTTATAATGCTTGGCAAATGTATGCACGGAGGTCCAAGTAGCCGCCTCAATAATGTCCTTGGTTGCCACTCCTCGTAAGAAAGCTGTGGTAGTGGCTGTAGCCCTTGTAGAGTGAGGTCTTATGTTCTGTGGAATTGGTTTTCCATGGTAGGAGTAACAGAATCTGATGCAATTTCCTATCCACTTGGAAATTGTCTGTTTGGAAATTGCTTTTCCTTCCCTTCCTGTTGCATAGGCCACTAGAAGCTGGTCAGTTTTTCTATTGCCCTTGGTTCTGTCCAGGTAGTAGCGCAAAGTACAGTTTTGTACCTACCATAAATGTAGATGTCCGAACTGGATAGCATCTGCAGTCATAACAACCGGGGTTGTCCTGTCGTCAGGCAGCCCTTCAGTCGGCCGGATTCCAAAGTCCGGGTCCGCCTTCGGCTGATGTCGCACTCCACCCGACGTCATCTCTGTTGGTCTTCGGGTATTAAGGCATCAGCCGACGCCATTTTCTTCAGTGTTTCTTGCCCCAGATGCCAGAAGCCCTCTTGCAGGCTACAATTTGGATGGATGCCAATGTTTCCAAATAGATAGAGGTAAACACAACAATAAGCATGTATGTACATATATACAAACAAATACACCATAAAGACTCCCCAACAGCTAGCTATTAGGAGGGTAAACACCCTAGGAGTACCACAGAGGGGAAGGAGGAGGTAATCCTGACTGCAGATGCTATCCAGTTCGGACATCTACATTTATGGTAGGTACAAAACTGTACTATGTCCTTCATGGATGCATCTGCAGTCATAACAACTGGGTAGAATACCATAGCCAACTAGGGAGGAGGATAAAAGTAGATTATGGTGTGTTTAGGATCCCTTGCAGTACAGCAGTGGCAAACCCTGCTCGGGATCTGGAATATAGAGGCAAATTATAATGCTTGGCAAATGTATGCACGGAGGTCCAAGTAGCCGCCTCAATAATGTCTTTGGTTGCCACTCCTCGTAAGAAGGCTGTGGTAGTGGCTGTTGCCCTTGTAGAATGAGGTCTTATGTTCTGTGGATTTGGTTTTCCATGGAAGGAGTAACAGAATCGTATGCAATTTCCTATCCATTTGGAGATTGTCTGTTTGGAAATAGCATTTCCTTCCCTTCCTGTTGCATAGGCTACAAAAGGTTGGTCAGTCTTTCTGCTATTTTTTGTTCTGTCCAAGTAGTAGCGTAGCTGTCTATGTACATCCAAGGTATGCAGTATTCTTTCCCTATGTTTTGTGGGTTGGGAAAGAAGGTAGGTAGGTGGATTGCCTGGTTTAAAGACACTCTGGATACCACCTTGGGCATAAATGTAGGATTAGTCCTCATGGACACTCTATCTTGGTGGAAGATTAGGAAGGGTTGCACTGCCATTAAGGCCTGTAGTTCTGAAACCCTCCTTGCTGAAGTAATTGCCAGTAGGAAAGCAGTTTTCCATGACAGGTGTTGTAGGTCTGCTGTTGCTGCTGGTTCAAAGGGTGATAGTGTCAATTTTTCTAGCACAAAATTTAAATCCCAAGCTGGTAATGGCGGTTTCCTTGGAGGTTTTACATTCTTGATTCCTCTGAGGAACTGCCTGAGCAAAGGGTGCGAAAAAACAGGTGGATCAAAGCTGTATTCTGCTGAAAAAGCTGATGCATGTATCTTGATGGAGGAGTAGGACAGGCCTGAATGAAGAAGTTCGGCCAGATACTCCAGAATGTTAGGCATATCTATGTTTGACACATCTTTTCCTCTTTCCGTACTCCAAATGACAAACCTTTTCCATTTTCCAGCATAGTTCCTTCTTGTTGAAGGTCTGCGTGCTTCAAGAATAATGTCTTTTACTCTTTGGGAAAGTTTTGGATTATCTGCTGCTATGTGATGTTCCATGCAGTCAGTTGCAACGTTTTTAGGTTTGGATGTATGATGCTGTAGTTGTTCTGAGTTAACATCAAAGGCATCAGGGTATTGGCCACATATTGTTCGAGACATGCTCCTCAGTAGTGGGTACCAGTGTTGTCTTGGCCAGTTCGAGCTATCAGGATTATCCTTGGACGTTCTTCCTTGATTTTAGTAGTACCTTGTGTATCAAAGGAAGAGGTGGGAATGCATATGCTGTTAGGCCTTTCCAGTTGAAGGAGGCGAATCCACCTTCCATGCTAGTGGGTGGAAGGTCCTTGTGCAGAATTTTTTGAGCTGGTGATTGAGAGGTGATGCGAATAGGTCTATCTGTGGCATTCCCCATTTCTTTGAGATGGTGTTGAAGATGTCCGGTGCAGCTTCCATTCGTGGGCATCCGGGTGGTTCTGCTTAATATGTCTGCTAGAGTATTGTCTTTCCCGGTACAAATATTGCCTGTAACTGGATGTTGTAGCTGAGTGCCAGGGTCCACAGCTCCAAGGTCATTCTGCACAGGGGTATGAATGAGTGCCTCCTGTTTGTTGATGTACCACATGACTGTGGTGTTGTCTGTCCTTATCATCAACTGGCCCTCTTTGAGAAATGGTTTGAACTTTTGGATTGCCAGTTTTACTGCCAGCATTTCTTTTAGGTTGATGTGCAGGTGAAGTTGATCCTGTGTCCACAATCCTTGCACGCATTTGTCCAGCATGTGGGCCCCCATCCTAGGTCTGAAGCATCTGTTGTGATGGTCTGGCTTGCTTGACATCTGCGAAAGGGTAGGCCTGGGTTTGACTGGCATGCCTGAGCCCACCATAGGAACTCCTGTTTTAAGCATGGAATTAGTGGGATTTCTGTTTCTAGACTGTGTCTGTGTTGGGACCATAAATTCTTTAGGTACCACTGTAGTTTTCTCATATGTAGTCTGGCAAATGGAACCAAGATTATGCATGATGCCATGAAGCCCAAGGCCTGCAGTACTTTTCTTGCTGTTAACTTGTTCAGTTTTGTTAGTGCCAAGAAGTAAAGAGGAAGTTCTTTTGTTTTTCTGTAGTCAGGAATGCCATTTGTTTTACTGTGTCCAATTCAGCCCAAGAATGTCCTTGTTTGGGATGGTATCAGCCTTGACTTTTGTAAATTGACTGTGTATCCCAGTGCTTGTAGCAAGTAAATGACCCTTTGTAAATCTGTTGTCAGCTTGCTTTTGTTGTCCCCTTGTAGCAGGCAGTCGTCCAGGTATGGGTAAATTTGAATTCCTGTAGTCTGCAATGGGCGATTACTGATGCCAGGCATTTCGTGAATACTCTGGGCGCAGTAGATAAGCCAAAGGGCAATGCTGAGAATTGATAATGCTCTGATCCTGCAAGAAATCTGAGGTATCTTCTGCAGATTGGTCGAATGGGGACGTGCAGGTATGCCTCCTTGAGATCTGGAGTTACCAGCCAAGACTCCTTGCCCAGCATGGGAAGAAGTTGCTGTAGGGTCAGCATTTTGAATTTTGGGACAATGATGTATGTATTTAAGGTGGACAGGTCGAGAATTGGTCTCCAACTTTTTTCCTTTCTTGGAACTAGGAATAGTCTGGAATAGAACCCTGTTCCTTGCTCTGCTGTTGGCACTCTTTCCACAGCTCTCATGTTTGCTAACTCCATTATCTGGCGTAGAGCCTCTGTTTTTTGATTTGGAGGTAGATTTGGCATTCCTCTTTTGACTGGTAAAGTGTGGAAGTGAAACCGATAACCTTGATCTATGGTTTGTAGAATCCACTTGTCTTTTGTTATGTAGTGCCAGTTGTTTGAAAATAAGGTTAACTTTCCGCCTAGAGGAGCTGCTATTTGTTCCCTGGTAGGCGGATTTAGGTTAAGTCACTGTGGTTGTGCTGATGTAGTGGCAGTGGCTGTGTCTGTGGCTCTGTTGTTACCTTGCCACTGTCGTCCTCTGTAGGCACCTCCTCTGGATTGGTTTCTGCCTCTGGAACGTCTATTCCTGCCCCTTTGAAATTTTGTGGAGTCAGGAAAGGACCAATTTTTGGCAGGCCAGTTCCTGCTAAACCTTGGGGGTTGAACCTGCAAGAAATCTTTAACAGTTTGAACAGATTTTGCTTTTTCTTCCATTTTCTTCATAACCTGCTGGGCAGGTGTACCAAACAAACTTGTCTTGTCCATAGGAGCATCTAGCAGCTTAGCTTTAACATGATCCGGTAAAACTTGTTCCTTTAGCCATGCATGCCTTCTTATCACTGTGTCTGTCATGGCTGATCTAAATGAAACCTCCAGTGCATCATAGCCACATTTTAAGGAATGGTTGCTAACCTGTTGTATGTTATTTACCATCTCTAATACATATTTTTTTTTTTTTTCAAGAGATTCATCAGTGGTTAGTTTTTTAGTTAACTGATCAAGCATAAACTCTTGGTATTGTATCATATGAAACTGACAGTTTAAAGCTCTAGCTGAGAGAGTAGCTGAAGTGTAGACCTTTTTACCCCATCTGTCTAATGACCTTGCTTCCCTTTCAGAAGGAGTAGGGTTTTTAGTTATGGTCGCGGCTACTGCCTTGGGACCCTGGGATATAGTTTCTGGGTCTGCAAGTGGGGCCTTGTAAAGGTGGTGATGAGTATCTGGCACCCTGTAAAATCTGTCTGGTTTGGCAGGGGCTGGGGGTAAAGAATCTGGAGCGGAGCAAACATCATTGAAAGCATCATCCACCACAGAGAGAACAGGAGGTATAGCTAAGGGCCTGTGCTGTGGGAGGTGCAGAAAGGTCCTAAGTCTTTTTCTGGAGTCTGAAAAATCCTGTTGCTGCCATTGGAACTGTTCTCGCATGGCATGCAAGGTTTCCCCAAAGGAGAATTCTTCTGGTGGGGAAGCAGCAGGAATGGATTCTTCAGCATCAGAATCTTCAAAATTGGAGAAGGGAGCCTCAGGCTGGTCAGTTATGTCTGATTCATCAGCAGATTGGTCAGAGGACACTGGCTCAGGGGCCCTGCCCTAGGTCTCTTCTCTGGGGGCTGAGAGGCCCTGTCTGGGTGAGATTGAGATCCTCTAATTAAAGAAATTAAATCTTCTGCCAATGTAAGCATTTGAGAACTAGAAGAGGGCCTGGATGTGGGGGGTTTAACAGGCATTGTTTTAGTAGTCTTGGCTGCTTTAGCCCTGGCGAAGGCCTTAATGGACATGGCTGCTGGAGGCCTAGCAGCACCACGTGCTGGGGTAGAGACATCCAAAGGGATGGTGTCTGATAAGTCAACCACCGTAGTGGGTAAAATTTCTGAGGTCGATTCAAGAGTTGTAGCAGGGCCTCAGTTGTAGGAATAGGTTCAGCTGTACTTAGATCAGTTTTTCGGTTTGGCGAAACCAAGACACTCATGGTTTGCTTAACCATGGTTTCAGCCGAAACCGGACCGCGAGTGTCGGTCTTTATCTTTGTGTTTTGGTAGATTGGGTAGTCGGAGGATCCGGCGGCATAATGTACGCAAAATCAGAACCGAAAAACTGTTCTGCAAACTCAGACCGACGCCTAAGCGTTCGTCGGTTGAAAGAAGCACAGGCCGAACAGGCTGCTACGTCGTGGGCTGGGCCTAAACAAGGCAGACAGTAAGAGTGGAAATCTTTATGAGGTATTTGTTTCCCACAGGTTAAACAATTGTTAACTTTTTCTGACATCGGCTGAGGCAAGAAAGAGTCCCCAACCGCGTACTTAGCTTTAGAAGTCTTGGTAGTATTCGGGAGAAGTAATCTCTGGATCCGACCGACCGGCACTTGCGAACAGCTTCTGCTTCGGGCGCCACGCGGCAAGAAAGACTGGAGAAAATGGCATCGGCTGATGCCTTTATACCCGAAGACCAACAGAGATGACGTCGGGTGGAGTGCGACATCAGCCGAAGCCGGACCCGGACTTTGGAATCCGGCCGACTGAAGGGCTGCCTGACGACAGGACAACCCCGGTTGTTATGACTGCAGATGCATCCATGAAGGACATCTGTCTATGTACATCCAAGGTATGCAGCAATCTTTCCCCCCTGTTCTGTGGATTGGGAAAGAAGGTAGGTATGTGGATTGCCTGGTTTAGAGACACTCTGGATACCACCTTAGGCATAAATGTAGGATTAGTCCTCATGGATACTCTATCTGGACGGAAGATTAGGAAGGGTTGTACTGCCATTAAGGCCTGTAGTTCCGAAACCCTTCTTGCTGAAGTAATTGCCAGTAGGAAAGCAGTTTTCCAGGATAGGTGTTGAAGATCTGCTGTTGCTGCTGGTTCGGATGGAGGGAGTGTCAATTTTTCTAGCACAAAGGTCAAGTCCCATGCTGGTAATGGTGGTTTCCTAGGAGGTTTTACATTCTTGATTCCTCTGAGGAACTGCCTGAGTAGAGGATGTGAGAAGACAGGGGGATCGAAGCTGTATTCTGCAGAAATAGCTGATGCATGTATCTTGATGGAGGAATAGGACAGGCCTGTATGGAGAAGCTCTGCCAAATACTCCAGGTTGTTGGCAATATCTATCTTTGACACATCTTTTCCTCTTTCAGTGCTCCAAATGACAAACCTTTTCCATTTCCCTGCATAGTTCCTTCTTGTAGAAGGTCTGCGGGCCTCCAGGATAATGTCTTTAACCCTTTGGGATAAATCTGGGTTAGTTGCTGTTACGTAATGTTCCAGGCAGTTAGTTGCAGAGTTTTTAGATTTGGATGCATGATGTTGTAGTCGTTCTGAGTTAACATCAAAGGCATCAGGGGTAGTGTCCACGTTCTCCCCCATGACATGCTCCTCAGCAATGGATACCAGTGTTGTCTTGGCCAATTTGGAGCTATCAGAATTATCCTTGGACGCTCCTCTTTGATTTTCAGTAGTATCTTGTGCATCAAAGGAAGAGGTGGGAATGCATATGCTGTCAGGCCTTTCCAACTGAAGGATAGAGAGTCCACCTTCCATGCAAGTGGGTGGTATGTCCTTGTGCAGAATTTCTTGAGCTGGTGATTGAGTGGGGATGCGAATAGGTCTATTTGTGGCATTCCCCATTTCTGTGTGATGGCCTTGAAGATGTCCTCGTGTAGCATCCATTCGTGAGCATCCGAGGTAGTTCTGCTTAACATGTCTGCTAGGATGTTTTCTTTTCCCGGTACAAATATTGCCTGTAACTGAATGTTGTAGCTCAGAGCCATATTCCATAGGTCCAGAGTCATTCGGCAAAGGGGGTATGAATGAGTGCCTCCCTGTTTGTTGATGTACCACATGACTGTGGTGTTGTCTGTCCTTATCATCAAATGGCCTTCTTTGAGGAATGGTCTGAAATTCTGGATTGCTAGTTTTACTGCCAGCATTTCTTTTTGATTTATGTGCAGGTGCAGTTGATCTGGGGTCCATAATCCTTGTATGCATTTGTCCAGCATGTGGGCCCCAACCTAGGTCTGAGGCGTCCGTTGTGATGGTATGGCTTGCTTGAAAGTTGTGGAAGGGCAAGCCTGGGTTTGACTGGCATGCTTGAGCCCACCATAGGAACTCTTGTTTCAGGCATGGGATTAGTGGTATTTCGGTTTCTAAGCTGTGCCTGTGTTGAGACCATAAATTCTTTAGGTACCACTGTAGTTTTCTCATATGCAATCTGGCATGGGGACCAGGATTATGCATGATGCCATGAAGCCCAAGGCCTGCAGTACTTTCCTTGCTGTTAGTTTGTTCTGCTTTGTTAATGCCAAGAAGTAATGAGGGAGTTGTTCTTGTTTTTCTGCAGTTAGGAATGCCATTTGTTTTACTGTGTCCAATTCTGCACCCAAGAATGTTTTTGTTTGGGATGGTATTAGTCTTGACTTTTTAAATTGACTGTGTATCCCAGGGCTTGTAGTAAGCAAATGACTCTTTGTAAGTCTTTTGTCAGTTTGCTTTTGTTGTCCGCTTGTATCAGGCAGTCGTCCAGGTATGGATAAATTTGGATTCCCTGTAGCCTGCAATGAGCGATTACTGATGCCAGGCATTTTGTGAATACTCTGGGCGCAGTAGATAAGCCAAAGGGCAATGCTGAGAATTGATAATGCTCTGATCCTGCAAGAAATCTGAGGTATCTTCTGCAATTTGGTCATATGGGGACGTGCAGGTATGCCTCCTTGAGATCTAGAGTTACCAGCCAACACTCCTTGCCCAGCATGGGAAGAAGTTGCTGTAGGGTCAGCATTTTGAATTTTGGGACAATGATGAATGTGTTTAAGGCGGACAGGTCGAGAATAGGTCTCCAACTTTTCTCTTTTCTTGGTACTAGGAAGAGTCTGGAGTAGAATCCTTTGCCCTGTTCTGTTGGTGGTACTCTTTCCACAGCTCTCATCTTTGTTAATTGAGCTATCTGTTTTAGAGCTTCTGTTTTCTGATTTGGAGGTAGGTTTGGCATTCCTCTTTTTACTGGTAAGGTGTGGAAGTGAAACCTGTAGCCTTGGTCTATGGTCTGCAAAATCCACTTCTCTTTTGTGATATAGTGCCAATTTTTTGAAAATAAGGCTACTTTCCGCCTAAGGGTGCTGCTATTTGTTCCCTGGTAGGCGGTGTCAGAGCCAAGTCACTGTGATTGTCCTGTTGCAGTGGCAGTGGTTGTGTCTGTGCCTCGCTGGTTATTGCCTTGCCACTGGTGTCCTCTGTAGGCACCTCCTCTGGATTGATTTCTGCCTCTGGAACGTCTATTCCTGCCTCTCTGAGATTTAGAGGAGTCTGGAAAGGACCAATTTTTGGAAGGCCAGTTCCTGCTAAACCTTGGGGGCTGAACCTGTGAGAAATCTTTAACTGTTTGTACAGATTTTGCCTTCTCTTCCATTTTCTTCATTACTTGCTGAGCAGGAGAACCAAATAGACTGGCCTTATCCATAGGAGCATCTAACAGCTTTGCTTTAACATGATCCGCAAGACCTGTTCTTTCAACCATGCATGCCTTCTTATAACTGTGCCAGTCATGGCTGATCTAAATGAAGCCTCCAGTGCATCATAGCCACATTTTAAAGAATGGTTAGTAACCTGCTGAATGTTATTCACCATTTCTAAAACATATTTCTTATCTAAGGAGTCATCAGAGGACAGTTTCTTAGTTAACTGATCAAGCATAAACTCTTGGTATTGGATCATATGAAACTGACAGTTCAAAGCTCTAGCTGAAAGAGTAGCAGAGGTGTAAACTTTTTTACCCCATCTCTCTAAAGACCTGGATTCCCTTTCAGAAGGGAGAGGGTTTTTTGCTGAGGTCGAAGCTACTGCCTTAGGCCCCTGGGAGATAGTCTCAGGATCTGCAAGTGGGGCCTTGTATAGGTGGTGATGAGTATCCGGTACCCTGTAAAACCTATCTGGTTTGGCGGGGGCTGGAGGTAAAGTATCAGGAGCAGTGCAAACATCATTAAATGCATCATCCACAACAGGCAGAACTGGAGCTAAGGGCCTATGTTGCGGTAAGTGTAGAAAGGTCCTAAGCCTTTTTCTTGAATCTGAGAAATCTTGTCCCTGCCATTGGAATTGCTCTCTCATGGCATGTAAGGTTTCCCCAAAGGAAAATTCCTGTGGTGGAGAGGCAGATGGAATAGATTCTTCAGCATCGGAATCTTCATAAGTAGAAAAAGGAGCCTCTGGATGGTCTGTAATGTCTGAATCATCAGAAGAATCATCTGAGGACACTGGCTCTGGGGGCTCTGCTCTAGGTCTCTTTTCTGGAGGCTGAGAGGCCCTGTCTGGGTGAGACTGGGATCCCCTTATTAAAGAGATGAGATCCTCTGCCAGAGTAAGCATTTGAGAACTGGAACTGGGCCTGTGTGAGGGGGGCTTAACAGGCACTGATTTAGCAGTTTTGGCAGCTTTAGCCCTGGCAAAGGCCTTAATAGACATGGCTGCAGGAGGCCTAGCAGCACCACGTGCTGGGGTAGAGACATCCAAAGGGATGGTGTCTGATAATTCTATAGGAACCACATTAGTAGGCAAAACTTCAGAGGCCGATTCAACTAGGGTAGCAGGAGCCTCGGTAGTAGTCATGGATTCGGCTGAAGATTGACCCGTTTGCTCGGTTTCAGCCGAAACCGAGACACTCGCGGTTTGCTTAACCGTGGTTTCGGCCGAAACCGCGGACCGCGAGTGTCGGTCTTTTTCTTTGCGTTTTTTAACAATTTGAGAAGTCGGAGGATCCGGCGGCATAATGTACGCAAAATCTGAGCCGAAAAACTGTTCAGCAAACTCCGACCGACGCCTAAGCGTTTGTCGGTTGAAGGAAGCACAGGCTAAACAGGCTGCTACGTCGTGGTCTGGGCCTAAACAAGGTAAGCAGTAAGAGTGGAAATCTTTATGAGGTATTTGTTTCCCACAAGTTAAACAGTTATTTACTTTTTCTGACATCGGCTGAGGCAAGAAAGAGTCCCCAACGGGGTACTTAGCTTTTTAGAAGTCTTCGAAGTAGTATTCGATAGTAGTAATCTCTGGATCTGTCCGACCGGCACTTGCGAACAGCTTCTGCTTCGGCCGCCATGCGGCAAGAAAGACTGAGGAAAATGGCGTCGGCTGATGCCTTTATACCCGAAGACCAGCAGAGATGACGTCGGGTGAAGTGCGACACCAGCCGAGGCCAGACCCAGACTTTGGAATCCGGCCGACCGAAGGGCTGCCTGACGACAGGACAACCCATTTGTTATGACTGCAGATGCATCCTTGAAGGACATCGGGGTACTTAGCTTTCAAGAAGACTTCGGCTGAAAAATTTTCGTAAATCTCAGGAGCTGGCCGACCAGCACTTGCGAACTGCTTCTGCTTCGGGCACCGCGCGGCAAGAAAGAATGAAGAAAATGGCGTCGGCTGGTTCTTTTATACCCCTGCTGCACTGACGTCAGGGAAGAAGCGACAACAACCGACGCCGGACCTAGACTTTGGAATTCGGCTGACCGAGGACCCGCCTGACGGCAGGATAACCCATCTGTTATGACTGCAGCTGTATGCACGATGAACATCAGCGAAATCTGCACAGGGCTCAATGGAAAAATGCCCAAACGTGAAGTCTTGAATCCACAGACTAACTGCAAAAGGGCTCTAAAATGTTTTTGTGGGGGAGGGGCTACCACAAACTCCTTAAAGAACATTGGAAAAACAACATGTAGAGATATACCAAAGAGCAATGAAGCATATGGCAGCATTTAAGATCACAGAGTGTAACAGTGTCTGAGCTAGAGCTC
Organism: Protopterus annectens; assembly: GCF_019279795.1. NCBI lineage: Eukaryota > Metazoa > Chordata > Ceratodontiformes > Protopteridae > Protopterus > Protopterus annectens. The sequence goes on along the minus strand of NC_056735.1, from coordinate 261,816,111 downwards.
TAAAATGTACCTGGATTCAGGCTGCTAAAGTCTGCCATCCTTATTCCTCTCAAATGCTAAAGGCAACTGACAAGAAGACCAAACACACTAAGTCTAAAAAGCAACCATTAAGCACTAGCAAAAAAGGGCAAATGTGAAAAACATGGCAACCTTATGAAACAACAGTCAAGGAATAAGGGGCTCCCTCTAGAAACACCAAGCCAGGAATTCTAAGTGCTCAGTAACCACAGAAAGGGATCCACTGGAGTTTTACTCCCTCCAGGACTCTATTGCCAGTCACTATTTGAGAAGGCTCTGAACACTGAGGAACAGTAAAGGGCAAATTCCTGCTAGGATGATACCTAGTTAGCGCAAACTGAAGAATCCATTGTGAAGACTCTGAAAAAAGTAAAAAAACATCCAGACACCCTGCAGAAACAAGGAGGCATGGAACCTCGAAATCTTTCAAATGATAGGGAACACGTAAGATCAAGAGCAGTACAAAATGTTGGCTGTGTTCTAGGCAAGGGAGTGGAGAGACTGACCCTCTCCCCCTTCCTAAAATTGGTCAGCCTCTATGGTTAGTAAAGTGGTAATCTAGGCCTGCATCAAGGTTATAATGTACTGGAACCAGAAAAGGAAGAGAAATGTGCGAACAGATAGGAAGAGACGGAGAGGGGATGACTGCACAGTCTGGAATCAATTCATCTTAACTCCAAGCAATAGCTTTCCCAGCTGGAATAAAACAGCGGCATCTTCTCTTTCCCTGACCCGTCCAGAATAGAGTCCAGACTGCCACAATGAGACCTCCCACTGAGGTTTCTAGCAAGCACAAAGTACAGAATTAGCAACAGATGCTTAAATGTCTGCACAGGCCGATGGTGGGTCTTCCTTTTTTTTTTGATAAAAGGGGGGGTATACAGAAGGGAAACAGATTCTTAACTAAGGAGTACATCTGCCTCCACTTAAGGAGGCTCTCAGATTCAGCCTGACAAGATCTGCAAAAATAAAACTGTCCAGAATAAAGCATCTGAGCTGTTTTGTATGGACACATGACTGTGCCCACAGCCCTAGCCAGAACAGCCAAACAATCCACATTACAGACAGCTACCTGGAAGTCCAGATGGATATCCACAGATAGGGACTAGAAAGGTTCTCCTGCAGCCCAAAAACTGAAGTCCATGAGCTTTTCCAGTGCCAATTTTAGCAAGAGGGATTGGAACTTGGACAGAAGAGACACAGAGTTGTGAACCCTAAGCTAAGCTTTAATGTGATAAAGAGTGCGCTCTTGCCACATTACTTCATAGTTCTAAACTCCTTGTCAGATAGCAGGTTGGAACAGACTGCGATCTCTAGGATCACTGCCAGCCCACAGAGCCTACAACAGAGTCCATTCTAAAATGTTGCAACAGGAAATCATTCCAGATGGCTGGTAGCAATTAAGGAGCATAAACATTCTTATGGGCAGATTAGGGTGCTTCCAGTCTTCTAAAACAGCATCTTTAAGAGAGGGTTCCAAGGAGGAAAGACCAAAAAGTCTCACAGCTAGACAGGAAGAAGGCCAAAGGTTTAAAAACATCACAAGCAATAAGGAGATCCAAATTAGAGGTAATTTGTGGGGAGGGGGTTCAAGAGACCCTGAAGGCCAAGTTCAATGACAAAAGGTTCGTCAGTGACACTTGGTGCGGGTTAGACATGAGGAGGGTACAAGGGACAACCTGCTGCCAAGTCTGGCACAGACATTGCACCACATTCTCTATAGGTGAAGTCTGTGGAGCATGTGAAGTTCCCACTAACAATTAAACACATGCCTTTTGCCTAGAAGTGTTTACATAAATATTTTTATACCCCAAGAAGATGCCAAAGAATTTTTCCTCATGTAGATAGCAAATGTTGGAGATGTAACGGGCAAGAAAGAGGTGGCTGGGAACACATTTTTTTTGAAGTGTAATAAACTGACAGACTTTAGGGATTCCCTGCAGACCGTTCTGTCGGAGTTGATGGGTGAGCAGATTAGACTGATTGGAGAGATGATTTTTTTGAGCTATGATACAGAATCGGAATTGCCCAGACACAGTAAAGTTTTGCTGAGTCCAATTATGGTGACTGCCAAAAAAGCAGTCACTAGAAAATGGACATCAAAGTCTAGACCAAATTTACTACAAGTAGTAAATATAGTAACAGAGAAAAAACAGCAAACTACATAGGAAAAAAAGGGAACTGTAGGAACAATATATGCAGAGAAGGAATGAGGTTTAAGAGGCAGGATTTGAATGAGTCATATGATGCTTAACTGACAATGACTGGACAGATTATAAGTGATGTATAATGTTTGCAACTACAGTTGCTTCAATGGTGTCTGTGATGTATAATGTTTGCAATGAAAGTGGTGTCATTTTGCTTGTTTTTCATTTACATAAATGTAAGACTGTCTATGTCATATGTGATAATTTAATAAAGATGCTTATTAAAAAAAAGTGCCTGACATCTTGCATTAGGACTGAGGACCCTACAGCAGGAGCACCCAATACCTTTTTTCTCAACAAGAACCTACCAACTCTTCAGGACTTGGAAGTTGCTCCAGGAGAAGAACCTACAACCCTGTAGTATCTAGTACAAGATGAAAAAGAAGCCCGAATCCCAAGTGCATTATGTATGACTGGGTGAGTCTAAGGACTACTTCCCAAAAACAAAATCGATCCAGACCCAATCTAATCCACTAAGAGATAGGTGGCACAAGCACCCAGGGATGCACACTGAAGGTTGTAGTTGAAGCCTCACCTCTCTTAACCCTCAGGTCAAAACCCTCCCTCCCAGTGCTTCTCCAAACCTGCCAAAATAAAGGAGCATCAAAACTCAACAGCTGCTGCAGCATTCTGACAGGTACGAGTGACTTTGTACATCTGTCAACTGCACACAAAGTTTTTTAAACACCTTTATTAAATTATCGCTTAAGACAAGACACACATACACTAATAGAAAACAAAACATATTAATACTTTTCATTTACATGCACTATACGCTACATTTATTTCCTGTCTAACAAACGTCATTCACTTCAAAATTACATAGCTTTTTCAATTCCTGCCTTCCCTTAACCCCCCCCCCCCCCAGCATTATTCTGGATGTATTGTTCACACAGACTCCATGTATTTCTATGTAATTTGCTGCTTCCCTTTTCCAAAGCTTCTGTCTTCAGTTCTTTCACCTCTTTTACAATATTCATTACCAGTTACAAGCTGGTTTAGATTTTGGTTTCCATTTTCTAGTAATGTTTTTGCAGCCTTACTACTATGTCTAAGCAATTCAGTTCCCATTTCCCAGCTCAAAAGAATAACTTGCTTAGTTATAGCCATGTGCTTCCACACCATTTCTGATAGACTACTCTGTAGGGACTTTGTAAAATATTTCATCTTGTTACTGTCCTTCGGCTTTTCCCGGTTAGGGGTCACCACAGCAGAACTCTGGTCCGCTAATGATTGGCAGTAGATTTTTACGTGCTGGCTTGCTGGGCCTAACGCACAACCTTCAACGAAGGAACGCCCATTCACGCATGTTGACACACAGAAGACGCTCTAACTGAGAATCGAACATGCAACGTCTAACTGTGAGGCGACAATGCTACCGCAGCACCATCATCGCAGTTAACATATGTCATCTTGTTACACTCCTAAAAAAACATGTTCCCAGTTATCTCTCTCTCTCCCATCACACTTCCAGCATTTGTCACTTACTAGAGGAAAAAAGTCTCTGAGGTCTGCTTGGGGAATAATATACCTATGCAAATGTACTACATTTTCTGGTCTTTGCTGCATGCTTAGTAGTCACACAGATAACAGAGAAGGCAGTCCCTAACCTGCACTTCAAACTTCTGAATGGTCTCATCCCACCCTATTACCCTTCCATCTCTAGTTATCTGCTCCCAATGCCTTGGTTCATTTGCCAACCTTCTCCACTAAAAGGTAGATTTAGGTTTGCCTTTTTTCTATACCCTTACACTCTGTCATTTCCACCGGCAAGAATCTCTTTTCTTGATTTCCATGTTGGCTTAGTTCTTAAGAATACTTTCTGCTATCTTACAAATATTTTGTATGGTTGTTGCTATTTGCCTTAAAAATCTTCAAAATCCTTCTCTCTTCTTATTTCTTGAATGTCCCGTTTCATCATCATTGCTTTCTGCTTTGATTTATAACCTACTGCTTGTGTTATGTATATGATTCTTAACTGCATAGCCATTCAAATCAGGTAATCCTAGACTACTTTACAAGGAGGATCATCTTATCCAACTTAGCTCTTGCCCTCTTTCCTTCCCAAACACATTCCATCAATCCTTTATTAATTATCCTCCACAACTTTTCTGGTTAATAAAACTATGCTTGATCTGTATATAAAACTAAAAAGACTAGAAACAGTTTCATTGCTTCTGTTTTACTATCCACACCCATAATCACGAGCTTCCAGTTTCTCAGTTTTTGTATTATTTTCTGTTTTGCCTCTTCTCACATATCTTTAGCTGTCATAACAGAAACCATTTTAATCCATATACCTAAATAATGTATCTAAATGTGTGGCTATAAATATGGGTATTGCTGATCCAGCTCATGTATGGGTATGTGGTTTACAGTTATAGCCTTTGTTTTATCTTCATTAATTTTCTATCAAGACAAGATGTGAAACTGTTTCAAAATATTCCACAACACCACAATATCCTTTTCTGGATTTAAGTACAAAATAAAATCAATTTAAATTAAAGCTAACTTTTCGTGACTACAATACCAGTTAAATCCTTGAATTTGTGAGTCCCCTACTTTCTTTGCCAATGGCTCTACATATAAAGCAATCAACAGTGCCATTCTCTTAGCTAGTATAGAAAAAAAGAAGTTATGTCTTACCATAACATTCCATCTGAGTTGTAGACCTTTATTCATTCTTTACAGATAGGACCTCAGTTCCGTCCTCAGAACCGAAACGTCTGTTTCCCAGCTTGTGCAAGCCAAAAACGCTCAGCTAAGAACCTACCCACAATGCCCCTCTCCTAGATACTCCAGATCGAGTTTGCCCGCCCTAGGTAAAGATGTAGTAATAGAAAAAGTAGGAGGTTCTGTCTGAGCAGATACCCTAACCATGAGTACCTGAGATCCACCAGGAGTCCAGGCAAGAGGGAGGAGGGCGGGAAACACAGAATGAATAAAGATCTACAACTCAGATGGAATGTTATGGTAAGACATAAAGTACAGTTTTGTACCTACCATAAATGTAGATGTTCGAGTGTTCACACTGCTGCAGTCATTACACTTGGGTTATCCTGCCGTCAGGCGGTCCCGCAGTCGTCCAGAGTTCCAAAGTCTTGGTCCGGCGTCGGTTGCTGTCGCTTCTTCCCTGACGTCAGTGCGCCAGGGGTATATAAGATGCATCAACGCCATTTTCTTCAGTTTTTCTTGCCCCAGATGTCAGGAGCCCCCAAGTAGGTAGGCAATACATATTGCTAATAAAACATATATATAAAATAAAAACAATACCTTCAGTTACAAGCAAATACACCACAAAGGTTGTATAGGATAGAAAGGTATAGATAAGTCCAGCTGGGACAGAGGGGATGGAGGGAGGGTAACCTGGACTGCAGCAGTGTGAACACTCGAACATCTACATTTATGGTAGGTACAAAACTGTACTATGTTCATCGTGTTACACTGCTGCAGTCATTACACTTGGGTAGAATCTCAAAGCTGAGGTTGGGTAGCTGGTCTATAAAGAGTTAGGATTGGCTATGAGGCCCTGCAGAACTGGGGTGGCAAATCCTGCTCTGGATTTAGAGTAAAGAGGCAAGTGGTAATGCTTGGTAAAGGTGTGCACTGAACTCCAAGTTGCAGCCTCCAAAATTTCCTTGGTTGGTACTCCTCTGAGAAAGGCTGTTGAAGTGGCTGTTGCTCTGGTAGAATGTGGCCTAATGTTATTAGATACAGATTTCTCATGCTGTGTGTAGCAGTAACAAATACAGTGTCCTATCCATTTGGAGATAGTCTGCTTTGAAATAGCCTTGCCCTGTGATCCTGCAGCATATGCTACAAACAGTTGCTCAGTTTTCCTGAAAGCTTTTGTTTTGTCCAAGTAGAAGCGTAGCTGCCTGTGTATGTCCAAAGAGTGCAGAAGTTTCTCCCCTTTATTCTGGGGGTTTGGATAAAAAGTTGGCAAATGGATGGTTTGGTTAAGAGCCACACTAGATACCACCTTTGGCATAAAGGTAGGGTTTGTCCTTAAAGAAACCCTGTCCTGATGAAAAAATATAAAAGGTTCCACTGCCATTAATGCCTGTAGCTCTGAGACTCTTCGTGCTGAAGTTACTGCCAGGAGCAGAGCTGTTTTCCATGATAACAATTTTAGATCGGCTGTATTGGCTGGCTCAAAAGGAGGCAGGGTCAGTTTTTCCAAAACAAAATTGAGGTCCCAAGTTGGTGTTGGTGCTCTCCGGGGTGGTCTTATGTTTTTAGCCCCTTTGAAGTACTGCTTTAGCAAGGGATGAGAGAATAAAGGAGGATCCGTGTTGTAATGTGCTGAAATTGCAGAGGCATGGATCTTAATTGATGAGAAGGATAGGCCTTTGTCCAGCATCTCAGTTAAGTATTGTAAAATCTGAGGAATGTTTGGGACAAGAGGGTCAAGGCTTTGAGCCTGGTTCGAGGCGCAGAATCTCTTCCATTTTTCTGAGTAAGATTTCCTGGTGCTAGGCCTCCTGGCCTCCAAAATGACATCCATAACAGCTTTAGAGAGAGGTGTTGCCTGTTTGACTAATAAATCTGCCATGCAGCCAGGTTTAGGGTTTTGAGATGACCGTGCAGGATCTGATTGTTTTGTTGAGTCAGAAGGTGTGAAAATTGAGGCAAAATCCATGGTGGGCCTTGAGCTAAGTTCTTTAAGATTGGGTACCAGTGCTGGCGTGGCCAGTCTGGAGCAATCAGGATCATCTGTGTTTTTTCTTGTCTGGCTTTTAGGAGTACCTTTGAAAGGAGAGGCAGTGGTGGGAAGGCATAAACTTTTAGGCTTTTCCAGCTGAACGAGAGAGCATCCAATTTCCATGCATGTGTGTGATAAGTCCTTGTGCAGAATTTTTGTAGTTGGCAATTCAGTGGGGAGGCAAAAAGATCTATGTCTGGGCATCCCCATTTTTGCATCACCATGCTGAAGATTTTTGGATTCAGTTTCCATTCGTGAGGGTCCATGATATTTCTGCTTAGATCATCTGCCAGAGTATTTTTCTTTCCTGGCAGGAATTGTGCTTGCAGATGAACTTGATAAGTTAGAGCTGTGTTCCACAACGTCATGACTTGCCTGCATAGGGGATAAGAATGAGTGTCCCCTTGCTTGTTTATGTACCACATTACTGTGGTGTTGTCTGTCTTTAATAATAAATGTCCTGGAAGCAGAAGGTCCTTGAAAGCTATTAGGGCATTTTGAACAGCCAATATCTCTTTTTGATTGATGTGAAGATGCATTTGGTATGTGGTCCATTTGCCCTGAATACATTTTCCTGCCATGTATGCTCCCCAGGCATAGTCCGAAGCATCTGTTGTTAGTGTCTGCCTGGCTGTAGGTAGAGTGAAAGGCTGACCCTTGTTGAGGTGACATGTCTGTGCCCACCATCGAAACACCTGTTGTAGGCAGGGAATTATTGGTATTACTGCTTCTAAACTGTGAGAGTGCTGAGTCCAAACACTTTTTAGGTACCATTGTAATTTCCTCATAAGCAGTCTTGCATATGGAATTAGTAGTATGCAGGATGCCATGAATTCCAGGGCCTGCAGAATTTTGTTTGCAGGGAGATGGGATTTTTTTGCCAGTAGTAGAAAATATTGAGTCAGTTGTCCTTGTTTGGCTGGCGTGAGATAAGCCATCTGGGCCGTTGTACTTAAGCTGGCAGCCAGGAATATTATCTGTTGTGAGGGCACTAGTTTTGACTTCTTTTCGTTTACTGTGTACCCTAGAGAAATTACCAACATTTTTACAAATGCCAGATGCTTTAGAAGAATGTCCTTTGTCTCTGCTTGAATGAGGCAGTCATCCAGGTATGGATATATTTGAATTCCTTTTTGTCTGCAAAATGCAATTACTGGTGCCAGGCACTTTGTAAAGACCCTGGGCGCAGTAGATAAGCCAAAGGACAGTGCAGAGAATTGGTAGTGCATTGTACCAGCTTTGAATCTGAGGTATCTTCTGCAGTTTTGTCTGATAGGGACATGCAGGTATGCCTCTTTGAGGTCCAGAGTAACAAGCCAAGCCTTCTTGCCCAGCATGGGAAGAAGCTGCTGTAGTGTCAACATTTTGAATTTTGGAACATCCAGGTAAGTATTTAGAGTCGAAAGGTCTAGTATGGGTCTCCAGGCTTTGTCCTTTCTGGGGACCAGGAAGAGTCTTGAGTAAAATCCTTGTCCTTGTTCCTGCTGTGGTACTTTTTGAATAGCTCTCATGTCCATGAGGGCTGATATTTGTTTTTGAGCCTCTGCCCATTGATTTTGTGGCAGGTTTGGCATTCCTTTTAGCCTTGGTAAAGTGTGAAAGTGGAACCTGTAACCTTGAGACACAATATTCAGAACCCATTTGTCTTGGGTGATTGTTTGCCAATTTTGATAAAAAAGTGCTAGTTTTCCCCCTAAGGGTGCTGCCAAAAGGGAAGTGCTTGGCGTACGAAGGGGGAAGTCATTGGGACTGTTTCCTGTATGGTTGAGATTTGTCCTCACCTCCTTTTGGGGTTGAGGTACCCCACTGTCGTTGTCTGTTAGAGCCTTGGGGTTGAGATCTGCCTCTTGGGCGTCTGTATCTGCCTCTCTGTGGCCTGTCTGACACTAGAAAGGACCAATTCTTTGTAGGCCAATTTCTGCTAAATCGAGGTGGCTGTACCAGTAAAAAATATTTGACTGTTTGCATAGATTTAGCTTTATCCTCCATTTTCTTTAACACCTCTTCTGTCTTAACACCAAACAATGTATCATGCTGTAAAGGAGCATCCAATAATTTTGCCTTAACATGATCAGGTAAACTCTGTTCTTTTAACCAAGCATGTCTTTGACTCACAGAACCTGTAACTGCGGCTCTACAAGAGACCTCTAAAGAATCAAAACCACATTGCAGAGTACGTTTTCCCACCTGTTCAACTGCATGAAATAAATCCTGCATTTCTTTATAGTCAGGAGCATCTGAGCTTGTAAGCATTTTCTGTTTTAACTGAGCCATTAAATATTGTTGGTACTTAAGCATGTGAAACTGGCAATTTAAAGCCCTTACTGCTATAGTTGCAGAAGTGTAAACTTTCTTCCCCCATCTCTCCAATGCTCTAGAATCTCTGTCAGAGGGGACTGGATTTTTTGCAATGGAAGCCTTAACCCCTCTGGGACCCTGGGAAATGGTTTCTGGGTCAGCAGAAGGGTTTTTATAAAGAAACTTGTGAGAGTCAGGGACTCTATAGTACCTATCTGGTTTGGCTGGTGCAGGGGGCAAAGAATCAGGAGATAAGCTGGATTCAGAGAACACATCATCCACAATATCTAACACAGGTGGAATAGACAGGGGCCTGTGCTGAGGTAATAAAAGGAAGTCCCTGAGCCTTTTCTTGGATTCTGAATAATCCTGACTTTCCCAATGGAAATGCTCCCTCATGGTATGTAAAGTTTCCCCAAAAGAGTAATCCTCAGGAGGAGAGGCGGAAGGGATAGATTCTTCAGCATCAGTTTCCTCATAGGGGGGTAGAGAGTATCCCTGGTCTAAAGAGGAATCAGAGGAAATGGAAACCTGATCAGAGGAATCATAGTCTGTATCCTGCCTAGGCCTTTTCTCAGGAGGGGGATGGGAACCCCTGATTAGAGTAATGAGGTCTTCGGCCATTTTGAGCATCTGTTTCTTAGGCATGGAGGACTGTCCAGGAGAATGCTGTACTTGCTTCTTTGTCTTTAATGGTGTTTTTGTCTTGGCTGTTGCTTTAATGGTAAGTTGTGAAGGTCTGAAAACACCCTCAGAAGCCAATGCCTGCTCAGCGGCTCCGGACCCATCTGAGGGATTAGTTTCTGTAGGTCCAATACCTTGAGTTTCCAGAGGCCTAGTTGTCTCCACGTGGAAGTCGGAGGCGGCCTGTGGCTCTGAGGTAGTGGGTGTCAGGGGCTGCAAAAGCACCTCACTGAGAACCGGCGACTGGCCTAGAAGAGGCTTCGTCGTCAGTTTTGGACCTCGGATGCCTGTCCTTATCCTTGTTCCTTGCGTTTTTTATGAATTGCGGTCGTCGGCTGTTCCGACGGCATTGTATAATTGAACCTACGGCCAAAGTAGTGCAAAGCAAAATCAAAACGTCGTTTTATAGCGTGTTTGTTAAATCTGGCACAAAACCGACAACTAGTGACATCGTGATCAGGGCCTAGGCATGGAATACAGTAAGAGTGGAAGTCGTTATGAGGTATTTGCTTCCCACAAGAAATACAATTATTAACTTTTTCTGACATCAGTCTGAGGCAAGAAAAAAGTTTCCCCAATGGGGTACTTAGGTTTATTGAAGACTTCGGATCTGAAATTCGACTTCGAAAATCTCAGGAGTCGGCCGACCGGCACTTGCGAACTGCTTTTGCTTCGGGCACCTTGCGGCAAGAAAGATTGAAGAAAATGGCATCGGATGCATCTTATATACCCCTGGTGCACTGACGTCAGGGAAGAAGCGACAGCAACCGACGCCGGACCAAGACTTTGGAACTCTGGCCGACTGCGTGACTGCCTGACGGCAGGATAACCCAAGTGTAATGACTGCAGCAGTGTAACACGATGAACATCTTCTTTATCTGAAGTTGTAAATCTTTATTCATACTTTACAGATAGGACAGAGTCCCCAGCTACTTGAGTCCTGGGTGGCCCTAAGAAAGGATATTCCTGAACACCATAGAACCAAAAGATGCTCGTCGCCTGGAGGCCAAATCCAATTTGTAATGAGATATGAAGGTATGAAGTCTTGCCCACGTGGCTGCTGCGCATATATCATCCACAGAGGCTCTGGAATGAAAAGCTACAGAGGCAGCCATAGATCTGGTAGAATGAGCTTTTATTCTGGAAGGTAAGGGTAGCTTAATTCTGTTGGTAGATAAAGGTAATGGCATTTCTAAGCCAAGATAATAAGGTCACTTTGGAAACAAGTTTACCCAATCTGGGTCCTGCAAAGGCCACAAATAATTGGTCTGTTTTCCTGAAAGATTTAGTCCAGTGCAAATAACAACGAAGCTGTTGGTGCATACCAAGGGTGTGCAAAAGGTACTCCCCTCTATTAGAATGCCTTGGGAAGAAAACCGGCAGGTCAACAGATTGATTAATGGAAAAAACAGAAATTACCTTGGGTAAAAAGGAAGGGTCAGTATGAAGGGACACCCTGTCCATGTGGAAGATCAAGTAAGGACTCTTGACACTCAAGGCCTGCAGCTCAGATACTCTTCTTGCTGAGGTGAGTGCTACTAGAAGTATGTCAAGTCCCAGGGATCTAAGGGAGGCTTGACTGGAGGTTTAACATGTAATACTCACTTCAAAAAAAGTCTTGTATAGGCGGTGTGACATAATCGAAGAATTTTACAGACCATTATGAAAATTAGTGATAGCTGCTAAATGTACAGTGATCATTGAAGCTGAGGCTCCTGCATGCAGGAGAGTAGTTAGGAATTGGAGAATCTTTTGAATAGGCATAGAGAAAGGGTCTAAGTTTTCATCTTTGGCCCAAATAGAAAACCTAGTCCTTTTACTAGAATAAACCTTTCAAGTGGAAGGTTTGTGTGAGGCCAGAAGAATTTCACGAACAGGAGATGGGATGTCAGGTAGTCTGGCAATCATTGGAAGTGGAGGAACCAGGCTGTGAGATTGAGACTGTGCAGGTTCGGATGGATCAATCCCTGAGGATGGGATAACAGGTCCTGGGAATGGTCCAGGATCCACGAGCTGAAAATTAGATGAGGCCATAGAAAAGGGAACCAGACTTGACGTGGCCAGTAGGGAGCAATGAGGATCACTTTGCTTTTCAACCTTTGAGCTTTCTGGAGAAATTTTGGGATGAGGGGAAAAGTACAGTTGTGTACACTTACCATAAATGCAGATGTTCGAGTGTATTCACTGTTGCAGTCATTAGATTTGGGTAATCCTGCTGGCAGGTCGCCCTCAGCCGGCCTGAATTCCAAAGTCTTGGGTCCTGCATCAGTTGCTGTTGCCCCTTCCCTGATGTCAGGTTGTCAGGGGTATAAAAGATGCAGCCGACGCCATTTTCTTCAGTTTTTCTTGCCCCAGCTGTCAGGTGCCCCCAAAAGGGTAGGCTAAATTTATGTATCTAAGAAAATATATAAAACATATATGCACCAATATAAACTTTACCTTCATCTACAAGCAAATACACCACATAGGTTGTATAGATCAGAGAAGTAAACATAAGGTCCAGCAGAAATAAGGGGGATGGCGGGTGGGTAACCTGGACTACAACAGTGAATACACTCGAACATCTACATTTATGGTAAGTGTACACAACTGTACTATGTTCTTCGTGTTTCACTGTTGCAGTCATTGCATTTGGGTAGAGTCCCACCGCTATGGTTGGGGGGCTGGAGCTAAACAGCATTAGGAGCGGCTATGAGGCCCTGCAGAACTGCAGTGGCAAAGACTGCCCCGGATTTAGAGTAAAGTGGCAGATTGTAATGCTTTGTAAATGTGCGCACTGAACTCCAAGTAGCAGCCTCTAAAATGTCTTTGGTTGGTACTCTCCTGAGAAAGGCTGCTGAAGTGGCTGTAGCTCTGGTTGAATGTGGCCTAATGCCCTTAGGCAGTGGCTTGCCATGCTGTGAGTAGCAGAAAAGTACAGTTGTGTACACTTGCCATAAATGTAGATGTTCGAGTGTATTCACTGTTGCAGTCATTACACTTGGGTTATCCTGCTGGCAGGCTATCTTCAGTCGGCCTAAATTCCAAAGTCTAGGTCCGGCGTCAGTTGCTGTTGCCTCTTCCCTGACGTCAGTGCGCCAGGGGTATAAAAGATGCAGCCGACGCCATTTTCTTCAGTTTTTCTTGCCCCTGATATCAGGTGCTCCCAAAAGGGTAGGGTAAAAATATGCCAATAACACATGCATGCACCAAAAAATATAATACCTTCATCTACAAGCAAATACACCACATAGGTTGTATAGATTAGAGAAGTGTAGATAAGTTCCAGCAAAGAGATGGGGGATGGTGGGTGGGTAACCTGGACTGCAACAGTGAATACACTCAAACATACACATTTATGGTAAGTGCACACAACTGTACTATGTTGTTCATGTTTCACTGTTGCAGTCATTACACTTGGGTTGAATCCCAAAGCTATGGTTGGGAGGCTGGAGCTAAATAGCATTAGGAGCGGCTATGAGGCCCTGCAGAAAGTACAGTTTTGTACCTACCATAAATGTAGATGTTCGAGTGCTAATACAGCTGCAGTAATCACAGATGGGTTTTCAGCCGTTAGGCGGTCCCTCGGTCGGCCGAATTCCAAAGTCTTGGTCCGGCGTCGGTTGTCGTCGCTTATTCTTCTGACGTCAGGAAGGCCAGAGTATATAAGACACAGCCGACGCCATGTTCTGCAGTCTTTCTTGCCCCAGATGTCAGGTGCCCCCAAAAGGAAGGCAATACATAAATAAAGCTATCTACATATGCATGCAATGCAATGTAATGCAAAAACAGTGTAAGTAAGCAAATAAAACATAGCAGGATAACCCAGTCAAGTGGTATGAAGAGGTTGTTAGGCCCCATGCCTTTACCAAGTGGGGAAGGAGGGAGGGAAACCTGTACTGCAGCTGTATTAGCACTCGAACATCTACATTTATGGTAGGTACAAAACTGTACTATGTTCATCGTGCATACAGCTGCAGTAATCACAGATGGGTAGAGTCCCAAAGCTATGCATAGGGTGGTAGGTACTATGAGGAACTGGGTTGAGCCAGAATGCCCTGCAAAACAGCAGTGGCAAAGCCTGCTCTTGTTCTGGAATATAAGGGCAGGTGGTAGTGTTTTGTGAAGGTATGTACAGAGCTCCAAGTGGCTGCCTCCAAAATATCTTTAGTAGGAACACCTCTGAGGAAGGCTGTAGAGGTGGCTGTGGCCCTGGTGGAGTGAGATCTGATACCAGTAGGGACAGGTTTCCCATGATAGGAATAACAAAACCGTATGCAGTGGCCAATCCACTTGGAAATGGTCTGTTTTGTAACTGGTTTCCCTTGAGCCCCTACGGCATAGGACACAAAAAGCTGTTCTGATTTCCTGAAGGACTTTGTTCTGTCCAAATAATAATGTAGCTGCCTATGGATGTCTAGAGTGTAGCAGTCTTTCCCCTTTGTTTTGAGGGTTAGGATAAAAGGTAGGTAGGTGTATGGCTTGATTTAAGGCTACCCGGGATACCACTTTTGGCATAAAAGATGGGTTGGTACGAAGGGAAACCCTGTCCTGATGGAAAATGAGGAATGGCTGCACCGCCATGAGGGCCTGTAATTCAGAAACCCTACGAGCTGAAGTGATGGCCAGAAGGAAAGCAGTTTTCCAGGACAAATATTGCAAATCTGTTGAGGCAGCAGGTTCAAAAGGAGGCAATGTCAATTTTTCTAGCATGTAATTAAGGTCCCAGGCTGGAATTGGTTGCTTCCTTGGAGGTCTTATATTCTTAGCCCCTCTGAGGAACTGTCGTAAGAGTGGGTGAGAGAATAAAGGAGGATCCGTGTTGAATTCTGCAGAAATGGCTGAGGCATGAATTTTTATGGAAGAAAATGAGAGCCCACTATTCAGTAGTTCAGTTAGGTACTGTAAAACCTGAGGCAAGTTCAATTTTCTAGGGTCCTGGCCTCTTTTCTCATTCCAACAGCAAAACCGCTTCCATTTTGTGGAGTAAGCTTTTCTAGTAGATGGTCTTCTGGCCTCCAAAATGACATCCTGCACCTCCTTGGAGAGTAGGGTCTGTTGTGGTGTTAAGGAATTTTCCATGCAGCGAGGTTGAGTGTTTTCAGCTGACTGTGAAGAGTTTTGTAGTTGTTCTGAGTCAGCAGAAGAGGTATTAGAGGCAGGGACCAGGGAGGAGTATGCGTTAAGCTCCTCAGGAGTGGATACCAGTGTTGCTTTGGCCAATCTGGAGCAATCAGTATCATCCTTGGTTTGTCTGTTCTTGCTTTCAAAAGTACCTTGGGCAGAAGAGGCAGAGGTGGGAATGCATAAACTGTCCATGCTGTCCAACAGAATGAAAGGGCGTCCACTTTCCAGGTCTTTGGATGGAAGGTCCTTGAACAAAACTTTTTCATTTGATGGTTGCTGTGGGAGGCAAAAAGATCTATGTCCGGCCTCCCCCACGCTTGGATTATCTCTGTAAACACCAGAGGATGTAACTTCCATTCGTGTGGATCTGTCATATTTCTGCTTAGAGTGTCTGCCAGTGTGTTTTCCAGCCCTGGCACGTACTGTGCTTGAAGTTCGATTTGTCTTTCCAGAGCCAAGTTCCAAAGAGTCATGGCTAGTCTGCACAAGGGGTATGAATGTGTTCCTCCTTGTTTGTTTATGTACCACATTACTGTGGTGTTGTCTGTTCTTATCAGCAATTGTCCTGGATGCAGGAAGTCCTTGAAAGCTGTGATTGCATTTATTACTGCCAGCATTTCTTTTTGATTGATGTGCAGGTGCTTTTCCTTTTGGGACCATCTGCCCTGAATGCACTTGTCCTTCATGTGCACCCCCCAGGCGTAATCTGAGGCATCTGTAGTTATGACTTGTTTTGCTTGAGGCTTGCAGAATGGAAGGCCTGTGTTTACTTGACATGCTTGGGCCCACCATAGAAATTCCTTTTGCAAGCATGGGATTATTGGTATAATTGCTTCCAAACTGTGACTGTGTTGAGACCATAGATTTTTTAGGTACCATTGAAGTTTCCTCATATGCAATTTTGCACATGGGATTAGAAGAATGCAAGATGCCATGAATCCCAGAGCCTGCAGGATTTTCCTTGCAGTAAGCCTGGTACTTTTTGCTAGTGTTTTGAAGTACTGAGATAGTTGCCCTTGTTTTTCTAGCGTAAGATATGCCATCTGGGTGTTTGTGTCCAAGCTGGCACCCAGGAAGGTTATTTTCTGAGATGGTGTTAGCCTTGATTTCTCCTTGTTGATGGTATATCCCAGAGAAAGCAGTAACCGTGTCACATATGCCAGATGTTCCAGTAGTATGTGTTTGCTGTCCGCTTGGATCAGGCAGTCGTCCAGATAAGGGTAAATTTGTATCCCTTGAAGTCTGCAGTAGGCAATCACTGATGCCAGGCACTTTGTGAATACTCTGGGCGCAGTAGATAAGCCAAAGGGCAATGCAGAGAATTGATAGTGGATTGAACCTGCAAGAAATCTGAGGTATCTTCTGCAGCTTTGTCTGATTGGGACATGCAGGTATGCCTCCTTGAGGTCCAATGTTACCAGCCAAAACTCCTTGCCCAGCATGGGAAGAAGTTGCTGTAATGTGAGCATCTTGAATTTTGGTACGAGCAGAAATGTGTTTAGGATGGATAAGTCCAGAATGGGTCTCCAGTCGGTTCCTTTTCTTGGTACCAGAAAAAGTCTTGAATAAAAACCTTGATCTTGTTGGTGCGTAGGTACCTTTTGTATAGCTCTCATTTTTAGGAGCTTTGAAATTTGTAATTGTGCCTCTGCCCTTTGATTTTGTGGCAGGTTTGGCATGCCTCTCATTTTTGGAAGAGTGTGAAATTGAAATTTGTAGCCTCTGTTTATAATGTCCAATATCCATTTGTCTGTTGTGACAATATGCCAATTGCTTGCAAATAATGCTAGTTTCCCTCCCAAAGGTGCTGCCAGCTGAAACTTGCTTGGCATGGAAATGAGGGAGTCATTGGGTTTGCTTCCTGTATTGTTGTGCACTATCTTCACCACCTCTTGGTGCTGTAGATTGCCATTGTCTGCCTCTATATGATCCTTGTGATTGCCCTCTGCCCCTTGTGCGTCTGTATCTACCTCTTTGGGGCTTGTCAGTGGCTGGAAAGGACCATTTTTTTGAAGGCCAATTTCTGCTAAAACGTGGTGGTTGGACCTGTAATAAAGCTTTGACAGTTTGCATAGATTTGGCTTTTTCTTCCATTTTCCGTAGTATCTCCTCAGCATTAGTACCAAATAGTACATCCTTTTGTAAAGGAGCATCAAGAAGTTTAGCTTTCACATGGTCAGGCAAATTTTGTTCCCTAAGCCAGGCGTGTCTGCGAATGACTGATCCTGTAGCAGCCGTTCTACTCGAAGCCTCTAGGGCATCATAACCACATTGTAAGGTGTGCTTACCCACTTGCTCCGCACTATGCATCATATCCTGTAACTCTTTTAAATCTGGTTGTTCAGGTTGAGACATTTTGTTCCTTAATTGTGATAACAGGTACTGTTGATATTTAATCATATGAAACTTTTAGTTATGTACTTACCATAACTTTAGATGTATGGGATCCATCTCGCCTACATTCTCTACAGATGGGTTCGGAGCCGATCCTCGGCTCCGACTCGGCCGTTATACAATAGAACGCAGTCTCTTATTGGCTGAGTTACCTCATATCCCAGGATGCACCACCACTACTTCCCCAGATCTTGTCTGTTCGCACTCATGTTCACAGAGACATACTATTGTCATAACATACTCAGGTCTTTCAAGAGAGGAAAGAAGATCAATTTCGGATCGTCCGGTCTCTCCTGGTCTACAAGGCAGGGGGATGGAGGGTGGGTTATTAGGAATGTAGGCGAGATGGATCCCATACATCTAAAGTTATGATAAGTACATAACTAAAAGATGTAATGTGATCCTATCTCGCCTACATTCTCTACAGATGGGACAGCGTCCCTAGCACCTAATTCCCGGGTGGCTCACTGGAAAACACTCCTGAGAACTGTGGAACCAAAGGAAGCTCGACCCCTGGATGCCACATCTAATTTGTAGTGAGAAACAATGGTGTGTGAAGATGTCCACGTGGCAGCCGCACAAATGTCGCCAATAGAGAGCTTGGAATGAAAAGCTGCCGAAGTGGCCATAGCCCTAGTAGAATGAGCTTTAACCGAGCTATGAGCTCCTTGTTTGAGATGAGATAAACGTGAGTGATGCAGTCCCTGATCCACTTGGCAATAGTGACTTTAGTGACGGCTTTGCCTAATCTATTATCCGAAAAGGACACAAACAGTTGATCTGATTTCTGTGCTTTGTGTGTCCTATCCAAATAGAAGCGTAATTGCCTGTGCACATCTAAGCAGTGAAAAGTATATTCAGCTCTATTGGAATATTTGGGAAAGAAGACCGGTAGCTCCAGTGACTGTTGTAGACAGAAATTAGAACAAACCTTTGGTATAAAAGATGGGTTTGGCCTAAGAGATACTCTATCCTTGTGGAATACCAAGTAAGGTGGTTTAACACATAGAGCCTGAAGCTCTGAAACCCGTCTGGCTGAAGTAATAGCAATTAGAAGGGCAGTTTTCCAAGAAAGGAATTTCAGATCACAGGTTGCTGCCGGCTCAAAGGGGATGAGGTTAAAGCACCTAATACCACGTTCAGATCCCACGGAGGTGCAGGTTGCGAAGTGGGGGTCGAGAAGCCAAGTTCCTTTAATAAAGGCTTTACAGAGCTTGTTGCTCATTAAGGGAGGTTGCACACTTTCATGAAAATTGGAAATAGCCAATTGTACTTTGATGGTAGATACTGAGCAACCTTGCTGGAACAGGGAGGCTAAAAACTTCAGTACTTCTGATACCGAGGCTGTCATTGGGTCTAATCCTCGGAGTTGGGCCCAAATAGCAAACCTCTTCCATTTACTGCTATATATCTTCTTTGTAGAAGTCTTGTGGGCCGAAGACAAGATGTGTATGACTTCAGGAGCCAAAGAGTGGCTCCTAATTATGGTTGGAAGAGGAGTAGCCAGGCTGTCAATTTCAACGAATGGAGGGACTGATGGTGTTGTCCTGACTGATGAGTCAAAAGGTCCGGAACGTGGTCCAGGAACCAAGGACCCTCCAATGCATACTTGTGAAGAAAGGGGAACCAGATTTGCCGAGGCCAGTATGGGGCGATTAATATCATTTTGCTTCTCAAGCGAATCGCCTTCTGAATCACCTTGGGGAGAAGGGGAACCGGTGGAAAGGCATATAGCAGACCGGAGGGCCAAGCGTGGACTAGAGCGTCCTTGGGAGTCTCCCCCGGAACTGGGGCCAGAGTGAAGAAGTGGTGACATTTCGCATTGAGGGGGCTTGCGAAGAGATCGCAACAGGGGACTCCCCATCTTGTGAAAATCTGTGTTATCACTCTGTTGTTCAAGGACCACTCGTGAGGGGAGAGAATAGTTCTGCTCAGTCTGTCGGCTATCACGTTGGATTTCCCCGGAATGTGCGTTGCCATTAGGAAACGCTTGGTAGCAATCGCCCAATCCCATACTCTCATGGCCTCTCTGCAAAAGGGATAGGACCTGGTTCCTCCTTGCTTGTTTAGGTACCAGACTACCGACATGCTGTCAGATTGAATGGCAACTGTACCCTGGGGGAGGTGATCGTGCAGTGCTTGCAATGCTAAAAGCACCGCCCTCATCTCCAGGATATTGATATGAAGAAGACTCTCGTCGAGGTGCCACGTGCCTTGGACCGACCTGTCCAGAAAATGACCCCCCCACCCTGTCTGGGAGGCGTCCGTAGTCAGCGTGGCAGAGGGGAGTGGGGGAACGAAGGGTCGCCCTTGATTCAGATTGGGGGATAGAAGCCACCAACGAAGATCCTGTTTGCACGTGTCCGTGATCAGTATGCGGTGACTGAGGGGAAGGTTCTGATAAGACCACTGGACTGAGAGGAGCCACTGAAGTATCCTCATGTGCAACCTTGCCAAGGGGACCAGAAGAATGGTGGCTGCCATGGAGCCCAACAGTTGTAGGACCATTCTTGCTGGAGCACGACGTCTGAGGATTAGGGCCCGGACCTGAGACTGAAGCGTCGCGATCCTTTCTGTAGGGAGATAGACTCGCATCTGCCTTGAATCTATTTCTGCACCGATAAACAGAATACGCTGAGATGGTTGCAATACAGATTTTGACCAAGTGAAGGTGATTCCTAAGGATTTGCCCAGTGCGATAGTGGCTGCTAAATTTTCCAAGAGTAGATGCCTGGAGGCGGCAGTTAGGAGCCAGTCGTCTAGGTATGGAAACACCTGGAATCCTAGACTTCTCAAGTGAACAGTCACGACTGCCAAACATTTGGTAAACACCCTGGGGGCTGTGGTGAGACCAAAGGGCAGTGCTTGGAACTGAAAATGACTGTCTCCTAGGCTGAAGCGTAAGTGTCTCCTCGACGCCTGATCCATCAGAATGTGATAGTAGGCGTCTTTGAGGTCTATGGAGCACATCCAAACACCTTTCTCCAAAAGCGGGAGAATGGATTGTAAAGTGACCATCCGGAATTTGGACTTTTTTACAAATCTGTTTAGTTTGCTGAGATTCAAAATGGGTCTCAAGTCCCCGGTCTTTTTTGGCACCAAAAAGAATCTTGAGTAAGTCCCTAATCCGGCCTGGTCTGCAGGGACAGGTTGGATGACTCCTTTTTGAAGCAGCTTTGATACTCGTTGGCTGCATGATCCCGTTGACTGGGTGGTGGGTCCGGGATTCTTTGGACTGGTGGGGGAGGTTGAACAAAGGGGATGGAGTAACCTCCGGCAATGATTCGAAGCACCCATTGGTCCTGAGTAATATCTTCCCAGGCCTTTAGGTGCTTGAGAATGACCCCGACTGGCTCCGAGCTGCACAGTCGGGTACTCCTTCAGGGATGCTGGAAGGAGGAGGAGCCACGAAAGGACTCGCGGTCTCCAGTGTTGCGGGGCCTCCGCCTCTGGGACGCGTCTCCTGAAAAATTTCCCCTCCTCTGCCTCTAGAAGGGGATCGCTCTGCTGCGACAGTGAGGCTTCTGAGACTTACGGAACCACATTTTCCTCCCTTCGGCCTTGGGATAAGGCCTGAGGGGAGTGGAAAGCAGGCTCCTCGGCAGCCAAAGTCTTACCCTCCTGTTCGCAGCGAGTCAAAGTGTCCTTTACCTTGGGTCCAAACAATGAGGACCCATCAAAGGGGGCGTCGGCAAAGAAAGACTTAAAGGCCTCTGCAAAATGACACAGGCGTAGCCAGGCTTGTCTCCGTAGAGCAACACCTGTCCCAGCTCTACTCGCTCCTTCGGCCGCATAGGAAATGAGCCTCATGGACGAGTTAGATAATGAGGATAGGGTAGCCAACTGAGAGTTAACCATCTGTGTTAACTGTTCAGGTAAGTTACCCGAGAGGGCATCCGACAGCTCCTTGATCAGATCCCTCTGTAGTCTGGTGAAGTGTGCCAGATAATTCAGAGACCTTAATGTAAAGGTCGCTGAAGAAAGGATACGCTTGCCGTACCGATCCATGCTCCTAGACTCTTTATTAGGGGGATGGATGGACGTCGAAGCCTCTGCCACATCTTGTTGGGTGGCAGATGCCACCACCATAGCATCTACAGCCACATCTTTAGATAAAAAATCCTTGTCCGGGGGTGCCGAGAGAAACTTATTGGGACGAGCTGGCACCGGTTCCACAGAATCCGGGTGTTCCCGCCCGAGAGATCAAATCCAGAAGCTCATCGAAGGGCGGAGACACCCAGGAGGCGGAGGACTGAGCCCCGAAGGCCTTGAGGAAAACCGACTCCTCAGCGGAAGGGGGTTTGGACTGCCAGTCGCCTCGTTGTTTAAGGATTTCCAGAATGTCCGCAAAGGAGACATCTTCTGAGGACGACTTTGGGGACCCTTCCGCATCATCGAGGTCGGTATCCGATGTGAGGGACTCGTCAGGGGAGTCGACGTGTTTCCTCTTACACTGTCTCTTCCTGGGTGGTTCCTCCGAAAGGGTGTCGGAGGAACCTCCAGGAAGAAGGGAACCCCCAATGGGGGTAACCTCAGGCCCAGGGGCTCCGCTGTCACGAGACAGGGGGATTCCAGAAGCGCCAGTCTCCATGCCCAAGGAAGGTGGTGGTGGAAAGGTCGAAGTGGCCACAGAGGATTTGGCTAATGCACTTCTCATGGCATCGAAGGCCGGACCCCCAGAATCCTGGGAAGGTCCAGCCCCCGAGGCCACAACAGTAACCGGAGCCCCCGCAGCCGACGCACCTAGAGGGAGGCTCGGAACCGAAAGGATCAGATCCGAAGCATCCCCCCCGGGGCCGACAGAGGAGGTCCGCGTACCGAACCCCGACCCGAGGGACGGGGTTGAAGTTAGAGTCGGAACCGACTCGATAACTTCCACCGGATCCACCAACACCGAATCCAACGGCGCCAAGGCTGTCGGAGGAGGAATGGAAGTAGTAGGATGGGAGATCGGCTCCAGAGCCAACTGGGCAGGAGCCGAGATCAACTTTGCGAAGACTGGTGACTGGAAAAGCTTCTGAAGCACCCTGTCTACGTCCGAATCGGACATCCTCGAAGAACGAGAAGAGACCGAACGGGTCCGAGTCGACTTTTCCGCCGGCTCCGAAAGACTGGGGGACCGGCTCCGTAATGGCTCGAGGCGTATCGGCACCGAGGGAGGTTCCACTACTATTGCAATCTCCCTTGGAGCCAATGTGGACTTCGGCTCCGAAGTGGAAGTGTCTGAGCGGGCAACCCCCATCGGCTCCGAAGGCAGTGGAGCCGATGAAGGTGACACGCCTCTCGATGCCCGAGCTCTCGACTCCAAAGCCAGAGGAGTCGAGGCTGGAGACATCGAGGCAGACCGTTCCGCCCTCGGCTCCGAAGTCCGTGGAGCCGACGGAGAAGCCTGCCGAGACTTTTTTGCTGTCGGATCCGACGGACTGGTCGGAGCCGAAGCTTTTTTCTTCTTCCCAGAAGGTGAAGAAGAGGAAGATAAGGCTTCCTCAAAAGAAGGGGCAATGAGCCCTTTTAAGATCAATTTGTTTTTCCTCTCTTGGAGGACTCGAGAGGAAAAAGCGTGGCAAACGCTACAGGACTCCTGAAGATGTTTGGGACCTAAACAATATACACATAAGGAATGGTCATCCGTTATAGACATTTTATAACCACACTTAACACATTTTTTAAAACCGGAGGGTCTATGCTCTTTAGACATGGTTCTAAAGAAAAAAAAAAAAAAAAAAAATTAACACCAATTAACAAAAAACAGTTAACACCGACAACCTATGCTCTAATTTAAACGCCTAGGGTAGGGCTAGGCCCCTCTAACTAAAACGGAACCTTTTACCAACAAATACACACAATCTTCCACAAAAAAGGGGACCAAAACCAATCACACAACAACACTAGCCGTTAAAACAGCTTTTGGGTGAGTTTTATAAAAAAATTTGACAGAAAAAGTTTCTGACTAGAGGTACTTAGCTCAGCCAAGTCCGAGACCACGTCTATGCTGGAAAGCGGCAAACGAGATCTGGGGAAGTAGTGGTGGTGCATCCTGGGATATGAGGTAACTCAGCCAATAAGAGACTGCGTTCTATTGTATAACGGCCGAGTCGGAGCCGAGGATCGGCTCCGAACCCATCTGTAGAGAATGTAGGCGAGATAGCATCACATTACATCTGACAGTTTAAGGCCCTCATGGCTAGGGTGGCCGAGGTATATACCTTTTTACCCCACCTTTCTAGAGATCTGGATTCCCTTTCTGCAGGAAGTGGATTCTTGGCAGTGGAGGCCTTTAATCCCTTGGGGCCTTGTGAAATGGTTTCAGGGTCAGTATTATGGCTTTTGTAGAGAAATTGGTGAGAACTGGGTACTCTGTAATACCTATCAGGTTTCACTGGTGCAGGAGGCAGAGAATCAGGGTTAAGGCAAGCCTCCGAGTAGACATCATTTAGAACATCCAAAACAGGGGGTATAGCCAGAGGCCTATGCTGAGGTAACCAAAGAAATTCCCTAAGCCTTTTCTTGGAATCTGAAAAGTCTTGGCCTTCCCAATGGAAGTGTTCTATCAAGGTGTGCAAGGTTTCCCCAAAAGAAAAATCCTCAGGAGGGGATACAGAAGGTATGGACTGTTCTGCATCCGAATCCTCAAAAGGAGAGTAAGATCGTTCCTCTGCATCAGAATGTTCTGATAAAATGGATCCCTGATCAGATGAGTGAGATTCTTCCTCCACTCTGGGTCTCTTGTCAGGAGGGGGCTGAGAACCTCTGATAAGAGTAATTAGATCCTCAGCCATTTTAAGCATCTGTTTCTTAGGCATGTGTCCAGGAGATGGGCCCTGTGGAACAGGCCTCGTGGGATGCCTGGCTGCTTTGGATTTAGTAAAGGCCTTAATTGAAAAAGCAGATGAGGGCCTAAATACACCATGGGTGGAAGTGGACCTGTCCACATTAGTAGGCTCGACATTAGCAGGGACTTCGGTTGTAGTCTGGGAAAGGGCCGAGGACCCAGCGGTCTCGGGTACAGAGGACACCGCCAAAGGAGTGTCGTCGGTAGTCAGGGACTGCAAAGGCATCTCGCTGAGTACCGGACCACGTGTAGCCTGTTTTGGCGTGGTGTCGGCGGGGACCGAGGGCCTCGCGTGTCGGTCCTTTTCCTTGCGTTTTTAGGACAAAACGGTAGTCGGAGTGTCCGACGACATTTTATAGTCAAAAGCTTTACAAAAGAAGTGTTGGGCGAACACCGCCCGACGCTTGATAGTGCGTTTATTGAAGGTAGCACAAAAGCGACAGCCCGAGACGTCGTGGTCTGGGCCCAAACAAGGTATGCAAAGGGAATGGAAATCCTTATGCGGTATTTGCTTCCCACAAGAAATACAATTATTAACTTTTTCTGACATCGGTCTGAGGCAAGAAAAGGTTCCCCAACGGGGTACTTAGCTTTAATGAAGACTTCGGTTCCAATTATTTTCGTAATTCAGGAGCTGGCCGACCGGCACTTGCAAACTGCTTCTGCTTTGGGCACCGCGCGGCAAAAAAAGACTGCAGAACATGGTGTCGGCTATGTCTTATATACTCTGGCCTTCCTGACGTCAGAAGAATAAGCGACGACAACCGACGCCGGACCAAGACTTTGGAATTCGGCCGACCGAGGGACCGCCTGGCGGCTGAAAACCCATCTGTGATTACTGCAGCTGTATGCATGATGAACATCTGCAGTGGCAAAGCCTGCCCTGGATTTAGAGTAGAGAGGTAAATGATAGTGCTTTGCAAAGGTGTGCACTGAACTCCAAGTAGCAGCCTCTAAAATGTCATTGGTTGGTACTCCCCTGAGGAAGGCTGCTGAAGTGGCTGCTGCTCTGGTAGAATGTGGCTTAATGCCCTTAGGCACTGGCTTGCCATGTTGTGAATAGTATAAACGAATGCAGTGGCCTATCCACTTTGAAACAGTCTGCTTTGAGATAGCCTTTCCTTGTGACCCTGTAGCATATGCCACTAGTTACTCAGTCTTTCTGAAAGCTTTGGTTCTGTTCAAGTTGAAGCATAGCTGTCTGTGTATGTCCAAAGAATGCGGAATTCTCTCCCCCTTATTCTGTGGGTGTGGATAAAATGTAGGCAGATGAATAGTTTCGTTAAGGGCCACACTGGACACTACCTTAGGCATAAATGTCAGGTTTGTCCTCAGAGAAATCCTGTCTGGATAAAAAAATGATAAAAGATTCCACAGCCATAAGTGCCTGTAGCTCTGAGACTCGTCTTGTAGAGGTTATTGCTAGGAGCAGAGCTGTTTTCCAAGATAAAAACTTTAGATCAGCTGTAGCGGCTGGCTCAAAAAGTACAGTTTTGTACCTACCATAAATGTAGATGTTTGAGTGTTCATACTGCTGCAGTCATCACACTTGGGTTATCTGCCATCAGGCGGTCCCGCAGCTGGCCTAAGTTCCAAAGTCTTGGTCCGGCGTCGGTTGCGGTCACTTCTTCCCTGACGTCAGTGCGATAGGGGTATAAAAGAGGCAGCCGACGCCATTTTCTTCAGTTTTTCGTGCCCCAGATGTCAGGTGCCCCCAAATAGGAAGGCAATACATAATCCTAAGTAAAATACATAAGTAGAAAACAATAGCTACTGCTGTAAGCAAATACACCATACAGAAATACATCATATAGATTGTATAAAAAGGGAGGTATAGATAAAACCCAGGTAAGAAGAGGGGATGGTGGGAGGGTAACCTGGACTGCAGCAGTGTGAACACTCGAACATCTACATTTATGGTAGGTACAAAACTGTACTATGTTCATCGTGTTACACTGCTGCAGTCATCACACTTGGGTTGAATCCCAAAGCTAAGGCTGGGCGGTTGGTACTAAACAGGGTTTGGAGAAGCTAGTAGGCCCTGCAGAACTGCAGTGGCAAAGCCAGCTCTGGTTTTTGAGTATAGAGGTAAATGGTAGCGCTTGGTGAAGGTGTGCACTGAACTCCAAGTTGCAGCCTCCAAAATATCCTTGGTTGGTACCCCTCTGAGGAAGGCTGCTGATGTTGCTGTAGCCCTGGTGGAATGGGGCCTAATGTTACCAGGTACAGGTTTCCCATGGTGTGTGTAGCAGAAACGGATACAATGTCCTATCCATTTTGAAATGGTCTGTTTTGAGATAGCCTTTCCTTATGATCCTGCAGCATAGGATACAAAGAGTTGGTCAGATTTTCTGAAAGCCTTAGTTTTATCCAAGTAGAAACGTAATTGCCTGTGAATGTCCAAAGAGTGTAGGAGCCTTTCCCCTTTATTCTGGGGGTTTGGATAAAAGGTGGGTAAATGAATGGTTTGGTTTAGAGCCACACTGGATACTACCTTTGGCATGAAGGAAGGGTTGGTGCGTAAAGAGACTCTGTCTTGATGAAAAATGATGAAAGGCTCCACTGCCATTAGGGCCTGTAGCTCTGAGACTCTGCGTGCTGAGGTGATAGCCAGCAGCAGGGCTGTCTTCCATGACAAGTATTGAAGCTGTGCTGAAAAGGCTGGCTCGAATGGAGGAAGTGTTAACTTTTCCAGAACAAAATTTAGATCCCAAGTTGGAGTTGGTGGTTTTCTGGGGGGTCTTATATTTTTTGCCCCTCTGAGAAACTGCCTTAGCAAAGGATGAGAGAAAATGGGAGGAACCGTATCATATTGAACTTAAATGGCTGAAGCATGGATCTTTATGGATGAGAAAGAAAGGCCTTTGTGTAGTATCTCAGTTAGATATTGGAGTATGTGCGGAATATTTGGGATGCCAGGATTTAGGCTTCTGGCCTAGCTCCATACACAAAAACTTTTCCATTTGTCTGAGTGAGTTTTTCTGGTGCTGGGCCTCCTGGCCTCCAAAATGACATTCAGACGTCCTTTGAGAGAAGTGTTGTTTGATAATTTAAGGTATTTTCCATGCAGCTAGATTTAAGGTCCTTAGCTGACTGTGAAGGATCTGAGAGTTTTGTTGTGTTAACAGCTGAGGGAATTGAGGTAAGATCCATGGAGGGCTGCGAGTCAAGTTTCGTAGTAGTGGGTACCACTGTTGACATGGCCAGTCCGGGGCAATGAGGATCAGCTGTGGTCTCTCTGATCTGGCTTTCAGTAATACCTGGGTCAGTAGAGGCAGAGGTGGGAAGGCGTAGACTGACAATGCTGTCCAACTGAATGATAGGGCATCCACTTTCCAGGCCAGGGGATGATAAGTCCCTTGTGCAAAATTTTTGTAGCTGGCAATTGTTGGTTGAGGCAAACAGATCTGTGTCTGGTGGTCCCCACCTTTGAGTTATCATTGAGAATACTTGTGGGTGTAGTCTCCACTCATGAGGGTCTGTCAAATTTCTGCTTAATTTGTCTGCCAAAATGTTTTCTTTTCCTGGCAGGAATTGTGCTTGCAGTTGTACTTGGTAAGTTAATGCTGTGTTCCACAAGTCCATTGCCTGTCTGCATAGTGGGTAGGAGTGCGTTCCTCCTTATTTGTTTATGTACCACATAACTGTGGTGTTGTCCGTCCTTATTAGAAGTTGTCATGGATGCAAAAGGTCCTTGAAGGCTGTTAGTGCATTTTTTACAGCTAGCATCTCCTTTTGATTGATGTGTAGTTGCCTTTGGTTTGCAGACCATTTGCCCTGTATGCATTGTCCTGCCATGTGTGCACCCAAGGCGTAGTCTGATGAATCTGTTGTCAAGGTTTGGTTTGGTGGAGGTGAGACAAAAGGAAGAACCTTGTTTGCTTGGCATGCTTGAGCCTACCATAGAAACTGTTTTTGAAGGCAGGGAATGAGAGTTAAAGTTGCTTCGAGGCTGTGTCAGTGCTGGGACCATACACTTTTTAGGTACCATTGTAGTTTTCTCATATGCAGCCTTGCATATGCAATTAGTGGAATGCAGGATGCCATGTACCCCAATGCCTGCAGAAATTTCCTTGCAGTGAGCTGGGTAGAAGTTGCCATCTTTTTGAAGTACTGAGCCAGTTGTTTTTGCTTGTCTGGCGTGAGGTAAGCCATCTGGGCCATTGTATTCAAGCTGGCACCCAGGAAAATTATTTCTTGTGAGAGTATTAGTTTTGACTTCTTTTTGTTTACTGTGTACCCTAGGCAACTTAGCAACTTTGTTACAAATGCCAGATGCTGTAGTAGGATGTCTTTGCTGTCCGCTTGGATCAGGCAGTCGTCCAGATATGGATAAATTTGTATTCCTCGCTGTCTGCAGTATGCAATTACTGATGCCAGGCATTTCGTGAATACTCTGGGCACAGTAGATAAGCCAAAGGGCAATGCAGAGAATTGATAATGCGTTGTGCCTTAACAAGGGATGAGAAAAGATTGGTGGCTCTGTATTGTAATGAGCTGAAATGGCAGAGGCATGAATTTTACTTGATGAAAAGGATAAGCCTTTGTCCACATCTCAGTTAAGTATTGCAAAATCCGAGGAATATTTGGTACTGCTGTGTCAATTCCTTGTGCCTGGTTCCAGGCACAGAATCTCTTCCATTTTCCAGCATAAGATTTTCTAGTACTAGGCCTCCTGGCCTCCAAAATGACATCCATCACCACTTTAGTGAGAGATGTGTTTTGTATGACTACATTATCCGCCATACTGCCAGATTTAAGGTCTTGAGTTGGCTGTGCAGGATCTGGTTGTTTTGTTGGGACAGTAGGTGATCTATTTGAGGTAAAGTCCAGGCTGGGTATTGAGACAAGTTCCTTAGGACTGGATACCAGTACTGGCGGGGCCAGTCTGGGGCAATCAGTATAATTTTTGGCTTCTCTTGTCTGACCTTTAGGAGTACCTTGGGGAGGAGAGGCAGTGGAGGAAAAGCATATACTGTTAAGTTTTTCCAGCTGAAAGATAGGGCATCCACTTTTCATGCTTGTCTGTGATAACTCCTTGTGCAGAATCTCTTTAGTTGGCAGTTGTGGGGACAGGCAAATAGGTCTATGTCCGGGCATCCCCATTTCCTTGTTATCAAGTTGAAGACTTGTGGATCCAATTTCCACTCGTGGGGATCCATGAGGTTTCTGCTTAGTTCATCTGCCAGAGTATTTATCTTTCCTGGCAGGAATTGTGCCTGCAGATGTACTTGGTAAGTCAATGCTGTGTCCCACAAAGTCATAGCTAGTCTGCAGAGGGGGTAAGAATGAGTGCCTCCCTGCTTGTTTATATACCACATGACCGTGGTATTGTCTGTCTTTATCAGTAGTTGTCCCAGATAAAGTAGGTCCTTGAGGGCTGTCAGGGCATTCTGAACAGCTAGCATCTCTTTTTGATTGATATGTAGATGCATTTGTTTGGCGGATCATATGCCTTGAATACATCTTCCTGCCATGTGTGCCCCCCAGGCATAATCTGATGCATCCGTTGTCAATGTCTGCCTGGCTGGGGGTAAGGTGAATGGCTGTCCCTTGTTCTGGTGACAGGCCTTTGCCCACCATCGAAACTCCTGTTGCAGGCAGGGAATGAGAGTAATTATTGTTTCCAGGCTGTGGCAATGCTGAGTCCAAACACTTTTTAGGTACCATTGAAGTTTCCTCATATGCAGTCTTGCATATGAAATTAGTAGAATGCAGGATGCCATGAAGCCCAAAGCAGAATTTTTCTTGCAGATAACTGGGCCTTTGTTGCCAACAGTTTGAAGTAGGTAGTCAGTTGCCTTTGTTTGTCTGGCGTGAGATAAGCCATCTGGGCAGTTGTATTTAAGGTTGCACCCAGGAATATTATCTCTTGAGAGGGTACTAGTTTTGATTTTAGTTCATTGACTGTGTACCCCAGGCATTGTAGTAATCTTTTTACAAACGCCAGATGCTGTAGTAGAATGTCCTTGTTCTCTGCTTGAATGAGGCAGTCGTCCAAGTAAGGATATATTTTTGTATGCCTCTTTGTCTGCAGAATGCAATTACTGGTGCCAGGCACTTTGTGAAGACCCTGGGCGCAGTAGATAAGCCAAAGGGCAGTGCAGAGAATTGATAGTGCACTTGAGCCATCTTTGAATCTGAGGTATCTTCTGCATGTTTGTCTGATTGGGACATGCAGGTATGCCTCTTTTAGGTCTAAAGTCACAAGCCAAGCCTTCTTGCCCAGCATGGGAAGAAGCTGCTGTAGTGTGAGCATTTTGAATTTGGGAATGTCCAGGGTACGTGTTTAGAATTGAAAGGTCTAAGATGGGTCTCCAGGCTTTGTCCTTTCTTGGTACTAGGAACAGTCTTGAGTAAAATCCTTGACCTTGCTCTTTTGCAGGTACCTTTTGAATTGCTTTCATGTTCATGAGAGCTGAAATTTGCTTTTGTGCCTCTGCCCATTGGTTTGTTGGCAGATTTGGCATGCCTCTTATCCGTGGTAAAGTGTGAAAATGAAATCTGTAGCCTCGGGTAATAATATCCAGAACCCATTTGTCCTTTGTTATGATGTGCCAATTTTGTGGGAAAAGAGACAGTTTTCCTCCTAGAGGTGCTGCCTGGGCAATTTTGCTTGGCAGGTGAAGAGGAAAGTCATTGAGTTTGTTTTCTGAAGGGTTGAGATCTGTCATCTCCCCCTCTTTGAGTTGTTGTTTGCCATTGTCTAGGCCTGTAGGTACCCTGTGCCTGGCCTCTGCCCCTAGGGCATCTGTATCTGCCCCTTTGGGGTCTGTCTGAAGCAGGAAAGGACCAGTTTTTTGATGGCCAGTTTCTGCTGAAGCGAGGAGGTTGTACCTGTAAAAAATCTTTAACTGTTTGCACTGAAAAGCCTTTTCTTCCATTTTCTTTAAAACTTCCTCTGCTTTGACACCAAATAATGCATCCTTTTGCAGTGGAGCATCCAGTAACTTTGCTTTGACATGTTCTGGTAAGGTCTGCTCTTTTAGCCAAGCATGTCTATGTATTACAGACCCTGTGACTGCTGCTCTACATGAGGCCTCCAAAGAATCAAAACCACACTGCAAGGTATGTTTTCCCACTTGTTCTGCTGCATGCAACAAATCTTGCATCCCTTTGAAATCTAGTTGATCTGTTTGAGGGATCATTTTCTGTTTTAACTGAGTAAGCAAGTACTGCTGGTATTTAATCATGTGGAATTGGCAGTTTAATGCCCTCATGGCCAAAGTGGCAGAGGTATACACTTTTTTCCCCCATCTTTCTAATGCCCTGGAATCTCTTTCTGCAGGTAGTGGATTCTTAGCAGTAGAGGCCTTAACCCCTTTGGGACCCTGGGAAATGGTTTCTGGGTCTGCAGCAGGGCTTTTATATAAAAACTTGTGAGAGTCAGGGACTCGATAGCATCTGTCTGGTTTACGTGGTGCTGGAGGTAAGGAATCTGGATTTAGACTGGATTCAGTGTAGACATCATCCAGAATGTCCAAAACAGGAGGAATGGCTAGGGGTCTATGCTGAGGCAGAAGAAGAAACTCACGGAGTCTTTTCTTGGAGTCAGAGTAATCTTGTCCTTCCCAGTGGAAATGCTCTCTCATGGTGTGCAGGGTTTCCCCACAAGAGAAGTCTTCAGGGGGGAAAACAGAGGGAATAGACTCCTCAGCATCTGAGTCTTCATAGAGAGGGAAGGGGTAATCCTTTTCCTCAGAATCTGCTGAGGAAATGGATTCCTGGTCAGAAGGAAGTAAATCTTCCTCCAGTCTAGACCTTTTGTCAGGAGGGGGCTGGGAACCTCTGATAAGGGTAATCAGGTCCTCTGCCATTTTCAGCATTTGTTTTTTAGGCATAGGGGCCTGTGTGGGAGTCTGTGGACCCGGTTTCTTAACCTTTGGAAGCTTAGCGTATGACTTAACGGAAAGAGTCGTCGGTTTAAAGACGCCTTCTGAAACCGAAGGCCTGTCCATAATCTCCGGATTGCCGCCAGGGCTGGCATCCGCGAGTTGAGGAGGAACCGGCTCCAGTAGCCCAGTAGATTCTGACTTAGAGGTAGTCGTATTTTCTAAATCTGTGGTAGTCAGGGGCTGCGTAGGTGCCTCACTGAATACCGTAGATCCGGCGGCAGGCCTAACCGAGACCTAGGTATCTGGTCTTGGTCTAGGCTGCCGGTCTTTGTCCTTGCGTTTTTTAAACATAGCGGTAGTAGGAGGTTCCGACGACATAATGTAGTTGAATTTACTGCCAAAATAATGTCGGGCGGTATCAGCCCAACGCTTAATAGTGCGTTTATTGAACCTAGCGCAAAACCGACAACCAGAAACATCGTGGTCTGGGCCTAGGCAAGGAATACAATAAGAATGAAAATCCTTATGAGGTATTTGCTTCCCACAAGAAATACAATTATTAACTTTGTCTGACATCGGTCTGAGGCAAGAAAAGTTTCCCCAACGGGGTTCTTAGCTTTATAGAAGACTTCGGCTGAAATTCCGTTCAAAAATCTCAGGAGCTGGCCGACTGGCACTTGCGAACTGCTTCTGCTTCGGGAACCGCACGGCAAGAAAGACTGAAGAAAATGGCGTTGGCTGCCTCTTTTATACCCCTGCCACACTGATGTCAGGGAAGAAGCGACCGCAACTGACGCCAAACCAAGACTTTGGAACTCAGGCCGGCTGCGGGACCGCCTGACGGCAGATAACCCATGTGATGCCTGCAGCAGCATAGCACGATGAACATCACATCATCCACAATGTCTAAAACAAGGGGAATGGCTAAAGGCTTGTGCTGAGGGAGAAGAAGGAAATCCCTGAGCCTCTTTTTTGATTCTGAGAAGTCTTGACTCTCCCAGTGAAAATGCTCCCTCAAAGTATGCAAGGTTTCTCCAAATGAATAATCCTCAGGAGGAGATGCAGATGGAATAGACTCCTCAGCATCAGAATCCTCATAGGGAGGTAAAGATAATTCCTGATCAGAAGAGGAATCAGAAGAAATAGAAACCTGATCTGAAGATTCATAGTCAGTGTCTTGCCTAGGCCTCTTATCTGGAGGGGGATGAGTACCCCTGATCAAGGTAATAAGGTCTTCAGCCATTTTGATCATCTGTTTTTTAGGTATAGAGGCCTGTGCAAGTGGCTCAAGCGTCATTTTTTTAGTTTTAGAAGATGTGTTTGCCTTTGGTTTTGCAGCTTTCATCAGTTTGATATATAAATGTTGATGTCTGAATACACCCTCAGAAGCCGGTGCCTGCTCAGCGGCTCCAGACCCATCCGAGGGAGATACATCCGTCGGTCCAATACCTTGAGCATCTTGCGGCATGCCAGACTCCACATGGGTGTCAGTAGAGGCCTGAGACTCGAAGGTAGCGGGTATCAGGGGCTGCAAAAGCGCCTCACTGAGTACCGGCGGCTGGCTTAGGAGAAGCTTCGTCATTGGTTTTGGATCTCGACTGCCTTTCTTTGTCCTTTTCTTTGCATTTTTTATGTACTCTGGTAGTCGGACTGCTATCCGACGACATTTCTGGGCAGTTAAATCTGTTTCCACAATACTTAGATGCAAAAATATACCGACGCTTAATAGTGTGTTGGTTAAATCTAGCACAAAACCGACAGCCAGGCACGTTGTGATCAGGGCCTAGGCAAGGAATACAGTATAAATGGAAATCCTTATGAGGTATTTGCTTCCCACAAGTAATATAATTATTAACTTTTTCTGACATCGGTAAAAAGCAAGAAAAAAGTTTCCCCAATGGGGTACTTAGCTTTAGTGAAGACTTCAGTTCTGAAACTCAAACTCAAATATTTCAGTAGTTGGCCGACCGGCACTTGCGAAATGCTTCTGCTTCGGGCACCGCGCGACAAGAAAGACTAAAGAAAATGGCGTCGGCTGCATGTTTTATACCCCTGACGACCTGACGTCATGGAAGAGAAGACAGCAACCAATGCAGGACCCAAGACTTTGGAATTCAGGCTGACTGAGGGCAACCTGCCAGCAGATTACCCAAATGTAATGACTGCAACAGTGAAACACGAAGAACATCACCATCTACACCACCTCAAAGGCAGAATGCTCCAAGGAGAAGGAGGCAGAACTGAGCTGGGAAGGCATGCTTCTAGACCGTCAGGACCCTCTGACCTGAAGGCAGCCCACCTGAGGCAGAGGCCAAGTTTTCCAATGCCAAGGCTCTTTGGGGCAGGCACTGCTCTGACAACTTTGGAGTCGACTCTAACACCTCAGATCCGACAATGATGCTACAGCTTTGAGAGTCATCCAACTCCAACACACTCGGAGCCGGTGCACTCAGAGAATGTTCTTCATATAGACCAATTTCATTATTAAATGTAGATTATAAAATATTCATGGCAATCTGCGCCTGTAGAATAAAACAGTTTTTTCAATGTTGAAAAACAATGATCAGACTGCACTATAATGAACAAAACACTATAATAACATCAAGGGAATGCTATCAATAACTGATTAAACTAATAACTCAAAAAAAGAACTTTGGTTAGTCTGGATATCAACAGTGCATTTGATTTAGTTAATTTGGAGTACTTACTATTAGTACTGGAGGAATGTAACTTTTCAAACAATTTCTTACAATTAATCAAACTTCTCTATGAAATTTACATACATTAAGATATGCTCATATACTACTAATATCAAGTGTCTGTTGAAAAACGGAGTTATTTATTAATGAGAATATATATATATATGTTTTTTATGTGTTCATTCATTAACTGGTTTAATTGTTTTATCGATGTTTAATGTTGAATGGATTGTTTGTTAGCAGCTTTTAGTATTAAAACAAGTTATGTATTTGTCATCTGTTCTGATTCTGAGGAATTTCATGGTATTAAACGAATGAAAGCACTTAACTACACCATACGCTTGTATGGTCATTTGAGTTCTTAAGCACTTTTTTTTTGTTTTTTAGGCTCATATACTTCCCTGACAATCATGACTATTAAAGGTAGTAAAGAGGGTTGTTCCTTGTCCCCACTGCTTTTTGCTCTAGTTATGGAATATTTTGTAAATTATATAAGATCAAATAAAAACATCAAAGGCATAATAGTAAATAATGACTTAATCCCTAAAATGCAATTACTTGCCAATGACATCCTATTAACTTTGACTGACTGCAATTCTTCTCTTATTGCAGTATTCCAAGCAATAGAGATATTCCAAAAGGAATCGGGACTCAGTTTTAATGAGAATAAGACTAAAGTACTACCTATTAATTATAATATTAATAAAATAGATAAATTACATAAATACATTGTAAAAAATTATAAAATCACTTTAACTTAGGAATAATCTTGTCTGATAATATTAAAGATATAACAAGGCTTAATTATGACAACTTAAACTCCATACAACAAAGTCTTAATATATGGAATATTTTTTTCACTATGAAAGAGAGAGTCTCCTTAATTAAAATGATTATCCTTCCTAAAGTTCTATATGTAATATAATACAATCTTTATCCCTCCCCCAAAAAATATAAAAGAGTATAATTCTTTTGTTTCTGAGAATTTTAATGGTTTCATAATAAGCCTATATTAGCTTTAAACCATCACATTAGAGATTGGACATCGGGTGGTATTATTCTTCCAGATTTAGAGGTACATTCCTTATCATCAATTGTTAAGATATATAATTGTTATTTTTAAGAATAAGGGTGATGTGCAGAGTTGTAGTAACTACAGAAGGATAAAACTGATCAGTCACAGCTTGACGTTATGGGAAATAGTAGTGGAAGATAGGTTAAGAAGGGAGGTGATGATTAGCGATCAGCAGTATGTTTTCATGCCGGGAAAGAGCACTACAGATGCAATGTTTGCTCTGAGACTGTTGATGGAGAAATATAGGGAAGGTCAGAAGGAGTTGCACTGTGTCTTTGTGGACTTGGAGAAAGCATATGATAAGGTGCCTAGAGAGGAGTTGTGGTATTGTATGAGGAAGTCAGGAGTGGCAGAGAAGTATGTAAGACTGATACAGAATATGTAAGAGGGTAGTGTGACAGTGGTGAAGTCTGCAGTGGTAGCGACAGATCCATTTAAGGTGGAGGTGGGATTACATCAAGGATCAGCTCTGAGCTCTTTTTTATTTGCAATGTTGATGGACAGGTTGACAGACGAGATCAGACAGGAGGCCCCATGGACTATGATGTTTGCACATGACATTGTGATTTGTAGTGAGAGTAAGGACCAGGTTGAGGAGACCCTGGAGAGGTGGAGATATGCTCTAGAGAGGAGAGGAATGAAGGTCAGCAGGACCAGGACAGAATATGTGTGTGTGAATGAGAGGGAGGATACAGGAATGGTAAGGATGCAGGGAGTAGAGTTGGCGAAGATGGATGAGTTTAAGTACTTGAGATCAACAGTTCAGAGTAATGGTGAGTGTGGAGGAGAGGTGAAGAAGAGAGTACAGGCAGGGTTGAATGGGTGGAGAAGAGTGTCAGGAGTGATTTGTGACAGACGGGTATCAGTAAGAGTGAAAGGGAAGGTCTACATGAGGGTAGTGAGACCATCTGTGTTGTATGGGTTGGAGATGGTGGCATTGACAAAAAGGCAGGAGTCAGAGCTGGAAGTGGCAGAGTTAAATATGTTAAGATCTGCACTGGGTGTGACAAGGATGGACAGGATTAGGAATCAGTATATTACAGGGTCAGCTCAGGTTGGACAGTTTGGAGACAAAGTCAGAGAGGCTACACTGCATTGGTTTGGACATGTGCTGAGGAGGGATGATGGGTATATTGGAAAAGGATGCTAAGGATGGAGCTGCCAGGTAAGAAGAAAAGAGGAAGGCCTAAGATAAGGTTTATGAACGTGGTGAAAGAGGACATGCAGGCAGTTGTTGTGACAGAGCAACATGCAGAGGACAGGAATAAATGGAAACAGATGATCCGCTGTGGCGACCCCTAACGCGAACAGCCAAAAGAGAAGAAGATCCTCAATTGTTAAGATAACTTTTTGGTTAAATAACAATCATAATGCCACATGGAAAGATATTCAGGGAGGTATTTGGTGTAAATCTAGTAATTTAATAAAATTACATCATACTAAAATAGCTACTAATAAATTTACTAAAATAGCTACTAATAAATTTCACTGGTTAGTAAAATACTATTTTATAGAAAATAAAACAAACCAGTTAATTCTTATTACATTATTACAATAATAACCTCCTTTAAACTTTTCATTTTCGGGAACCCTGAATATAAAGCATGCATTTTCTTTGTATTTCTAATTGTCTATACTCAAAATAGTTTTATTTATTTTATTTACTTCCAGTTTGATTACCGGAGAAGTCCACTGGGCCGAAATTACCCATTTTCAGTGGAGGCCCGGGGAGAAAAGCTCCAAGTTGCATAATACATTTACAATACAAGTGGTACATAGGTATAACAGATATATTATACAACAGTAAGAATTAACAAATTTGGAGTCATGGTATTTGAGTTTAGGGTTTTACAATTTCATTTAAGGAGCACTCTAATGTGTGGAGTTTGACAACAATGTATGTGTGAACATGAGTGGAGAGAGATAGATAACAGATAAAAGACAGAGAATACACTCTGCTTAGGCACAATTAAACATGGATGCTATTTACAAGGTTGAGTTGAGTCAGAGTAGCTATAAGTGTTTTAATACATTTCATTTAACAACTACTACTACATTTAAAGACAAAAAACTGTTATACTGGTATCAATTACTAGACAATGGGGAGTAACAAAATGTTGACATATTAATAAGTTTGAGTTAAGCAAAGATATGTGGTTAGAAATTCAAAACTGTAAATAATTAGTGGAACATAAGACTAATCTAATGCAACCAATAGTTAGAAATTCTTTCCCCACATTCCTTGATTTACTCCTTATTCTAGTGTACTAGAATATAACTGGAAAGGGACTTCTATCTAAAACATATAAGGTACTTAAAAAAACAACAGTATGTCACAGAGAGAGCTACTGGGATTATTTTAGACTTGTTAATAATAACTCCCCAGGTGAATATGATAAAAAACCAATACTCAGATCTTCCAAGTAATTTACTAAGGTAGAGCATATTCTCCTGGAAGTTCTTACACAGAATCTTTTATCACACCACATATAACTGAACTGATGTATAATAAAGGCACAATTGTATAAAACTTAAAACATACTGGGATAATATGAATTCTTTCTTACAGTCTGTTTCTAATGATAAATTTATGCTGACCAAATCTCTTATCTTATTTAGTACACCTATTGCCACTTGTGTCATGAAAATAAAATACCCTCTTTTACGGAAGAAAAGTCATCACCAAGAAAGTACAGTTGTGTACACCTACTATAAATGTAGATGTTCGAGTGTCTTCACTGTTGCAGTCATAACTGTAGGGTGCTCCTGCCGGCAGGCAGCCCGAGGTTGGCCAGAATCCCAAAGTCTGGGTCCGGCGTCGGCTGTATAAGCTAGTACCCTGACGTCAGTACGCTTTGGTACATAGCCCTCAGCCGACGCCATCTTCTCCAGCCTTTCTTGCCCTAGATGTCAGAAGTCCCCAACAAATCAAAAAATGAATCCAACAAGGAAACACAAATACACCACAAAAAAGGAAAAGAGAGAAAAACAGAGGGGATAGGAGGGAGAAACCCCCACTGCAACAGTGAAGACACTCGAACATCTACATTTATGGTAGGTGTACACAACTGTACTGTGTTCTTCGTGTTTCACTGTTGCAGTCATAACTGTAGGGTGGAATCCCAAAGCAGTGTAAAAGGGGAGGAGGCTTTAGATAGAAGAAGGGGAGGCAAGAATACCCTGCAAGACAGCAGAGGCAAAGCCTGCCCTGGACTTAGAAAACAAGGGGAGATTGTAGTGCTTGGAAAAAGTATGCACAGAACTCCAAGTGGCAGCTTCCAAGATATCCTTGGTAGGGACTCCTCTGAGGAAAGCTGTAGAAGTGGCAGCTGCTCTAGTAGAATGACTTCTAATGGTATCTGGAAACTGTTTCCCATGATGAGTGTAACAAAATCTGATTCCATAAGCAATCCATTTGGAAATAGTTTGTTTAGAAATAGGTTTTCCAAGAGAACTGGAGGCAAAGGAAACAAACAATTGGTTAGACTTTCTGAAATCTTTAGTCTTGTCCAGGTAAAATCGTAACTGTCTGTGCACATCTAATGAATGCAAAATCATTTCCCCTTTATTTTGAGGATTTGGAAAGAAAGTAGGAAGGTGAATTGTCTGATTCAAAGCCACTTTCGAAATCACCTTAGGCATAAAAGTAGGATTGGTCCTCAAGGATACTCTGTCCTGATGGAAAATAAGGTATGGTTCCACAGCCATGAGAGCTTGCAACTCTGAGACCCTTCTGGCAGAGGTCAATGCTAACAAAAGAACAGTCTTCCAGGATAGAAACTTAATATCTGAAGATGCAGCAGGCTCAAAAGGAGGCAAAGTAAGTTTTTCTAAAACATAATTAAGATCCCAGGCAGGGACAGGAGGGGTCCTTGGAGGCCGCAGATTTTTAGCCCCTCTCAAGAACTGCTTCACCAAAGGATGAGAAAAAACAGGAGGATCAGAACTGAAATGCGCAGAGATAGCAGAAGCATGAATCTTAATGGAAGAAAAGGAAAGTCCTTTAGATAAAAGTTCCGAAAGGTAAAGCAAAATAGAAGAGAGATCAGGTACCTGAGGATCAGAGCCTCGGTCCTGCATCCAAATAGAAAACCTCTTCCATTTAGAGGCATAGATTTCCTAGTGCTAGGCCGTCTAGCTTCCAAAAGAACATCCAAAACTTGTTTGGGAAGACTAGAGGGAATCAAATTCCTTTGAAGAGCCAAGCTGCCAGGCAAATGGTCTTGAGATTGGAATGTAGTAACTGACCCTGATGCTGGGACAGAAGCGAAGGGTTCAGTGGGAGAATCCAAGGAGGCCCCGAGAACAGGAGCTTTAAAGGTGGATACCAAAACTGTCGAGGCCAATTTGGAGCAATCAAGATGAGGAACCTGGGCTTGTCCTGTTTTATTTTCAGTAATACCCGAGGCAGTAGAGGAAGAGGAGGGAAGGCATATGCTGAAAGGCTTCTCCAGCTGAAGGACAGGGCATCCACTCTCCAAGCTGTTTTGTGGAAGGACCTGGTGCAAAAGCGAGGCAGCTGATGATTGAGATGGGATGCAAACAGATCTATCTGGGGACATCCCCAAACTGCAGTAATCCTGTTGAACAAGTTGGTGTCTAGCATCCATTCGTGAGGATCTGAAATGTTTCTGCTCAGGCTGTCTGCTAAGAGATTCTGTTTCCCTGGAATGAATTGAGCCTGGAGATGTAGATTCAAATTTAGAGCTGTGTCCCATAAAACCATAGCTAGTCTGCAAAGGGGGTATGAATGAGAACCCCCCTGCTTGTTGATGTACCACATGACCGTGGTGTTGTCTGTGCGAATTAGCAGAGGCCCGGGTTGTAAAAGGTTCTTGAAGGCTAGAAGGGCGTTTTGAACTGCCAACATTTCCTTCAGATTGATGTGCCAGTGAAGATGGTCCTTTGTCCAGGTTCCCTGCTGGCAATTATCTAGAAAGTGTGCTCCCCAAGCATAATCCGAGGCGTCCGTGGTTAGGATTTGAGTAGGTTGAGGAAGACGAAAAGGTTTTCCTTCGTTTAAAGTGCATGCCCTGGACCACCAGAGGAACTCCTTCTGAAGGCAGGGGATCAGAGGAATCAGAATATCCAGATCGTGGTAATGCTGTGACCATACACTTTTCAGATACCATTGAAGCTTTCTCATGTGAAGCCTTGCGTTTGGAATCAACAGAATGCAGGAAGCCATGTAGCCCAGAGCCTGCAGGAATTTCCTTGCAGTGAGCTGAGATAGAGTTGCCAAGGTGTTGAAAGTAGAAGCCAGCTGAGTTTGTTTTTCTGGAGTGAGGAAGGCCCTTTGTAAGGTTGTATTTAAGAGGGCTCCCAAGAATACCATTTGTTGAGAAGGGATCAAATGTGACTTTTTTATGTTCACTGAGAATCCCAGTAGGAGGAGAAGACGTTGAACAAAGTCCAGATGTTGAAGCAGAAGATCTTTGCTGTCTGCCTGAATAAGGCAGTCGTCCAAATAGGGGTAAATCTGGATCCCCTGAAGTCTGCAGTAAGCCACTACTGGTGCCAGGCACTTGGTGAAGACTCTGGGCGCAGTAGATAAACCAAAGGGCAGAACAGAGAATTGAAAGTGCCTCAAACCTGCCTTGAACCTGAGGAATTTCCTGCATTCTTGTCTGATGGGAATATGTAAATAGGCTTCCTTTAAGTCCAATGTCACCATCCAGGCGTCCT
Source organism: Protopterus annectens (assembly GCF_019279795.1). Lineage (NCBI taxonomy): Eukaryota > Metazoa > Chordata > Ceratodontiformes > Protopteridae > Protopterus > Protopterus annectens. Next base: position 261,774,573 of record NC_056735.1, on the reverse strand, counting down.
GAGAGAGCATAGGAATTAGCTGTTGCAGAGTAAGCATCTTGAACTTTGGAATTTCCAAAAAGGTGTTTAACACAGAAAGGTCCAGAATAGGTCTCCATGAGTTTTGTTTTCTGGGAACCAGAAACAGTCTTGAATAAAACCCTTTTCCCATTTCCGAGAGTGGAACAGGCTCTATGGCTCTCATGGCCAGAAGAGCATCCACTTGAGTTAAGGCCTCTGACCATTGAAGTTTTGGCAGATCTGGCCAACCGTGAGTCCTTGGCAAAGTGTGAAAGTGGAATTTGTAACCTTTTAAAATCACGTCCAATACCCATCTGTCCTGGGTAATATGAGTCCAATTTCTGTAAAAAAAGAGGCAGTTTTCCTCCGAGAGGGGCGTCCAGGTGAAGGGGTCCTGAAGCCCAACCGAGAGAGTCATTGAGTTTGCTTTCTTTGAGATTGGGATCTGTCTTCTCCCCTTCTAGGTGAAGAAGAAGTCCATTGTCTAGATCTGTAAGAGGCCTGCCCTTGACCACGACCTCTGGAGCGCCTATATCTTCCCCTTTGAGGCCTGTCAGACGTGGGAAAGGACCAATTTTTAGAGGGCCAATTCGTGGAAAATCTAGGAGGCTGAACTTGCAAGAAATCTTTTACAGTCTGCATAGACTTTGCCTTTTCTTCCATCTTTTTAATAACTTCCTCAGCCTTAGATCCAAAAAGAACATCTTGTTGAACAGGGGCATCTAATAACTTAGCCTTAACCTGTTCAGGTAAACTTTGTTCACGAAGCCAGGCATGCCTCCTAATAACAGTACCAGAGGCAGCAGCCCTGCAAGAAACATCCAAAGCATCAAAACCACAATGTAAGCTATGCTTGTTAACCTGTTCAGTAGCATGCAAAACATCCTGAAGTTCCTTATCCTCTGCACAAGCAGGAAGGGAAGCAAGCTTTTGCTTTAAAACAGACAAAAGAAATTGCTGATATTTAAACATATGAAACTGGCAATTTAAAGCCCTTACAGACAGGGTAGCAGAAGTATATACCTTTTTTCCCCACCTGTCTAAAGCACGAGAATCCTTCTCAGAGGGAATAGGATTTTTAGAAGTAGCAACCTTAGCAGCCTTAGAGCCCTGAGAAATAGTTTCAGGATCCATGAAGGGTTTTAAATAAAATAAATGAGAGTCAGGAACCCTATAAAATCTATCAGGCTTAGAAGGAGCAGGAGGCATGGAATCAGGATTCAAATTAGCCTCAGAAAAAGCATCATCTACAATGTCCAAAACAGGAGGGATAGCTAAAGGCCTATGCTGAGGAAGAAGAAGAAATTCTCTAAGCCTCTTCTTGGAAGCAGAATATTCCTGTCCTTCCAAATGAAAATGTTCCCTCATCTCATGCAAGGTTTCCCCAAAAGAAAAATCCTCAGGCGGAGAGACCGAGGGTAAAGAGTCCTCAGCATCCGAATCCTCATAAGGGGGAAAGGAATAGTCCTGATCTGAGGAAGAAACAGAAGATACAGAAGCCTGGTCAGAGGAATCCAGAGTAACATCCTGTCGAGGCCTTTTCTCAGGAGGGGGGTGAGAACCCCTAATCATTGTAAGCAAATCTTCAGCCATCCTCAATAATTGCTTTTGTGTCTTGGGAGTGGATTCAGAAGCAGCTTGAGCTGGAACTTTAGACTTAACAGGAGTCTTTGTCTTTGCCTTTGAAATAGTGATGTGAGTAGGCCTGAAAACCCCCTCAGAAGCCGGTACCTGCACAGCGGTTCCGGACCCATCTGAAGGAGCGACGTCCGAAGGTCCTGCAGCAGTTAAAATAGTGGGCCTTGATGGCTCCCCATGGGAGTCCGTATCAGCCATCGGTTCAGAAGTGGCGGACGACAGGGGCTGCAAAAGCGCCTCACTGACGACAGCTGAACCGGACGCTGGCTCCAGCTGCAACGAGTCCTGTTTGGACCTCGGAGGCCTGTCTTTGTCTTTGCGCTTCTTTGACTCCGGTAGTGTCCGGCGACATTCTATAATTGAAGCGCCTGCCAAAATAATTTAAAGCCCAATCGTACTGCGCTTGATAGTACGAGAGTTGAACCTGGCACAGAACCGACAACAAGAAACGCCGTGGTCAGGGCCTAAGCAAGGTAGACAGTAAGAGTGGAAATCTTTATGAGGTATTTGTTTCCCACACGCTATACAATTATTAACTTTTTCTGACATCGGAGGAACAAGAAAAAGATTCCCCAATGGGGTACTTAGCTTTGAGAAGAGAAGTAAGAACTTCGGACCGACAACAACCAAATACGCTGTTCGAAAATCGCCAACCAACGACTTGCGAGCTGCTTTCCACCGCACGGCAAGAAAGACTGGAGAAGATGGCGTCGGCTGAGGGCTATGTACCAAAGCGTACTGACGTCAGGGTACTAGCTTATACAGCCGACGCCGGACCCAGACTTTGGGATTCTGGCCGACCTCGGGCTGCCTGCCGGCAGGAGCACCCTACAGTTATGACTGCAACAGTGAAACACGAAGAACATCTGGAAGAATGAAACTACTCCTACTATGAAGGAATCTGTACACTTGGCAACTGAAGTTTGTCATCTTGAACTTATCATGATCAAGACAAGAACATCTAGAATTACCTCTTTTTTATAATATATGGTTGAAATTCAAAGAACTGTTGGATAAACAGAATTTAATAATTAACTAACTACTCCTCTTATCACATTTCATTTTCTGTTTAAAAAGCTTTATTTTTACACTAAACACCATTATAAATAGTTATTTTAGTTGTTTATTATTGTTCTTTTAGATATGCATATTTGTTTTACAATATTTCCCTTAACATATACTAATGCTTTTTGTTAAAATTTTCAATAAAAACAATTGAGAAAAAAGATAAAGTATTGGAGTTGAAGATACAACAATCTTCAGATCTGATACAGATTGTCCCAGAAGAATCGGATCCAAGGACTCTGAAGCCAAGGATCAGATTGAAGAAGGAGCCAAGATGGACAGAGCAGCACTGGTAAAGGTCTCCAGACCCGAAGGGGTAGGAGCTGGGAGAACACACATCTGAATCCATACCAAGAGAAACTTCCTCAATATTCTATCCATATCTGCTTCTGTTAGGCTCCTGGAAGAACAGGAACAGACCAGTGAAGGGGTCCTAGCATGGTGGCATTTCTCTAAAAAAGGAGATGGCAGCCGGGAATGAACAGAGTCCCGAGAGGATGCATACCTGGTACGAGGGTGTGGTTTTGGATCCGAGTGTGTCAGATCTGATGACATGGATCTCTTGTCAGAAGATGTCAGATTGAGGATTTAGTCTCTGGATCCAAAGAACCTGGATCTGATCACTTGGATACTTTAGGAGAATGTTCAAAAGTCAGGTCCGAATGAACACTTTCTGGACTCCTTATCAGATCTTTTGCAGGTCTGAGTTCTAGTTAAAATCTCAGAAAAAGCAGAAGGTAATAAATCTTTTAAGATCAGCTTATTTTTTTGATCCACTAAGACTCATGGGTTAAAGGCCTTAACAATTATCACATGATTCTTTTAAATGAACTGGACCTAAGCAAAGCACACTTGAATCATGTTGGTCTGAAAATGGAATCTTATGCCCACAGTCCTTAGATTTTTTAAAGCCCAAAGGTTTTTCAGCCATTGTTAAGCAAGGAAAAGAACTAGCAAGAGCAATAATAAAAAAAAATAAAAAAAGTTTTTTTTTTTTTTATTTTAAGAAAGAAACAAAGAAAGGAAGACAGTGAAAGGAAAGGGAATTACCAACAATGGTAATCACAAATACCACAAAGGTATAGGACAGGAAAAACTACCAACTATGGTAAACAAGGAATACACCGATAAGTCTATAAAGGATAAGGAACAAAAATACAATATAACTGGAAAAAGAGAAATACCTATATCACTCACAATACTACACTAAAGCTTGAGAGCTATCAGTGACCACGTCCATAAGCGAAGGCGGCAAACGAGATCTGAGGTATGGTAGGGTGTGACAATGAGAGGTATTGCCAGCTATGCCAGGAGAAGTAGGGCAGTGGATGTGTAACGTGGCAGCAGAGCTAGCTGGAATTTTGTAAAGAATTATATGTCAATTGTACATCAAACTGATTTTTATAGATGTTTGGTATTTGTAAAGCTGCTAGTGTTAAAAATGCACCAACAGCATGCCCTACTGGACATAAAAAAGAAACATACACGTATTATTGTAACCGTTTTTACGTCTTTAACAGAAGATACTGGAAGAGAAGAAGTTACTCTCAATCTACCTTTGAAAATAGTTTGAAATTAAATTACCTGGCTTAGGCCATAAAGATTGTATCTTAGAGTTCTCAATGCAGCCAGAGACAAAAAGTCTGAACTACAAAACTTTCTGCATTGTCTTTGTGGTGAACTAATTGCTACTCTGGAAGGGTGGAGCTTTGAAATTGTTTTATGACTTCCAGGAGCTGCAGCAGGTCTTACCAAGGCTCTCTGTATGTGTATTATTGATACCTATGTGCTAAATCCTGACAGCTTCTAGTCAAGAGGGGGTAGCATGGGAACAAGAAGTCAGACGACCAGATGTACATGATGTCATTCTGTAATCCATCACTAAAAATTATACTTGAATACTATGTGAAACTGAAGTCTCACTGCAGTCTGTGTTTGGAACTTGCAGAGAAGGACCCTTCACCTACTTCATAATGCCTTGCTCTAGTAAGTGACCAGGGAATAGTAATTCTTTAGATCAGTCAGGAAAATCTAGTAAGATTAGTTAAGTACTGTTTTTCTGTATCTGTGTAAATCTATTAGCCTGTGTTATTTTAATATTTCCAGTGACTGAAACTCTGCTGTTTACTATAAACGGATATTAAGTATTTTCATGGTCTTTTATTATTTATTATTAAATATATTTAAACTTTTCATTGTGGTTGGTCTTTTAGAGAATATTTTAATCTCCGAGTACTTATTATATCTGGTGACAGCTCTGGCTGCTCCTGGAAGCCTTGCTGTTGGTCATACTACCATTTATATTAATATTAATTTCACTCAGTATAACTGGGTACCCCTGCAAGAGCCTTAAAGTAGCTGGCTTTGGAGTGTCTGGTGGCAGTGTAACTACCTTATAGTCTGGGCAAAAGGGGGCATAGCTAGTAAATCTGTGCCAGCCTTTCTCTGGTGTGTGTGTGTGTGTGTGTGTGTGTGTGTGTGTGTGTGTGTGTGTGTGTGTGTGTGTAAATCAAATCTCAAAGAGTGTGTGTGCGTCAGCTGTTTGGAGAAGGGACACAAAGTACTGGTTTCACAGAGAGGGTGCTGGAGAAACACACTTACCATAAATGTAGATGTTCGAGTGTACTCACTGTTGCAGTCATCATATTTGGGTTATCTGCCTGCAGGTATCGCTCAGCCGGCCTGAATATCAGAGTCTTCGGATTTCTGCGTCGGATGCTGTCTCTTCTTCCATGAAGTCAGTTCGTGAGGGGTAAAAAGCATGCAGCTGACACCATTACATCATTTTTTCTTGCCCCTGATGTCAAGTGCCCTCACAATAGGAAGCAATTACATGGTATGGTATACCCCCATCAAAAAGCAAATACACCAGAAAAAATAAATATAGCAAAACAAGAAGGAAAGGTAGAGCCAAGAGAAGTCAGGGGGCTGGAGGGAGGGTAACCAGGACTGCAACAGTGAATACATTCGAACATCTACATTTATGGTAAGTATACACAACTGTACTATGTTCTTCGTGTTTCACTGTTGCAGTCATCACATTTGGGTTGATTCCCAAAGCTAAGGAAGCGAGGAGGAAGTTAAAGAGCATTAGGGCCCGCCATTAAGCCCTGCAAGACTTCAGTGGCAAATCCAGCTCTGGATTTAGAAAAGATAGGCATGTGGTAATGCTTGGTGAAGGTATGTACAAAGCTCCAGGTAGCAGCTTCTAGGATGTCCCTGGTAGGGACTGCTCTGAGAAAAGCCGCAGAGGTAGCTGCAGCCCTAGTGGAATGTGATCTTATCCCCTGTGAGGTAGGTTTCCCATGGTGCTTGTAGCAGAAATGAATGCAATGGGCTATCCATTTGGAAATGGTTTGCTTTGAAATGGCCTTCCCCTCTGCCCCTGCAGCAAAGCCAACTAGCAGCTGTTCAGATTTTCTGAGAGGCATAGTCCTGTCCAAGTAAAATCTAAGTTGAATGTGCACGTCCAGAGAGTGCAGTATTCGTTCACCTTTGTTTTGTGGATTAGGGATAAAAATAGGTAAATGAATGGACTGATTTAGGGCCACACTAGACACCACCTTGGGCATAAAGGAAGGATTAGTCCTGAGGGAAACCCTGTCCGCATGGAATATAATGAAGGGTTCCACTGCCATGAGGGCCTGTAATTCATACACTCATCTTGCTGAAGTGATGGCTAGAAGGAAGACTGTTTTCCAAGGAAGGAATTTTAACTCTGCTGTTGCAGGTGGCTCAAAGGGGGGGGGGGGGGGGCAGTGAGCTTTTCCAATACAAAGTTAGGGTACCAGGCTGGAGTGGGAGCTGTCCTGGGGGGTCTTAAATTTTTGGCCCCTCTAAGGAATTGTTTTAGCAAGGGATAAGAGAAGAGGGGTGGCTCAGTATTATAATGTGCTGAAATGGCAAAGGCATGAATTTTAACTGACGAGAAGGATAGGCCCTTGTGGAGCATTTCTGTTAAGTACTGTAGTATATGAGGTAAGCTGGGCACCGTTGTGCCCATCCCCTGAGCCTGGCTCCAGGAACAGTATATTTTCCACTTTTCAGCATAGGATTTTCTAGTACTAGGCCTCCTTGCCTCCAGAATGACATCCAGCACCTGCTTACTGAGGGATGCTAGGGGAGAGCTCGAGGAATTAGCCAGGCTGCAAGGTTCAGGGTTTGAAGCTGAGGGTGCAGAACCTGGCCCGCCTGCAGCTGGGACAGCAGCAAGGGATCTGAGGCAGATGCCATGGTTGCAGCAGTGTCATACTACAAAAGAGGGGGTGCCAGTGCTGGCGTGGCCAGTCTGGTGCAATCAGTACTGTCCTTGGCTTGTCCTGTTTGATCTTTAGTAGAACCTTCGAGAGGAGAGGCAAAGGGGGAAAGGCATAAACCGAGAGGCTTTCCCGGGTAAATGACAGGGCATCCACTTTCCAAGCTTGATTGTGGGGAGTTCTTGTGCAGAATTTGTTCAATTGGTAGTTCTGAGGAAAGGCAAACAGGTCTACCTCTGCAGTCCTCCATCTGTTCCTCAAGAGGTTGAATATTTTGGGTTCTAGTTTCCATTCGTGTGGGTCCATGAGATTTCTGCTTATGTCGTCTGCCAGTGAATTTAGTTTACCTGGCAGCAATTGAACTTGTAGGTGTACTTGGAAGCTCAAGGCTGTGTTCCACAGAGCCATGACTAGTCTGCAGAGAGGGTACGAGTGGGTTCCCCCCTGCTTGTTTATGTACCACATAACTGTGGTGTTGTCTGTCTTTACCAGTAGTTGTCCTGGAAACATACGGTCTTTGAAGGCTGTCAGAGCATTCTGTACAGCTAACATTTATTTTTGATTGATATGCAGGTGCATCTGCCTCGGGTTCCATTTGCCCTGAATGCACTGCCCCGCCATGTGAGCCCCCCATGCATAGTCTGATGCATCTGTTAGGGTTTGGGTGGCAGGGGGTAGAGTGAGAGGGAGTCCCCTTCTTGTGGTAGCTGGCCTCTGCCCACCAAAGGAACTGTCTTCATACAAGGAATGATAGAAATCATTGTTTCCAGGTCATGAGAATGTTGACACCATAGGCTTTTTAGATACCATTGGAGTTTCCTCATATGCAGTCTTGCATATGGAATTAGTAGAATGCAAGAGTCCATGAACCCCAGGGCTTGCAGTATTTTCCTTGCAGATAGCTGGGGTTTTGTGGCCAACAGTTTGAAGTAGGTTGTCAAATAAACTTGTTTCTCCGGAGTGAGGAATGCCATCTGGGAAGTTGTGTTCAAGCTTGCTCCCAGGACTACAATCTGTTGGCAGTGTACTAGGTGATAATTCTTTTCATTGATGGTGTACCCCAGTGAGGTTAGAAGTTTCTTTATGAATGCCAGGTGTTGTAATAGCAAGTCCTGGCTTTCTGCCTGAATCAGACAATCGTCCAAGTATGGGTAAATCTGAATATTTCTCTGCCTGCAAAATGCAATGGCTGGAGCTAGACACTTTGTGAATACCCTGGGTGCAGTAGATAAGCCAAAGGGAAGTGCAGAGAACTGATAGTGCATGGAGCCTGCCCTGAAGCATAGGTATTTCCTGCAAGATTCCCTTAGGATGTGCAGGTAAGCTTTCTTTAAGTCTAGGCTTGCCAGGCAGGCATCCTTGGCTAACATAGGAAGAAGCTGTTGAAAAGTTAGCATTTTGAATTTTGGAACTACCAGAAAGGTGTTGAGAATAGAGAGGTCCAGGACAGGACACAAGGAGTTGTCTTTTCTGGGTACCAGAAAAAGTCTTGAATAAAAACCTTGTCCCCTTTGTTCTGCTGGGACAGGTTGAATAGCCCTGATACTGAGAAGAGAGAGAAAGTACAGTTGTGTACCTACCATAAATGTAGATGTTCGAGTGTATTCACTGTTGCAGTCATTACAATTGGGTTATCCTGCTGGCAGGCTACCCGCAGTCAGCCTGAATTTCAAAGTCTAGGTCCGGCGTCGGTTGCTGTTGCCTCCTCCCTAACGTCAGTGCGCCAGGGGTATAAAAGATGCAGCCGACGCCATTTTCTTCACTTTTTCTTGCCCCAGATGTCAGGTGCCCCCAAAAGGGTAGGCTAAAAATATGTCTATAAAGCATGCATGCACCAAGTAACACGTTTCCTTCATCTACAAGCAAATACACCACATAGGTTGTATAGACTAGAGAAGTACAGATAAGGTACAGCAAAGATAAGGGGGATGGTGGGTGGGTCACCTGGACTGCAATAGTGAATACACTCAAACATCTACATTTACGGTAGGTACACAACTGTACTATGTTCATCGTGTTTCACTGTTGCAGTCATTACAATTGGGTTGAATCCCAAAGCTAAGGTTGGGAGGCTTGAACTAAACAGAATTAGGAGAGGCTATGAGGCCCTGCAGGACAGCGGTGGCAAAGCCTGCCCTGGATTTGGAGTAGAGTGGTAAGTGGTAGTGCTTTGTAAAAGTGTGCACTGAACTCCAGGTTGCAGCCTCTAAAATGTGTTTGGTTGGCACTCCTCTGAGGAAGACTGCTGAAGTGGCTGCTGCTCTGGTTGAATGTGGCATAATGCCCTTAAGCACTGATTTGCCATGTTGAGAATAGCATAAACGAATGCAGTGACCTATCCACTTTGAAATAGTCTGCTTTGAGATAGCCTTTCCTTGTGATCCTGCAGCATATGCTACCAGTAATAGCTCAGTCTTTCTGAAAGCTTTGGTTCTGTCCAAGTAGAAGCGCAGTTGTCTGTGTATGTCCAAAGAATGCAGAAGTTTCTTACCCTTATTCTCTGGGTTTGGATAAAAGGTAGGCAAATTAATAGTTTGGTTGAGGGCCACAATGGACACTACCTTAGGCATAAATGTGGGGTTTGTCCTTAGAGAAACGCTATCTGGATGGAAAATGATAAAAGGTTCCACAGCCATGAGTGCCTGTAGCTCTGTGACTCGTCTTGCAGAGGTTATTGCTACGAGCAGAGCTGTTTTCCATGATAAAAATTTTATATCAGCTGTAGCGGCTGGCTCAAAAGGAGGCAGAGTGAGTTTTTCCAAGACATAATTGAGGTCCCATGCAGGCATTGGTTATCTCATTGGAGGCTGTAAGTTTTTGGCTCCTCTGAGGTACTGCGTTAATAAAGGATGAGAAAAAATAGGTGGCTCTGTATTGTAATGAGCTGAAATGGCAGAGGCATGAATCTTAATTGACGAAAAGGATAGGCCTTTGTCCAGCATCTCAGTTAAGTATTGCAAAATCTGAGGGATATTTGGAACAATCATGTCAATTCCTTGTGCCTGGTTCCAAGCACAGAATCTCTTCCATTTTTCTGCATAAGATTTTCTGGTACTGGGCCTCCTGGCCTCCAAGATAACATTCATCACCGCTTTAGAGAGAGATGTGTTTTGAAAAGCTACATTATCTGCCATGCTGCCAGATTTAAGGCCCTGAGTTGGCTGTGCAGGATCTGATTGTTTTTTTGGGTCAGTAAGTGAGGAATTTGAGGTAATGTCCATGCTGGGCATAGAGTCAAGTTCCTTAGGATTGTGTACCAGTGCTGGCGGGGCCAGAATGGGGCAATCAGTACCATTTTTGGCTTCTCTTGTCTGGCCTTTAGGAGTACCTTGGGGAGGAGAGGCAGTGGGGGAAAGGCATATACGGTTAAGTTTTTCCAAATGAAAGATAGAGCATCCACTTTCCATGCTTGCTTGTGATAAGTCCTTGTGCAGAATCTCTGTAGTTGGCAGTTGTGAGGGGAGGCAAACAGAGCTATGTCCGGGCATCCCCAATTCCTTGTTATCATTTTGAAGACTTGTGGATCCAATTTCAACTCGTGGGGATCCATGAAGTTTCTTCTTAGTTCGTCTGCCAGAGTATTTATCTTTCCTGGCAGGAATTGTGCTTGCAGATGTACCTGGAAAGTAAATGCTGTGTCCCACAAAGTCATGGCTAGTCTGCAAAGGGGGTAGGAATGTGTGCCTCCCTGCTTGTTTATGTACCACATGACTGTAGTATTGTCCGTCTTTATCAGTAGTTGTCCTGAATGAAGTAGGTCCTTGAAGGCTGTCACGGCATTTTGAACAGCTAGCATCTCTTTTTTATTGATATGTAGATGCATATGGATTGCGGACCATGAGCCCTGAATACATCTTCCTGCCATGTGGGCCCCCCAGGCATAATCTGATGCATCTGTTGTCAATGTCTGCCTGGCTGGGGGTATAATGAATGGCTGCCCCTTGTTGTGGTAACAGGTCTTTGCCCACCATCGAAACTCCTGTTGTAGGCAGGGAATGAGAGTAATTATTGTTTCCAGGCTGTGGCAATGTTGAGTCCAAACACTTTTTAGATACCATTGTAGTTTCCTCATATGCAGTCTTGCATATGGAATTAGCAGAATGCAGGATGCCATGAAGCCCAAAGCCTGCAGAATTTTTCTTGCAGTTAACTGGGTGTTTGTTGCCAATTTTTTGAAATAAGTAGTCAGTTGTCTTTGTTTGTCTGGCATGAGATAAGCCATCTGGGCAGTTGTATTTAAGCTTGCACCCAGGAATATTATCTCTTGAGAGGGTACAAGTTTTGATTTCTTTTTGTTTACTACGTACCCTAGGCATGTTAATAATCTTTTTACAAACGCCAGATGCTGTAGTAGTATGTCCTTGTTCTCTGCTTGAATAAGGCAGTCGTCCAAGTAAGAATATATTTGTATTCCTCTTTGTCTGCAAAATGCAATTACTGGTGCCAGGCATTTTGTGAAGACCCTGGGCGCAGTAGATAAGCCAAAGGGCAGTGCAGAGAATTGGTAGTGCATTGAGCCAGCTATGAATCTGAGGTATCTTCTGCATGATTGTCTGATTGGGACATGCAGGTATGCCTCTTTTAGGTCTAAAGTTACAAGCTAAGCCTTCTTGCCCAGCATGGGCAGAAGCTGCTGCAGAGTCAACATTTTGAATTATGGAATATCCAGGTATGTGTTTAGAATATATAAGTCCAGTATTGGCCTCCAGGCTTTGTCCTTCCTGGGCACCAAGAAAAGTCTTGAGTAAAATCCTTGTCCCTGCTCTTGCTGTGGTACTTGCTGAATGGCCCTCATGTCCATGAGGGATGAAACTTGTTTTTGTGCCTCTGCCCATTGATTTTTTGGCAGGTCTGGCATACCGTTTGCACTTGGCAGGGTGTGAAAGTGGAACCTGTAACCTTGTGACACTATATTCAAGACCCATTTGTCCTGGGTGATTAGGTGTCAGTTTTGAGAAAAAAGTGCTAGTTTTCCCCCTAAAGGAGCTGCCAGAAGATAAGTGCTTGGCACTGGCAGGGGGAAGTAATTGGGACTGCTTTCTGTATTGCTGTGACTTGTCTTCTCCGCTTTTGGAGGTAGAAGCACCCCATTGTTTAGACCTGTATGAGCCTTGGGGCTGGGATCTGCCTCTAGGGCGTCTGTATCTGCCTCTTTGTGGCCTGTCTGACACTGGAAAGGACCAATTCTTTGTAGGCCAGTGTCTGCTAAATCTTGGAGGCTGTACCTGTAAGAAATCCTTGACTGTTTGCATAGATTTGGCTTTGTCCTCCATTTTCTTCAACACCTCTTCTGCCTTAACACCAAACAAGGTATCATGCTGTAATGGAGCATCTAATAAGTTTGCTTTAACATGATCAGGCAGATTCTGTTCCTTTAACCAAGCATGCCTCCTAATGACAGAAGCCGTAACTGTGGCCCTGCAGGAGGCCTCCAGAGAATCAAAACCACATTGCAAAGTATGCTTTCCAACTTGTTCAGCCATATGCAATAAATCCTGCATTTCCTTGTTTTCTGCACATTCAGAGTTTAACAACATTTTCTGTTGAAGCAATGCCATGACATGTTGCTGATATTTGAGCATATGAAACTGACAGTTTAAGGCCCTTATAGCCAAGGTAGCAGATGTGTAAACCTTTTTTCCCCACCTATCCAGTGCCCTGGAATCTCTGTCAGAGGGTGTAGGGTTTTTTGCAGCAGAAGCCCTAACCCCTTTGGGACCCTGTGAAATAGTTTCTGGGTCTGCAGCAGGTTTTTGAAAAGGAATTTATGACAGTCAGGAACCTTGTAATATCTGTCAGGATTAACAGGAGCAGGGGGTAAGGAGTCAGGGATCAGACTAGACTCTGAAAACACATCGTCTACAATGTCTAACACAGGTGGAATGACTAGAGGTCTGTGTTGAGGTAGTAAAAGGAAGTCCCTGAGCCTCTTTTTAGATTCTGAAAAATCTTGGCTCTCCTAGTGGAAGTGCACCCTCATGGTATGCAAGGTTTCTCCAAAAGAGTAGTCCTCAGGAGGAGAAGCTGAAGGAATAGATTCTTCAGCATCAGAATCCTCATAGGGGGAAGAGAATATTCCTGATCAGAAGAGGAATCAGAAGAAATAGAAACTTGATCTGAAGATTCATAGTCTGTCTCTTGCCTAGGCCTTTTATCAGGAGGGGGATGGGAACCCCTGATGAAGGTAATCAAGTCTTCGGCCATTTTGAGCATCTGTTTTTTAGGCATGGAGGCCTGTCCACATGGCTCTTGAGTTTGTTTTTTTGTCTTTGAAGGTGCTTTAGTCTTTGTCTTTGAAGCTGAAGTCGGTTTAATGTATAGATGTTTAGGTCTGAATACACCCTCAGAAGCCTGTGCTTGCTCAGCGGCTCCGGACCCATCTGAAGGAATGGTGTCCGAGGCTCCAATACCTTGAGTTTCCAGTGGCATGGCCGACTCCACATGGGAGTCGGTAGCGGCCTGCGACTCTAAAGTAGCGGGTGTCAGGGGCTGCGAAAGCGCCTCACTGAGAACCGATGACTGGCTTAGGAGAAGCTTCGTTGGTTTTGGGCCTCGGTTGTCTATCTTTTTCTTTGGGTTTTTTGTGCACTCCGGTAGTCGGATGGCTATCCGACAACATTTCTGAATAATTAAATCTGCGTCCAAAATAGTTTATTGCAAAATCATACCGACGCTTAACAGTGCGTTGGTTAAATCTAGCACAAAACCGACAACCTGAAACTTTATGGTCAGGGCCTAGGCAAAGAATACAGTAAGAATGAAAGTCCTTATCAGGTATTTGCTTTCCACAAGAAATACAATTATTAACTTTTTATGACAAAGTTTCCCCAATGGGGTACTTAGCTTTAATGAAGACTTCAGATCTGAAATTCAAACACAAAAATCTCAGGAGTCGGCCGACCGGCACTTGCGAACTGCTTCTGCTTCGGGCACTGCGTGGCAAGAAAGACTGAAGAAAATGGCGTTGGCTGCATCTTTTATACCCCTGACAACCTGACGTCAGGGAAGGGGAGACAGCAACCGACGCAGGAACCAAGACTTTGGAATTCAGGCCGACTGAGGGCAACCTGCCAGCAGGATTACCCAAATGTAATGACTGCAACAGTGAAACATGAAGAACATCTGGCAATTTAAAGCCCTAATGGCCGGCTGTAGAATCTCTATCAGAAGGGGTAGGATTTTTTGGCAGCAGTAGCATTAATGCCTTTTGGTCCATGGGAAATGGTCTCTGGATCCGCAGAAGGATTCTTGAAGAGGAACTTGTGAGAGTCAGGTACTCTGTAGTACCTGTCAAGTTTTCCTGGAGCTGGATGTAAAGTGTCTGGGGTAAGGCTAGATTCCAAGAAAGCATGATCTACAATGTCCAGAACAGGTGGGACAGCTAAAGGCCTGTGTTGAGGCAGGAGTAAGAATTCCCCAAGTCTTTTTGGACTCAAGAGTAATCCTGGCTTTCCCAGCGGAAATGATTATGCAAGGTTTCACCGAAAGAAAGATTTTCTGGAGGGGAAGCAGAGGGAATGGAATCCTCTGCATCAGTATCCTCATAAGTAGATAAGGGCAAATCCTGGTAATCAGAAGGAAAGTACAGTTTTGTACCTACCATAAATGTAGATGTTCGAGTGCTAATACAGCTGCAGTCATAACAGATGGGTTCTCCTGCCATCAGGCGGGTCCTCGGTCGGCCAAATTCCAAGTCTTGGTCCGGCGTCAGTTGTCGTCAGTGCGACAGGGGTATAAAAGAACCAGTCAACGCCATTTTCTTCAGTTTTTCCTTGCCCCAGATGTCAGGTGCCCCCAGAAGGAAGGCAATACATAAATTTGTGTAATAAAGCAATGCCATATAATCAAAATAATACAGTGCAAGCAAATACATCAAGAATGAATACCCCAATCAGGTTGCGTGAGGAGGTGTTAGCCAATAGGCCTGTGCCAAGAGGGGAAGGAGGAAGGAAAACCTGGACTGCAGCTGTATTAGCACTCGAACATCTACATTTATGGTAGGTACAAAACTGTACTATGTTCATCGTGCATACAGCTGCAGTCATAACAGATGGGTAGAATCCCAAAGCTAAGAAAAGGGTGGTAGGCACTAGGTGGAATTAGGAGGAGCCAGAATGCCCTGCAAGACTGCAGTGGCAAAGCCCGCTCTAGATTTGGAGTATAATGGAAGGTGGTAGTGCTTGGAGAAGGTATGCACAGAACTCCAAGTGGCTGCTTCCAAAATATCTTTGGTAGGAACTCCTCTGAGAAAAGCTGCAGAGGTAGCCGTGGCCCTTGTGGAGTGAGATCTGATGCCTGTAGGTACAGGTTTGCCATGAAAAGAATAGCAAAAGCGTATGCAGTGGGCTATTCATTTTGAGATTGTCTGTTTGGAAATTGGCTTTCCTTGAGCTCCTATAGCATAGGACACAAAGAGCTGTTCTGATTTTCTGAAAGGCTTTGTTCTGTCCAAATAATAACGCAGTTGTCTGTCGATGTCCAAGGAATGTAGTAATCTCTCCCCTTTGTTTTGAGGATTAGGATAAAAGGTAGGTAAGTGTATAGCCTGATTCAAAGCTACCCTGGATACAACTTTTGGCATAAAGGACGGGTTGGTTCGTAAGGAAACTCTGTCCTGATGGAAGATGATAAATGGCTGCACAGCCATGAGAGCTTGTAGTTCCGATACCCTACGAGCTGAGGTAACAGCCAGAAGGAAAGCTGTTTTCCAGGACAAATATTGCAAATCTGATGAGGCAGCTGGCTCAAAAGGAGGCAAGGTCAGTTTTTCTAGAATGAAATTGAGATCCCAAGCAGGTATTGGTTGTTTCCTTGGGGGTTTTAGAATCTTAGCCCCTCTGAGGAACTGTCTTAAGAGGGGATGAGAGAATAAGAGTGGATCAGTGTTGTATTCTGCAGAAATGGCTGAGGCATGGATTTTGATGGAGGAGAATGAAAGTCTACTGCTTAGCAGCTCAGCTAGATACTGTAATATTTGAGGTAAATTCAGTTTTCCAGGATCCTGGCCCTTTTTCTCATTCCAGACACAAAACCGTTTCCATTTTGCGGAGTAAGCTTTTCTAGTAGACGGCCTTCTGGCCTCCAAAATGACATCCTGCACCTCCTTGGAGAGTAGGGTCTGTTGTGATGCTAAGGAATCTTCCATGCAGCTAGATTGAGTGATTTTAGCTGACTGTGAAGAGTTTTGAAGTTGTGCTGAGTCAGAAGAAGAGGCATTAGAGGCAGGGTCCATGGTGGGGAATGCGTCAGGCTCCTCAGGAGTGGGTACCAGTGTTGTCTTGGCCAGTCTGGAGCAATAAGAATCATCTTTGGTCTGTCTGCACTGGTTTTTAATAGAACTTTGGGCAGCAGAGGAAGAGGTGGGAAGGCATAAACTGTCATTGATGTCCAACTGAAAGAGAGAGCGTCCACTCTCCAGGCCTTTGGATGAAAAATCCTTGAGCAGAATTTTGTCAATTGGTGATTTTTGTGGGAGGCAAAGAGATCTATGTCTGGCCTTCCCCATGCTTGAATTATCTCTGTAAAAACTTGAGGATGCAACTTCCATTCGTGTGGATCTGTCATATTTCTGCTTAGGTTGTCTGCCAGCGTGTTTTCCTTGCCTGGCAAGTACTGTGCTTGTAGTTTGATTTGTAAGTCCAGGGCCATGTTCCAAAGTGACATGGCCAGTCTGCATATGGGGTATGAATGGGTTCCTCCCTGTTTGTTTGTGTACCACATTACTGTGGTGTTGTCCGTCCTTATCAATAGTTGACCTGGTTGCAGAAGGTCTTTGAAAGCTATAATAGCATTTATTACTGCTAGCATTTCCTTTTGATTGATGTGAAGGTAATTTTCTTTTTGGGACCATTTGCCCTGAATGCACCGATCTGTCATGTGCGCCCCCCAGGCGTAGTCCGAGGCGTTTGTTGTGATGACTTGATTTGCTTGAGGCTTGCTGAATGGGAGACCTGTGTTTGTTTGGCATGCTTGAGCCCACCACAGAAATTCCTTTTGAAGACATGGAATTAGTGGTATTATTGTTTCCAAACTGTGGCTGTGTTGAGACCATAGGTTTTTCAGGTACCACTGAAGTTTCCTCATATGCAGCTTTGCACATGGGATTAGTAAGATGCAAGATGCCATGAATCCCAGAGCCTGCAGGATTTTCCTTGCAGTCAGCCTGGTGCAATTTGCTAGTGTTCTGAAGTACTGAGTTAGTTGCCCCTGCTTCTCTGGCGTGAGGTAGGCCATCTGGGTGTTTGTATCCATGTTGGCACCCAGGAAAATTATTTTCCGAGAGGGTATTAGCTTTGATTTCTTTTTGTTGACTGTGTATCCCAGAGAATTCAACAACATTATTACATAGGCCAAATGTTTCAGAAGAATGTGCTTGCTGTCCGCTTGGATCAGGCAGTCATCCAAATAGGGGTATATTTGTATCCCTTGAAGTCTGCAGTAGGCAATTACTGATGCCAGGCATTTCGTGAATACTCTGGGTGCAGTAGATAAGCCAAAGGGCAATGCAGAGAATTGATAATGGGTTGAACCTGCAAGAAATCTGAGGTATCTTCTGCAATTTTGTCTGATTGGGACATGCAGGTATGCCTCCTTGAGGTCCAATGTTACCAGCCAAGACTCCTTACCCAGCATGGGAAGAAGCTGCTGTAGAGTGAGCATCTTGAATTTTGGTATGAGTAGAAATGTGTTTAGGATGGATAGGTCCAAAATAGGTCTCCAATCTTTTCCCTTCCTTGGTACCAGGAATAGTCTGGAATAAAAAACTTGACCTTTTTCGTGCGTAGGTACCTCTTGAATAGCTTTCATGTCTAGGAGATCTGAAATTTGTCTTTGTGCCTCTGCCCTTTGATTGTGTGGCAGGTTTGTCATGCCTCTCATTTTTGGAAGGGTGTGAAAATGGAATCTGTAGCCTCTGTTTATAATGTCCAGGTTTCCATTCGTCTTTTGTGACAATATGCCAATTTTTTGAAAATAATGCCAGTTTTCCGCTTAAGGGTGCTGCCATTTGAGTCTTGCTTGGCATGCAAAGGGGAAAGTCATTGGGCTTGCTTTCTGAATGGTTGCGAGTTATCCTCACCACCTCTTTGTGTAGGAGCGTGCCATTGTCTGCCTCTAAACGATCCTTGAGATTGCCCTCTGCCCCTCGGGCGCCTGTATCTACCTCTTTGGGGTCTGTCCGTGGCTGTAAAGGACCAATTTTTGGAAGGCCAATTTCTACTGAAACATGGGGGTTGTACCTGTAGAAAATCTTTCACTGTTTGCATTGATTTAGCCTTTTCCTCCATTTTCCTTAATACCTCCTCAGCATTAGCACCAAATAATACATCCTTTTGTAGAGGGGCATCTAGTAAGTTAGCTTTGACATGATCTGGTAAGGTTTGTTCCTTGAGCCAGGCATGTCTACATATGACTGATCCTGTAACAGCAGCTCTACATGAGGCCTCTAGAGCATCAAAACCACATTGTAAGGTATGTTTACCCACTTGTTCTGCACTATGCATCAAACCTGCAACTCCTTCAAGTCTGGTTGTTCAGGTTGTGACATTTTACTTCTCAATTGTGATAACAAAAACTGTTGGTACTTTAGCATATGGAACTGACAGTTTAATGCCCTCATGGTTAAGGTGGCCGAGGTATATACCTTTTTCCCCCCCCACCTTTCTAAGGATCTGGAATCTCTCTCAGAAGGTAATGGATTTTTAGCAGTGGAGGCCTTAATTCCCTTGGGGCCCTGTGAGATAGTTTCTGGGTCAGTAGCATGGCTTTTGTATAGAAATTGGTGTGAGTCAGGAACCCTGCAGTACCTGTCAGGCTTGACTGGGGCTGGAGGTAGAGAATCCGGGTTAAGGCAGGCCTCCGAGTACACATCATCTAGTATGTCCAAGACAGGAGGTATAGCCAGAGGCCTGTGCTGAGGTAGCAAGAGAAATTCCCTAAGCCTTTTCTTGGAATCTGAATAATCTTGGCCTTCCCAGTGGAAGTGTTCCCTTAAGGTATGCAAAGTTTCCCCAAATGAGTAATCCTCTGGGGGATACAGAGGAATGGACTCCTCTGCATCAGAGTCTTCAAAAGGGGAGTAAGAATGTTCCTGTTCATCAGAGTGCTCTGATATAATGGAGCCCTGATCAGAGAAGAGGGATTCTTCCTCCACTCCAGGCCTTTTGTCCGGGGGGGGGGGGGTTGAGAACCCCTGATAAGAGTAATTAAATCCTCAGCCATTTTAAGCATCTGTTTTTTAGGCATGGGGCCTGGAGATGGGCCCTGTGTAGCTTGTCTCTTGGAATGCAAGGCTGCTTTAGACTTAGTGAAAGCCTTGATGGAAAAGGAAGAGGAAGGTCTGAAGACACCTTGAGAGGAGGTAGACCTGTCCACATTTTGAGATCCACCGCCAAGAGTGGCTTTGGTATCTGTAGTCGGGGTGTGGGCTGAGGAGCCTGCGACCTCGGGCACAGGAGACACCGCCAATGAAGTGTCGTCGGTAGTCAGGGGCTGCGTAGGTGCCTCGCTGAGAACCGAACCACTTGTAGTCGGCTGTGGCATGGTGTCGGTAGAGGCCGCGGACCTCGTGTGTCGGTCCTTATCTTTGCGCTTTTTAGACAAAACTGGAGTCGGAGTATCCGACGACATAATATAGTTAAATTTTTTGCCAAAATAATGCTGGGCGAACTCCGCCCGACGCTTAATGGTGCGTTTGTTGAATGTATCACAAAAGCGACAGACTGAGACGTCGTGGTCTGGGCCTAAACAAGGAATACAGAGGGAATGGAAATCCTTATGCTGTATTTGCTTCCCACATGAAATACAATTATTAACTTTGTCTGACATCGGTCTGAGGCAAGAAAAGTTTCCCCAATGGGGTACTTAGCTTTCAAAAAGACTTTGGTTGCAAAATTTTCGTAATTTCAGGAGCTGGCCGACCGGCACTTACGAACTGCTTCTGCTTCGGGCACTGCGCGGCAAGAAAGACTGAAGAAAATGGCGTCAGCTGGTTCTTTTATACCTCTGTCGCACTGACATCAGGGAAGAAGCGACGACAACCGACGCCGGACCAAGACTTTGGAATTCGGCCGACCGAGGACCCGCCTGACGGCAGGAGAACCCATCTGTTATGACTGCAGCTGTATGCATGATGAACATCAGAAATATCTGATTCCTGATCAGAAGAATCAGAAAGAAAATCAGTTCTAGGTCTCTTAGAGGGGGAAGGCTGGCTTCCCCTAATTAAGGTAATAAGGGCTTCAGCAATTCTAAGCATTTGTTTTTGAGGCATATGGGCCTGAGCCTGTGGTTTGGTCGTAGGATTTCTAGGCCTAGAGCGAGTTTTTGGCCTGGATGAAAATGATGGTGTCGGTTTAATATGAATGTCTGTAGGCCTGAATACACCCTCAGAAGCCGGTGCCTGCACAACGGCTCCAGTCCCATCCAAGATAAGAGACATCCGCAGGTTCCATAGTAGAAGAAGCATCTCGCGGCATACCGGACTCTGAATGGGTCTCAGTAGAGGCCTGTGAATCTGAAATAGCAGGTAATCAGGGGCTGTGAAAGCAACTGACTGAGTACCGGATGACTGCCGACTAGCTTAACGGAAGCATCATCGGCAGTTTTGGACCTATGCGGTCTGTCTCTGTCTTTATCCTTACGATTTTTCGGAAGATCGGTAGTCAGATGGCTTAATGTAGCCATTTAGGAGTACACAGATCGAGTGCAAAAGTAATTGGCTGCAAAAATAGCCTGACGACGAATAGTTTGGGCATTGAACAAGGCACAAAACTGACAGCGAGGGACGTTGTGGTCTGGGCCTAAACAGGGGATGCAGTATGAATGAAAATCTCTATGAGGTATTTGCTTTCCACAGGTAAGACAATTGTTAACTTTTACTGTTTACTGACATTGCTTAGAGCAAGAAAAAGGATCCCAGCAGGGTACTTATCTTTTTTGAAGACTTCGGGTCTGAAACTCGAAAATGAAAATTTCAGGAAACGGACGACCGGCACTTGCGAACTACTTCTGCTTTGGGCACCGCACAGCAAGAAAGACTGATGTAATGGCATCGGCTGCATGTTTTGTACCCCTGACATCATGGAAGAAGCGACAGCATCTGACGCAAAAATCCGAAGTCTTTGGTATTCAGGCCGGCTGAGGGCTACCTGCAGGCAGATAACCCAAATATGATGACTGCAACAGTGAAACACGAAGAACATCTTGGCTTGGACACTCCGCTGAGGTCTCAATTCTATAGCTGTGACAGTGGGGAGTCTTACTGAGGAGCTGGAGGGAGACAGCTAGGGAAACCAAGACCCCAGATTGAGTGTGTTCCATGTGTGTTCTTAAGGGAAATTGTGCTTGATGCAGAGAGCTGCATCTGGAAATACTGTGTCGATCTATTTTTGTTCCAAGTGACCGTCCCTCTCCAGTGCCACTGGTGAGGATTCAGGCTCCTTGAATACTGGCCCACAGTGGGTACATCACATAGGAGACTACAGCATTATGGGTAAGGGAGGAGCTTGAGAGTTTCCAGTATTCCCTGAGCTGTACAAAATGACAGAGTCAGATATGAGGGTCGGATATGAACTCACCTGTTGAGGAATGAATGAAAATTGACATCATCAGATCTGAAGATACCAGTCTGTTCACTGAGAAAGAAACAAACAGCAGTTCTGATTTCCTGAATTCTTCTATCCTGTGTAGATAAAAAAGGTAGATGTCTATATACATCTAAACAACAAAGCATGTCCTCTCCTTTATTTGAAAAATTAGGGAAGAAGGCAAGCAAATGAATTGTTTAATAAATATTTGATTCAGTCGCTACTTTTGGTAAGTAGGATGGATTAGTCCGTAAAGTAACTTTGTCTTTGTGAAAAATAATGTAAGGGGATTTGGAAGATAGAACCTGGAGTTCAGAAATTCTGCTCGCAGACATAATAGCTATTAGGAATGCTGTTTTCCAAGACAAAAATTTTAAATCGGTTTTGGCTGATGGTTCAAAAGGTCGTTTGGTCAACCCTTGAAGTACAACTGTTAAATCCCAAGAAGGCAACGGATCTCTCATCGGAGGTCTAAGTAAGAAGGTGTCTTTTAGAAAAGTGTTGTACAGTTTGGAAGAAGCTAAAGATGAAGCTTTTTCTCCTGACTGAAAATTAGATACAGCTGATAACTGTACTCTGATTGTAGGAAAAACTAGCTCCTTACTGAAAAAGAGATGATAATAACTCCAGAACCAAAGTTATAGGAGCAGTGAAATCCTTTCCATTTTCTCTTGTAAATGTTTTCTGGGATGGTAACAGTATTTTCCAGACTGAGAAGGAAAGCCTGGGCTGTCTAGCTAGCAAAGGAATTGGAGAAACTATTAGTTTGAGGCCTGGGATGTTGGGATGCTCTATCCCAGATGGGTGTGAGAGAAGGTTTGGACTTCAGTCCAGTATCCATGGCAGATATCAAAGATGAGACCAAAGGAAGGGGAACCGCACTTGGCAAGGCCAAAAAGGAGCGATAAGGATAAATGAATTCTTCAACTGAAGCTCTTATCTTAAGAATTTTGGAATCAGAGGTAGCCGGGGATAGGCAAAAAATGAGACCAGAGGGCCAA
Source organism: Protopterus annectens (assembly GCF_019279795.1). Classification (NCBI taxonomy): domain Eukaryota; kingdom Metazoa; phylum Chordata; order Ceratodontiformes; family Protopteridae; genus Protopterus; species Protopterus annectens. Next base: position 261,752,028 of record NC_056735.1, on the reverse strand, counting down.
ATGTAAACTAGAACATCTCTCGTTGACTCCCCCCGAGGGGGGATTAGGGCAAAGAACTTGCTGCACATATTGTTGTGGGGAGGTGCAAAGAGATTGCAACAAGGTTGGCCGCAACAATGGAAAATCTTCTCCACTGCTGCCTGATTGACAGACCACTCAGGAGGCATCAAAATGGATCTGCAAGTTCGTCCACTAGTACATTGAATTTCCCTGGTATGTTCGCTGCCACAAAAACAAAGTTGGAGGAGATCACCCACTGTCACACTATCACTGCTTCTCGACAGAGGAGGTAAGAACGGGTTCCCCTCGTTTGTTGATGTACCAGACCACACACGTTGCTGCTTTGTATCACAATATTCCCTAGAAGAAGAACATCTTGAAAGGGCTGCAACGCTAGTAGGACCATTCTCATTTCTATGCAAATTGGCCTCTTGGGGGCACCATGTGCCTTGGACCACCCACTCCAAGAAATGCCCCCATCCCAATTTGGAGGCATCCATGGTTACCGTGGCTACTGGAGGAGACAGAACAAAGGGACGGCCTAGGTAAACTTCATCTGATTGAATCCACCAACAAAGATGATCCATGCATACTCGAGTGAATATGACTGGGGCGGACAGAGTGTGATGCAGAATAGACCATTGAACAGCTAAAGGCCATTGGAGAACACACATATAAAAATGAGCCATAGGAACTAAGGTTAACACCACTGCCATTGAACCTAGAGCCTTAAGGACAAGTCTGGCTAAAGGAGAAGGGTGAACAAGAATTTGCTGTACCTCAAACTTGATTGTGTCTATGCGATGTGTAAGAAGGGAGGCTATCTGACGTCCTGTGTTCAACTGGACCCCTATGAACTCAAGGCTCTGTACAGGCTGTAGATAAGATTTGGAGGTGTTGACTGAAATACCTAGTCTTTAACAAAGTTGGGACAAATAGTTCCTGGACTGTTCTAAGAGATGCCTGGTTGGGGAAGTGAGGAGGCAGTCATTTAGATATGGAAACACTCGGAATCCCATCAGTCTCAAGTGTGTTAATACCACTACCATACACTTGGTAAACACCCTACGGGCTGTGGTGAGACCAAAGGGCAAGGCTCTGAAAGTACATTTGTGTACACTTACCATAAATTAAGATGTTCGAGTGTATTCACTGTTGCAGTGATTACATTTGGGTAATCTGCTGGCAGGTTGCCCTCAGTCGGCCTGATTAACAAAGTCTTGGGTCCTGCATCGGTTGCTGTTCCTTCCTCCATGACGTCATGGGTATAAAACATGCAGCCGACGCCATTACATCAGTTTCTCTTGCCCCAGATGTCAGGTGCCCCCCTGATGGGGAGCAAAAAAACACAAAAACACAAAGTTATACCTCCAACCAAAAGCAAATACACCAAAAAGGCTTTTAAGCATAGAAAAGGAAAGGAGAGGTTTAGCCAGAAAAAACTAGGGGGCTGGAGGGAGGGTAACCAGGACTGCAACAGTGAATAAGCTCGAACATCTACATTTATGGTAAGTGTACACAACTGTACTATGTTCTTCGTGTTTCACTATTGCAGTCATTACATTTGGGTAGATTCCCACAGCTATGGTTGGGAGGAGGAGTTTATACAGCATTAGGGCCAGTTATAAGACCCTGCAAGACAGCAGTGGCAAAGCCAGCTCTGGATTTAGAGAAAATTGGTAAATGATAGTGCATGGTGAACGTATGTACAGAACTCCAGGTAGCAGCTTCTAGGATATCCCTGGTAGGAACACCTCTAAGAAAGGCTGCAGACGTAGCTGCAACCCTGGTGGAGTGAGATTTCATCCCCTGGGGGATAGGTTTTCCATGGTGCTTATAGCAGAAATGAATGCAATGGCTTATCCATTTAGAAATGGTTTGTTTTGAAATAGCCTTCCCCTCTGCGCCTGCAGCAAATGCTACCAGCAATTGTTCAGATTTTCTTCCAGATTTAGTCCTGTCCAGGTAGAATCTTAGTTGTCTGTGCACATCCAAGGAATGCAGAATCTGTTCCCCTTTGTTCTGTGGATTGGGGAAGAAGGTTGGCAAATGAATGGACTGATTAAGAGCCACACTGGAAACCACCTTGGGCATGAAGGATGGACTGGTCCTGAGAGATACCCTGTCCGCATGAAAGATGATGAAAGGCTCCACTGCCATAAGGGCCTGTAAATCAGAGATCCTTCTAGCTGAAGTGATTGCTAAAAGGAAGGCTGTTTTCCAAGAAAGAAATTTTAAGTCTGCAGTAGCAGCTGGCTCGAAAGGAGGTAGAGTGAGTTTCTCCAAAACAAAGTTAAGATCCCAGGCAGGGGTAGGAGCTCTCCTGGGTGGTCTCGAGATTTCTGCCCCTCTGAGATACTGCTTGAGCAGAGAATGAGAGAAGAGGGGTGGTTCTGTGTTATAGTGAGCTGAAATAGCTGAGGCGTGGATTTTAATAGAGGAAAAAAAAAGATAGGCTCTTGTGAAGCATCTCAGTTAAGTACTCCAAAATCTGAGGTAAATTGGGCGCTGCTGTGCTCATTCCTAAAGACTGGTTCCAGGCACAAATTTTTTTCCATTTGTCAGCATAAGATTTTATAGTACTAGGTCTCCTCGCCTCCAAGATGACATCCATCACAGGTTTGCTGAGGGATGATAAGGGTGAATTTAAGTGATTAGCCAGGCTGCAAGGTTCAATGTTGGAAGCTGAGGGTGCAGAATTTGGTTCTCCTGCTGAGACAGCAGGGAAGGGGTCTGAGGCAGGTGCCATGGAGATATTTGCAACACACTGCGCAGGAGGGGGTACCAGTGTTGGCGCGGCCAGTCTGGAGCAATCAAAATCATCCTTGGTTTGTCCTGTTTGAGTTTTAGGAGAACTTTGGAGAGCAGAGGCAGAGGGGGAAAGGCGTAGACTGATAGGTTTTTCCATTTGAAGGACACAGCATCCGCTTTCCAGGCTTGTTTGTGGGGAGTCCTTGTGCAAAACTTGTCCAACTGATAGGCCTGGGGGGAGGCAAATAGATCTATGTCTGGGCTCCCCCATTCACTTGTCAACATGCTATGTCTGGGCTCCCCCATTCACTTGTCAACATGTTGAAAATCAAGAAGTTATGTACTCACCATAACGTTTGATGTATGTAGTCCATCTCGCCTCACATTCTTACCCGTGGGTTCGGAGCCGAATATTGGCTCCAACTCGGCCGATTTTACTAGCTCGAAGTCTTTCATTGGCTGGGCTAAGCAGGTATCCCATGGTGCACTGCTCCATATCCCCAGATCTAGTTTGCTGTGAAACTCATTTGTACTCCATGCACACATCACATCTAGGTAAAGAATAAGCTAAGCAAGGGAACTCTGCAGATGACAACCTAACCTCCAAATCCTCCAGGAAGGGGGAAGGTGGGAGGGTAAGTAAGAATGTGAGGCAAGATGGACTACATACATCGAACATTATGGTGAGTACATAACTTCTTGATGTTATGTAGTCCCATCTCACCTACATTCTTACCCATGGGACAGCGTCCCTAGCACCTACATCCTGGGTGGCTCATAGGAAAATACTCCTGAGAACTGTGAAGCCAAAGGAAGACCTGCCCCTGGAGACCACATCCAATTTGTAATGAGAAACAAATGTGTGAGGAGAAGCCCAAATAGCTGCAGCACATATATAATCCATTGACAATCTGGCTTGATAGGCTGTGGATGTGGAAACAGCCCGAGTAGAGTGAGCCTTGACTGGAAATGGCAGATCTTTACCTCCTGCTTGATAGATGAAAGAGATACTAGATATCAATCTAGATAGTGTAACCCTGGAGACCGAAGAACCCATTCGGTTTTCCGAAAAGGAAACAAAAAGTTGGTAAGACTTCCGGATATCTTTTGTTCGGTGTAGATGGAAGCGTAATTGTCTATGTACATCCAACTGGTGAAATCTAAATTCTGTCTTGTTAGAAAAGTGGGGAAAGAAGACAGGCAGCTCAATGGACTGATTTAGGTTAGACACGGAAGCCACTTTAGGAAGGAACGAGGAGTTTGGTCTGAGAGAGACCCTGTCTTTATGGAAGATTAAATATGGAGGTTTGATAGAGAAGGCTTGAATTTCTGAAACTCGCCTTCCTGAAGTGATTGCTGTTAAGAAGGCTGTTTTCCAGGTCAAGAATTTCAATTCGCAGGTAGCTGCAGGCTCAAAAGGTGGTAAAGTAAGGGCTTGTAGAACAAAATTGAGATCCCAGGGCATGATAGGCTCAGACACCGTGGGACGGAGCAACAGAGTACTTTTCAGGAACGCCTTGCATAGTCTATGCGCCATGAGACTAGGCTCATTCGCTACGTGGAAATTAGAGATCACCGCCAGTTGAACTTTGATGGTGGCTGATGCGGAAACCTGATGGAAAAGCATAGATAAAAACTCCAGAACTGAAGCTATTGGAGCTATGTAAGGATCAATGCCTCTGGTATGTGCCCAGATAGAAAACCTTTTCCATTTACTAGAATAAATCTTCCTAGTGGATGGTTTATGAGAGGACGATAATATATGAATCACTTCTGGTGAGAAATTATGAAATCTGACTAACGATGGAAGTGGAGTAGCCAGGCTGTCAACCGGAGGGTCATCAGGGAGGGGTGGAACTGTCCCGACATATGTGTCAGTAAATCTGGTTGAGGGTTCAGAGTCCAAGGAGTACCCACAAAGAATTGTTGAAGAAAGGGGAACCAAACTTGGCGAGGCCAGTGTGGAGCAATCAGAATGATTCTGCTTCCCAAGGATTGCACTTTCTGAGTCACCTTTGACAGCAGGGGAAACGGAGGGAAAGCATAAAGCAGACCGGAGGGCCAATCGTGAACCAGAGCGTCCCTGGGTGACTCCCCCTGTGGGGGGATCAGCGTGAAGTAGTTGCTGCATTTCGCATTGAGGGGGCTGGCAAAAAGGTCGCAGCAAGGCTGACCTCATCTGCTGAAGATTCGCTCTGCAACCAGGCAATTCAGGGACCACTCGTAAAGCATCAGGATAGATCTGCTTAGCCAGTCCGCAATCACGTTGGACTTCCCTGGAATGTACGTTGCCACCAGAAACCGTTGGGAAGTTACCGCCCAATGCCACACTCGCATGGCCTCTCTGCACAGAGGGTAAGACCTGGTTCCCCCTTGCTTGTTTAGATACCACACTACTGACATGTTGTCTGAGTGTATCGCAATAGTCCCTAGAGGAAGAACACTCTGAAGTGCCTGCAACGCAAGTAGCACTGCTCTCATCTCTAGGACGTTTATATGCAGATGTAACTCGTGTTCTTGCCATGTGCCTTGGACTGCCCTGCCAAGATAATGCCCCCCCCCATCTGGGAGGCATCCGTGGTCACTGTGGCAACCAGAATGGGTGGAACGAAGGGCTTTCCCCCATCCAAATTGCTGGTGCACAGCCACCAACCGAGGTCCTGCTTGGACAGTGGAAGCCTTTGGAGAGACCATTGAACAAAGAGGAGCCATTGGAGAATTCTCATGTGTAATCTCACTAGAGGGACCAAGATGATTGTTGCTGCCATGGTCCCTAGGAGCTGGAGAACCCATCTTGCCTTCGCTTGTCTCAGGGGCATCAGCATGTGTATCTGTTGTTGTAATACTCTGATCCTTTCCTGCGGTAAAAATGCTCGCATTCAAATGGTGTCTAACTCTGCTCCTCTAAAGGTGACACGCTATAAGTGCAATAAGGCAGATTTTTCCCAATTTATTGTTATTCCCAACTGGTGACATAGATTGATGGTAGCATCTCTGGTTTGAACTAGTTGATGCCTGGTGGGAGCGGTAAGGAGCCAGTTGTCCAGATAAGGAAACACCTGGAATCCCTGACGTCTCACGTGAGCCATCACCACTGCCATACACTTGGTGAACACCCTGGGGGCTGTGGTGAGACCAAAGGGCAGGACTCGAAACTGGAAATGACTAGCTCCCAGCCGGAAGCGTAGGTGACTCCTGGATGCTCTGTCCATTTTCACATGGTAGTAAGCATCCTTGAGGTCAATGGAGCACATCCATACCTCCTCTCTCAACAATGGGAGAATCGATTGTAGTGTGACCATATGGAACTTGGACTTGTGTACATAGTTGTTCAGTTGGCTGACATTTAGTATGGCTCTCAGGTCCCCTGTTCTTTTCAGCACCAAAAAGAATCTTGAGTAAGTCCCTAATCCGATTTGGTCTGTGGGGACACGCTGGATGGCTCCTTTTTCTAGCAGCTGTGAGACCTCTGAGGCTGCTTGATCCCTTTGACTGGGTGGTATGTCTGGGATTTTTCTGATCGGCGGGAGTTCTGATGAGAATGGAATGAGACAACCTCCGGAAATTATCCGTAATACCCATCGGTCCTGGGTAATGCTTTCCCAGGCTTCCGGATATAAGGAAATTTGACCCCCGACTGACTCCGGATAAGCGCAGTCGGGCACACCCTCAGGAACAAGAGTATGGAGAGCCACGAAAGGAATCGTGGTCTCCCGAATTGCAGGGGCCCCCCCTCTGCTTCTGGGGCGACGTCTCCCTGAATAACCCCCCCCTCCCCTGCCTCTGGAGGGGGGTTCACCTTGTGAGGCAGGAAACCCCCCCCCCCCCCGCTGGGCCTTGCTCGCACCTGGTGAGGGTGTCTTTCACTTTGGTCCCAAACAAAGAGGAACCATCAAAGGGGGCGTCAGTGAAGGAAGACTTGAAGGCCTCTGCAAAGTGACACAGGCGCAGCCAGGCTTGCCTTCTAAGGGCGACCCCTGAGCTTGCTGCCCTACTCGCTCCCTTGGCTGCATACGAAATGACCCGCATGGATGAGTTAACAATGGAGTTGAGGGTAGAGACCTGGGCGTTAACCGTCTGAGCCACCGCCTCAGGAACGTTACCTGCAAGAGTATCTCCTAACTCTTTGAGGAGATCTCTCTGGAGCCAAGTGAAGTGAGACAGGTAATTCAGCGACCGTAATGTAAAGGTTGCTGACGAGAGGGTACGCTTCCCGTACCGATCCATGGTCCTAGACTCCTTGTTAGGAGGATGGATGGATGAGGAAGACTCTGCTACTTCCTTATGGGTGGCTGCTGCCACCACCATGGCATCTACAGGGACTCCTTTAGACAAAAACTCTTTGCCCTGGGGGGAGGAAAGAAACCTGTTGGGACGCCTGGGCATGGGCTCCACAGAATCAGGGTTCTCCCACACTCTTTGACAAATCAGGTCAAGGAGTTTGTCGAAGGGTGGAGACACCCAGGAGGTGGAGGGTTGAGCACCAAAAGCCTTAAGGAATACTGACTCCTCCTCGGAAGGGGCTTTGGAAGGCCAGTCACCTCTTTGTTTCAGTATCTCCAGGATATTGGAGAAGGAAACATCAGAGGATGACTTGGGGGGACCCCTCCGATTCCTCGAGGTCAGTATCAGAGGTGAGGGACTCATTGTGGGAGTCTCTGTGCTTCCTCTTGCACGTCTTCTTTCTGGGGGGCTCCTCAGGCACGAACTCTGAGGGACCCTCAGAAATTTGGGGACCACTCGTGGGGGTATCCCTAGGCCCTGGTGCTCTGATGTCCATGGATGGGTGGTGATCAGAAGCTCTCACCGGAGTGGTGGGGGACAGAGTGACCGACCCGCCTGATGTAGCTGACGATCTGGCCAGTGCAGTCCACATAGCCTCGAAGGCCGCCCCCCCCCCGCGAATCCGAGGAGCGACCAGTCTCCAAGGCCATGATGGGGGTCGGAGTTCCTCGAGCCGATGCACCGAGAGGGAGACTCGGAACCGAAATACGCCCCGAGATGTCCCCCTCGGGCCCGACCAAAGAATCCCGAGTCCCAAACCCCGAGCTGACGGGGTCAGAGTCGATGCCGGTACCGATGGAGCCGAATGGGGCATCGGAGCCAGCCTAGAAACATCACGTGGCGCAGAACACTCTGGCTCTGAAGACAGAGATGTGCTCAGAGGAGGAATGATCGAAGACGGGGTCAGGACGGGCTCCAGAGCCGACTGAGCCGGAGCCGAAAACAGTTTTGCCAAAACCGGTGACTGGAGGAGCCTCTGAACCACCCTATCAACATCCACATCCGAAAGGGTCCTGGGGGATTTGGAGGACAGGGATGGAGAATGTGATCTCCTCTCAGGAGAAGCTGGTCTGAGACTGGGCGATCGCCTCCTAGGAGGTTCCAATACGATTGGAGCCGACGCCGGTTCCGTCAATACTGATCCTTCCTGCGGCACCAAGGACAGTGGAGCCGAGGAGGTCGATGCAGTTTTAGAGATTTTCTCCGGGGGCTCCGATGAAGCTGACTGAGCTGGAGATCTCTTTTTTGACTTGCTAGATTTTGACTTACCACTGGAAGATGAATCCATAGCCTCTTCAAAAGAGGGTTTTAATAGTCCCTTTAAGATTAGCTTATTCTTTCTCCCATGGAGAACTCTAGGGCTAAACGCATGACAAAAACTGCAGGATTCCTGCAGATGGATGGCTCCTAAGCAGTAGACACAAATGGAATGCCCATCAGTAATGGACATTTTGTACACACATTTAGAGCACTTTTTAAAACCCGAAGGTATGTGCTCCTTGGTATCCTTAGACATCTTAACTACTGCGCCCACAATGCAAAACCAAGTCTGAAACAATACACAGGCGTTCACACTATAAAAGCGGGAACGACGCTAAAAGTAACCAACACTAAAACAATGATCAAACACACACCAACAATCTAGTACAAACTCTGAACAAAGGATTGAAAACCACAAGGAAAGGAAGCCGAAACCTCTAATTTAAACGGTCTGGAACGAACTCACACAGAAGGCAACAAAGGAGAACTAGGCCCTCTAACTGAAATGGGCTTAGCCCGAGGGAACAGTCAGTGGGATACCACACAACAATCACACAATCACAATTCTTGACAAACTAGACAAACTTAGACAATTAGCTATGAAAATAGCTTTTGATAAGAATCAAAACTTTTCTTAAGCCAAGAAAAAAAAGGGTACTTAGTCACAGCCAAGCGAGACCACATCCAAGCTACACGAGCGGCAAATGAGATCTGGGGATATGGAGCAGTGCACCATGGGATACCTGCTTAGCCCAGCCAATGAAAGACTTCGAGCTAGTAAAATCGGCCGAGTCGGAGCCAAACCCACGGGTAAGAATGTAGACGAGATAGGACTACATAACATCCGTGGTTCCAGTTTCCACTCATGTGGGTCCATGAGGTTTCTGCTAAGTCCGTCTGCCAGTGTATTCAATTTTCCTGGCAGGAATTGAGCTTGTAGATGCACTTGGTAGCTCATGGCTGTGTTCCACAATGCCATGGCTAGTCTGCAGAGGGGGTAGGAATGTGTACCCCCCTGCTTGTTTATGTACCACATAACCGTGGTGTTGTCTGTCTTTACCATTAATTGTCCTGGAAGAATGTAGTCCTTGAAGGCTGTCAGAGCATTCTGTACAGCTAACATTTCTTTCTGATTGATATGTAGGTGCATTTGATTTGGGTTCCATTTGCCCTGAATGCACTTCCCTGCTAGGTGAGCCCCCCCCCCCCCCTTGCATAGTCTGATGCATCTGTAGTTAGGGTTTGGGTGGCAGGGGGTAGTGTGAATGGTAGTCCCTTGTTTTGGTGGCAGGCTTCTGCCCATCATAGGAACTCTAGGCGTAGGCACGGTATGATAGAAATCATTGTTTCCAGGCTGTGACAATGTTGACTCCATAGACGTTTTAGATACCACTGTAGTTTCCTCATATGCAGTCTTGATTATGGAATTAAAAGAATGCAGGAGGTCATGAACCCCAAGGCTTGCAGTATTTGTCTTGCAGATAGCAGGGTTTTTGTGGCTACTTGTTTGAAGTAAGTTACCAAATTAATTTGCTTCTCTGGCGTGAGGAAAATCATCTGGGCAGCTGTATTCAAGCTTGCACCCAGGAATGTAATCTGTTTACAGGGTACCAGTTGTGATTTATTTTTGTTTATGGTGTACCCCAGACAAGTTAGAACCCTTTTTACAAACGCCAGATGATTTAGAAGTATGCCCTGGTTTTCTGCCTGAAATAGACAGTCGTTCAGGTATGGGTATATTTGAATATTTCTTTGCCTGCAAAATGCAATAACTGGAGCTAGGCACTTTGTGAATACCCTGGGCGCAATAGATAAGCCAAAGGGCAGTGCAGAGAAAGTACAGTTTTGTACCTACCATAAATGTAGATGTTTGAGTGTATGCACTGCTGCAGTCATTACACCTGGGTTATCCTGCCGTCAGGCGGTTCCCCAGTCTGCCTGAGTTCCAAAGTCTTGGTCCGGCGTCGGTTGCTGTCGCCTCTTCCCTGACATCAGTGCGACAGGGGTATATAAGATGCAGCCGACGCCATTTTCTTCAGTTTTTCTTGCCCCAGATGTCAGGTGCCTCTAAATAGGTAGGCAATTCCAATTACTAATAAAACATACATAATAAAAGCAAAAAACAACTTACAGTTACCAGCAAATACTCCCCATAGGTAGTAAGGGCAGAAGACATAGGTACGTACCAGCCAGTAAGAGGGGAAGGAGGGAGGGTAACCTGGACTGCAGCAGTGTATACACTCGAACATCTACATTTAGGGTAGGTATAAAACTGTACTATGTTCATCGTGTTACACTGCTGCAGTCATTACACTTGGGTAGAATCCCAAAGCTGAGGAAGGGTGGCTGGTTCTATAAGGCATTAGGGGTGGCTATAAGGCCCTGCAGCACTGCAGTGGTGAAGCCAGCTCTGGATTTAGAGTATAGAGGCAAATGGTAATGCTTGGTGAAGGTATGTACAGAACTCCAAGTTGCTGCTTTTAAAATATCCTTGGTAGGTACTCCCCTGAGGTAGGCTGTTGCCCTGGTGGAGTGAGATCTAATGCTGCTAGGTACAGGTTTTCCATGGTATGCGTAACAGAAACATATACAATGTCCTATCCACTTTGAAATAGTCTGTTTTGAAATGGCTTTTCCCTGTGCTCCTGCAGCATATGCTACCAATAATTGCTCAGATTTTCTGAAAGCTTTGGTTTTGTCCAAGTAGAAGTCTAACTGCCTGTGAATGTCCAAAGAGTGCAGTAGTCTCTCCCCTTTATTCTGTGGTTTAGGATAAAAAGTTGGCAGGTGAATAGTTTGGTTTAGAGCCACACTGGATACCACCTTTGGCATAAAAGTAGGGTTAGTTCTTAAAGACACCCTGTCCTGGTGGAAAATGAGGAAAGGTTCCACTGCCACTAGTGCCTGTAATTCTGAAACTCTTCGTGCTGATGTTATTGCCAGGAGCAGAGCAGTTTTCCAAGAGATATATTTTAATTCTGCTGTGTTGGCTGGCTCAAAAGGAGGTAAAGTTAGCTTCTCCAAAACAAAGTTGAGGTCCCAAGTTGGAGAAGGTGCTCTACGGGGCGGTTTTATGTTTGTAGCCTCTCTGAGGTACTGTATTAACAGAGGATTAGAGAAAATTAGTGGATCCGTATTGTAATGAGCAGAGATGGCAGAGGCGTGGATCTTGATGGATGAGAAGGAGAGTCCTTTGTCCAGCATCTCAATTAAGTATTGTAGTATCTGAGGAATGTTTGGGACAAGAGGGTCAAGGCCGTGAGCTTGGTTCCAGGCACAGAATCTCTTCCATTTATCCGAATAGGCTTTCCTGGTACTAGGCCTTCTGGCCTCCAGAATGACAGCCATAACAGCTTTGGAGAGAGGCATTGCTTGCTTGACTAAGGAATCCTCCATGCAGCTAGGTTTAAAGTCTTTAGCTGGCTGTGTAGTAATTGTTTGTTGTGCTGAGTTAGCAGATGTGGGATTTGAGGCAAAATCCGGGGTGGTCCTTGTGCTAAACTCCTTAAGATTGGGAGCCAGTGCTGACGAGGCCAGTCTGGTGCAATCAGGATCATCTTTGGCTCTTCCTGCCGGGCTTTTATGAGTACCTTTGGCAGGAGAGGTAGTGGTGGGAAAGCGTATACTTGTAGGTTGTCCCAGCTGAATGAGAGGGCATCCACTTTCCATACTTGTGGAAGGTAACTCCTTGTGCAGAATTTTTGTAGCTGGCAGTTTATTGGGGATGAAAACAGATCTATGTCCAAGCTCCACCATTTCTGTGTTATCATTCTGAATATTTGTGGATTCAACTCCCATTCGTGGGGATCCATGATGTTTCTGCTTAAGTTGTCTGCCAGTGTGTTTTTCTCTCCTGGCAGGAATTGTGCTTGCAGATGAACTTGAAGGTTTATAGCTGTGTTCCACAGGGTCATAGCCTGTCTGCATAGGGGGTAGGAGTGAGTGCCCCCTTGCTTGTTTATGTACCCCATAACTGTGGTGTTGTCTGTCTTTAGTAGTAATTGTCCTGGATGTAGCAGGTCCTTGAAAGCTATAAGCACATTTTGTACAGCTAGCATCTCTTTTTGATTGATGTGAAGATGCCTTTGTTCTGTGGGCCACGTGCCCTGAATACATTTCCCTGCCATGTGTGCTCCCCAGGTGTAATCCGATGCATCTGTTGTTAGTGTTTGCCTGGCTGTGGGTTGTGTAAAAGGCTGCCCCTTGTTGAGGTGACAAGCTTGAGCCCACCATTGAAACTCCTGCTGAAGGCAAGGGATTAGTGGTATAACTGTTTCTAAACTTTGACAGTGTTGAGACCATATATTCTTTAGGTACCATTGTAGTTTCCTCATATGCAGTCTAGCATATGGGATTAGTAGTATGCAGGATGCCATGTAACCCAAGGCCTGCAGAATTTTTCTTGCAGGGAGTTGGGTCTTTGTTGCCATCAATTGAAAGTATTGAGTCAGTTGTCCTTGTTTGTCTGGTGTGAGATAAGCCATCTGGGCCGTTGTGTTCAAGCTGGCGCCCAGGAGTATAATCTCTTGTGAGGGCACTAGTTTTGATTTATTTTCGTTTACTGTGTACCCCAGGCAACTTAACTTTTTTACAAACGCCAGATGCTTTAGAAGAATATCTTTGCTCTCTGCTTGAATCAGGCAGCCGTCCAGGTATGGATAAATTTGAATTCCTTTCTGTCTGCAAAATGCAATTACTGGTGCCAGGCACTTTGTGAAGACCCTGGGCGCAGTAGATAAGCCAAAGGGCAGTGCAGAGAATTGGTAGTGCATTGAACCTGCTATGAATCTGAGGTATCTTCTGCAATTTTCTCTGATAAGGACATGCAGGTATGTCTCTTTGAGGTCCAAAGTCACGAGCCAAGCTTTCTTGCCCAGCATGGGAAGAAGATACTGTAATGTCAACATTTTGAATTTCGGAACATCCAGGTAAGTGTTTAGAGATGAAAGATCCAGAATGGACCTCCAGGCTTTGTCCTTTCTGGGTACCAAAAAGAATCTTGAGTAAAATCCTTGCCCTTGCTCCTGTGATGGTACCTTTTGAATAGCTCTCATATCCATGAGTGCTGTAATTTGTTTTTGAGCCTCTGCCCATTGATTTGGTTGCAGATTTGGCATTCCTTTCAACCTTGGCAGAGTGTGAAAGTGGAACCTGTAACCTTGAAATACAATGTTGAGAACCCATTTGTCTTTGGTGATCATTTGCCAATTGTGGTAGAAGAGTGCCAGTTTTCCTCCCAAGGGGGCTGCCAAGAAGGATTTGTTTGGCAGCTGTAGTGGGAAGTCATTGGAGCTGCTTTTTATATGGTTGGGGTCTGTCTTCCTCTTCTTTCTGGCCTGATGTAACCCATTGTCGAGGCCTGTAAGGACCTTGTGTGTGACTTCTACCTCTTGGACGTCTTTATCTTCCCCTTTGAGGTCTGTCTGTAATTGGAAAGGACCAATTCTTAGTTGGCCAGTTTCTGCTACATCTAGGAGGCTGAACCTGTAAGAAATCCTTCACCGTGTGCATAGATTTTGCCTTATCCTCCATTTTCTTTAATACCTCTTCTGCCTTAACTCCAAATAACACATCCTGCTGCAAAGGTGCATCCAATAATTTTGCTTTAACATGATCTGGTAACGTATGTTCTTTTAACCAAGCATGTCTTCTAATGACAGAGCCTGTAACTGCTGCTCTGCAGGAGGCCTCTAGAGAATCAAAACCACATTGCAAAGTATGCTTTCCCACTTGTTCAGCTGCATGCAATAAATCCTGAATTTCCTTAAAATTAGGAGGATCTGATTCTGGAAGCATTTTTTGTTTTAACTGAGACAGTAAAAACTGCTGATATTTTAGCATGTGAAACTGGCAATTTAAGGCTCTCACTGTTAAAGTTACAGACGTATATACTTTCTTTCCCCATCTGTCTAATGCTCTAGAATCTCTGTCAGAGGGAAAGTACAGTTTTGTACCTACCATAAATGTAGATGTTCAAGTGCTAATACAGCTGCAGTAATCACAGATGGGTTTTCTGCCGTCAGGCAGGTCCTCGGTCGGCCGAATTCCAAAGTCTAGGTCCTGCGTCGGTTGTTGTCGCTTTCTTTCCTGACGTCAGTGAGGCAGGGGTATATAAGACACAGCCGACGCCATTTTCTTCAGTCTTTCTTGCCCCAGATGTCAGGTGCCCCCAGAAGGAAGGCAATACATAAATTATATTTATATACATGAAATGCAATATAATCAAAAATCAGTAGTTGCAAGCAAATATACCATAGAAGGATAACCCAATCAGGTTGTATGAAGAGGGGTTAGGCCCTAGGCCTTTACCAAGAGGGGAAGGAGGAGGGAAAACTGTACTGCAGCTGTATTAGCACTCGAACATCTACATTTATGGTAGGTACAAAACTGTACTATGTTCATCGTGCATACAGCTGCAGTAATCACAGATGGGTAGAATCCCAAAGCTACGCACAGGGTGGTAGGCACTAGGTGGAACTGGGATGAGCCAGAATGCCCTGCAACGCAGCAGTGGCAAAGCCTGCTCTAGTTTTGGAATATAAAGGCAGGTGGTAGTGTTTTGTGAAGGTATGCACAGAACTCCAAGTGGCTGCCTCCAAAATATCTTTGGTAGGAACTCCTCTTAGGAAGGCTGTAGAGGTAGCTGTGGCCCTGGTGGAGTGGGATCTGATGCCTGTAGGGACAGATTTTCCATGATAGGAGTAACAAAACCGTATGCAGTGGCCTATCCATTTTGAAATTGTCTGTTTGGTAACTGGCTTCCCTTGAGCTCCTACAGCATAGGACACAAAAAGTTGTTCTGATTTCCTGAAAGGCTTTGTTCTGTCCAAATAATAACGTAGCTGTCTATGGATGTCTAAGGAGTGTAGCAGCCTTTCCCCTTTGTTTTGAGGATTGGGGTAAAAGGTAGGTAAGTGTATGGCTTGATTTAAAGCTACCCTGGATACCACTTTAGGCATAAATGACGGGTTGGTTCAAGGGAAACCCTGTCCTGATGGAAGATGAGAAAGGGCTGCACAGCCATGAGGGCTTGTAGTTCCAAAACCCTACGAGCTGAGGTAATGGCCAGAAGGAAAGCTGTTTTCCAGGACAAATATTGCAAATCTGTTGAGGCAGCTGGTTCAAAGGGAGGCAATGTTAATTTTTCTAGAATGTAATTAAGATCCCAGGCTGGTATTGGTTGTTTCCTTGGTGGTCTTATATTCTTAGCCCCTCTGGGGAACTGTCTTAAGAGTGGGTGAGAGAATAAGGGTGGATCCGTGTTGAATTCTGCAGAAATGGCTGAGGCATGGACTTTTATGGAGGAAAATGAAAGTCCACTGTTCAGCAGCTCAGCTAGATACTGTAATACCTGAGGCAAATTCAGTTTTCTAGGGTCCTGGCCTTTTTTCTCATTCCAAGAGCAAAAACGTTTCCATTTTGCGGAGTAAGCCTTTCTAGTAGATGGCCTTCTGGCCTCCAAAATGACATCCTGCACCTCTTTGGAGAGTAGGGTCTGTTGTGGTGTTAAGGAATTTTCCATGCAGCGAGATTGAGTGTTTTCAGCTGACTGTGAAGAGTTTTGTAGCTGTGCTGAGTCAGCAGAAGAGGCATTAGAGGTAGGGACCAGGGCGGAGTATGTGTTAGGCTCCTCAGGAGTGGGTACCAGTGTTGTCTTGGCCAGTCTGAAGCAATCAGTATCATCTTCGGTCTGTCTGCTCTTGCTTTCAAGAGCACCTTGGGCAGAAGAGGCAGAGGTGGGAAAGCGTAAACTGTCCATGCTGTCCAAATGAATGAAAGGGCGTCCACTCTCCAGGCCTTTGGATGAAAGGTCCTTGAACAAAACTTTTCCAATTGATGATTCCTGTGGGAGGCGAAGAGATCTATGTCTGGCCTCCCCCACGCTTGGATTATCTTTGTAAACACATGAGGATGCAACTTCCATTCGTGTGGATCTGTCATATTTCTGCTTAGATTGTCTGCCAGCGTGTTTTCCAAACCTGGCAGGTACTGTGCTTGAAGTTCGATTTGCCATTCCAGAGCCAAGTTCCAAAGTGTCATGGCTAGTCTGCACAGGGGGTATGAATGTGTTCCTCCTTGTTTGTTTATGTACAACATTACTGTGGTGTTGTCTGTTCTTATCAATAATTGTCCTTGATGCAGGAAGTCCTTGAAAGCTGTAATTGCATTTATCACTGCTAGCATTTCTTTTTGATTGATGTAAAGGTGCTTTTCCTTTTGGGATCATTTGCCCTGAATGCACCTGTCTGTCATGTGCGCCCCCCAGGCGTAATCTGAGGCGTCTGTTGTGATGACTTGATTTGCTTGAGGCTTGCAGAATGGGAGACCTGTGTTTGTTTGACATGCTTGGGCTCACCATAGAAATTCCTTTTGCAAACATGGAATTATTGGTATTATTGTTTCCAAACTGTGGCTGTGCTGAGACCAAAGTTTTTTTAGGTACCATTGAAGTTTCCTCATATGCAACTTTGCACATGGGATTAAAAGAATGCAAGATGCCATGAAGCCCAGAGCCTGCAGGATTTTCCTTGCAGTAAGCCTGGTAAATTTTGCTAGTATTTTGAAGTATTGAGTTAGTTGCCCCTGTTTTTCTTGCGTAAGATAAGCCATCTGGGTGTTTGTGTCCAAGTTGGCACCCAGGAAAGTTATTTTCTGAGATGGTGTTAGCCTGGATTTCTCTTTGTTGATTGTGTATCCCAGAGAATGCAGTAACCGTGTTACATAAGCCAGATGTTCCAGAAGTATGTGCTTGCTGTCCGCTTGGTTCAGGCAGTCGTCCAAATAAGGGTAAATTTGTATCCTTTGAAGTCTGCAGTAGGCAATTACTGATGCCAGGCATTTCGTGAATACTCTGGGCGCAGTCGATAAGCCAAAGGGCAATGCAGAGAATTGATAGTGTATTGAACCTGCAAGAAATTTGAGGTATCTTCTGCAGCTTTGTGTGATTGGGACATGCAGGTATGCCTCCTTGAGGTCCAATGTTACCAGCCAAAACTCCTTGCCCAGCATGGGAAGAAGCTGCTGTAATGTGAGCATCTTGAATTTTGGTACGAGTAGAAATGTGTTTAGGATGGATAAGTCCAAAATGGGTCTCCAGTCGGATCCTTTCCTTGGTACCAGAAATAGCCTGGAATAAAAACCTTGACCTTGCTCGTGAGTAGGTACCTCTTGAATAGCTTTCATGTCTATGAGCTTTGAAATTTGTAGTTGTGCCTCTGCCCTTTGATTGTGTGGCAGGTTTGACATGCCTCTCATTTTTGGAAGAGTATGAAAATGAAATCTGTAGCCTCTGTTTATAACGTCCAGGATCCATTTGTCTGTTGTGACAATATGCCAATTTCTTGTAAATAATGCCAGCTTTCCTCCCAAGGGTGCTGCCAGCTGAGACTTGCTTGGCATGGAAAGGAGGAAGTCATTGGGTTTGTTTCCTGTATTGTTGTGCACTGTCTTCGCCACCTCTTGGTGCTGGAGTTTGCCATTGCCTGCCTCTATATGATCCTTGTGATTGTCCTCTGCCCCTTGTGCGCCTGTATCTACCTCTTTGGGGCTTGTCCATGGCTGGAAAGGACCAGTTTTTAGAAGGCCAATTTCTGCTAAAACGTGGTGGTTGAACCTGTAGAAAAGCTTTTGACAGTTTGCATAGATTTGGCTTTTTCTTCCATTTTCCGTAGTATCTCCTCAGCATTAGTACCAAATAACACATCCTTTTGTAAAGGAGCATCTAATAGTTTAGCTTTCACATGAT
Organism: Protopterus annectens; assembly: GCF_019279795.1. Classification (NCBI taxonomy): domain Eukaryota; kingdom Metazoa; phylum Chordata; order Ceratodontiformes; family Protopteridae; genus Protopterus; species Protopterus annectens. Next base: position 261,733,988 of record NC_056735.1, on the reverse strand, counting down.
CAGGCAGGATTTGTTCCCTAAGCCAGGCATGTCTACGAATGACTGATCCTGTAACAGCAGCTCTACTTGAGGCCTCTAGGGCATCATAGCCACATTGTAAGGTGTGTTTACCCACTTGTTCTGCACTATGCATCATATCCTGCAACTCCTTCAAGTCTGGTTGTTCAGGTTGAGACATTTTATTTCTTAATTGTGATAACAGAAACTGCTGACATTTGAGCATATGAAACTGACAATTTAAGGCCCTCATGGCTAGGGTGGCCGAGGTATATACCTTTTTTCCCCACCTTTCTAAGGATCTTGACTCTCTTTCGGAAGGTAGTGGATTCTTAGCAGTAGAGGCCTTCATTCCCTTGGGGCCTTGAGAAATGGTTTCAGGGTCAGCATTATGGCTTTTGTAAAGAAATTGGTGAGAGTTAGGAACTCTGTAGTACCTATCAGGCTTGACTGGGGCAGGAGGCAGGGAATCCGGATTAAGGCAAGCCTCCGAATAAACATCATCAAGTATGTCCAAGACAGGAGGTATCGCCAGAGGTCTGTGTTGAGGTAAAGTACAGTTTTGTACCTACCATAAATGTAGATGTCCGATAGGAATGCATCTGCAGTCCTTACAAATGGGTTGTCCTGTCGTCAGGCAGCCCTTCGGTCGGCCGGATTCCAAAGTCTGGGTCCGGCTTAGGCTGGTGTCGCACTTCACCCGACGTCATCGCTGCAGTTTTTCGGGTATAAAGGCATCAGCCGACGCCATTTTCCTCAGTGTTTCTTGCCCCAGATGCCAGGTGCCCTCTTGGATGGCTAAATTTGGATAAATGCCAATGTTTCCAAATAGTAGAGAGCAAACACATAAAATAAGCATGTATGTACATATATACAAACAAATACACCATAAGAGATCCCCCCCAAGCTAGCTGAAGGATGGCAAATACCCTAGGAGTACCTCAGAGGGGAAGGTGGGTGGGTAATCCTGACTGCAGATGCATTCCTATCGGACGTCTACATTTATGGTAGGTACAAAACTGTACTATGTCCTTCAAGGATGCATCTGCAGTCCTTACAAATGGGTAGAATACCATAGCTAAACAAGGGGAGGAGGAAAAGAGTAGAGATTATGGTGTAGCTAGGATCCCTTGCAAAACAGCAGTGGCAAAACCTGCTCGGGATCTAGAGTATAAAGGTAAATTGTAATGCTTGGCAAATGTATGCACGGAGGTCCAAGTAGCAGCCTCTATAATGTCCTTGGTAGCCACTCCTCGTAAGAAAGCTGTGGTAGTGGCTGTAGCCCTTGTGGAGTGAGGCCTGATGTTCTCTGGAGTTTTTTTTCCATGGTAGGAGTAACAAAATCTAATGCAATTTCCAATCCATTTGGAGATTGTCTGTTTTGAAATTGGTTTTCCTTCCTTTCCTGTGGTATATGCTACCAGAAGCTGGTCAGTTTTTCTATTGGACTTAGTCCTGTCCAGGTAGTAGCGTAATTGTCTATGTACATCCAAGGTATGCAAGAGTCTTTCTCCCCTGTTCTGTGGATTTGGGAAGAATGTAGGTAGGTGGATAGCCTGATTTAATGACACTCTGGATACCACCTTAGGCATAAATGTAGGATTTGTTCTCATGAACACTCTATCTTGATGGAAGATCAGGAAGGGTTGCACTGCCATTAATGCCTGTAGTTCAGAGACCCTTCTTGCTGAAGTTATTGCCAGCAGGAAAGCAGTCTTCCAGGATAAGTATTGTAATTCTGCTGTTGCTGCTGGCTCGAAGGGGAAGTGTCAATTTTTCTAGCACAAAGTTCAAGTCCCATGCTGGCAATGGTGGTTTCCTGGGAGGTTTTACATTTTTAATTCCTCTCAGAAACTGTCTGAGCAGAGGATGAGAGAAGACAGGAGGATCCAAGCTGTATTCTGCTGAAATAGCTGATGCATGTATCTTGATGGAAGAATAGGACAGGCCTGTGTGGAAGAGCTCTGCCAAGTACTCCAGGATGTTGGCTATGTTTACCAGTGTCACATCTTCTCCCTTTGCAGTACTCCAAATGAGATATCTTTTCCATTTTGCTGCATAATTCTTTCTTGTTGAAGGTCTGCGAGCCTCCAGGATTATGTCTTTAACCCTTTGGGATAAATTTGGGTTAATTGCTGTTATGTAATGTTCCAGGCAGTTAGCTGCAGAGTTTTCAGGTTTGGATGCAGGATGTTGTAGTTGTTCTGTGTCAACAGTAATGGGATCAGGGTAGTGTCCATATTTGTTCCCGAGACATGCTCCTCAGCAATGGGTACCAATGTTGTCTTGGCCAGTCTGGAGCTATCAGAATGATCCTTGGACGGTCCTCTTTGATCTTCAGAAGCACCTTGTGCATCAAAGGAAGTGGTGGGAATGCGTATGCTGTCAGGTTTTTCCAAGTGAAAGATAGGGAGTCCACCTTCCAAGCAAGTGGGTGGTACGTCCTTGTGCAGAATTTCTTTAGCTGGTGATTGAGTGGGGATGCAAACAAGTCTATTTGTGGTAATCCCCATTCTCTTGTGATGGCTTTGAAGATGTCCGGATGTAGCATCCATTCGTGGGCATCTGTGGTAATTCTGCTTAATATGTCTGCTAGAATATTTTCTTTTCCCGGTACAAAAATTGCTTGTAACTGAATGTTGCAGCTCAGGGCCACATCCCATAGGTCCAGTGCCAGCCGGCACAGAGGATATGAATGTGTGCCTCCCTGTTTGTTGATGTACCACATAACTGTGGTGTTGTCTGTCCTTATCATCAACTGACCTTCTTGGAGAAATGGTCTGAATGACTGGATTGCCAATTTTACTGCCAGCATTTCCTTTAGATTTATGAGTAGGCGCAGCTGGTCTTGAGTCCATAAGCCTTGTATGCACTTGTCCAGCATGTGTGCCCCCCAACCGAGGTCTGAGGCATCTGTCGTGATGGTTTGGCTTGGTTGACTGTTGCAGAAGGGCAATCCTGTGTTTGATTGACAGGCCTGAGCCCACCATAGGAACTCTTGCTTCAGGCATGGGATTATTGGAATTTTGGTTTCTAGGCTGTGCTTGTGTTGGGACCACAAATTCTTTAGGTACCACTGTAGCTTTCTCATATGCAATCTGGCATGAGGGACCAGAATTATGCAGGATGCCATGAAGCCTAGAGCTTGCAGTACTTTCCTTGCAGTTAGATGGTTCTGCTTTGTTAATGCCAAGAAGTAGAGAGGTAGTTGCTCTTTCTTTTCTGCAGTTAGGAATGCCATTTGTTTTGATGTGTCCAGCTCTGCACCCAGAAAGGTTATTCTTTGGGATGGAATCAGCCTTGACTTTTTTATATTGACTGTATATCCCAAGGCTTGCAGCAGGTAAATGACTCTTTGTAAGTCTTCTGTTAGCTTGCTTTTGTTGTCCGCTTGTATCAGGCAGTCGTCCAGGTAGGGATAAATTTGGATCCCTGAAGTCTGCAATGAGCAATTACTGATGCCAGGCATTTCGTGAACACTCTGGGCGCAGTAGATAAGCCAAAGGGCAATGCTGAGAATTGATAATGCTCTGATCCTGCAAGAAATCTGAGGTATCTTCTGCAAATTGGTCGTATGGGGACGTGCAGGTATGCCTCCTTGAGATCTAGAGTTACCAGCCAAGACTCCTTGCCCAGCATGGGAAGAAGCTGCTGTAGGGTCAGCATTTTGAATTTTGGAACAATGAGGAATGTGTTTAAAGCAGACAGGTCTAGAATGGGTCTCCATTTGTTTTCTTTTCTTGGTACCAGGAAGAGTCTGGAGTAAAATCTCTTGCCTTGCTCCATAGATGGTACCTTTTCCACAGCTCTCATTCTTAATAGCTGAGATATTTGCTTTAGAGCTTCTGCCCTTTGAGTAGGTGGTAGGTTTGGCATTCCTCTCTTCCCTGGTAGAGTATGGAAATGGAACCTGTAACCTTGGTCTATAGTTTGCAAAATCCATTTTTCTCTTGTGATGCAATGCCAGTTCTTTGAAAATAAGGTTAGCTTTCCGCCTAAGGGTGCTTCTAGTTGTTCCCTGGTAGGCGGTGCCACTGTCAAGTCACTGTGATTGAGTTGTTGTAGTGGTGGTGGCTGCGTCCGTGCCTCGCTGGTTGTTACCTTGCCACTGGCGTCCCTTGTAGGCACCCCTGGATTGGTTTCTGCCTCTAGAACGCCTGTTCCTGCCTCTCTGTGTCTTAGAGGAGTCCGGAAAGGACCAATTCTTGGAAGGCCAGTTCCTGCTAAACCTTGGAGGTTGAACCTGTAAGAAATCTTTCACCGTTTGTACAGATTTCGCCTTCTCTTCCATCTTTTTTAGTACCTGCTGAGCAGGGGAACCAAATAAATTGACCTTGTCCATGGGTGCATCCAAAAGCTTTGATTTGACATGGTCTGGTAATGCCTGTTCTTTCAACCATGCATGTCTCCTGATAACTGTGCCAGTCATGGCTGATCTAAAGGAAGCCTCCAGTGCATCATAGCCACATTTTAAAGAATGGTTACTAACTTGCTGTATGTTATGTACCATTTCCTGAACATATTTTTTATCTAAAGATTCTTCAGAGGACAGCTTTTTAGTTAACTGGTCAAGCATAAACTCTTGATATTGAATCATATGAAATTGGCAGTTCAAAGCCCTAGCTGACAAGGTAGCAGAAGTGTAAACTTTTTTACCCCATCTCTCTAAGGACCTGGATTCCCTTTCAGAGGGGAGGGGGTTTTTGGTAGAAGTAGCTGCTACAGCTTTAGGGCCCTGGGAGATGGTCTCTGGATCTGCAAAAGGAGCCTTGTATAAATGGTGATGAGTGTCCTATCGGGCTTAGCAGGAGCCGGAGGTAATGAATCAGGAGCAGTGCAAGCATCATTAAATGCATCATCTACAACAGAGAGAACTGGAGGTATAGCTAAAGGCCTATGTTGTGGCAAATGTAGAAAGGTTCTAAGCCTTTTTCTGTAGTCTGAGAAATCTTGGCCCTGCCACTGAAATTGTTCCCTCATAGCATGCAAGGTTTCCCTAAAGGAAAATTCCTCAGGTGGAGAGGCTGAAGGAATGGACTCTTCAGCATCAGAGTCTTCGTAAGGAGAATAAGAAGCCTCAGGAGGGTCTGTATGTTCTGAGTCATCAGAGGAATCATCAGTGGATACTGGTTCAGGGGGCTCTGCTCTAGGCCTCTTTTCTGGAGGTGGGAGAGAGGACCTGTCTGGATGAGGCTGGGATCCACGAATTAAAGAAATTAGATCTTCAGCCAAAGAAAGCATATGAGAGCTAGTGCTGGGCCTGTGTGAGGGGTTTGGCAGGCACAGTTTTGAAGCTTTGGCTGCTTTAGCCCTGGCAAAGGCCTTAATAGACATGGCTGCAGGAGGCCTAGCAGCTCCACGTGCAGGGGTTGAAATATCCAGGGAATAGTGTCTGATAATTCCTGAGAAACCCCAACAGAAGGTTGGATTTCAGAAGCCGATTCTACCAGGTTAGAGGAGGCCTCGGTAGAAGGCAAGGTTTCGGCTGAAGAAAGAACCGCTTGCTCGGTTTCGGCGAAACCGAGACACTCGCTTTTGCTTAATCGCGGTTTCGGCGAAACCGCGGACCGCGAGTCGGTCCTTTTCTTTACGTTTTGAAATTTGCGTTGTCGGAGGATCCGGCGGCATAATATAGGCAAAATCAGAGCGAAAATCTGTTCAGCAAACTCCGACCGGCGTCTAAGCGTCCGTCGGTTAAAAAGCACAGGCTAGACAAGCTGCTACGTCGTGGTCTGGGCCTAAACAATGTATACAGTAGAGTGGAAATCTTTATGAGGTATTTGTTTCCCACAAGATAAACAGTTATTCACTTTCTCTGACATCGGCTGAGGCAAGAAAGAGTCCCCAACGGGTACTTAGCTTTTAGAAGTCTTGAAATAGTATTCGGTAGTAGTAATCTCTGGATCTGACCGACCGGCACTTGCGAACAGCTTCTGCTTGAGCGCCACGCAAGAAAGACTGAGGAAAATGGCGTCGGCTGATGCCTTTATACCCGAAAAACTGCAGCGATGACGTCGGGTGAAGTGCGACACCAGCCGAAGCCGGACCCAGACTTTGGAATCCGGCCAACCGAAGGGCTGCCTGACGACAGGACAACCCATTTGTAAGGACTGCAGATGCATCCTTGAAGGACATCAAAAGAAATTCCCTAAGTCTTTTCTTGGAATCAGAAACGTTTTGGCCTTCCCAATGGAAGTGTTCCCTCAAGGTGTGCAAGGTTTCCCCAAAAGAAAAATCCTCAGGAGGAGATACAGAAGGAATGGACTGCTCTGCATCAGAATCTTCAAAAGGGGAGTAAGGGTGTTCCTCTACATCAGAATGTTCTGAGAAAATGGAGCCCTGATCAGAGGAGGGAGAATCTTCCTCCACTCTGGGTCTCTTGTCTGGAGGGGGTTGGGAACCCCTGATAAGAGTAATTAAATCCTCAGCCATTTTAAGCATCTGCTTTTTAGGCATGGGGCCTTGAGATGGGCCCTGTGCAACAGGCCTCTTGGGATGCCTGGCTGATTTGGACTTAGCAAAGGCCTTAATGGAAAAGGGAGATGAGGGTCTAAAGACACCATGGGTGGAAGTGGACCTGTCCACATTAGGAGGCTCAACGCTCACAGTGGCTTCGGTGGTTGTAGTCTGGGTCTGGGCCGAGGAACCTGCGGTCTCGGTTACAGCAGACACCGCCAAAGAAGTGTCGTCGGTAGTCAGGGACTGCATAGGCGTCTCGCTGAGAACCGGACCACGTGTAGCCGGTTTTGGCGTGGTGTCGGTGGGGACCGCGGACCTGGCGTGTCGGTCCTTGTCCTTGTGTTTTTTGGACAAAACGGTAGTCGGAGTCTCCGACGACATTTTATAATCAAAGGCTGTACCAAAAAAGTGTTGGGCGAACTCCGCCCGGCGCTTAATAGTGCGTTTATTGAAAGTAGCGCAAAAGCGACAGCCCGAGACGTCGTGGTCTGGGCCTAAACAAGGTATGCAGAGGGAATGGAAATCCTTATGCGATATTTGCTTCCCACAAGAAATACAATTGTTAACTTTTTCTGACATCGGTCTGAGGCAAGAAAAGTTTCCCCACGGGTACTTAGCTTTAATGAAGACTTCGGTTTCCAATTTTTTTGTAAATTCAGGAGCTGGCCGACCGGCACTTGCGAACTGCTTCTGCTTCGGGCATCGCGCGGCAAAAAAGACTGAAGAAAATGGCGTTGGCTGTGTCTTATATACCCCTGCCTCACTGACGTCAGGAAAGAAAGCGACAACAACCGACGCCGGACCTAGACTTTGGAATTTGGCCGACCGAGGACCCGCCTGACGGCAGAAAACCCATCTGTGATTACTGCAGCTGTATGCACGATGAACATCTGGATTCTTGGCTGATGAGGCCTTAACTCCTTTGGGTCCCTGAGAAATAGTTTCAGGGTCAGCTACAGGGCTTTTATACAGAAATTTATGTGAGTCAGGGACTCTGTAGTATCTGTCAGGTTTAACAGGGGCTTGAGGTAAGGAATCAGGATTTAAGCTGGATTCAGTGTACACATCATCCACAATATCTAACACTGGCAGAATAGCAAGGGGTCTGTGTTGAGGTAATAAAAGGAAGTCTCTGAGCCTTTTCTTGTATTCTGAGTAATCCTGGCCTTCCGGGTGGAAATGCTCCCTCATGGTATGTAGGGTTTCCCCAAAGGAGTAGTCCTCAGGCAGTGAGGCTGATGGAATTGATTCCTCAGCATCAGAATCCTCATAGGGGGGGGGGGGGTAAAGAGTATCCTACGTCTGAGGATGAATCAGAAGAGATGGACACCTGGTCAGATGAGACATAATCTGCATCCTGTCTAGGCCTTTTATCAGGAGGGGGATGGGACCCCCTGATCAGAGTGATTAGGTCTTCGGCCATTTTGAGCATTTGTTTCTTAGGCATGGAGGCCTGTCCTGGAGAATGCTGTATTTGTTTCACTGACTTTAAAGGAGGCTTAGACTTAGCTGAGGGTTTAATGCTTAACTGAGTAGGTCTGAAGACACCCTCTGTAGCTGTGGGTTGCTCAGCTACTCCGGATCCCTCTGAGAGGTTAGTCTCGGTAGGCTGAAGAACTTGTGCGTCCGAAGGCCCAGCCGTCTCCATGTGGGAGTCAGAGGTGGCTTGTGGTTCTGCAGAAGCGGTCGTCAGGGGCTGCGAAGGCGCCTCGCTGAAAACCGGAGAACCGGTGACTGGCCTAGAAGAGGCTTCATCGTCAGTTTTGGGCCTCGGACGCCTATCCTTGTCTTTGCGCTTTTTGTGTATTCCGGTCATCGGAAGTTCAGACGGCATGGTATAATTGAATTTTCTACCAAAATAATGTCGGGCAAAATCAAACCGACGTTTAATAGTGCGCTTGTTAAACGTAGCACAAAACTGACAACCAGTGATGTCGTGGTCAGGGCCTAGGCATGGGATACAATAGGAATGGAAATCCTTATGAGGTATTTGCTTCCTACAAGAAATACAGTTATTAACTTTTACTGTCATCAGTCTGAGGCAAGAAAAAGTTTCCCCAACAGGGTACTTAGCTTTGTACAAGACTTCGGTTCTGGATTCGGAATGAAAATCTCAGGAGACGGCCGACCGGCACTTGCGAACTGCTTTTGCTTCAGGCACTGCGCGGCAAGAAAGGCTGAAGAAAATGGTGTCGGCTGCATCTTATATACCCCTGTCGCACTGACGTCAGGGAGGAGGCGACAGCAACTGACGCCGGACCAAGACTTTGGAACTCAGGCCGACTGGGGAACCGCCTGACGGCAGGATAACCCAAGTGCAATGACTGCAGCAGTGTAACACGATGAACATCTGATAATGCAAGTAGTCTGCTTTGAAGCGTAGGTATCTTCTGCAAGATTCCAATGTGCAGGTATGCTTCTTTGAAATCTAGAGTTGCCAACCAGGCATCTTTGCCTAGCATAGGAAGTAACTGGTGAAGAGTCAGCATCTTGAATTTTGGAATCTCCAGAAAGGTGTTTAGAGTAGACGGGTCCAGAAAAAGCCTGGAATAGAAACCTTGCCCATTTTCCTCTTCTGGTACCAGTTGAATAGCCCCCATGCTTAAGAGGGAAAGTACTTGTTTTTGAGCCTCTTCCAACTGAATTGGGGGCAGGTATGGTCACCCGTTTGGTTCTGGCAACATGTGGAAATGAAATCTGTATCACTGGGACACTATATTTAAAACCCATTTGTCCTGAGTTATGAGCTCCCAGTTTTTTGCATGAAGAGCAATCTTTACCTCCTAAAGGGGCGGTTAAAAGATAAGTGCTTGGTAATTTTAAAAGGAAGTCATTGAGACTGTTTACTATAGGGGGTGTCTTGTTACTTCCAGATTTGGAAGTGGAGGCCCCCCACTGCTTAGTTCTCAGACTCCCCTGGGACTGAAACCTGGGGTTTTTGCTGTGTCTGGGTTTGGCTTGAGAGGATCTGGAAGGGGCTGGAAAGGACCAATTCTTAGTAGGTCAGTGCCTACTAAATCTTGGAGGTTGCACTTGTAAGAAATCTTTTACAGTTTGAATATATTTAGCTTTATCTTCCATCCTTTTTAGAACTTCTTCAGCCTTATTTACAAACAGGCGGTCCTGATTTAAAGGAGCATCCAACAATTTTGCTTTAACATGATCAGGCAGAGATTGCTCCTTAAGCCAAGCATGCCTTCTAAGCACAGACCCAGTAACAGCAACCCTGCAAGAGGCTTCTAAAGAACCAAACCACATTTGCAAAGTATGTTTTCCAACTTGTTCAGCAGAATGCAATAAATTCTGTAAATCTTTTTTTTCCACACAGTCAGAAATCAACATCAATAATATGCTGTTGATATTTTAACATATGAAATTGGCAGTTTAAAGCCCTGATTGCCAAGGTTGCATAAGTATAAACCTTTTTACCCCATCTATCCAGCGCCCTGGAGTCTCTATCAGAAGGGATAGGATTTTTAGCAGTAGAAGCCTTAATGCCCTTGGGCCCTGAGAAATGGTTTCTGGATCCGCAACAGGATTTTTGAAAAGGAAATTGTGGGACTCAGGAAACCTGTAGTACCTGTCTGGTTTACTAGGAGCCAGAGGCAGGGAATCAGGGGTGATACTGGATTCCGAAAACACATCATCAACAATGTCTAGTACAGGAGGTATAGCCAAAGGCCTATGCTGAGGTAGAAGAAGGAAATCCCTAAGCCTCTTATTAGATTCAGAAAATTCCTGACTTTCCCAGTGGAAATGCTCCCTTAAGGTATGTAAAGTTTCCCCAAAAGAAAAGTCCTCGGGGGGGGGGGGGGGGGAGCAGAGGGAATGGAATCCTCTGCATCAGAATCCTCATAAGTAGGTATGGGCAAATCCAGGTCACTGGAAGAATCAGAAGAAACATAGTCCTGATCAGAAGATTCATAGTCAAGCTCAGCCCTAGGCCTCTTAGAAGGGGGGGGGGGTTGACTACCCCTGATTAGAGTAATAAGATCTTCAGCCACTTTGATCATTTGATTTTTAGGCATAGGAGCCTGAACATGTGGCCTGGGTGTCGGTTTTTTAGACAAAGATCAAGATTTAGGCCTTGGTATAGAAAGTGGAGTCGGTTTAATATGCAAGTCTGTAGGCCTGAATACGCCCTCGGAAGCCGGTGCCTGCAGAGCGGCTCCGGACCCATCCAAAGTAGAGACATCCACGGGTTCCATAGGTGAAGCATCTCGCGGCATACAGGACTCAAAATGGGTCTCAATAGAGGCCTGCGAGTCAGAAGTAGCGGGTATCAGGGGCTGTGAAAGCGCCTCACTGAGTACCGGAGAACTGGTGACTGGCTTAGGTGAAGCGTCGTTGGCAGTTTTGGACCTCGACGGCCTATCTCTGTCTTTTTCTTTGCATTTTTTCGGAATTCCAATAGTCAGATGGCTAACCAACGTCACTTCTGGATAATTAAACCAAGAACCAAAATATTTAGAGGCAAAAATGTACCGACGACGGATAGTGCACTGATTAAATAAAGCACAAAACAGACAGCAAGGTACATCGTGGTCAGGGCCTAGGCAAGGAATACAGTACAAATGAAAATGTTTATGAGGTGTTTGCTTTCCACAAGTAATGCAGTTATTAACTTTTACTGACATTGGTAAGGAGCAAAAAAAAGTTTTCCCAACGGGGTGCTTAGCTTTAAGTTGAAGACTTCGGTTTTGAAACTCGAAAACGTAAATTTCAGGAGTCGGCCAACCGGCACTTGCGAACTGTTTCTGCTTCGGGCACCGCCCGACAAAGAAAGACTGGTGTAATGACGTCAGCTGCATGTTTTATATCCCTGACAACCTGACGTCATGGAAGAAGGGACAGCAACTGATGCAGGACCCAAGACTTTGTTAATCAGGCCGACTGAGGGCAACCTGCTAGCAGATTACCCAAATGCAATGACTGCAACAGTGAAACACGAAGAACATCATAGGCTTTTTAGATACCATTGCAGTTTCCTCATATGCAGTCTTGCATATGGAATTAGGAGAATGCAGGATGCTATGAACCCCAAGGCTTGCAGTATTTGTCTTGCAGATAGCAGGGTCTTTGTGGCCATTAGTCTGAAGTAAGCTGTCAAATGAACTTGTTTCTCTGGCGTGAGGAAAGCCATCTGGGAAGCTGTGTTCAAGCTTGCTCCCAGGAATATAATTTGTTGGCAGGGTACCAGATGTGATTTCCCTTCATTTATGGTGTACCCCAAAGAAGTTAGCAGTTTTTGTACAAACGCCAGATGATTCAATAGTATGTTCTGGCTTTCAGCCTGAATTAGACAATTGTCCAGGTATGGGTATATCTGAATATTTCTTTGTCTGCAAAATGCAATGACTGGAGCTAGGCACTTTGTGAATACCCTGTGCACAGTAGATAAGCCAAAGGGCAGTGCAGATAACTGATAATGCAAGTAGCCTGCTTTGAAGCGTAGGTATCTTCTGCAAGATTCCCTGATTGGGATGTGCAGGTAGGCTTCCTTTGAATCCAGTGTTGCCAACCAGACATCCTTGCCAAGCATAGGAAGCAAGTGGTGAAGAGTAAGCATCTTGAATTTTGGGATCACCAAAAAAGTGTTTAGGATAGAGAGATCCAGGATAGGATGCCAGGAGTTGTCTTTTCTGGTCACCATAAAGATTCTTCAGCATGAACCTTGTCCCCTTTCCTCTTCTGGGACAGTTTGAATAGCCCTTATACTTAAGAGAGAGAGAAAACTTGCTTTTGAGCCTCTGCCCACTGATTTAGGGGTAGATCTGGACAACCGTTTGGGGTTGGTAAAGTGTGGAAGTGGAATCTTTATCCTTGGGAAACTATATTAAAAACCCATTTGTCCTGGGTAATGAGTTCCCAGTTTTTTACCTGCAGAGCAATCTTTTCCCATAAAGGAGCAGTCAGTTGAGAAGGGTTTGGAAGTTTTAAAGTTAAGTCATTGAGACAGTTTACCATGGGGGGGGGGGGGGGGTCTTACTACTCCCTGATTTGGAAGTGGGATCCCCCCACTGCTTAGTCCTGTGCGTGCCTTGGGACTGAAGCCTGAGTGGTCTGCTGGTTCTGGGTTTGGACTGAGAAGGCCTGGAAGAGGCAGGAAAGGACCAATTCTTAGAGGGCCAATGCCTATTAAATCTTGGAGGCTGCACTTGAAGGAAATCTGTTAACAGTTTGCATAGATTTAGGTTTTTCGTCCATCTTTTTAAGTACTTCTTCTGCTTTGTTGTCAAACAGGCGGTCCTGGTTTAAGGGAGCATCCAACAATTTAGCTTTAACATGATCCTGCAAAGACTGCTCCTTAAGCTAAGCATGCCTTCTAAGTACAGCCCCAGTAACAGCAGCCCTGCAAGATGCCTCTAGTGAATCAAAACCCACATTGCAAAGTATGTTTTCCAACCTGTTCAGCAGAATGCATTAAATCCTGTAAATCCTTAATTTCAGCACAGTCAGGAATCAACATCATTTTCTGTTTAAGCAATCCAATAATATGCTGTTGATACTTTAACATATGAAACTGGCAATTTAAGGCCCTAATCGCCAAGGTTGCAGAAGTGTATGCCTTTTTATCGCATCTATCCAGTGCCCTGGAATCTCTGTCCGAGGGGGTAGGATTTTTGGCAGTAGTAGCCTTTATGCTCTTGGGTCCCTGTGAAATGGGCTCAGGATCCGCAGTAGGATTTTTAAAAAGGAACTTGTGAGAGTCAGGAAAGTACAGTTTTGTACCTACCATAAATGTAGATGTTCGAGTGTATACCCTGCTGCAGTCATCACACTTGGGTTATCCTGCCGTCAGGTGGTCCTGCAGTCAGCCCGAATTCCAAAGTCTTGCTCCGGCATCGGTTGCTGTCGCTTCTTCCCTGATGTCAGAGCACCAGGGGTATATCAGAGGCATCCAACGCCATTTTCTTCAGTTTTTCTTGCCCCAGATGTCAGGTGCCCCTAATAGGTAGGCAATATATATATATATATATATATATATATATATATATATATATATATATATATACCTATATGAAAATAAAACAAAACCCTTATGCACAAGCAAATACACCACAGAGGTAGTATAAGACAGAGTGGTAGATATAAGTTCAACTAGTTCAGAGGGGATGGAGGGAGGGTAACCTGGACTGCAGCAGGGTATACACTCGAACATCTACATTTATGGTAGGTACAAAACTGTACTATGTTCATCGTGTTACCCTGCTGCAGTCATCATACTTGGGTAGAATCCCAAAGCTAAGGATGGATGGTGGAGTCAAACAGGGTTAGAGGAGGCTAGAAGGCCCTGCAAAACTGCAGTGGCGAAGCCAGCTCTAGTCTTAAAGTAAAGTGGTAAGTGGTAATGTTTGGTGAAGGTGTGTACTGAACTCCAAGTTGCAGCTTCCAGAATATCCTTGGTTGGCACCCCCTGAGGTAGGCTGTAGATGTAGCTGCTGCCCTGATAGAGTGGGGCCTTATGCTAGCAGGAACTGGTTTTCCATGGTGGGTGTAGCAAAAATGTATGCAATGTCCTATCCATTTGGAAATTGTCTGTTTTGAGATAGCCTTTCCTTGTGATGCTGTAGCATAACATACAAAAAGCTGGTCAGATTTTCTGAAAACCTTAGTTTTATCCAAGTAGTAACATAGCTGCCTGTGAACGTCCAAGGAATGTACGAGTCTTTCTCCTTTGTTCTGTGGATTTGGAAAGAAGGTGGGTAAATGGATGGTTTGATTTAGAGCCACACTGGATACCACCTTAGGCATAAAGGAGGGGTTAGTTTGTAGAGAAACTCTCTCTTGATGAAAAATGAGGAAAGGCTCTACTGCCATTAGTGCCTGAAGCTCTGAAACTCTTCTCGCTGAAGTAATTGCTAGCAGCAGGGCAGTCTTCCATGATATAAACTTTAAGTCAGCTGAGAAAGCTGGCTCAAAAGGAGGCAGCGTAAGTTTTTCCAGAACAAAGTTGAGGTCCCAAGTAGGTGTTGGTGCTCTCCTGGGAGGCCTAATGTTTTTGGCCCATCTGAGAAACTGCCCTAGGAGTGGATGTAAAAATAAGGGAGGATATGTGTTGTAGTGAGCTGAAATAGCTGAGACATGAATTTTAATAGATGAGAAAGAAAGCCCTTTGTGTAGCATCTCAGTTAAATATTGCAAAATATGAGGTATGTCAGGCTGAAGGGTATTTTGGCCTTTAACTTGGTTCCAGGCGCAAAACCTTTTCCATTTGTCTGAGTAGGCTTTCCTGGTGCTAGGCCTCCTGGCCTCCAGAATAACATCCATAACAGCTTGTGAGAGAGGAGCTGGCTGGTTGCTTAGGTGATTTGCCATGCAGCCAAGTTTAAGGTTTTGCATTGGCTGTGTAGAATCTGATTGTCTTGCTGTGTGAGCAGATGGGTAATTTGTGGTAGAATCCATGGTGGGCCCTCGGCCATATTCCTTAATAGTGGGTACCAGTGCTGGCGTGGCCAGTCTGGGGCAATGAGTATCGTTTGGGGTCTCTCCATCCTGACTTTCAGCAGCACCTTTGTGAGAAGGGGTAATGGAGGAAAGGCATATACTGTCAGCATTTTCCATCTGAATGAGAGTGCGTCCACTTTCAAAGCTTGATGGTGAAAAGTCCTTGTGCAAAATTTTGTTAGTTGATAGTTTTGGGGGCTGGCAAATAGGTCTATGTCTGGGAGCCCCCATTTTTGAGTTAGCATTGCAAATACTTGTGGATCCAGTTTCCACTCGTGGGGATCCATGATGTTTCTGCTTAGGTCGCCTGCCAATGTGTTCTTTTTTCCTGGCAGGAATTGAGCTTGTAATTGAACTTCGTAAGCCAGCGCTGTGTTCCACAAGGTCATTGCTTGCCTGCATAGAGGGTAGGAGTGTGTACCCCCTTGCTTGTTTATGTACCACATTACTGTGGTGTTGTCTTTTCTTATGATAAGCTGTCCTGGATGTAAGAGGTCCTTGAAGGCTGTCAGAGCATTTTGTACAGCTAGCATTTCTTTTTGATTGATGTGCAGATTCCTTTGATCTGCAGTCCATATGCCTTGAATGCACCGTCCTGCCATGTGTGCCCCCCAGGCATAGTCCGATGCATCTGTTGTCATAGTTTGCCTGGCTGGGGGTAAGGTGAAAGGCTGACCCTTGTTAAGGTGACATGCCTGTGACCACCATAGGAACTCCTGTTGAAGGCAGGGAATGAGAGGTATCATTGTTTCCAAGCTGTGGCTGTGTTGAGTCCATACGCTTTTTAGGTACCATTGTAATTTCCTCATATGCAGTTTTGCCAATGGTATTAGTAGCATGCAAGATGCCATGAAGCCCAAGACCTGCAGAATTTTTCTTGCAGCGAGTTGGGTCTTTGTTGCCTTTGCTCTGAAGCATTGAGTTAATTGTAGTTGTTTGTCTGGCGTCAGCTAAGCCATCTGGGCCGTTGTATTCAAGCTGGCACCCAGGAATGTCATATTTTGTGAGGGCACTAGTTTTGATTTCTTTTCGTTTACTGTGTACCCTAGGCAACTTCGAAGATGTTTTACAAAAGCCAGGTGTTGTAAGAGAATGTCCTTTTTCTGCTTTGGATGAGGTAGTCGTCCAGGTATGGGTATATTTGAATTCCTCTTTGTCTGCAGTATGCAATTACTGGTGCCAGGCATTTTGTGAAGACCCTGGATAAGTAGATAAGCCAAAGGGCAATGCAGAGAATTGGTAATGGGTTGAACCTGCAATGAAACGGAGGTATCTTCTGCAATTTTGTCTGATAGGGACATGCAGGTATGCCTCCTTGAGGTCCAACGTTACTAGCCAAGCTTTCTTGCCCAACATGGGAAGAAGCTGCTGTAGTGTTAGCATCTTGAATTTGGGTATTTGCAAGAAGGTGTTTAAAGCAGAAAGTTCCAGAATGGGTCTCCAAGCATTGCCCTTTCTGGGGACTAGAAAGAGCCTTGAGTAAAATCTTTGGCCTTGCTCCTGTGTAGGTACCAGCTGAATGGCTCTCATGTCCATGAGAGCTGTAATTTGTTTTTGTGCCTCTGCCCATTGATTTTGTGGCAGGTTTGGCATTCCTTTTATCCTTGGCAAGGTGTGGAAATGGAATCTGTATCCTTGTGAGATAATGTCTAGGACCCATTTGTCCTTTGTGACGATGCGCCAGTTGTCTGCAAAAAGTGCTAATTTTCCTCCCAAGGGAGCTGCCAAGAGAGTTTTGCTTGGCAGTTTGAGGTATAAGTCATTGTGCTTGCCTTCTAGTAGTTTGTGGCCTGTCTTCTCCTTCCTTCTGTGTTGCAGTGCCCCTTTGGCGGGGTTTGTAAGGGATTTGTGCTTGTCCTCTGCCCCTTGGGCGCCTGTAGTTACCCCTCTGTGGTCTGTCAGAAGCTGGAAAGGACCAATTTTTTGTTGGCCAATTTCTGCTGAAGCGTGGGGGCTGTACTTGTAAGAAATCTTTGACTGTCTGCATAGATTTTGTCTTATCCTCCATTTTCTTTAAAACCTCCTCTGCTTTAACCCCAAATAAGACATCCTGCTGTAAGGGTGCATCTAGTAACTTTGCTTTAACATGATCAGGCAGAGATTGTTCCTTTAACCAAGCATGCCTACGTATAACAGACCCAGTAACAGCTGCTCTAGAGGAAGCTTCCAAGGCATCAAAACCACATTGTAAAGTATGTTTTCCCACCTGTTCAGCTGCATGCAACAGATCCTGCATTTCCTTGAATTCAGACTGTTGAGGGTGCCTGCCCATCTTTTGTTTTATTTGAGACATTAGGAATTGCTGGTATTTAAGCATGTGAAATTGACAATTTAGTGCTCTCATAGCTAGAGTAGCTGAGGCGTAAACCTTCTTCCCCCACCTATCTAGTGCTCTGGAGTCCCTTTCAGAGGGTACAGGATTTTTAGCCATAGAAGCCTTAGCCACCTTGGGACCCTGGGTAATTGTCTCTGGATCAGCAACAGGACTTTTGTATAGGAATGTGTGTGATTCAGGCACTCTATAGTATCTATCTGGTTTGGCTGGAGCAGGAGGCAGAGAATCTGGATTTAGACTAGATTCTAAGAAAACATCATCCACAATGTCCAAAACTGGGGGGATAGCAAGGGGTCTGTGCTGGGGGAGTAAAAGAAACTCTTGGAGCCTTTTCTTTGAGTCGGAGTAGTTCTGACCTTCCCAGTGGAAATGTTCCCTCATGGCATGTAAGGTTTCCCCAAAGGAATACATTTCAGGGGGAGAAGCTGAGGGAATGGAGTCTTCAGCATCAGAATCTTCATAAGGTGGAAAGGAGTAATCCTGTTCCTCAGACATACTATTTAAGATTCCTTTGTTTTCATATCGTAAGGGTAGGGGTCTTAAAGACATTCTAGTACATGCTGGATTTTCTTCACCAGATTGTAGAATAACTAGAAATCCTAACTTAGTGAGTACTTTTCCCTGTGGCAGGTGTAGCAAAGATATATACATATATCTATATATATATATATATATATATATATATATATAGATACACACACACACACACACATATATATATATATATATACATATATATATATATATATATATATATATATATACATATATATATATATATATATATATATATATATATATATATATATATAGATATAAACACACATATACATATAGATATATACATATCTATACATGGATCTATGACTTTTGAACGAAAGTTGAAAAGCCTGAATCCATTACCACCGAACACACTTTAACGAAAGCACTTTTATCGAAAAAGCGCTTTTGTTAAAGTATGTTAAAAAAAAAAATAAAAAATACACAAAATCTATTTGAATGCAGGGGGGCAAGCTCCCCTGCACCCATCCCCTTCTTTATATTCTCACTCCGAGGTCGCACTACAGTGGGGAAAAGGGAATTTTCCCTTACCGCATCGTAGTACGACCGGAACAACAAGCATACTTATGTGAAAGTGCTGCTTCAGTGAATGGCACTTCCGCGCAAGTATGCTCACCAAATTGGGATTCGGTGAAAGATGCAGTCGACCATCTGTAAGGATCCTATATATATATATATATATATATATATATATATATATATATATATATATATATATAGGTTCCATACACTAGATCGAATTTTCACTAATTCAAAATACTGCATGGAATGCTCACTGCAGCGAAAGTGCACTTAATCAAAAGTGCACTTACGCGAAGTTCAGTACAACGAACGGGTGTTGTAATGAACTTCCGTGCAGTACTCATGGACCTTAGGGTTAGGGCACAGGTCATTGTAAGGGGATAGCCCAAAGGGCTATTACCTTACCATGACCCATGCCCTAAGCCTAAGGTCCGTGATGACTGCAGCGCAGTGAAGGACATAGCAATGTCCTCCACTATGGTGCGATAGTCATGGACCTTAGGGTTAGGGCATGTGTTAGGGTAAGGGGATAGCTTTAGTAACTATCCCCTTACCCTAACCCATGCCCTAACCCTGGTTCAGCTATCGCACCATAGCGGAGGACATAGCTTGTTTTTTATGTCCTACACTGTGCTGCGGTGTTTTCGGTGAAGTGCACTTATGCAAAAGTTCACTTTTGTTAAAGTGAACTTTCGCAGAAGTGAGGCTTCCTATTACAAGTTCAAAGTAGTGAACTTTCGTTCTTGTAATAGGAATCCATATATATGTGTATATGTATATATATATATATATATATATATATAAGCTGGACATTTGAATTTATTAATGGGGTGAGTTTTAAAGTAAATAATCTGTTCTCTTATAACACAGAAGGTGTTATTTATGCACTAAGGTGCCCTTGTGGAATGTTTTATGTGGGAGAGAGCAAGAGGGCTTTCAAGCTTAGGATTCAGGAGCATATTAGAGATATTAAACATGGTAGGCTTAAAAGCCCTCTTGCTGTACACTTTAAAGAACATCACCATGGAATCCCAGAGGGGTTACATGGTACAATTTTAGAACATATACTTGTTAGTAAGTTTAAAACTGATACCAAGAAAAAATTATTATATAAAGAAAAGTACAGTTTTGTACCTACCATAAATGTAGATGTTCGAGTGCTAATACAGCTGCAGTAATCACAGATGGGTTTTCAGCCGTCAGGCGGTCCCTCGGTCGGCCGAATTCCAAAGTCTTGGTCCGGCGTCGGTTGTCGTCGCTTACTCTTCTGACGTCAGTGAGGCCAGAGTATATAAGACACAGCTGACGCCATGTTCTTCAGTCTTTCTTGCCCCAGAAGTCAGGTGCCCCCAAAAGGAAGGCAATACATAAATAATGCTTATCTACATATACAAGCAATGCAATGTAATCCAAAATCAGTGTAAGCAAGCAAATAAAACATAGCAGGATAACCCAGTCAGGTGGTATGAAGAGGTTGTTAGGCCCCATGCCTTTACCAAGTGGGGAAGGAGGGAGGGAAACCTGTACTGCAGCTGTATTAGCACTCGAACATCTACATTTATGGTAGGTACAAAACTGTACTATGTTCATCGTGCATACAGCTGCAGTAATCACAGATGGGTAGAGTCCCAAAGCTATGCATAGGGTGGTAGGTACTATGAGGAACTGGGTTGAGCCAGAATGCCCTGCAAA
Source organism: Protopterus annectens (assembly GCF_019279795.1). Taxonomy (NCBI): domain Eukaryota; kingdom Metazoa; phylum Chordata; order Ceratodontiformes; family Protopteridae; genus Protopterus; species Protopterus annectens. The sequence continues at coordinate 261,713,974 of NC_056735.1, read as the reverse complement.
ACAGCAGTGGCAAAGCCTGCTCTTGTTCTGGAATATAAGGGCAGGTGGTAGTGTTTTGTGAAGGTATGTACAGAACTCCAAGTGGCTGCCTCCAAAATATCTTTAGTAGGAACACCTCTGAGGAAGGCTGTAGAGGTGGCTGTGGCCCTGGTGGAGTGAGATCTGATACCAGTAGGAACAGATTTCCCATGATAGGAATAACAAAACCGTATGCAGTGGCCAATCCACTTGGAAATGGTCTGTTTTGTAACTGGTTTCCCTTGAGCCCCTACAGCATAGGACACAAAAAGTTGTTCTGATTTCCTGAAGGACTTTGTTCTGTCCAAATAATAACGTAGCTGCCTATGGATGTCTAAAGAGTGTAACAGCCTTTCCCCTTTGTTTTGAGGATTAGGATAAAAGGTAGGTAGGTGTATGGCTTGATTTAAGGCTACCCTGGATACCACTTTTGGCATAAAAGATGGGTTGGTATGAAGGGAAACCCTGTCCTGATGGAAGATGAGGAAGGGCTGCACCGCCATGAGGGCCTGTAGTTCAGAAACCCTACGAGCTGAAGTGATGGCCAGAAGGAAAGCTGTTTTCCAGGACAAATATTGCAAATCTGTTGAGGCAGCAGGGTCAAAAGGAGGCAATGTTAATTTTTCTAGTATGTAATTAAGGTCCCAGGCTGGTATTGGTTGCTTCCTTGGAGGTCTTATATTCTTGGCCCCTCTGAGGAACTGTCGTAAGAGTGGGTGAGAAAATAAAGGGGGATCCGTGTTGAATTCTGCAGAAATGGCTGAGGCATGTATTTTTATGGAAGAAAAAGAAAGTCCACTGCTCAGCAGTTCAGCTAGGTACTGTAATACCTGAGGCAAGTTCAATTTTCTAGGGTCCTGGCCTCTTTTCTCATTCCAAGAGCAAAACCACTTCCATTTTGCGGAGTAAGCTTTTCTAGTAGATGGTCTTCTGGCCTCCAAAATGACATCCTGCACCTCCTTGGAGAGTAGGGTCTGTTGTGGTGTTAAGGAATTTTCCATGCAGCGAGGTTGAGTGTCTTCAGCTGACTGTGAAGAGTCTTGTAGCTGTGCTGAGTCAGCAGAAGAGGAATTAGAGGCAGGGACCAGGGAGGAGTATATGTTAGGCTCCTCAGCAGTGGGTACCAGTGTTGCCTTGGCCAATCTGGAGCAATCAGTATCATCCTCGGTTTGTCTGTTCTTGCTTTCAAAAGCACCTTGGGCAGAAGAGGCAGAGGTGGGAATGCGTAAACTGTCCATGCTGTCCAACTGAATGAAAGGGCGTCCACTTTCCAGGCCTTTGGATGAAAGGTCCTTGAACAAAACTTTTTCAACTGATGGTTCCTGTGGGAGGCAAAAAGATCTATGTCTGGCCTCCCCCACGCTTGGATTATCTCTGTAAACACCTGAGGATGTAACTTCCATTCGTGTGGATCTGTCATATTTCTGCTTAGAGTGTCTGCCAGTGTGTTTTCCAGTCCTGTCAAGTACTGTGCTTGAAGTTCGATTTGTCTTTCCAGAGCCAAGTTCCAGAGAGTCATGGCTAGTCTGCACAAGGGGTATGAATGTGTTCCTCCTTGTTTGTTTATGTACCACATTGCTGTGGTGTTGTCTGTTCTTATCAGTAATTGTCCTGGATGCAGGAAGTCCTTGAAAGCTGTAATTGCATTTATTACTGCTAGCATTTCTTTTTGATTGATGTGAAGGTGCTTTTCCTTTTGGGACCATCTGCCCTGAATGCACCTGTCCTTCATGTGCGCCCAGGCGTAATCTGAGGCGTCTGTGGTTATGACTTGTTTTGCTTGAGGCTTGCAGAATGGAAGGCCTGTGTTTACTTGACATGCTTGGGCCCACCATAGAAATTCCTTTTGCAAACATGGAATTATTGGTATAATTGCTTCCAAACTGTGACTGTGTTGAGACCATAGATTTTTTAGGTACCATTGAAGTTTCCTCATATGCAGCTTTGCACATGGGATTAGAAGAATGCAAGATGCCATGAATCCCAGAGCCTGCAGGATTTTCCTTGCAGTAAGCCTGGTACTTTTTGCTAGTGTTTTGAAGTACTGAGATAGTTGCCCTTGTTTTTCTGGCGTAAGATATGCCATCTGGGTGTTTGTGTCCAAGTTGGCACCCAGGAAGGTTATTTTCTGAGATGGTGTTAGCCTTGATTTCTCCTTGTTGATGGTATACCCCAGAGAAAGCAGTAACCGTGTCACATATGCCAGATGTTCCAGTAGTATGTGTTTGCTGTCCGCTTGGATCAGGCAGTCGTCCAGATAAGGGTAAATTTGTATCCCTTGAAGTCTGCAGTAAGCAATCACTGATGCCAGGCACTTTGTGAATACTCTGGGCGCAGTAGATAAGCCAAAGGGCAATGCAGAAAACTGATAGTGGATTGAACCTGCAAGAAATCTGAGGTATCTTCTGCAGCTTTGTCTGATTGGGACATGCAGGTATGCCTCCTTGAGGTCCAATGTTACCAGCCAAAACTCCTTGCCCAGCATGGGAAGAAGTTGCTGTAATGTGAGCATCTTGAATTTTGGCACGAGTAGAAATGTGTTTAGGATGGATAAGTCCAGAATGGGTCTCCAGTCGGTTCCTTTCCTTGGTACCAGAAAAAGTCTTGAATAAAAACCTTGACCTTGTTGGTGCGTAGGTACCTTTTGTATAGCTCTCATGTTTAGGAGCTTTGAAATTTGCAGTTGTGCCTCTGCCCTTTGATTTTGTGGCAGGTTTGGCATGCCTCTCATTTTTGGAAGAGTGTGAAATTGAAACTTGTAGCCTCTGTTTATAATGTCCAGTATCCATTTGTCTGTTGTGACAATATGCCAATTGCTTGCAAATAATGCTAGTTTCCCTCCCAAAGGTGCTGCCAGCTGAGACTTGCTTGGCATGGAAATGAGGGAGTCATTGGGTTTGCTTCCTGTATTGTTGTGCACTGTCTTCACCACCTCTTGGTGCTGGAGTTTGCCATTGTCTGCCTCTATATGATCCTTGTGATTGCCCTCTGCCCCTTGTGCATCTGTATCTACCTCTTTGGGGCTTGTCAGTGGCTGGAAAGGACCAGTTTTTGAAGGCCAATTTCTGCTAAAACGTGGTGGTTGGACCTGTAAGAAAGCTTTGACAGTTTGCATAGATTTGGCTTTTTCTTCCATTTTCCGTAGTATCTCCTCAGCATTAGTACCAAATAGTACATCCTTTTGTAAAGGAGCATCAAGAAGTTTAGCTTTCACATGATCAGGCAAATTTTGTTCCCTAAGCCAGGCATGTCTGCGAATGACTGATCTTGTAGCAGCCGCTCTACTGGAAGCCTCTAGGGCATCATAACCACATTGTAAGGTGTGTTTACCCACTTGCTCTGCACTATGCATCATATCCTGTAACTCTTTTAAATCTGGTTGTTCAGGTTGAGACATTTTGTTCCTTAATTGTGATAACAGGTACTGTTGATATTTAATCATGTGAAACTGACAGTTTAAGGCCCTCATGGCTAAGGTGGCCGAGGTATATACCTTTTTACCCCACCTTTCTAGAGATCTGGATTCCCTTTCTGCAGGAAGTGGATTCTTGGCAGTGGAGGCCTTTAATCCCTTGGGGCCTTGTGAAATGGTTTCAGGGTCAGCATTATGGCCTTTGTAGAGAAATTGGTGAGAGCTGGGTACTCTGTAATACCTATCAGGTTTTACTGGTGCAGGAGGCAGAGAATCAGGGTTAAGGCAAGCCTCCGAATAGACATCATCCAGTACATCCAAAACAGGGGGTATAGCCAGAGGTCTGTGCTGAGGTAACCAAAAAAATTCCCTAAGTCTTTTCTTGGAATCTGAAAAGTCTTGGCCTTCCCAATGGAAGTGTTCCCTCAAGGTGTGCAAGGTTTCCCCAAAGGAAAAATCCTCAGGAGGGGATACAGAAGGAATAGACTGTTCTGCATCCGAATCCTCAAAAGGGGAGTAAGAGTGTTCCTCTGCATCAGAATGTTCTGATAAAATGGATCCCTGATCAGAAGAGGGAGATTCTTCCTCCACTCTGGGTCTCTTGTCAGGAGGGGGCTGAGAACCTCTGATAAGAGTAATTAAATCCTCAGCCATTTTAAGCATCTGTTTCTTAGGCATGGGTCCAGGAGATGGGCCCTGTGCAACAGGCCTCGTGGGATGCCTGGCTGCTTTGGATTTAGTAAAAGCCTTAATTGAAAAAGAAGATGAGGGCCTAAATACACCATGGGTGGAAGTGGACCTGTCCACATTAGTAGGCTCGACATTAGCAGGGGCTTCGGTTGTAGTCTGGGAAAGGGCCGAGGACCCAGCGGTCTCGGGTACAGAGGACACTGCCAAAGGAGTGTCGTCGGTAGCCAGGGACTGCAAAGGCGTCTCGCTGAGAACCGGACCACGTGTAGCCTGTTTTGGCGTGGTGTCGTCGGAGACCGCGGGCCTCGCGTGTCAGTCCTTTTCCTTGCGTTTTTTGGACAAAACGGTAGTCGGAGTGTCCGACGACATTTTATAATCAAAAGCTTTACCAAAGTAGTGTTGGGCGAACTCCGCCCGACGCTTGATAGTGCGTTTATTGAAGGTAGCGCAAAAGCGACAGCCCGAGACGTCGTGGTCTGGGCCCAAACAAGGTATGCAGAGGGAATGGAAATCCTTATGCGGTATTTGCTTCCCACAAGAAATACAATTACTAACTTTTTCTGCCATCGGTCTGAGGCAAGAAAAGTTTCCCCAACGGGGTACTTAGCTTTAATGAAGACTTCGGTTCCAATTTTTTCGTAATTCAGGAGCTGGCCGAACGGCACTGGCGTACTGCTTCTGCTTCGGACACCGCGCAGCAAAAAAGACTGAAGAACATGGCGTCGGCTGTGTCTTATATACTCTGGCCTCACTGACGTCAGAAGAGTAAGCGACGACAACCGACGCCGGACCAAGACTTTGGAATTCGGCCGACCGAGGGACCGTCTGACGGCTGAAAACCCATCTGTGATTACTGCAGCTGTATGCACGATGAACATCCCTATTTTTACTGAAGTGTGGCACACTAACCCCTGGTGGAAACAATGATGACTGTAATTGGAAGGTTTTACTTTAAATTGTTTAATGGCTAACTATTCAATTAGCCTTGATATTTAAATATATGTTTTAGAGTACGTTTTGTATTATCCTTTGAAGGCTATTGTTGAGGTGCTAGCGGTTTTTATTAAACCTACTTGGAATTGGTGTTTGGATCCTGCTCTTCCTTCTTTGTTGCTTTATAAGCTTATAGCTTCTTGCCTGTTTTTTTTTTTTTTTACTTGTGGTTTTAGATTATCCAAGACAGACTTGGACAGCTGTTTGGTCAAGTCTTTCTGGAATCTAGTAACATGAGCCAAATAATTCAGAGTTCAAAATGCAAAAGTGGCAGGCTACCCGCAGTCGGCCTGAATTCCAAAGTCTTGGTCCAGTGTCGGTTGCTGTCGCCTCTTCCCTGACGTCAGTGCGCCAGGGGTATAAAAGATGCAGCCGACGCCATTTTCTTCATGTTTTTCTTGCCCCAGATGTCAGGTGCCCCCAAAAGGGTAGGCTTAAAAACATTGCTTATAAAAGCATGCACTAAAATAAACAATACCTTCATCTACAAGCAAATACACCACATAGGTTGTATAGGATAGAGAAGTACAGATAAGTCCCAGCAAAGAAAGGGGGATGGTGGGTGGGTAACCTGGACTGTAACAGTGAATGCACTCGAACATCTACATTTATGGTAGGTACACAACTGTACTATGTTCATTGTGTTTCACTGTTGCAGTCATTACACTTGGGTTAAACCCCAAAGCTGAGGTTGAGCGGCTAGGTCTAAATAGAATTAGGAGTGGCTATAAGGCCCTGCAAAACTGCAGTGGCAAAGCCTGCTCTAGATTTAGAGTAAAGACGCAAGTGGTAGTGCTTAGTAAAAGTGCGCAATGAAGTCCAATTTGCAGCCTCCAAAATATCCTTGGTTGGTACTCCTCTGAGGAAGACTGCTGCAGTGGCTGCTGCCCTGGCAGAATGTGGTCTAATGCCCTTAGGCACTGATTTACCATGTTGTGAATAGCAGAAATGAATGCAGTGTCCTATCCATTTTGAAATAGTCTGCTTTGAGATAGCCTTTCCTTGTGATCCTGCAGCATATGACACTAAAAGTTGCTCAGTCTTTCTGAAAGCTTTAGTTTTGTCCAAGTAGAAGTGTAGCTGTCTGTGTATGTCCAAAGAATGCAGAAGTCTCTCCCCTTTATTCTACGGGTTTGGGTAAAAAGTAGGCAAATTAATGGTTTGGTTAAGAGCCACACTAGACACTACCTTAGGCATAAATGTTGGGTTTGTCCTTAGAGAAACTCTGTCCAGATGGACGATAATGAAAGGTTCCACAGCCATTAATGCCTGTAATTCTGAGACTCTTCTTGCTGAAGTTATTGCTAGGAGCTGTTTTCCATGACAAGAATTTTATCTCAGCTGTATTGGCTGGCTCAAAAGAGGCAGTGTGAGTTTTTCCAAGACAAAACTGAGGTCCCATGCAGGTACTGGTGCTCTCCTTGGAGGTCTTATGTTTTTGGCCCCCCTAAGGAACTGCCTAAGCAATGGATATAAAAAATAGGTGGGTCTGTATTGTAATGAGCTGAAATGGCAGAGGCATGGATCTTAATTGATGAGAAGGATAGGCCTTTGTCCAGCATCTCAGTTAGATATTGTAAAATCTGAGGAATATTTGGAACAAGCGTGTCAATTCCTTGTGCCTGGTTCCAAGCACAGAATCTCTTTCCATTTTTCTGCATAAGATTTTCTGGTGCTGGGCATCCTGGCCTCCAAAATAACATTCATAACCGCTTTAGAGAGAGGTGTATTCTGAATGGTTACATTATCCGCCATGCAGCTAGATTTAGAGTTCTGAGTTGGCTGTGCAGGATCTGATTGTTTTGTTGGGTCAGTAAATGAGGAATTTGAGGCAATGTCCAGGCTGGGCCTTGGGACAAGCTCCTTAGGATTGGGTACCAGTGTTGGCGTGGCCAATCCGGGGCAATCAGTATCATTTGTGGCTTCTCTTGTCTGACCTTTAGGAGTACCTTGGGGAGGAGAGGCAGTGGAGGAAAGGCATATACTGTAAGGTTGTGCCAGCTGAATGACAAAGCATCCACTTTCCATGCTTGTTTGTGATAAGTCCTTGTGCAGAATCTCTGAAGTTGGCAGTTGTGAGGGAGGCAAAAAGATCTATGTCTGGGCATTCCCATTTCCTTGTTATAATGCTGAAGTTTTGTGGATCTAGTTTCCACTTGTGAGGGTCCATGAGGTTTCTGCTTAGTTCGTCGCCAGAGCATTTGTTTTTCCTGGCAGGAATTGTGCTTGCAGGTGTACTTGGTAAGTCAACGCTGTGTTCCACAAAATCATAGCTTGTCTGCAGAGGGGCAGGAATGTGTGCCCCCCTGCTTGTTTATGTATCACATGACTGTGGTGTTGTCCGTCTTTATCAGCAGCTGTCCTGGATGAAGTAGGTCCTTGAAGGCTGTGAGGGTATTTTGTACAGCTAGCATCTCTTTTTGATTGATGTGAAGATGCCTTTGGCTTGTGGGCCATGTGCCCTGAATACATTTTCCTGCCATGTGGGCCCCCCCAGGCATAATCTGATGCATCTGTTGTTAGTGTCTGCCTGGCTGCGGTTAAGTGAATGGCTGTCCCTTGTTGTGGTGACAGGCCTGTGCCCACCATCGAAACTCCTGTTGCAGGCAGGGAATGAGTGAAATTAATGATTCCAGGCTGTGTCAATGTTTTGTCCAAACACTTTTTAGATACCATTGTAGTTTCCTCATAAGCAGTCTTGCATATGGAATTAGCAGAATTCAGGATACCATGTAGCCCTGAGCGTGCAGAATTTTTCTTGCAGATAACTGGGTCTTTGTTGCCATGCTTTCGAAGTAAGAAGTCAGTTGCCTTTGTTTGTCTGGCGTGAGATAAGCCATCTGCGCAGTTGTATTTAAGCTTGCACCCAGGAATATTATCTCTTGAGAGGGTACTAGTTTTGATTTCTTTTTGTTTACTGTGTACCCTAAGCAAATTAGTAATCTTTTTACAAACGCCAGATGCATTAGTAGAATGTCTTTGGTCTCTGCTTGAATAAGGCAGTCATCCAAGTAGGGATATATTTGAATTCTTCTTTGTCTGCAAAATGCAATTACTGGTGCCAGGCATTTTGTGAAGACCCTGGGCGCAGTAGATAAGCCAAAGGGCAATGCAGAGAATTGTTAGTGTATTGAGCCAGCTATGAATCTGAGGTATCTTCTGCAAGATTGTCTGATTGGGACATGCAGGTATGCCTCTTTGAGGTCCAAAGTTACAAGCCAAGACTTATTGCCCAGCATGGGCAGAAGCTGCTGCAGAGTCTTTTGAAGTTTGGAACGTCCAGAAAAGTATTTAGAATAGACAGGTCCAGAATTGGTCTCCATGCTTTGTTCTTTCTTGGTACTAAGAAAAGTCTCGAGTAAAATCCTTGTCCCTGCTCTTGTTGTGGCACTGGCTGAATAGCCCTCATGTCCATGAGAGATGAAACTTGTTTTTGTGCCTCTGCCCATTGATTGTGTGGCAGGTCTGGCATACCTTTTGCCTTTGGAAGGGTGTGAAAGTGGAACCTGTAGCCCTGAGAGACTATATTTAAGACTCATTTGTCCTGGGAGATCATGTGCCAATTTTGTGAAAAAAGTGCTAGCTTTCCCCCTAAGGGTGCTGCCAAAAGATAAAAGCTTGGCATTGGCAGAGGGAAGTCATTGGGACTGTTTCCTATACGGCTGTGATTTGTCTTCTCCACTTTTGGGGGTAGAAGCACCCCATTGTTTGGGCCTGTATGAGCCCTGGGGCTGTTGTCTGCCTCTAGAGCATCTGTATCTGCCTCTTTGTGGCCTGTCTGACACGGGAAAGGACCAATTTTTAGAAGGCCAGTTCCTGCTAAATCTGGGTAGCTGTACCTGTAAGAAATCTTTTACTGTCTGCATAGATTTAGCTTTATCCTCCATTTTCTTCAACACCTCTTCTGTCTTAACACCAAACAAGGTATCATGCTGTAATGGAGCATCCAATAATTTTGCTTTAACATGATCAGGCAGAGTCTGTTCCATTAACCAAGCATGCCCTCTAATGACAGCACCTGTAACAGCGGCCCTGCAAGAGGCCGCCAGTGAATCAAAACCACATTGCAAAGTTTGCTTTCCCACTTGTTCAGCTGCATGCAATAAATCCTGCATTTCCTTGTTCTCAGAACATTCAGAATTTGCCAACATTTTCTGTTTTAGCAGAGACATTACATATTGCTGATATTTAAGCATATGAAACTGACAATTTAAAGCCCTTACAGCCAAGGTAGCAGAAGTGTAAACTTTTTTCCCACATCTGTCCAGTGCTCTTGAACCTCTATCTGAGGGGACAGGGTTTTTTGCAGTAGAGGCCTTGACCCCTTTGGGACCCTGAGAAATAGTTTCTGGGTCAGCAGCAGGGTTTTTATATAGAAATTTATGAGAATCTGGAAGCCTGTAGTATCTGTCTGGCTTAACAGGTGCAGGAGGTAAAGAGTCGGGAGACAGTCCGGACTCTGAAAATACATCATCTACAATGTCTAGAACAGGTGGAATAGCAAGAGGTCTGTGCTGGGGTAGTAAAAGAAAGTCTCTGAGCCTTTTCTTAGATTCTGAGTAATCTTGGCTCTCCCAGTGGAAATGCTCCCTCATGGTATGCAGGGTTTCCTAAAAGGAATAATCCTCTGGAGGAGAAGCTGAAGGAATAGATTTGTCAGCATCAGAATCCTCATAGGGAGGAATAGAGTATCCCTGTTCTGAAGAGGAGTCAGAGGAAATGGAAACCTGATCAGAGAATCATATTCGGTGTCTTGCCTAGGCCTCTTATCAGGAGGGGGAGGGGAACCCCTGATCAAAGTAATTAGGTTTTCGGCCATTTTGAGCATCTGTTAATTAGGCATGGAAGTTTGTCCTGGAGAATGCTGTACTTGTTTCCTTGTCTTTAAAGCTGTTTTAGTCTTTGACTTGGATGCTGAAGTTGGCTTGATGTAAAGCTGTGTAGGTCTGAAAACACCCTCAGAAGCAGATGCCTGCTCAGCGACTCCGGACCCATCTGAGGGATTAGTTTCCGAAGGCCCAATACCTTGAGTATCCAGAGGCCTAGTGGTCTCCACGTGGGAGTCGGAGGTGGCCTGTGGCTCTGAGGTAGCGGATGTCAGGGGCTGCAAAAGCGCCTCACTGAGAACCGGTGACTGGCCTAGAAGAGGCTTCGTCGTCGGTTTTGGACCTTGGATGCCTGTCCTTTTCTTTTTCCTTGCACTTTATATGAACTCCGGTCGTCGGCTGTTTGGACAGCATTATATAATTAAACCTTCGGCCAAAGTAATGAAATGCAAAATCGTACCGACGCTTAATAGTGCGTCGGTTAAATCTAGCACAAAACCGACAACTAGCAACGTCGTGGTCACGGCCTAGACAAGGAATACAGTAAGAATGAAAATCCTTATGAGGTATTTGCTTCCCACAAGAAATACAATTGTTAACTTTTTCTGACATCGGTCTGGAGCAAGAATAAAGTTTCCCCAACGGGGTACTTAGCTTTATTGAAGACTTCGGATCTGAAATTCAATTTCGAAAATCTCAGGAGTCGGCCGACCGGCACTTGCGGACTGCTTTTGCTTTGGGCACCACGCGGCAAGAAAGACTGAAGAAAATGGCGTCAGCTGCATCTTATATACCCCTGGCGCACTGACGTCAGGGAAGAGGTGACAGCAACCGATGCCAGACCAGGACTTTGGAATTCAGGCCGACTGCGGGTAGCCTGCCAGCAGGATAACCCAAGTGTAATGACTGCAACAGTGAAACACGAACATACTATGTTCTTCGTGTTTCACTGTTGCAACCATCACAATTGGGTTGATTCCCAAAGCTAAGGAAGAAAGGAGCAAGTTAAAGAGCATTAGGGACAGCTATTAAGCCCTGCAAGACTGCAGTGGCAAATCCAGCTCTGGATTTAGAAAAGATAGGCATGTGGTAATGCCTGGTGAAGGTATGTACAGGGCTCCAGGTAGCAGCTTCTAAGATGTCCCTGGTGGGGACTCCTCTGAGAAATGCCGCACAGGTAGATGCAGCCCTGATAGAATGTGATCTTATCCCCTGTGGGGTAGGTTTTCCATGATGCTTGTAGCAGAAATTAATGTAATGGGCTATCCATTTGGAAATGGTTTGCTTTGAAATGGCCTTCCCCTCTGCCCCAGCAGCAAAGCCAACTAGCAGCTGTTCAGATTTTCTAAGAGGCTTAGTCCTGTCCAAATAGAATCGTTCCCCTTTGTTTTGTGGATTAGGGAAAAAAGTAGGCAAATGAATGGACTGATTTAGGGTCACACTAGATACCACCTAGGGCATAAAGGAAGGATTAATCCTAAGGGAAACCCTGTCCGCATGGAAGATAAAGAAGGGTTCCACTGCCATGAGGGCCTCTAATTCAGACACTCTTCTTGCTGAAGTGATGGCTAGAAGGAAGGCTGTTTCCAAGAAAGGAATTTCAACTCTGCTGTTGCATCTGGCTCAAAGGGGGGAAGAGTGAGCTTTTCCAATACAAAGTTAAGGTCCCAGACTGGAGTGGGAACTGTCCTGGGGGGTCTTAAATTTTTGGCCCCACTAAGGAATTGTTTTAGCAAGGGGTGAGAGAAGAGGGATGGCTCAGTATTATAATGTGCTGAAATGGCAGAAGAATGAATTTTAAATGATGAGAAGGAAAGGCCCTTGTGGAGCATTTCTGTTAAGTACTCAAGAATATGAGGTAAGCTGGGCACCGTTGTGCCCATCCCCTGAGCCTGGCTCCAGGAAATAGGATTTTCTAGTACTAGGTCTCCTTGCCTCCAGAATGACATCCAGCACCTACTTACTGAGGGATGCTAGAGGAGAGCTCAAGGAATTAGCCAGGCTGCAAGTTTCAGGGTTTGAAGCTGAGGGTGCAGAATCTGGCCCGCCTGCTGGGACAGCAAGGAAGGGGTCTGAGGCAGGTGCCATGGTTGTAGCAGTGTCATACTGCACAAGAGGGGGTACCAGTGCTGGCGTGGCCGGTCTGGTGCAATCAGTATTCTCCTTGGTTTGTCCTGTTTGATCTTTAGTAGGACCTTCGAGAGGAGAGGCAGAAGGGGGGAAGGCATAAACTGAGAGGCTTTCACAGGTAAAGGACAGGGCATCCACTTTCCAAGCTTGACTGTGGGGAGTTCTTGTGCAGAATTTATTCAATTGGTAGTTCTGAGGGGAGGCAAACAGGACTACCTCTGGAGTCCCCCATTTGTTCCTAAAGAGGTTGAATATTTTGGGTGCTAGTTTCCATTCGTGTGGCTCCAAGAGATTTCTGCTCAAGTCGTCTGTCAGTGAATTTAGTTTGCCTGGCAGGAATTGTGCTTGTAGGTGTACTTGGTAGCTCAAGGCTGTGTTCCACAGAGCCATGGCTAGTCTGCAGAGAGGGTGGGTTCCCCCCTGCTTGTTTATGTACCACATAACTGTAGTATTGTCTGTCTTTACCAATAGTTGTCCTGGAAGAATAAGGTCTTTGAAGGATGTCAGAGCATTCTGTACAGCTAACATTTCTTTTTGATTGATATGCAGGTGCATCTGTCTCGGGTTCCATTTGCCCTGAATGCACTGCCCTGCCATGTGAGCCTCCCATGCATAGTCTGATGTGTCTGTTGTTAAGGTTTGGGTGGCAGGGGGGTAGAGTGAAAGGGAGTCCCTTGTTGTGGTAGCAGGCCTCTGCCCACCAAAAGAACTCTGTCTTCATACAAGGAATGATAGAAAAAAGAAGTTATGTACTTACCATAACGTTCCATGTTAGTTGTCTTCATCTCGCCTTCCTTCTTGCTGGTTGGGATCGGAGCCGATCCTTGGCTCCGACTCGGCCATCTTCAATAGCTCGAGAGCTGTTTACTGGCTCGAGGCTACCCCTTATCCCATAATGCCTAGCGATAGCTACCCAGATCTCGTTTGAAATAGCTAACTCCAGACATAACGAGAATAAACCAGTCAAAAAATCAGTTGAGTATACCTGCCATATTCTCTAAGTTAATACAGGAAAAAGTACAGTTTTGTACCTACCATAAATGTAGATGTCCGAACTGGATAGCATCTGCAGTCATAACAAGTGGGTTGTCCTGTCGTCAGGCAGCCCTTCAGTCGGCCGGATTCCAAAGTCCGGGTCCGGCTTCGGCTGATGTCGCACTCCACCCGACGTCATCTCTGTTGGTCTTCGGGTATAAAGGCATCAGCCGACGCCATTTTCCTCAGTGTTTCTTGCCCCAGATGCCAGTAGCCCTCTTGCAGGCTAAAATTTGGATAGATGCCAATGTTTCCAAATAGATAGAGGTAAACACAACAATAAGCATGTATGTACATATACACAAACAAATACACCATAAAAGACTACCCCCCAACAGGTAGCTATTAGAAGGGTAAACACACTAGGAGTACCACAGAGGGATGGAGGAGGGTAATCCTGACTGCAGATGCTATCCAGTTCGGACATCTACATTTATGGTAGGTACAAAACTGTACTATGTCCTTCATGGATGCATCTGCAGTCATAACAAGTGGGTAGAATACCATAGCCAACTAGGTGAGGAGGATAAAAGTAGATTATGGTGTGTTTAGGATCCCTTGCAGTACAGCAGTGGCAAACCCTGCTCGGGATCTGGAATATAGAGGCAAATTATAATGCTTGGCAAATGTATGCACGGAGGTCCAAGTAGCCGCCTCAATAATGTCTTTGGTTGCCACTCCTCGTAAGAAGGCTGTGGTAGTGGCTGTTGCCCTTGTAGAATGAGGTCTTATGTTCTGTGGAATTGGTTTTCCATGGAAGGAGTAACAGAATCGTATGCAATTTCCTATCCATTTGGAGATTGTCTGTTTGGAAATAGCTTTTCCTTCCCTTCCTGTTGCATAGGCTACAAAAGTTGGTCAGTCTTTCTGCTATTTTTGTTCTGTCCAAGTAGTAGCGTAGCTGTCTATGTACATCCAAGGTATGCAGTATTCTTTCCCCTCTGTTTTGTGGGTTGGGAAAGAAGGTAGGTAGGTGGATTGCCTGGTTTAAAGACACTCTGGATACCACCTTAGGCATAAATGTAGGATTAGTCCTCATGGACACTCTATCTTGGTGGAAGATTAGGAAGGGTTGCACTGCCATTAAGGCCTGTAGTTCTGAAACCCTCCTTGCTGAAGTAATTGCCAGTAGGAAAGCAGTTTTCCATGACAGGTGTTGTAGGTCTGCTGTTGCTGCTGGTTCAAAGGGTGCTAGTGTCAACTTTTCTAGCACAAAGTTTAAATCCCAAGCTGGTAATGGTGGTTTTCTTGGAGGTTTTACATTCTTGATTCCTCTGAGGAATTGCCTGAGCAAAGGGTGCGAAAAACAGGTGTATCAAAGCTGTATTCTGCTGAAATAGCTGATGCATGTATCTTGATGGAGGAGTAGGACAGGCCTGAATGAAGAAGTTCGCCAGATACTCCAGAATGTTAGGCATATCTATGTTTGACACATCTTTTCCTCTTTCCGTACTCCAGATGACAAACCTTTTCCATTTTCCAGCATAGTTCCTTCTTGTTGAAGGTCTGCGTGCTTCAAGAATAATGTCTTTAACTCTTTGGGAAAGTTCTGGAATAGCTGCTGTTATGTGATGTTCCATGCAGTCAGTTGCAAGATTTTAGGTTTGGATGTATGATGCTGTAGTTGTTCTGCGTTAACATCAAAGGCATCAGGGAATTGTCCACATATTGTTCGAGACATGCTCCTCAGTAGTGGGTACCAGTGTTGTCTTGGCCAGTTTGGAGCTATCAGGATTATCCTTGGACGTTCTTCCTTGATTTTCAGTAGTACCTTGTGTATCAAAGGAAGAGGCGGGAATGCATATGCTGTTAGGCCTTTCCAGTTGAAAGAGAGCGAATCCACTTTCCATGCTAATGGGTGGAATGTCCTTGTGCAGAATTTTTGAGCTGGTGATTGAGAGGTGATGCGAATAGGTCTATCTGTGGCATTCCCCATTTCTTTGAGATGGTCTTGAAGATGTCCGGGTGAAGCTTCCATTCGTGGGCATCCGAAGTGGTTCTGCTTAATATGTCTGCTAGGGTATTGTCTTTCCCTGGTACAAATATTGCCTGTAACTGGATGTTGTAGCTGAGTGCCAGGGTCCACAGCTCCAAGGTCATTCTGCATAGGGGGTATGAATGAGTGCCTCCCTGTTTGTTGATGTACCACATGACTGTGGTGTTGTCTGTCCTTATCATCAACTGGCCCTCTTTGAGAAAAGGTTTGAACTTTTGGATTGCCAGTTTTACTGCCAGCATTTCTTTTAGGTTGATGTGCAGTTGAAGTTGATCCTGTGTCCACAATCCCTGCACGCATTTGTCCAGCATGTGGGCCCCCCATCCTAGGTCTGAAGCGTCTGTTGTGATGGTCTGGCTTGCTTGACATCTGCGAAAGGGTAGGCCTGGGTTTGACTGGCATGCCTGAGCCCACCATAGGAACTCCTGTTTTAAGCCTGGAATTAGTGGGATTTCTGTTTCTAGACTGTGTCTGTGTTGGGACCATAAATTCTTTAGGTACCACTGTAGTTTTCTCATATGTAGTCTGGCAAATGGAACCAAGATTATGCATGATGCCATGAAGCCCAAGGCCTGCAGTACTTTTCTTGCTGTTAACTTGTTCAGTTTTGTTAGTGCCAAGAAGTATAGAGGGAGTTCTTTTAGTTTTTCTGTAGTCAGGAATGCCATTTGTTTTACTGTGTCCAATTCCGCGCCCAAGAATGTCCTTGTTTGGGATGGTATCAGCCTTGACTTTTGTAAATTGACTGTGTATCCCAGTGCTTGTAGCAAGTAAATGACCCTTTGTAAATCTGTTGTCAGCTTGCTTTTGTTGTCCTCTTGTAGCAGGCAGTCGTCCAGGTATGGGTAAATTTGAATTCCCTGAAGTCTGCAATGGGCGATTACTGATGCCAGGCATTTTGTGAATACTCTGGGCAGTAGATAAGCCAAAGGCAATGCTGAGAATTGATAGTGCTCTGATCCTGCAAGAAATCTGAGGTATCTTCTGCAGATTGGTCGAATGGGGACGTGCAGGTATGCCTCCTTGAGATCTAGAGTTACCAGCCAAGACTCCTTGCCCAGCATGGGAAGAAGTTGCTGTAAGGTCAGCATTTTGAATTTTGGGACAATGATGTATGTATTTAAGGTGGACAGGTCGAGAATTGGTCTCCAACTTTTTTCCTTTCTTGGAACTAGGAATAGTCTGGAGTAGAACCCTTTCCTTGCTCTGCTGTTGGCACTCTTTCCACAGCTCTCATGTTTGCTAACTCCATTATCTGGCGTAGAGCCTCTGTTTTTGATTTGGAGGTAGATTTGGCATTCCTCTTTGACTGGAAAAGTGTGGAAGTGAAACCGTAACCTTGATCTATGGTTTGTAAAATCCACTTGTCCTTTGTTATGTAGTGCCAGTTCTTTGAAAATAGGGTTAACTTTCCGCCTAGAGGAGCTGCTATTTGTTCCCTGGTAGGCGGATTTAGGGTTAAGTCACTGTGGTTGTGTTGATGTAGTGGCAGTGGCTGTGTCTGTGCCTCTGTTGTTACCTTGCCACTGTCTTCCTCTGTAGGCACCTCCTCTGGATTGGTTTCTGCCTCTGGAACGTCTATTCCTGCCCCTTTGAAATTTTGTGGAGTCAGGAAAGGACCAATTTTTGGCAGGCCAGTTCCTGCTAAACCTTGGGGTTGAACCTGCAAGAAATCTTTAACAGTTTGAACAGATTTTGCCTTTTCTTCCATTTTCTTCATAACCTGCTGGGCAGATGTACCAAACAAACTTGTCTTGTCCATAGGAGCATCTAGCAACTTAGCTTTAACATGATCCGGTAAAGCTTGTTCCTTTAGCCATGCATGCCTTCTTATCACTGTGCCTGTCATGGCTGATCTAAATGAAGCCTCCAGTGCATCATAGCCACATTTTAAGGAATGGTTGCTAACCTGTTGTATGTTATTTACCATCTCTAATACATATTTCTTATCAAGAGATTCATCAGTGGTTAGCAAACATCATTGAAAGCATCATCCACCACAGAGAGAACAGGGGGTATAGCTAAGGGCCTGTGCTGTGGGAGGTGCAGAAAAGTCCTAAGTCTTTTTCTGGAGTCTGAAAAATCCTGTTGTTGCCATTGGAACTGTTCTCGCATGGCATGCAAGGTTTCCCCAAAGGAGAATTCTTCTGGTGGGGAAGCAGCTGGGATGGATTCTTCAGCATCAGAATCTTCAAAATTGGAGAAGGGAGCCTCTGGCTGGTCAGTTATGTCTGATTCATCAGCAGAATCATCAGAGGACACTGGCTCGGGGGGCTCTGCCCTAGGTCTCTTCTCTGGGGGCTGAGAGGCCCTGTCTGGGTGAGATTGAGATCCTCTAATTAAAGAAATTAAATCTTCTGCCAAAGTAAGCATTTGAGAACTAGAAGAGGGCCTGGATGTGGGTGGTTTAACAGGCACTGTTTTAGTAGTCTTGGCTGCTTTAGCCCTGCCTGGCGAAGGCCTTAATGGACATGGCTGCTGGAGGCCTAGCAGCACCACGTGCTGGGGTAGAAACATCCAAGGGGATGGTGTCTGATAAGTCAACCACCGTAGTGGGTAAAATTTCTGAGATCGTTTCAAGAGTTGTAGCAGGGGCCTCAGTTGTAGGAATAGGTTCAGCTGTACTTTGTTCAGTTTTCTCGGTTTCGGCCGAAACCGAGACACTCGCGGTTTGCTTGACCATGGTTTCGGCCGAAACCGCGGACCGCGAGTGTCGGTCTTTATCTTTGCGTTTTTTGCTAGATTGGGTAGTCGGAGGATCTGACGGCATAATGTACGCAAAATCAGAACCGAAAAACTGTTCTGCAAACTCCAACCGACGCCTAAGCGTTCGTCGGTTGAAAGAAGCACAGGCCGAACAGGCTGCTACATCGTGGGCTGGGCCTAAACAAGGCAGACAGTAAGAGTGGAAATCTTTATGAGGTATTTGTTTCCCACAGTTTAAACAATTGTTAACTTTTTCTGACATCGGCTGAGGCAAGAAAGAGTCCCCAACGGGGTACTTAGCTTTAGAAGTCTTCGAAGTAGTATTCGGTAGAAGTAATCTCTGGATCCGACCGACCGGCACTTGCGAACAGCTTCTGCTTCGGGCGCCACGCGGCAAGAAAGACTGGGGAAAATGGCGTCGGCTGATGCCTTTATACCCGAAGACCAACAGAGATGACGTCGGGTGGAGTGCGACATCAGCCGAAGCCGGACCCGGACTTTGGAATCCGGCCGACTGAAGGGCTGCCTGACGACAGGACAACCCACTTGTTATGACTGCAGATGCATCCATGAAGGACATCAAGAGAACACACAGCCAGTGAAATAGGAAAAAACTCCTCTCGGTCCACTAGGACAGGGGGACGGAGGGTGGGATGCAAGAAGGAAGGCGAGATGAAGACAACTAACATGGAACGTTATGGTAGGTACATAACTTCTTTATGTTAAGTTGTCTATCTCGCCTTCATTCTTGCTGGTTGGGACAGCGTCCCTAGCACCTAAAATCCTGGGTGGCTCAGTGGAACAGACTCTTCAGAACAGTGGAACCAAAGTCAGCTCTGCTCCTGGAGACCATATCCAACTTGTAATGAGAAATAAAGTTATGAGGGTTTGCCCACATGGCAGCTGCACAGATAGAATCCATGGGCAACCTAGACTGAAAGGTTACAGAGGTGGCCAAGCCCCTAGTAGAATGAGCTTTCGGTTTAATAGGTAACTCTTTGTTCCTTAACTGATAAATGAAAGAAATAGTGTGTGACAACCATCTGGACAAGGTTACCTTGGAAACTGGGAGACCTTGTTTGACCAAGGCATAAGAAAGGAATAATTGGTCCGACTTTCTTATTTCCTTAGTTCTGTGAAGGTAAAAACGCAATTGCCTATGAATGTCCAATTGGTGTAGTTTGTACTCTGCCTTGTTGGTATGATTAGGGAAAAACACAGGAAGATCTATAAATTGGTTTAAATTACTTTCTGAGCAGACTTTAGGAAGAAACGAAGGATTAGCCCTCAGAGCAACCCTGTCCTTATGAAAAACCAAGTAGGAAGGACGAACACATAGCGCCTGAAGTTTGGAGACACGTCTGGCTGAAGTAATAGCTACCAGAAAGAGTGTCTTCCAAGACAGAAACCTGATAGAGCAGGACGCTGCTGGTTCAAAAGGGGGCAGAATTAAGGAGGTTAGGACTAAATTAAGGTCCCAAGGAGGAGTGGGATCTCTCACTGGAGGCCTAAGAAGAGTAGTCCCTCTCAAAAAAGCTTTACAGAGCTTATGAGACATAATGTTAGAAGTCGAAAAACCAACATGAAAGTTAGAAATGGCCGCCATTTGTACCCTGATCGTAGCAGAAGCGGACCCGGAGTGAAACAGTTGTGCTAAGAATTCCAGAATTTCGTGGACTGGGGCTGAAAAGGGATCCACATTCTTAGCCTCTGCCATACAAGAAAAATGTTTCCATTTGCTAGCATAAGTTTTCCTCGTTGTAGACTTGTGAGATGAGACAATAATGTCACGGACTGCAGGGGAGATGCTGGGAAGCCTGGCTAAGGTTGGAAGTGGAGCAACCAAGCTGTGAGCTGGAGAGTTTTGAGGGATTGATGCAACCCGCTTGATTGATGAACCAGGAGGTCTGGAATTGGGTCCAGAGTCCAGGGTTGATCGAGAAGGTAATGGTGCAGGAACGGGAACCATATCTGTCGAGGCCAGTATGGAGCAATGAGAATCATTTTGCAATCCAACGATATTGCTTTCTGTATAAGTTTGGATATCAGGGGGAAAGGAGGAAAGGCATAAAGAAGTCCCTGGGGCCAATCGTGGACTAGAGCGTCTCTGGGTATGTGACCTGGAAGCGGAAGAAGGGAGAAGTAGTTGCTGCATTTGCTGTTGAAGGGGGTGGCAAAGAGATCGCAGCAAGGCTGTCCCCATTTGTGGAAAATAAGATTCGCAAGTTCCTGATTCAGAAACCACTCATGAGGTATGAGGATAGCTCTGCTGAGCCTGTCCGCTATAATGTTGGATATCCCGGGGATATGCGTCGCAATCAGAAAACGTTGGGAGGAAATCGCCCATTGCCAAAGTCTGAGTGTTTCTCGACACAAGGGTAGGATCTGGTTCTGCCCTGCTTGTTGATGTACCACACCACTGACATGTTGTCCATTTGAATAACAATGGTCCCAGAAGGAAGAGAGTCTTGACGGACATGCAACACCAGGAGCACGGCTCTCATTTCCAGGACATTTATGTGCAGATGGTACTAGTGAGGTTGCCACATGCCTTGGACTTTCCTGCCCAGATAATGCCCCCCCCCCACCCTATCAGGGAGGCATCTGTCATCACTGTGGCTACCGGAGGGGGTTGTATGAAAGGTCTGCCCTGAGTAACTAGTGGGGAGACCATCCACCAAGAAAGATGTCTTTTGCATGCATCTGTGATCATGATCATGTGAGTCATGGGTAGCTCTTGGAAAGACCACTGCATAAACAGAAGCCACTGAAGAATTCTCATATGAAAGCGCACTAGTGGAATTAGGAGAATGGCTGCTGCCATGGAACCCAGAGTTTGAAGGACGTACCTGACTTGGATCCTTTTGCTCTGCATCAGAACCTGTACCTGCTGATGGATTGCGGACACCCTTTCCAGTGGTAGCCTTGCAAACATATCCCTTGTATCTAAGTCTGCTCCTATGTAAGTGATAGATTGACAGGGCAACAAGGCAGATTTTTTGAAATTTATTGTAATGCCGAGCTGGGAGCAGATTGTGATTGTGTAGTCTCGTGCTTGTATAAGTTGATGCCTGGCGGTAGCAGTAAGAAGCCAGTCGTCTAGATACGGAAACACCTGGAATCCTTGACGTCTCAGGTGAGCCGTGACCACTGCCATACATTTGGTGAACACCCTGGGGGCTGTGGTGAGACCAAAGGGCAGAGCTCTGAATTGATAATGACTGGCCCCCAGCCGGAAGCGAAGATATCTCCTGGAGCACCTGCCCATCTTTTTATGGTAGTATGCGTCCTGAAGATCCATCGAGCACATCCAATTGTCCTGACCCAGAAAGGGTAGAATGGACTGTAGCGTGACCATCCGAAACTTTGTTCTTTGCACAGACCTGTTTAGTCTGCTGAGATCCGGAATTGGTCTCCAGTCCCCTGTCTTTTTTGGTACTAAAAAGAACCTTGAGTAAGTTCCGGATCTGTGCTGGTCTGCCGGGACTTCATGGATGGCTCTTTTTCTAGCAGTTTTGAAACTTCTATTACTGCTTGCTCCTTCAGATTGGGTGGAACATCTGGAATGGTCTTCCTTGACTGTAAAGGGGGTTGATGGAAGGGAATTTTGTAACCTCTGGATATAACGGACCGTACCCATCTGTCTTGTGTTAAATTTTGCCAGGCTTTTGGGTACAGCGAAAGTCTTCCCTCGACTGCCTCCAGAGGTGAGCAGCCAGGCAACCCTTCAGGGATGCTGGAAGGGCTCATCAGAGAAGGATTCTCTGTTTCCCTGGTTCTGCGGACCCCCTCTGCCACGAGGGCGGCGTCTATTATTATTATTTCCCACTTTGCCTCTGGAGGAAAAATCACTACGAGTGTCAGGCAAGGCTCCCTGAGATTTACGGAACCACATCTTCCCACTCTTCTGACCCTTGGGGTAAGGTCTAGAGGGAGTGGAACGGACTCCCACGGCAGAGAGAGTCTTGCCTTCTTGCTCACACCTAGTCAAAGTGTCTTTCACCTGTGGTCCAAAAAGAAAAGAACCATCAAAGGGAGTGTTGGTGAAGGACACTCGAAAGGGTTCCGCAAAGTTACACAGCCGCATCCACGCATGCCTACTAAGGGCCACACCGGTACCTGTGGCTCTACTCGCCCCATCGGCTGCATAGGAAATGAGCCTCATGAAGGAGTTAACAACAGAATTAAGCGTCGCTAGCTGGGAAGCTACCTTGGCTTGTGCTCCCTCAGCTGTTGGATCTCTAAGGGTATCTCCGAGCTCTTTAAGGAGATCCCTTTGAAGTCGGGTAAAATGACATAGGTAGTTCAGTGACCTCATAGAGAAGGTCACTGAAGTGAACATTCGCTTCCCGTATTTGTCCATCATCCTAGACTCCTTGTTAGGGGGATGGACAGGTGAAGAGGTCTCCGCTAACTCTTTTTTGGTGGCTGCTGCTACCACCATGGCATCAACAGGAACACCTTTCAAAAGGAACTGCTTATCCTGGGATGCTGTAATGAATTTACTAGGTCTCCTCGGAGTTGGTTCCACTGTATCCGGAGATGACCAAGCCTTTCGAGCCACCACTGTCATATGTGGATCGAAAGGCAGAGACACCCAGGAGGTGGAAGGTCGGGAACCAAAGGCATCCAGAAAAACAGACTCATCCTCAGTAGGGGCTAGGGGATTCCAGTTCCCCCTCTGCTTAAGCATTTCTAGGATGTCCGAGAAGGAAACATCTTCAGAGGGGGATATCGGGGACCCTTCCAAATCATCTAAGTCTGTATCAGAAGTGACAGACTCGGGGGAGTCAATGTGCTTCCTCTTACTCTTTTTCTTCCGAGGGGGCTCCTCTGAGTGATCAGGAGATGTCTCAGAAGAGGAGGAAATACCCAATGGGGTGTCCTGGAACATCGGTTCCCTACGCTTAGGGTCTGGAGGAGGAGCAGAGGTTGGCACAAGCACTACAGGGGACGGAGCCGGTGGGGCTGAAAGTGGAGCTGACTCAGAGGACAGCACACTCCGCATGACATCGAAGGCATCCCTGCCACGATGCAGAGAAAGCTCCGGTTCCGAAGAAATAGGAATCTTTCTCCGCACTGAGGGGACGGCTCCAAGGCCGATGTTGGATCAAACTCACCTGCGCCGAAGCTCCGAGAGGGAGAATGGGGTCAGACAAGGGTCCGATGCCAATCGCCCCCTCGGAGCCGACGAGGGAGTCCTGGCGCCCAGATCCCTCGATGGAAGGTACCACTGAGGGAATTGGAGCCGACGTCGGAACCGAAGGAGACAGAGTTATCGGAGCCGACGGTTCCACTACTTGAACCCCAACGAACTCCGGCTCTGAACTCACTTGAGTCGGAGGAGGAACATCGAGAGAAGTGGATGGAGCCGATACCTGTTGAGGAGGGCTGGACAACAATTTAACTAGTGCCTGCGACTTTAGCAACCTACTGACCACTCTCTCCACATCATGATCCGACAGCCTAGAGGATCGAGAGGAGTGAGAGGATCAGCGACTACGCTCACTCTGAAGTAAAGGAGACCGAGGAGCCGAATGCACTGACTCTAGGGAAGGGGACCACAGCCTCTTGTGGCTCCGCAAAGGCTCCGAAGTCTCTGCTGGAGCCGATGGGGAGATTGTCTTGTCGGTGCCAGCTGGAACCGATGTAGAAGGTAAATCCTGAACCGAAGACGGCACCGAACTTGGAGCTGACGGCTTAGTGGATTTACGGGATTTCACTGGCTGTGAGCTCTTGGCCGGTGTATCCTGGGGTTTTAAAAGACCCCTAAGAATCAGCATATTCTTCCGCTCCTGCAGGACTCTTGGACTAAAGGCATGGCAAATAGAACAAGAATCCTGCAGGTGCACAGCGCCTAAACAATAGACGCAAGAAGTGTGCCCATCTGTCAGAGACATTTTCTGACAGCATGAGTTACACTTCTTAAACCCAGAAAACTTAAGATTCCTTTGACATTCTTTACAGTAGAAAGAAACCAATTATGACAACAATAGCAAGAAGCAAAATACAGCCTACAAAAACACACCTACTAGAAAGACTATAGATAAAGGTTTTTTTTTTTGTTTTTTTTTTTTGTGTAAGGAAGATAATAGGAAAGCCTCTAATCTAAATGGCTACCCTATAAGAAAAAAGCAGAAGGAAAGCCTCTAACTTAAATGGCTAACCTGACAAGAAAAAGAAAGGGGGGGGGGTTGGGGGAGAACTCTCTAAGTTAAACGAGTTCTACAAAAGGAGGGATACTATATAATAAACAATTATCTACCACAGAAACAAAACTATCGCTAAAAATAAAGTACTAGAAGAATTAAATTCTAGTGAAAAATGACACAAAAAATTCTATACACGCCTGAGCCAGAAAAACAACACCTTGCAGCTGAAGCGGCAAACGAGATCTGGGTAGCTATCGCTAGGCATTATGGGATAAGGGGTAGCCTCGAGCCAGTAAATAGCTCTTGAGCTATTGAAGATGACCGAGTCAGAGCAGAGGATCGGCTCCGATCCCAACCAGCAAGAACGAAGGCGAGCTAGACAATTTAACATTCATTGTTTCCAGGTCCTGAGAATGTTGACACCATAGGCTTTTTAGATACTATTAGAGTTTCCTCATATGCAGTCTTGCATATGGAATTAGTTGAATGCAAGAGGCCATGCACCCCAGAGCTTGCAGTATTTTTCTTGCAGATAGCTGGGGTTTTGCGACCAATAGTTTGAAATAGGTTGTCAAATAAACTTGTTTCTCCAGAGTGAGGAATGCCATCTGGGAAGTTGTGTTCAAGCTTGCTCCCAGGAATACAATCTGTTGGCAGGGTACTAGGTGAGATTTCTTTTCATTGATGGTGTACCCCAGTGAGGTTAGAAGTTTAGGTACAAATGCCAGGTGTTGTAATAGCAAGTCCTGGCTTTCTGCCTGAATCAAGCAATCATCCAAATATGGGTAAATTTGAACATTTCTCTGCCTGCAAAATGCAATGGCTGGAGCTAGACACTTTGTGAACACCCTGGGCTCACTAGATAAGCCAAAGGGAAGTGCAGAGAACTGAAAGTGCATGGAGCCCATCCTGAAATGTAGGCATTGTCTGCAGGATCCTCTTATTGGGATGTGCAGGTAAGCTTCCTTTAAGTCTAGGGTTGCCAGCCAGGCATCCTTGGCTAGCATAGGAAGAAGCTGTTGAAGAGTTAGCATTCTGAATTTTGGAACCACCAGAAAGGTGTTGAGAATAGAAAGGTCCAGGATAGGATGCCACAAGTTGTCTTTTCTGGGTACCAGAAAAAGTCTTGAATAAAAACCTTGTCCCCTTTGTTCTGCTGGGACAGGTTGAATAGCCCTGATACTGAGAAGAAAGAGAACCTGCTGTTGGTCCTCCGCCCATTGATTTGGAGGTAGGTCTGGCCAACCATTTGGGGTTGGTAGTGTGTGGAAGTGGAATATGTATCTTTGAGAAACTATGTTCAAAACCCATTTGTCCTGGGTAATGAGTTTTTTGCATGCAGGGCGAGCTTTCCTCCTAAGAGAGCAGGTAATTGAGCAGGGCTTGAAAGGGTAAAGGTTAAGTCATTGTGGCATTTTTCCGTAGGGGGTGGCTTACTACTCCCTGCTTTGGAAGTGGGAGCCTCCCACTGCTTAGATCTATGCATAGCCTGTGACTGTAGCCTAGGTGGTCTGCTGTTCCTGGGTTGGGACTGAGAAGACCTGGATGGGACTGGAAAGGACCAGTTCTTTGAAGGCCAATGCCTACTGAATCTGGGAGGCTGTACTTGTAGGAAATCTTTAACAGTTTGCATAGATTTACCTTTTTCCTCCATCTTTTTGAAGACTTCTTCTGTTTTGTTGCCAAAAAGGTGGTCTTGGTTTAAGGGTGCATCCAGTAATTTAACTTTAACATGATCTGGCAAGTTTTGTTCCTTAAGCCAAGCATGCCTTCTAAGTACAGACCCAGTGACATCAGCCCTGCAAGATGCTTCTAAAGCATGAAAACCACATTGTAAAGTATGCTTACCAACTTGTTCTGCAGAATGCATTATATCTTGCAATTCTTTGTGTTAAGCACAGTCAGGAATCAACATCATTTTCTGTTCAAGTAGTCCCATAATATGCTGCTGATATTTTAACATATGAAACTGGCAATTTAAAGCCCTAATGGCCAAAGTAGCAGAAGTGTATACCTTCTTACCCCATCTGTCTAAGGCTCTAGAATCTCTATCAGAAGGGGTAGAATGTTTGGCAGCAGTAGCCTTAATGCCTTTTGGTCCTTGGGGAAATGATCTCTGGATCCGCAGAAGGATTCTTGAAGAGTAACTAGTGAGAGTCAGGTACTCTGTAGTACTTGTCAGGTTTCCTGGGAGCTGGAGGTAAAGTGTATGGGGTAGGGCTAGATTCCAAGATAGCATCATCTACAATGCCCAGAACAGGAGGGATAGCTAAATGCCTGTGTTGAGGCAGGAGTAAGAATTCCCTAAGTCTCTTTTTGGACTCAGAGTAATCCTGGCTTTCCCAGCGGAATTGCTCTTAAGAGTATGCAAGGTTTCACCAAAAGAAAAATCTTCTGGAGGGGAAGCAGAAGGAATGGAATCCTCTGCATCAGAATCTTCATAAGTAGATAAGGACAAATCCTGGTAATCAGAAGGAGCAGAAATATCAGATTCCTGATCAGAAGAATCAGAAAGATAATCAGTTCTAGGTCTCTTAGAGGGGGAAGGCTGGCTTCCCCTAATTAAGGTAATAAGGTCTTCAGCCATTTTAAGTATTTGTTTTTGAGGCATATGGGCCTGAGCCTGCGGTTTGGTCATCAGGTTTTCTAGGAGTAGTGCAAGTTTTTAGCCTGAGGAATTTGGAACTTCTGGACGGAAAAGATGGCGTTGGTTTAATATGAATGCCTGTAGGCCTGAATACACCCTCAGAAGCCGGTGCCTGCACAGCTGCTCCGAACCCATCCAAGGTAGAGACATCTGCAGGTTCCACAGTTGAAGAAGCATCACATGGCATAACGGACTCCGAATGGGTCTCAATAGAGGCCTGCGAATCTGAAGTAGCGGGTACCAGGGGCTCCGAAAGAGCTTCACTGAGTACTGGCAGACTGGCGACTAGCTTAACGGAAGAGTCGTCGGCAGTTTTGAACCTATGCAGTCTGTCTATCTCTTTATCCTTACGTTTTTTTCAGAAGATTGGTAGTCAGACGGCTTAATGAAGCTATATCGGAATATGGAGATCGAGTATGAAAATAATTGGCTGTAAAAATAGCCCGACGACGAATAGTTCGGGCATTGAACAAGGCATAAAACCGACATGGTCGTGGTCTGGGCCTAAACAGGGGATGCAGTAAGAATGAAAATCTCTATCAGGTATTTGCTTTCCAAAGGCAAGACAATTGTTAACTTTTACTGACATCAGTTACAGCAAGAAAAAGGATCCCCAAAGGGGTATTTATCTTTTTTGAAGACTTCGGGTCTGAAACTCGAAAACAAAAATTTCAGGAGACGGCCGACCTGCACTTGCGAACTGCGTCTGCTTCGGACACCGCATGGCAAGAAAAACTGATGTAATGGCATCGGCTGCATGTTTTATACCCCTGATGACCTGACATCATGGAAGAAGCAACAGCATCCGATGCAGAAATCCGAAGAGTCTGGTATTCAGGCAGGCTGAGGGCTACCTGCAGTGAAACACGAAGAACATCAATTGATCAGTCTTCCTAAATTATTTAGTGCTGTCTAGGTAGAATCTGAGCTGTCTGTGCACATCTAGAGAGTGCAGAGTCCTTTCCCCCTTGTTTTGTGGGTTGGGGAAAAAGGTGGGCAAATGAATGGATTGACTGAGAGCCACACTGGACACCACTTTTGGCATGAAGGATGGGTTAGTCCTGAGGAAGACTCTGTCAGCAAGGAAAATGATGAAGGGCTCTACAGCCATTAGTGCTTGTAGCTCGGATACTGTTCTAGCTGAAGTGATGGCTAGAAGCAAGGCTGTCTTCCAAGAGAGGAACTTTAACTCTGCTGATGCTGCTGGTTCAAAGGGAGGCATGATGAGTTTTCCCAAAACAAAGTTAAGGTCCCAAGCTGTGGTAGGTGCTCTTCTGGGTAGCCTCAAGTTGTTAGCCCCTCTTAGGAATTGTTTAATGAGAGTATGGGAGAAAAGAGGTGGCTCTGTGTTGAAATGAGCAGAGATGGCAGAGGCATGAATTTTAATGGAAGAGAAGGATAGAGCCCTGAGTATTAGGTCAGCAAGGTAATCCAGGATGAGAGGTAGGGAGGGCTGTGCAGTTCCAGCTCCCTTAGCCTGGATCCAGGTGCAAAATCTTTTCCACTTGTCAGCATACGACTTTCTAGTGCTAGGGCGTCTGGCCTCATGTATAACATCTAGAACCTGTTGCTTAGATTGGCAGCTTGTGCAGTGGTCAGGGAATAAGCCAGGCTGCCAGACTGAGGGTCTGCAATTGGGGATGCATGAATTTTCCATTCCTCTGGGTCAGGAGTGTTGGGATCTGAGGGAGATGCCATGGTGGCAGTGCTGACAGGCTTCACAGCAGAGGGTACCAGTGCTGGTGTGGCCAGTCTGAGGCAATCAGGAGTGTCCTCGGTTTTTCCTCCCTTATTTTGAGCAGTACCCTTGTAATGAGCGGTAGAGGAGGGAATGCATACACCGAGAGGTTCACCCACTGGAAGGATAGAGCATCCACTTTCCAGGCCTTGCTGTGAGGTTCCCTGGTGCAGAATTTGCTGAGCTGATGGTTGGAGTGGGAAACAAAGAGGTCGACCTTTGGGATGCCCCAATTCTGAGTTACAAGGGTGAAGGTTCTTTGGTCTAGCTGCCACTCATGTGGGTCCAGAAGATTTTTGCTGAAGTTGTCTGCCAGAGAGTTTAGACAGCCTGGCAGGAATTGTGCTAGCATGTGTAGTTACATGGCTGAGGCTGTGTGCCAAAAGGTCATGGGGAGCCTGCACAGTGAGTATGAGTGAATCCCTCCTGCTTGTTAATATACCACATCACAGTGGTGTTATCTGTTTTGATCAGTAGAGGCCCCAGGGACAGTAGGGGTCTGAAGGCTGTCAGAGCTTGCTGAACAGCTAACACCTCTTTTTGGTTGATGTGCAGCTGTATTTGGTTTGGTCTCCGTTGGCCCTGAATGCACCTGCCGTCCAGGTGTGCACCCCAGGCTAGTCTGATGCATCTGTGGTGAGGGTCTGGGTGGCGTGGGGTCGTAAGAAGGGTAGTTCCTTGTTGTGGTTGCATGCTGCTGTCCACCAAAAGAAATATTTCATTAAGCAAGGTATCATTGGTATAAGAGTTTCTAGGTCTTGGGAGTGTTGACAACAAAGGCTTTTTAGGTACCACTGTAGTTTCCTCATATGCAGTCTGACATATGGAATGAGTAGAATGCAAGAAGCCATGAACCCCAGAGCTTGCAGGATTTTCCTTACGGATAACTGGGGTCTGGTGGCTAGTTGAGAGAAGTAGGTAGTCAGGTAGGTTTGTTTTTCTGGTGAAAGGAATGCCATCTGGGATGCCATGTCCAGGCTTGCTTCAAGGAATACAATTTTTTGTGTGGGTACTAGTTTGGATTTCTTTTCGTTGACAATATACCCCAGGGAGGTCAGTAGGCCCTTTACAAAGGTCAGGTGCTTTAGCAGCTTTTCCTGACTGTCTGCCTGAATCAGGCAGTCATCTAAGTATGGGTAAATTTGAATATTTCTTTGTATGAAAAAAGAAATGGTGGGAGCCAGGCATTTTGTGAAAACTCTGGGAGCAGTGGATAAGCCAAAGGGAAGTGCAGAAAACTCAAAGTGCAGTGATTCCGCCCAGAAACGGAGATATTTCCTGCAGATTGGGATGTGTAGGTAGGCCTCTTTTAGGTCTAGGGTGTGGAAATACAATTTGTATCCCTGGGACACTATGTTGAGGACCCAGCGGTCATTGGTAATGGTGGCCAAGGTGCTTGCGTGGAAGGAGAGTTTTCCTCCTAGGGGCAAGAGCAGGTGGGTGGGGGGGTGGAAGCGTGAAGTCATTGTGAGTTCTTACCTTGAGGGGGTGGCTTAGCACTCCCTGGTTTTGAAGAGGAGGAACTCCATTGCTTAAGATCTCTGCATTCCCTGGGGCTGCTGTCTGGTGGGTCTGCTTCCCCAGGGTCTCGGATGAGCTGACCTGGAGGGGGCAGGAAAGAACCAGTGCTTGGAGGGGCAATGCCTACTGAACCTCGGTGGCTAGACCTACAATAAGTTAAGACACAAACACAAACTGGATCCGTACTACCAAAGGAAGAAGCACCACAGTGTATCCAACTGCCCAAATAAATCCTGCAAGCACGATGAAATAACGTACTGTTTATTACAAAAAACAAAAAATCACATAAAACGCTTTTCGTCAGGTCACATAGCCCAACTTCTTCAGATAATTATACAACATAAGACATAAACTATATAGGAAGTGAAAAGGAAGTGAAAAGTCAGCTGGTTCCTGAATCAGCAGGAATCAGTTGCTCTTAAAGTGGAAACCACCTTCATTCATTACCTAAAACATATAGCTTAAACAGCTCTCATCTACGCATTGTTTTAAAACAATATTTTAAAATAATAGACAAATAGTGTAAAAAGATCTAAAACCAATAATTATCTATTATGAAATATTAATGCAGTTAAAGTTAAAATTATATGTATATATTTATATTTTTATTTTTATGTTCTAGTATAATAAACCTTAAAAGCAGGGTGGGAGGGTGGCTTAATGGATAAGATGTTTGCCTTGCAAACACAAGGTGCAGGGTTTGAGTCTCACAAGGGATAACTGGCTAGGCTTAAAATGGCTCGCAGGGGCAGTTAGCCTAGTACTGAACTATGAACTATGAACTATGAACCTATGTGGATAAAAACATGTAAATAAAAAACAGCAAAACTTGACTTAAGAAGCTGAAAGTCAAATACACTCTAAGACAATAGTATGCATAGACCATTTTAAACACAGCATAATAGTCAACTCCTAACTCCTAACCAAATTTTTAAGTTGTAGTATACACTTAATTGAATACATTTCGTTAATGCCCGGAGGGTAACACGCAAAGGTATGTAATTGCCAACTCAACACTAATTTCTCTAAGAATAAGGAAAGAGGCCCTCCTCTAGGGTCAAAGGGAATACAATCTATAGCCCTAAAAGTAAAACCATGGGTGGGTGCTTTCATAATGTGCCTGGCCAATGTGTTCTCTGATTTGTTACACCTAATAGCGTATGTGTGTTCATAAACCCTGTCCCTAAGCCTTCTGTCAGTTTTTCCAATATAGAAGGCAGGACAGGTATGACACTTGGCCAGGTATATCACTCCTTTGGAGTTGCACAATCCCCTTGAAAGGAGTGGTATACCTGGCTAAGTGGCATACCTGTCCTGCCTTCTATATTGGAAAAACTGAAAGAAGGCTGAGGGACAGGGTTTATGAACACACATACGCTATTAGGTCTAACAAATCAGAGAACGCATTGGCCAGGCACATTATGAAAGCACCCACCCATGGTTTTACTTTTAGGGCTATAGATTGTATTCCCTATGACCCTAGAGGAGGGCCTCTTTCCTTGCTCTTAGAGAAATTAGAATTGAGTTGGCAATTACGCACTTTTATGTGTTACTCCAGGCATTAACGAAATGTATTCAATTAAGTGTATACTACAACTTAAAAATTTGGTTAGGAGTTGACTATTACGCTGTGTTTAAAATGGTCTATGCATACTATTGTCTTAGAGTGTATTTGACTTTCAGCTTCTTAAATCAGGTTTTGCTGTTTTTTATTTACATGTTTTTATCCACATGCTTTTAAGGTTTATTATACTAGAACATAAAAATATAAATATAGACATATAATTTTAACTTAAACTGCATTAATATTTCATAATAGATAATTATTGGTTTTAGATCTTTTTGCACTATTTGTCTATTATTTTAAAATATTGTTTTAAAAAAATGCGTAGATGAGAGCTGTTTCAGCTATATATTTTAGGTAATGAATGAAGGTGGTTGCCACTTTAAGAGCAACTGATTCCTGCTGACTCAGGAACCAGATGACTTTTCACTTCCTTTTCACTTCCTATATAGTTTATGTCTTATGTTGTATAATTATCTGAAGAAGTTGGGCTATGTGGCCTGACGAAAAGCGCTTTATGTGATTTTTTGTTTTTTGTAATAAACAGTATGTTATTTCATCATGCTTGCAGGATTTATTTGGGAAGTTGGATACACTGTGGTGCTTCTTCCTTTGGTAGTATAGACCTACAAGAAGTCTTTAACTGTCTGCATAGATTTAGGTTTTTCTTCCATCTTTTTTAAGACCTCCTCTGCCTTGGTGCCAAATGAGTTGTCTTTGTGCAGTGGTGCGTCCAATAATTTGGATTTGACATGGTCTGGCAAGGGCTATCCCTTTAGCCAAGCATGCCTTCTAAGGACAGAAGCAATGACTGCTGCCCTGCAAGATGCTTCAAGGGCGTCAAAACCACATTGTAAGGTGTGCTTAGTTACTTGACTTGCAGAATGCATTAACTCTTGTAACTCACTATTTTCTGCACAAGCAGGAAAGGAAGATATTTTTTGTTTGAGGAGTTCCATGGTATGTTGCTGATATTTCAGAATATGGAACTGAAAATGTAGTGCTCTAATAGCAAGAGTAGCAGAGGTGTATACTTTTTTACATATGGCACTGGTTTAATATGCTCAGTAGGCCTGAATACACTCTCAGGAACCGGTGCCTGCACAGCGGCTCCGGACCCATCCAAGGTAGAGATATCCGCAGGTTCCACAGTCGAAGAAGCATCTTGCGGCATACCAGACTCTGAATGGATCTCAGTAGAGGTCTGTGAATCTGAAGTAGTGGGTATCAGGGGCTGCAAAAGCACCTCACTGAGTACCGTTGAACTGGCGACTAGCTTAGGAGAAGCGTCGTCAGCAGCTTTGGACCTAAGCGGTCTGTCTCTGTCTTCATCTTTGCGTTTTTTCAGAATGTCGGTAGTCGGATGGCTTACCAAAGCCATTTCTGGATAATTGATCCGAGTACCAAAATATTTAGATGTGAAAATGAACCGACGACAAATAGTATGAGGTTTGAATAAGGCACAAAACTGACAGCAAGGTACGTCATGGTCTGGGCCTAAGCAAGGAATGCAGTATGAGTGAAAATCTTTATGAGGCATTTGCTTTCTACAGGAAATACAATTGTTAACTTTTACTGACATTGGTTTAGAGCAAGAAAACGGTACCCCAATGGGGTACTTAGCTTAGTTTAAGACTTCAGCTCTGAAACTCGAAAACAAAAATTTCAGGAGTCGGCCGACTGGCACTTGCGAACTGCTTCTGCTTCGGGCATCGCACGGCAAGAAAGACTGATGTAATGGCGTCAGCTGCATTCTTTATATCCCTGACTACCTGACGTCATGGAAGATGAGATAGCAACCAACACAGGACCCAAGACTTTGATAATCAGGCTGACTGAGGGCTACCTGCAATCAGATAACCCAAATGTGATGACTGCAACAGTGAAACACGAAGAACATCATCCAGGACAGGAGGAATGGCCAGAGGTCTGTGCTGTGGAAGATCTAGGAATTCTCTGAGTCTCTTTGTTCACTGAGGGTAGTCTTGACATTCCCATTGGAAATGTTCCCTTAAGGTATGTAGGGTTTCCCCAAAAGAAAAGTCCTCGGGTGAAGAGGCTGAAGGGATGGACTCCTCTGCATCAGAATCCTCATAAGCTGAGAGGGGTTGCATATCTTCATAATCAGATGCATCAGAGTCATCAGACTCCTGTTCAGATAAAACTACTGGGGCCAAATCTCTTTTTCTTTTAGAAGGGGTAGCCTGGCTTCCCCTAATAAGCATTATAAGGTCTTCCGCCACTTTACGCAAGTGAGACTGAGGCAAGGAAGCAGGTGCCTGAGATTGGGTCGTTGGTTTCTTTGGTGTGGTTCATACCCTGGACCTTAGAAACTCGGTAGTTTTCGAAAGAACCATAGAGGCAAAAGAAGTCAGTCTGTGTCGAAAATCGGTAGTGCAAAGTACTTTCTCAGAAGCTGGTGCCTGCTCAGCGGCTCCGGACCCATCCAAGGTACAGACATCCGCAGGATCCTTAGCTGATGAGGAGTCCTGCAGCATACCGGACTCCAAAAGGGCCTCGGTAGTAGCCTGCAAATCCACAGAAGCGGGCATCACGGGCTGCGAAAGTGCTTCACTGAGGACCGGAAAACTGATGACTAGCTAAACGGAAGCATCATCGGCAGTTTTGGACCTGTGCGTTCTGTCTCTGTCTTTATCTTTATGTTTTTTTCAGAAGATCTGCTGTCGGATGGCTTACCAAAGCCATATTGGAATTCGAGGACTGAGAGCGAAAATATCTAGCTACAATAAGGGCCCGACGATGTATAGTTCTGGCATTGAACAGAGCACAAAAGCGAAAGCGGGGAACGTCGTGGTCTGGGCCTAAGCAAGTGATGCAGAAGGAATTTAAATTTCGGTGTGGTATTTGCTTTTCACAGGCGAGACATTTGTTAACTTTTTCTGACATTGGTTAGAGCAAGAAAAAAGGATCCCCAATGGGGTACTTAGCTTTAGAAGACTTCCACTTCAATTTTGGAAATGAAAAACTCAGGTAGCGTCTGACCGGCACTCGTGCAAACTGCTTCTGCTTTGGGCTCCTCAGCAAGAAAGACTGATGTAATGGTGTCAGCTGCCTTAATTTATAACACTGACGACCTGACGTCAGTCCTGGAGCGACGGTAACCGACGCAGAAATACTAAGACTCTGGTATTCAGGCCGACTGAGGGCTACCCTGGCAGGGATAACCCAAATGTGATGACTGCAACAATGAAACACAACGAACAGCAGGATTTGCATTTTAAGGAACTTCTGTATTACTCTGTTAACATCTTGTCTGGTTAGACTTCTGGCTACCTGGATAAAAGAAGTCACTGAAGACGGTTTTGGAGCACCTACACTGCTGAAGTATCAGAGAATGTAGCCTCAGACGCACCAGATCTAAAGACAGAAAGGACCAAGGTGAAGATGGACAGACCCAATAAATTGTCAGTTCTGATCTTCTAGGATTTTCTGGATCTGGCCCAGTCATCCCCATCGGATCCTGGGAATGCTTCCTTGACTTTTCATATCTGCTTGGTGTGACTCGGTCTTATCTTTTTCCCTCCCTTTTTTCTTTTCTTTTTTTTCTTTTTCCCTCTCCTTTTATTTTGGCTTGTCTTTGGGTCTGCCCTCATCCTGTTTACTGGCTGGAAAAGTAGCAGTGGAAGAGGCAGAAGTAGCAGAAATTGAAGACACTGTCTGTGGAGGAAGAGGGCCCTTAAATATGAGCTTCTCTTTCCTACACTGCAGTGCCCTGGAACTAAAGGAGGCACACGCTTGGCATTCAGTATCAAGGTGAGCAGCACCCAAACAGCACACACACAAAGTATGGGGATACTGAGCAGGGAGTTTGTGCCCTACAGTCAGAACACTTTTTAAATCCCTGGCTCTCCGACATGTCTAATGCAAGAATTATGACTAACCAGAATAAGGTAAAAAATCGCTATTACTTACTAGCAAAACACACTCTAAGCTAGATAATGCTATCAAAACTTACTAGAAAGCACACTCTAAGCTATGTGCTAAGTTTATAACAGTAAATAATACACCAAATGTAACAACTATACAAACAATTACTATTATACTAAGTCTAGCAAAAAAACATAATCCCTATCAAAAGCGCACACTCAATACACTAAGTCTTAAAACTCAAAACTAGAGAGAGAAATCTCTCAGCAGTGAGAAGAGTAAAGGGAGCTATAACACAAAGAATATATATAGCCGTGAAGAGACCTTGTAGAACCTGTCCTAAGTCTTCAGGTGGCAAACACGATCTGGTGTACTAAGGTGGAGTGGAGGGAATTCTAGGTAGGGGATGAGTTACAGACCTGGATTTGAAAAGCTTCAGATTATGTGCTGAGTTTGGATGTAATTGGATCCAACAACCCATGCTTTGAATCGGATGAAAACAGACAACGATGGATCAGTATGTTTAACTCTTGAGGGACATGAATGGCTGATATGGTGATACCTCTTTTCTATGGGTCAATGCCAGACAAGCAAGGCACAAATGTATGTCACTTTGCTTGTTTGAGTACCACACACAAAACTGGCTGCCAGAATAAAGCAAAGACCCTTGAAACAAATTCAACTGTGAAGGTCTTCCAGATCAAAAGGACTACCTACAGCTCCAGCTGGTTAATGTAGGGCCTTTTCTCTGGATATCACTTTCCGTGGATTACATTCTAACTGAGGTGAGCTCTCCAATTTGTCAGTGAAGCAACCATCATCAGAACCTATGACAGGTTTAGTTTGGACAGGTATACAGGAAAGGGATGCTGTCCTTAAGATAAGTGGGAGCTGTACACTACTGCAGGACCCACTGAGAGAGGTCTAACACCAAAACAGTATCAGTAAGCATGTTATGCCACTTTAACTATGAATGCCTCACAACTCACTGCCACATCCATATCCTCATATATGCAAGCAGCAAAAACAGGAATGCTGTGGCCACTGAACCCAGAAAGCACAGGAAGGTGGATGGCTGTGACCTCCTCTATACTGTTACCCATGCTACCAGATCAATGATTTCTTTGACCCTCTCAAAGGGTAGTAAAGCACAGTTGTGTAGGCAACTTACCACAATTGTAGATATTTGAGTGTGGTTACTGTTGCAGTCATAATTTGTAAAGTAATCTCTGCCACTTGGCAAATCCAATATCCAGTCTGATTTTCAGAGCTGTGCAGCATTCCCACAAAGATAATCTAACATGTGGCACCCATCCATGGCATATTTGGTTCTTTCTTGTTCACCAAGTAGGTCAGAGCAATGACATCAGGGACTGCGATTCTAGCTGATCACAAAGATACAACTTATGACACAGAGAAGAGAAGCACTCTTTATGGAATCTGAACAAGAAGACAAGAGGATAGGAGAGGAGCAAGGTTATAAAAGTGAAGGAAGGACATATGGGTACCCACCCAACTCATGGTTCCACTGCAGTAAAGGAAAAGGAGAAAGGGAAACTGGACTGCAACAGTGACCACATCCAAACAGCTACAATTACAATAAGCTGCCCATACACATATGTGCCATGTTTTTCCAAAGTCATTACTGTGGTCACAACTTGTAGGGGAAAAAAACGCCTAAAGATTGCCCGATCTAAGCCTAGTGATCATCACACTGCTCAAACAAGGGCTGCAGGATGTCTTTTAGGATAGCACATGCAAATCACGCCCTTGCCCTGGATATTACATCTGGTCTGCAGTGGTCTGAA
The DNA here is from genome assembly GCF_019279795.1 of Protopterus annectens. Lineage (NCBI taxonomy): Eukaryota > Metazoa > Chordata > Ceratodontiformes > Protopteridae > Protopterus > Protopterus annectens. Next base: position 261,676,850 of record NC_056735.1, on the reverse strand, counting down.
AATGTGTGAACTGAGGACCAAGAGGTTGCTTTTAGAATGTCATTCACACTAATACCCTTTCAGGAAGACCGCCCTTTCAAGAAGGCAGTGGTATCTGCAGTATCCATTACTGAATGGAGTTGGACCTGTAGGGTCCTGCCATGGGTTTTAAAGCAAAGGTTAACTTAATGTGCTGCGAAAAAAGTTTTTGTCACTGGTAGCCCTCAATTTTTTTTTATCTGCAAAGCAGACAAACAGCTGATACGATTTTCTGAAAGAATTAGTTCTAACCAAGTAGTACCTCAATTGTTTGTGCACATCTAGACAGTGCAGACACCCTTAGCCCTTAATTCTGAGTACTGGGAAATAAGACTGGGAGTTGAATAACTTAGCTCAGTGTTACTTCTGTAATGACTTCAGATTTAAAGGAGGGGATTGTGCACAGGATGACTGTCTTTATGGAACTCCAACAAAGTTTCTTTGCATGCCATGGGTCTGTAGGTTAGAGACTTTCCTAGCAGATATAATAGCTATCAACAAAGCTGTTTTCCAATAGATAAAATTCAGAGCTGCTAAACCAGCTGGTTCAAAATGAGGTAAGGTCAGCTTTCTCATCACAAAACGCAGGTTCCAAACTGGGGCCATTTCCTCTTTGGAGGCCTTCGATAGAGGATGCTCTTTAGGAACTGAGTCACGGCAGGGTATGAATGTCAGTGGCTGAACTGCAGGCAATCATAAAGTATATCTTTCAGTTATTTCTTTAACAGAGACAAAAGCTAAACCTGACCAGCACTAGATCAGACAGATAATGAAGAATCGTTGGCATCTTCGTTGGCATCTTTACTTGTTTTAGGTCCTTTGATACGAAAGGGATATTTTTTTCACTTAGCAAAGTACGATTTACTTGTACTTGGCTATCTGACTTCGCTCATGATTTTTAGCACAAAAATAGGTGGATAAAGGGTAACATGGCCATACATACCTGGCTGTAACCCTGAGTGCAGACAGTACTGGGTGTACTAGGGACCCACTGCACTGTGCCAGAAGTTTCACATGCTGAGAGAGCAGTATAGCCTTCTTAAAACATGAATACCAATTAAACCAGTTTGGTGCAAAAATGACTGAAAGATAAAACACCAACAGCATTCTACACAGTAAGCTAGGATTTTTTTTGAGTAGGGAAATGGAAGCATTTGCATTTCCTGATACAATGAAAAGGTCAATTAGAAGGATATATGAGGGACTGAAGGCAAAAATAAAAGCGGAAGGCTTCCACTCTGTTGTGTCTGAATAGAGGAATCAGGCAGGAGTGCCCTCTTCCCCTTTTTTTTGTTGTCTGTGTTGTATTTTGAACCCTTGGTAAAGAACATAAGGGACTCAGAAATTCAAGGATATAACTGGTGTGGTGCTCAAGAAAACCTGGCTTTACCTGCAGATGATATTACATTGTACCTGATGGAACCAGAAAAAGGTCATCTCAGTGTTGTGGAATATTCTGAGACAGTTCCAGTTTTTTTTTCAAGATATAAATATAAAATTAATAAAACTAAAACAAAGGCTACAGCTGAAAACTATGTACCCACACATGAATTTGTCCAGCAATACCTAGATTTATGATCAATTAGTATGATAAAAAAGATTTCTGCTATGGCAGCGAAGGACATGTGGGAATCCAAAGACATGTGTCTGGAGTGTTTCTCCCCAGGCCTCCGCTGAAAATAAGCTCTGTCCTAGTCAGACTTTCCTGGTCAACAAATGTTAAATAAATAAAATAAATAAGACACTAAACAAAAGATAATATAAAAGCTAACAAAACAGAAGTTCTTGCCTATGGATATAGCTAGGAAGATACAAACAGTAAAAATATTTTTAGTCCCTTTAGTTTTATGCACAGGTCAGCCATATTTTTATCAACCAGAGGAGAAGTTGTGGATGGTAATTAATAAAGAGTTGAAGGATATTATTTGGGAGGGGAAGAGGGAAAGAGTCAACTGCGATAAGCTGACCCTCCCAACAGAACAAGGAGGTTTACAATGATCTGATTTGAAGGGGTATTTTAGAACTACACAGTTAAAGTTCTTATGCATAACATAAGCAGAAAGCTACAAATCAAAGTGGAAAATGGTGATGAAGAAGCAGGAGGTAATTCAAGAAATAAGGAAAGAATGGAATTTTGGACCCAGATCCTTAGTGAGAAAAACAGCCATAAAGAATATTATATTCATAAAGTAGTAGAAAGTACACTAAGAACTAAGCGAACACAGGAATGGAGAAAGATGATTCTGACAATACAGATGAGTGCAAATTAGGGGTACAGAGAATAGACAAGAAGGCCCTGGAATTCACTACAGGAGGCTAACAAAGGAACCAAGGCACTGGGAACAAATAATTAGAGAAGGAAACGTAACAGAATGGGAAGAGGCCATGAAGACATTTGGATTGTAGGCTAGTGATTGCTTTCAGTAAAAGGGATTGGTAGACTGTAGACAAAAAGAAAGAAATAGGGGGATCCTAAATGAAAGACCAGCACTGGTTGAGTTTTTAATTGACTCCAGAACAGAAGCTGCTGTTAAAAAAGGATAATTAGTAGGGCATATAAAATACTGCATGATAACTATAGTAATCAATCAGAAGATGTTAGGAAAGATTGGGAAGAGAGATTAGATATGTAATTCATATAGAAATAATGGGAGGACACATGTATGGCCCCCAAATATGCAACAAACTCTAGAAGATTTAGGTTTTTTACCTCAAAGTGTTTGCATAGACACTTTTATATCCCAAGCAGACTCCAAAAATGTTTTCTCAGGCAAATGTTAGAGGTGTAATGGGGAAGAAAGAGGTAACTGAGAACATGTTTTAGGAGTATACAGAGTTGGCAGACTTTATAAACTTCCTACAGAGCATTCTGTCAGGAATACTGGACAAGCAAATTAGTGTAAATAAGGAAATGATTTCTGAGTGGGGATACAGGATCTGAATTGCCTAGACATAGTAAGGTCTTGTTAAGTTTAATTCTGGTAGTTGCCAAAAAAAAAAACAATTACTAGAAAATGAAAATCAAAGTCTGAATCAACTATACTTTAATAGTGAATTTTGTAATAGACATAAAAAACTAGGAGATGGGATCTTCAGAAAAGGGTAAGAGTAAATTACACAACAAAAATGGAAATTGTAGGAACAATACATGCAGAAAAAAATGTTTTGGGATTCAGGATGCACACTAGTATACTGCAAATAGTGTAAATGGGTATAAGCATTAATTATCTGGATGTTTATTTATGACCGTGAAAACAAGAAGTTTTAAAGCAGCATATACAGAAAACCCTGTTTTGTTAACTACTTGCACTAGACTACTGCTAGAAAGTACAGTTGTGTACACTTACCATAAATGTAGATGTTTGAGTGTATTCACTGTTGCAGTCATCACTTCTGGGTTATCTGCTTGCAGTAGCCCTCAGTTGGCCTGATTAACAAAGTCTTGGGGTCCTGCGTCAGTTGCTGTCCCTTATTCCATGACATCAGGTCGTCAGGGGTATAAAACATGCAGCCGACGCCATTACATCAGTTTTTCTTGCTCCAGATGTCAGGTGCCCCCTTAATGGGAAGCAATTAAATCTATAAATATACAAGGTTATACCTCCAACAAAAAAGCAAATACACCAAAAAGCTTTTGAAGATAGTAAAGGAAGTAGAGGTATATCCAAAAAAAAAAAAGAAGGGGGCTGGAGGGAGGGTAACCAGGATTGCAACAGTGAATACACTCGAACATCTACATTTATGGTAAGTGTACACAAATGTACTATGTTCTTCATGTTTCACTGTTGCAGTCATCACTTTTGGGTAGATTCTCAAAGCTAAGGATGGGAGAAGGAATTCAAATAGAATTAGGACCAGCTAAAAGGCCCTGCAAGACTGTAGTGGCAAAGCCAACTCTGGATTTAGAGAAAATTGGCAGATGGTAATGCTTTGTGAAAGTATATACAGAACTCCAAGTAGCAGCTTCTAGGATGTCCCTGGTAGGGACGCCTCTGAGAAAGGCTGTAGAGGTAGATGCAGCCCTGGTAGAGTGGGGTCTGATCCCCTGTGGGATAGGTTTTCCACGGTGTTTGTAGACAAAAAGAATGCAATGGCCTATCCATTTGGAAATGGCTTGCTTTGAAATAGCCTTCCCCTCTGCCCCTGCAACAAATGCCACCAGCAGTTGATCAGATTTCCTTTGAGGTTCAGTTCTGTCCAAGTAGAATCTAAGTTGTCTGTGCACGTCTAAGGAGTGCGGAATCCGTTCCCCTTTCTTTTGTGGATTAGGAAAGAAGGTTGGCAAATGTATGGACTGATTAGGGGCCACACTGGATACCACCTTGGGCATGAAGGAGGGATTAGTCCTGAGGGACACCCTGTCTGCATGAAAGATGATGAAAGGCTCCACTGCCATGAGGGTCTGTAATTCAGATACCCTTCTTGCTGAAGTGATTGCTAAAAGGAAAGCTGTTTTCCAAGAAAGGAATTTTAAGTCTGCAGTGGCAGCTGGCTCGAAAGGAGGAAGGGTGAGCTTTTCCAATACAAAGTTGAGGTCCCAGGCTGGAGTTGGAGCTCTCCTAGGTGGTCGTAGATTTCTGGCCCCTCTGAGGAACTGCTTAAGCAGTGGATGAGAGAAGAGGGGTGGTTCTGTGTTATAATGAGCTGAGATGGCTGAGGCGTGAATTTTGATGGAGGAGAAAGACAGGCCCTTATGAAGCATCTCAGTTAAGTATTGTAAGATCTGAGGTAAATTGGGCACTGTTGTGCTCATCCCTTGAGACTGGTTCCAGGCACAGAATCTTTTCCATTTTTCAGCGTAAGACTTTCTGGTACTAGGCCTCCTTGCCTCTAAAATGGTATCCATCACTGGTTTACTGAGGGATGGTAAAGGAGAAATTATGTAATTAGCCAGGCTGCTAGATTCAGTGTTTGAAGTTGAGGATGCAGAATTTGGTTCTCCTGCTGAGACAATAGAGTAGGAGTCTGGGGCAGGTGCCATGGAGCCCACAGTGACACACTGCACAAGAGGGGGTATCAGTGTTGGCGTGGCCAGTCTGGTGCAATCAAAATCGTCCTTGGTTTGTCTTGTTTGATCTTTAGTAGTACTTTGGAGAGCAAAGGCAGAGGAGTAAAGGCATAAACTGATAGGTTTTTCCATCTGAAGGACAGAGCATCCACTTTCCAAGCTTGTTTGTGGGGAGTCCTTGTGCAGAATTTGTCTAACTGATAGTTTTAGGGGGAGGCAAACATGTCTATATCTGGGCTGCCCCATTTGCTTGTCAACATGTTGAAAATCCTTGGTTCCGGTTTCCACTCGTGTGGGTCCATGAGGTTTCTGCTTAGTTCGTCTGCCAGTGTATTTAGTTTTCCTGGCAGGAACTGAGCTTGTAAATGTACCTGAAATCTCAGGGCTGTGTTCTACAATGCTATGGCTAGTCTGCAGAGGGAGTAAGAATGTGTACCCCCCCTGCTTGTTTATGTACCACATAACCGTGGTGTTGTCCATCTTTATCATTAATTGTCCTGGAAGAATGTGGTCCTTGAAGGCTGTCAGAGCATTCTGTACAGCTAACATTTCTTTTTGATTGATATGCAGGTGCATTTGACTTGGGTTACATTTGCCCTGAATGCACTTACCTGCCAGGTAGGCCCCCCATGCATAGTCTGATGCATTTGTTAAGGTTTGGGCGGCAGGGGGTAGTGTGAATGGTGCTCCCCTGTTTTGGTGGCAGGCCTCTGCCCACTAAAGGAACTTTAGGCGTAGGCAAGGTATGATAGGAATCATTGCCTCTAGATCCTATGAATGTTGACACAATAGGCTTTTGAGATACCATTGCAGTTTCCTCATATGCAGTCTTGCATATGGAATTAGAAGAATGCAGGAGGCCACGAACCCCAAGGCTTGCAGTATTTGCCTTGCAGATAACTGTTTTTTTGTGGCCACTTGTTTGAAGTAGATTGTCAAATGAATCTGTTTCTCTGGCGTGAGGAAAGCCATCTGGGAAGTTGTATTCAAGCTTGCTCCCAGGAATATAATTTGTTGACAGGGTACCAGTTGTGATTTCTTTTCGTTTATGGTGTATCCCAGACAAGTCAGTACCCTTTGAACAAAGGCCAGATGATTCAAAAGTATGTCCTGGCTTTCTGCCTGAATTAGACAATCGTTCAGATATGGGTATATTTGAATATTTCTTTGCCTGCAGAATGCAATGACTGGAGCTAGGCACTTTGTGAATACCCTGGGCGCAGTAGATAAGCCAAAGGGCAGTGCAGGGAACTGCTAGTGCATGTAGCCTGCTTTGAAGCGTAGGTATTTTCTGCAAGACTGCCTGATAGGGATGTGCAGGTATGCTTCTTTTAAGTCTAGTGTTGCCAACCATGCATCTTTGCCTAGCATAGGAAGCAGCTGGTGAAGAGTCAGCATCTTGAACTTTGGAATCACCAGAAAGGTATTTAGAGTAGAAAGGTCCAGGATAAGACACCATGTATTGCCTTTTTTGGGTACTAGGAAAAGTCTCGAATAGAACCCTTGTTCCTTTTCCTCTTCTGGCACCAACTGAATAGCCCTCATGCTTAAAAGAGAGAGTATTTGATTTTGGGCCTCTGCCCACTGATTTGGAGGTAGATCTGCCCACCTGTGTGGTGTTGGTAAGATGTGGAAGCGAAATCTGTATCCTTGGGACACTATATTTAAAACACATTTGTCCTGGGTAATGAGTTCCCAGTTTTTGGCCTGCAGACCAATCTTTCCGTCTAAAGGAGCATTCAGTTGGGAAGTGCTTGGAAGATTTAGAAGCAAGTCATTGAGACTGTTTTCCAGAGGGAGGAGTCTTACTACTCCCTGATTTGGGTGTGGAAACCCCCCCATTGCTTAGTCTTGTGTGTCACCTGGGACTGAAACCTGGGGTTTCTGCTATGTCTGGGTTTGGCTTGAGAAGACCTTGAAGAGGCTGGAAAGGACCAATTCTTAGAGGGCCAGTGCCTACTAAATCTAGGATGCTGAACTTGTAAGAAATCTTTAACAGTTTGCATAGATTTAGCTTTATCTTCCATCTTTTTAAGAACTTCCTCAGTCTTGTTCCCAAACAAGAGGTCCTGATTTAAGGGAGCATCCAACAATTTAGCTTTAACATGATCTGGTAAAGATTGCTCCTTAAGCCAAGCATGCTTTCTGAGCACAGAACCAGTAACAGCAGCCCTGCAAGAGGCCTCTGAAGAATCAAATCCACATTGCAAAGTATGTTTTCCAACCTGTTCAGCAGAATGCATTAAATCCTGTAATTCTTTATTTTCCGCACAGTCAGGAATCAACATAATTTTCTGTTTAAGCAATCCAATAACATGTTGCTGATACTTTAACATATGAAACTGGCAGTTTAAAGCCCTAATGGCCAAGGTTGCAGAAGGGTAAACCTTCTTACCCCATCTATCAAGTGCCCTGGAGTCTCTATCAGAAGGAGTAGGATTTTTAGCAATAGAAGCCTTAATGCCCTTGGGTCCCCGTGAAACAGTCTCTGGATCCGCAATATGATTTTTAAAGAGGAACTTGTGTGAATCAGGAACCCTGTAATATCTGTCAGGTTTTCTGGGAGCAGGAGGCAAGGAATCAGGGGCCAAACTAGATTCCGAAAAAGCATCATCAACAATGTCTAGTACTGGAGGAATAGCTAAAGGCCTATGCTGAGGCAGGAGTATGAAATCCCTAAGCCTCTTTTTTGAATCAGAAAAATCCTGGCTTTCCCAGTGAAAATGCTCCCTTAGAGTATGTAAAGGTTTCACCAAAAGAAAAATCCTCTGGAGGGGAAGCAGAGGGAATAGAGTCCTCTGCATCAGAATCCTCATAAGCAGATATGGGCAAATCCAGATCATCAGAATCCTGGTCAGAAGATTCATAATCAACTTCAGTCCTAGTTCTCTTAGAAGGGGGAGGCTGGCTTCCCCTGATTAGAGTTATAAGATCTTCAGCCATTCTTATCATTTGTTTTTTAGGCATAGAGGCCTGAGCATGTGGCCTGGGCGTCGGTTTTTTTAGGCATGGTTCAAGATTTAGGCCTAAAAGAAGAAGAAGGTGTTGATTTAATATGCAAGTCCGTAGGCCTGAATACACCCTCAGAAGCAGATGCCTGCACAGCGGCTCCGGACCCATCCAAGGTAGAGACATCCGCAGGTTCCATAGCTGAAGCATCTCGCGGCACACTGGACTCCGAATGGGTCTCAGTAGAGGCCTGCAAATCAGAAGTAGCGGGTATCAGGGGCTGCGAAAGCGCCTCATTAAGTACCGGCGAACTGACGACTGGCTTAGGAGAGGCGGCGGCGGTTTTGGACCTCGGCGGCCTGTCTCTGTCTTTATCCTTGTGTTTTTTCGGAATCCCAGTAGTCAGATGGCTAACCGATGACATTTCTGGATAATTAAACCGAGAACTGAAATATTTTGAGGTGAAAATATACCAACGAGGGACAGTGTGCTGATTAAATAAAGCATAAATCCGACAGCACAGTACGTTGTGGTCAGGGCCTAGGCAAGGAATACAGTACGAATAAAAATCTTTATGAGGTATTTGCTTTCCACAAGTAATGCAATTATTAACTTTTACTGACATTGGTAAGGAGCAAGAAAAAGTTTCCCCAACGGGGTACTTAGCTTTAGTTGAAGACTTTGGTTCTGAAACTTGAAAATGAAAATTTCAGGAGTTGGCCGACCGGCACTTGCGAACTGCTTCTGCTTCGGGCACTGCATGGCAAGAAAGACTGATGTAATGGTGTCGGCTGCATATTTTATACCCCTGATGACCTGACGTCATGGAAGAAGGGACAGCAACTGACGCAGGACCCAAGGCTTTGTTAATCAGGCCGACTGAGGGCTACTACAAGCAGATAACCCAAAAGTGATGACTGCAACAGTGAAACACGAAGAACATCATACTGTGTGGACAAATTACATAACTGTCCAGGTTAACTAAAGATCATGACACTTTCTTACAAGGTATTGAAAAAGTTACAGAAATGTTATGTGAGACAGGTTATGATAGAAACCGATTGGAAAAAAAATGGCAGAAGAAATTAAGGTAAAAAGAAGGACACATTTCCATCAATAAAAAAGGCAGGGATTAGTAAAAAGGTCACAAGCAATGAATGCAGGAATAGTTTTGTTATACAAACGTCAGCAGATAGCAATAGTATCAAAGATGTAATTTTGGACAACTGGAACATATTAAAAGGAAATACTGATTTACTTCATTTAGTGAATCATTTCCCTACTTTTGCATACAAAATATCTTGTTCTTTAAAATACTAGAAAACAAAGATACAAAAGTACTTGTAAGTGTAACTAATAAATGCAGAAGTATATACAAACACATTTTTTGTACCGCATGTCTGTAAGTGTAACTAATAAATGCCGAAGTATGTACAAACGCATTTTTGTACTACATGTAATTATGTTATGGAAGGACCCAAAATTAATATTTTAGACTTGGATAGGATTATAGCCATTTTAATTGTAACTCAATTGGTATAGTTTATACTGCATTTTGTTCTTATCTTGAGACATTCTATGTTGGCATGACTACAACTACATTGCCAAAAAGAATAAAGGAATATTTATATTCTAACAAAAAGAAGGATGAAAATAAGAAGTTATGTACCTACCATAATGTTCCATGTTAGTTGTCTTCTTCTCGCCTTCTTTCTTGCTGGATGGGTTCGGAGCCAATCCTCGGCTCCGACTCGGCCAATACTAAAAGCTCGAGAGCTAATTCCACCGGCTCGAGGCTCCCCTATATCCCACAATGCTAGGCGGTAACTACTCAGATCTCGTTTGGAAGCTATGCCAAGCAATACTATTCTCCAAGAATGGAGTAACAAATTTCAGAAGAAGAAACACAAAGAATTCCGGTCGGTCTGTCCAGGCTTGGGGGAAGGAGGGAGGGGCCTTAAGAAAGAAGGGAAGAAGACAACTAACATGGAACGTTATGGTAGGTACATAACTTCTTAATGTTAAGTTGTCAATCTCGCCTTCATTCTTGCTGGATGGGACCGCGTCCCTAGCACCTTATCCCGGGTGGCCTATCGGAACAGACTCTTGAGAACAGTGGAACCAAAATTGGCACGGCTTCTGGAAACCATGTCCAATTTGTAATGTGAAATGAATGTATGAGGAGAAGCCCAGGTGGCTGCTGCACAAATTGAGTCTATTGGCAACCTGTCCTGAAAAGCTATGGATGTAGCTAATGCCCTAGTTGAATGAGCTCTAGGTCTTGAGGGTAATTTCTGATGCCTGATCTCATAGATGAAAGTGATTGTAGACGTGAGCCATCTAGACAGAGATATTTTAGTGACTGGAAGGCCCAATCTTCCTTCTGCATATGACAGAAATAATTGATCAGATTTCCTGTGTTGTTTAGTTCTGTCCAAGTAATATCTCAGTTGGCGATGAACATCCAAAAAATGCAGCTTTTGCTCTGACCTATTTGAATAGTTGGGGAAAAAACTGGGAGATCAATAATTTGGTTTAGGTTAATTTGAGAAGAAATTTTTGGTAAAAAGGATGGATTAGTCCGGAGAGATACCCTGTCTTTGTGAAAAACTAAGTAAGGAGGGCAACTGCATAGGGCATGGAGTTCTGATACTCTTTTCGCTGAAGTTATAGCTACGAGAAAAAGTGTCTTCCAAGAAAGCAATTTCAGAGAACATGAAGCCGCTGGTTCGAAGGGGGGAAGAATTAAAGATGCCAGAACCAAGTTTAAATCCCATTGAGGCGGAGGGTCTTTGAGGTTTGAGAAGAAATACGCCTCTTAAGAAGGCTTTACAGAGTTTGTGAGCCATGATGCTGGATTCTGAGACACCAACATGAAAATTTGATATGGCAGCCAACTGAACTCTAATGGTTGATGCGGAAGATCCTAAATGAAAGAGTTCTGCTAGAAAGTCTAAAACAGACTGGATAGGTGCAGTAAAAGGATCAATGTTTTTCGATGATGCCCAAAGGGAAAAACGCTTCCATTTACTAGTATAAATCTTCCGGGTAGAGGATTTATGAGAGGCTATCAAAATATCTCGGACCGAGCGAGATATTGAGGGAAGCCTGGCTAAGGTAGGAACTGGAGGAACCACGCTGTGAGGTTCAGGGAAGACAGAGATTGGTGCAGCTGACCCGACTGATGGGTAATCAGATCTGGTACTGGGTCCAGATGCCAAGGCTGCTCCAAAAGGTAGTGATGTATCTGTCGAGACCAGTAAGGGGCAATGAGGATCATGGTCACTCTCAAGGTGATGGCTTTCTGAATTAGTCGAGGTATCAGTGGAAAGGGGGGAAAAGCATACAGAAGTCCCCGGGGCCAATCGTGGACTAGAGCGTCTCTGGTGGGATGGCCTGGTAACGGGAAGAGCGTGAAGAAGTCTTGACACTTGCTGTTTTGGGGAGTAGCAAAATGATCGCAGCAAGGATGGCCCAATCTTAGAAATACCTCTTCTAGGATTGATTTCTTCAGAGACCACTCGTGTGGCATGAGAATTGCTCTGCTCAACTTGTCTGCAATGACGTTGGATTTCCCGGGAATATGCGTCGCTATCAGAAAATGCTGAGAAGAGATCGCCCATTGCCAAAGTCTGAGTGCTTCTCGACATAAAGTGTATGATCTGGTTCCGCCTTGTTTGTTGATGTACCACACCACGGACATGTTGTCCGTTTGAATTGCAATAGTCCCTTTGGGAAGAGAGTCGTGAAATGCTTGCAACGCTACAAGCACTGCTCTCATCTCTAAGACATTTATGTGCAAGTGGCACTCGAAGGGTTGCCACGTGCCCTGGACTGTCCTGCCCTGATAATGCCCCCCCCCACCCGATCAGGGAGGCATCTGTTGTCAACATGGCAACTGGGGGGGGGGGGAGTGAAGGGTCTTCCTTGGAGAAGTTGAGGAGACGTGACCCACCAAGACAGATGATTCTTGCATACTTGAGTTATCAGTAAGGTATGGGACATTGGAAGTCGTTGAAAGGACCATTGGGTAAAGAGCATCCATTGGAGGATCCTCATGTAAAGGTGAGCTAACGGGAGAAGGGGAATAGCTGCTGCCATGAGTCCTAATACCTTTAATACTAGTCTGGCTTTGACTTTGACCAATTTCAATAGAAGGGATACTTGGCTCCGGATGTCTAAAACCCTCTGCTCTGTGAGTGTGGCTGAAAGAGTCTGTGTATCTAATTTGGCGCCTATGAAATTAATAGACTGACAAGGCGACAAGGCAGATTTTTCGAAATTTAATGAAATGCCTAGAGCTTGACAGGTTTGCATGGTGAAATCCCTGGATAGGAGAAGCTGATGTCTGGTGGTGGCAGTAAGGAGCCAGTCGTCCAGATATGGAAACACCTGGAATCCTTGGCACCTCAAGTGAGCCGTGACCACTGCCATGCATTTGGTGAACACCCGGGGGGCTGTAGTGAGACCAAAGGGCAGGGCCCTGAATTGGTAATGACTGGCTCCCAGCCTGAAGCGGAGATATCTCCTGGAGCGTCGGTTCATTTTGATGTGGTAGTACGCATCCTGAAGATCTATCGAGCACATCCAATTGTCCTGACCCAAGAAGGGTAGGATGGATTGAAGCGTGACCATCCAGAATTTTGTTTTTTTGACAAACTTGTTTAAGTGGCTGAGATCTAGAATGGGTCTCCAGTCCCCTGTTTTTTTCGGTACCAAAAAGAATTTGGAGTAGATTCCAGATCCTTGCTGGTCTGCTGGGACTAATTGGATGACTCTTTTTGATAGCAGCTTTGACACCTCCAATGCTGCTTTTTCCCTTAGACCGGGTGGAACGTCTGGAAGGGATCTTTTTGGTTGGGTTGGAACGTGAATAAAGGGAATTTTGTAACCCTCGGATATGATCGACTGTACCCATTTGTCTTGAGTTAGGGAAAGCCAGGCTTCTGGGTACAGTGACAATCTTCCCCCGACTGCCTCCGAAGGCGGACAGCCGGGCAGCCCCTCAGGGGTGCTGAAAGGGTTTGTCAGAAAACAACTCTCTACTACCCTGGTTTTGCGGACCTCCTCTGCCTCTGGGGCGGCGTCTATTATTATTCCCCCCTCTGCCTCTAGAGGGGAATCGGCCTTGTGCGTCAGATGAGACTCCCTGGGATTGTTTTCGGAACCACATCTTTCCTCCCCTCTGACCTTTGGGATAAGGTCTAGAAGGGGTGGAAAAACGGACTCCTACGGCAGAGAGAGTCTTACCTTCCACCTCGCACCTGGTCAATGCATCCTTCACCTGTGGACCAAACAAAGATGATCCATCAAAGGGGGAATTGGTGAAGGACGCCTTGAAAGGGTCCGCAAAGTTGCATAGCCGCATCCAGGCGTGCCTTCGTAAGGCAACTCCTGTACCTGCAGATCTACTCGCTCCATCTGCTGCGTACGAGACTAGCCGCATGGAGGAGTTCACAATTGAATTTAGGGTTGCCAACTGGGAGTTCATTGTGTCTTTGAACCCCTCAGCTGTAGGATCCTTCAACAGTTCACCCATATCCTTGAGTAAATCTCTTTGGAGACGGGTGAAGTGGCATAAATAGTTCAGCGACCGCATAGAAAAGGTCGCTGACGAAAACATCCGCTTGTCGTACCTGTCCATAGTCCTAGATTCCTTGTTAGGAGGATGGACAGGAACTGAAGGATCAGCTAATTCCTTCTTTGTGGCCGCAGCCACCACCATGGCATCAACTGGGACACCTTTGGATAAAAACTGTTTGTCTGAGGGAGCAGTGATAAATTTGGATGGTCTCCTCGGGGTGGGTTCCACTGAGTCAGGAGCCGACCAAGCCTTCCTTGCCACCACTTCCATAAGGGGGTCAAAGGGAGGGGACACCCAGGAGGTAGAAGGGCGAGAACCAAACGCCTCAAGATACACTGACTCATCCTCCGAAGGGTTAAGGGCTGTCCAATTCCCCCTCTGTTTGAGGATTTCAAGGATGTCCGCAAAGGAGACATCCTCAGAGGGGGAACGAGGGGACCCTTCGGATTCCTCTAAGTCAGTGTCAGAGGTGATAGACTCAGGGGAGTCAATGTGCTTCCTCTTGCACTGCCTCTTCCTAGGGGGATCTCCTGCAGGGTCAGGAGAGACCTCGGAAGAGGAGGAAATTCCCAATGGGGAAACTTGAGGTGTTGGTTCTCTGCGGTGTGAGACAAGGGGGTGAGTAGAAATCACCGCAGGCACTGTAGATGGAGGGGCTGAGGGAGCCGACCGTGGGGCAGAACCTGGTTCTAGCACGCTCCGCATGACCTCGAAGGCATCCCTGTCAGGCAAGGTCTGAGGCCCTCGCTCCGAAGAGACAAGGACCCCCCCCGGCACCGACAGAGATGGCTCCGAAGCCGATGTCGGAGCCGAACTCACCAGCGCCGAAGCCCCGAGAGGGAGAGCGGGGTCGGACAAGGGTCCGATGCCACTCGCCCCCTCGGAGCCGACGAGGGAAGCTCGGCACCGAGATCCCTCCACAGAGGAGATCGGAGCAGACGACGGAGCCGAAATGGAAGGTATCGGATCCGACGCACCGACAGTTATGGCTCGAACAAGCCTTGGCTCCGAACTCGAAGGAGTCAGAGGAGGAATGTAATCTGGAACGGGAATAGCCAATGACTGATGAGTCGGGCTATGGAGTATTTGGGCCAGTGCCTCGGACTTAAGAAGTCTACTCACCACCCTCTGCAAATCATGGTCTGACAACCTGGAAGACCGAGAGGAATGGGATTTGTGACTCCGCTCCGAAAGGAGAGGGGACCCTGGTGCCGAGTGTACAGATCCAATGGAGGGGGACCTGGACCTCTTTCTGTAAAATGGCTCCGATAAAGGTATCGGAGCCGATGGGACTTAGCTCGGCTCCAGCCGAAGTAATGGTAAGAGTAGATCCGATGGAGGGGGATCTAGACCTCTTTTTGGAAAGTGGCTCCGATGGTATCGGAGCCGGGGAAGACTTAACAGCCTCGGCTCCAGTCGGAGCCGAGGTAACAGTTTGAGGCCTAAGAGCATCGGCTCCAGCCGGAGCCGATGTTGAAGCCTGCTTTGACTTCTCCACCGTCGACTCAAGAGCAGGAGTCGACTGCTTCGAAGTTTTAGAAGGTTTCCCCGACCCAGACTGAGTCGGGGGGCCTTCAGGCTTTAACAAGCCCCTTAAAATGAGCTTGTTTTTGCGTTCCTGCAGGACTCGAGGGCTGAAACCATGACAGACAGCACATGAGTCCTGCAGGTGCACAGGCCCCAGGCAATACACACAAGAAGTGTAACCGTCTGTCAGAGACATCTTCTGACAGCACGAGTCACACTTCTTGAAGCCTGAGACCTTATCCTTAGACATTAAGGAAAAAAAAAAGGCTGTCTCAAACACACACACAAACACTCTACACTAACAATTTAAGAGAAGTAGCCAAAAAAACACACACACACAAGCCCCTACAACACTACTGAAAAAAGGGGGCTAGGGTGAGGGAAAGGCCGAAGGCCTAGAACAACAACAACAAGTAGGGTGGTGGGATCAAAAAATAGGGTCGATAGAGTTAAATACTAAGACTAACAATAACAATGTATAAGATAAAGGAAAAAAAAGGGGAAATTAGAACTACCTGAAAGGTAAAATACACTAACCTGCCTGAGCCGGTAAAAAAGCACCTCGTCAGCTATAGCGGCAAACGAGATCTGGGTAGTTACCGCCTAGCATTGTGGGATATAGGGGAGCCTCGAGCCGGTGGAATTAGCTCTCGAGCTTTTAGTATTGGCCGAGTCGGTGCCGAGGATCGGCTCCGAAACCATCCAGCAAGAATGAAGGCGAGATTGACAACTTAACATCAATGCTTTATTTAAGCATACTATCTGCAAATTCTACAGTAAATTTTATTTTAGCGTTTTATATAACATTTCACTTGACTATAGGGGTGGTAATTATTAGGATTAATTGAAAACTAACTAAGGAAATGTTATAGCTGATCAATTTACAAGAAGACAAATTTCCGGGGTTAAACTAAACTAATATTAAGTGTTTAAGAGATAGAAGGCTGGTTAACAAAATGTAATAAAACAAATTATAATTAATTACAAAATAAAGTGCCAGGAAAGAGAATTAATAATTGTTTGTATTTTATAGAAGATATGTATTTTAGCTAAATATTCTTAAAACATTCATATTTTGTGTTTTATATTTTGTGTTACATATTTATAAAAGAATACAATACATCCAAAATTTAGAGTGGCTATAAAATCTTGGCAAGTAAGCTAATTAGATGCTTTAAGTGAGTGTGTATAATGATTGGCTACCAACAGACATGTGGGTGTATAAATATGTTATTCAAACTTTTTAATTATTGTGAAGTAGTCTGGTTTATTTTGTGGATGAAAGCTCTAAATAAATTACACTGAATTCATTGGGTTATGCTGTCGTTAGTGTTTTGTTTTAGTATAAATTCATTCCTTGTTATCTAAACTAGGTGGGAGAACCAGTACTGCATGGGCCAGAATAGGACAATTAGGACCAACTACCCTGGGGGAGGAGTGTAGGAAGGAAACCATAGAAACAGACCAATTCGATCTAAGCAGAAGTCATCATCATCTACTGCCAAAGCATATTGTTTAGATTTCTCCAGAACTTCCTCAGATGCTTACTGCTCAGAAAGCCAAATAAATCTATCTATGGTACACACAACCAGTTCATGAGATCTAAGAATGTACCCCTGTCCAGCACTCACTTGTGAAGATCTGCTGAGGTATTGATTAATTTAACTGCTGTATACTGCTCCTGAGCTGGCATACAGCTTGCCTTCAGGAGCAAACTGTATTCCAGAGCTTGTTCCCAAATTTACAAGATTAGCCTACAGAGGTAGTAAAAGTGTGGTCCTCCTTGTTTATGTGTCACTAGACTGTGGTATTGTCTGTTATGACATGCAGGGTCCCAGATCTGCAGACTGCCCTCAGAGCTTGAATAACTGACATCGTCCCTTAAGTTTATGTACACTGTTGCTTTCCTGGGACTCCAGCCGCCATACAATTTCACATACAAGCTATGTGCACCCCATACCAAGTTCAAAGTGTTACTATTTCTAACTTGCTGTACTCGCTACTCCAGCCCTTTACACAAGATTGGGCTGAACTGTTGCCAGGTATTCTTTAAGCATAAGTGAGGTTTCCTAATGTGCACTCTCGCTAGCAATGATGAGAGTATGGTGGATGACATGTGGCCCACAATATTCAAATATTCCCTGACTGTTACCACTGGTTTCCTTATAATGACCCAGAAAGAAGACAAAACAGGCTCCACTTTTTCTTGTGGTAGGTAAACATCAAGATGGGCATAGCTTGAACTTCTGCTTGTCCAGGGAGAAATCCATCCTTTTGAGGAAGTCTACGATGTACTCCATTACCCTATGAATTTCCTCCCAAGACTGTGGTGGAATCTGGCAATTACCCAAACAAGAGTAGATACGGATGTCCTTGGAGCTGCAGTGAGCTATGACTGATGTCAAGCATTCTGTAAAAACTCTGGAAGCTGAAACCAAACCAAAATGTAATCAATGGTGACCCTAGCCCCACTATTAACCTTAGATATTGCCTATGCCTTTGAAAATAGGGATATGGAGGTAGACATATTTGAGAACTGCAAAGATGGTAAAAGTGTGCTCCTCCTTGTTGAGAACACTGAGTGTTCATCATTGTCAGCAGTAGAGCCTGAGAGCCTAGGAAGAGCAAGAGGGCCTGTAGAGTCAACATCTTGAATTTGAGGAATTTTAAGACTCTTTTTAAGTCTTAATAATTTGGGAATGAGTTTTCATAACCAATCTTTTTGAGGGATAAGTCACAGCCTTCAGTAAAAAGTACAGTTTTGTACCTACCATAAATGTAGATGTTCGAGTGCTCATACAGCTGCAGTCATTACAGATGGGTTATCCTGCCGTCAGGCGGGTCCTCGGTCGGCCGAATTCCAAAGTCTAGGTCCGGCGTCGGTTGTTGTCGCTTCTTCCCTGACGTCAGTGCGGCAGGGGTATAAAAGAGGCAGCCGACGCTATTTTCTTCAGTTTTTCTTGCCCCAGATGTCAGGTGCCCCCAGAAGGAAGGCAGTGAAAAACTTCTCAAAAGCAGACTTCACTCTTCTTAAGACTGAGATGGTATCCTTTAAGCCCACTGTGCCAGTGGATACCACATCCCACAATGCCAAATCCTTCACAAATGTAAGCGTCCTGTCTGGTGGACCTCAGCCATAAACAAATTGTATAACAAAAGAAGGAAGCTACTGCACGTCAGAGCGAAATCCCATGAAGGGAAGACATCTCTGATCAACATCAGCAGAAAACTACGTTCTCTCATAAAAACATCCAAGGCAAACTTTGAGAGAAAAATCACTAAGGACACTAAAGATAACCACAAAGCCTTCTTCAGCTATGTTAGAAACCTGGGCGGAAACCCTCAGATATGCTCAGAGTTGGTTCACAACAACAAAAAATACACCGAACCCACAGATATTGCCAACATTTTGGCTGACAGGTTCAGTGCAAATTTCTCCCCTCCTTCACCCCCAAAAGAAGAAATACTTATCCCAGCTGAATGTAATCTCCCTGTCATCTCAGATGTCCAAGTGAGAACCGCCCTAAACAAAGCAAAACACAGCATCAATGGGACCTGACGGTATCCCGGGTGCGTGTTACGTGAACTCAAGAGGAGCTAAACCCACACATAAAATGCTATTTAACCTTAGCCTTACTGGGATATGTACCTGAACACTGGCGTACAGCAACAGTGGTCCCACTCCACAAGCGGGGTGCCTCTACAGACCCTGGAAACTACCGCCCCATAAGCTTAACTAGCCTGGTCTGCAAAGCTATGGAAAGAATCATTATGGAACTCATAAACAGAGACATATGGGACCTACAGACACTTGACCCCACCCAGTTCGGCTTTGTAATGGGCAGATCCTGCCTTTTAAACCTGGTTGACTTTTTCGAAACAGTCACTAGAGCCATTGATGAGGGCAAAGCAGTCCATACAGCATACCTGGACTTGGCTAAGGCCTTCGACACAATACCTCACTCAGGCATCATAGATAAGCTAAACAGCTTAAAAGTAAACCCTTGGGTTGCAAACTGGCTAAAGGACAGAACCCATAAAGTTAAAATCGCTGGAGTAATGTCAGACTCAAAGCCAGTCACAAGTGGTGTCCCACAGGGATCTGTCCTGGGACCCCTCTTGTTCGGCATTTATTTCTCAGATGTTAAAGCAAACATGGGAGGGCTGTGGCTGACAAAGTTCGCAGATGACTGCAAACTAGGCACCATAGTCGATACACCAGCAGACACACACATCCTACAAAAAGGCCTCACTGAAACGGACAACTGGTGCCGTAGTCACGGCCTTAAACTAAATGCCAAAAATGTATAGTCATCCCTTTGGAAAAAACAAAGTACCCACAAATTATCACATAGACAGCAACCCACTGAGTACGGAAAAAGTAATCAGAGATCTAGGGACCCAAGTAGACAGCGACCTCTCATTTGACACCCACGTTGCCAAAGTGGTTAGAAAAACATTCTACCTTGCACACCTCATCATGAAGGGATTCACATCCAGATCCAAGGATGT
This sequence comes from Protopterus annectens, assembly GCF_019279795.1. Classification (NCBI taxonomy): domain Eukaryota; kingdom Metazoa; phylum Chordata; order Ceratodontiformes; family Protopteridae; genus Protopterus; species Protopterus annectens. The sequence continues at coordinate 261,657,252 of NC_056735.1, read as the reverse complement.
CATTGTACCCCTATATTCCTCCCACATCAGACCCATGATTGAGTACAATGCCCCATTTGGTATGTACCTCACCCGGCATTTGCAACAGCTGGAGAGACCACAAAAGTACCTCACTAAAAGGATCAAGGGTCTCCAACATATGTCTTATTCTGCCAGACTAAAGAAACTTCAGCTCTATTCAGTAGCATACCGCCTGCTCAGAGGTGATCTCTGCTTGATGTACAAGGCCATGTCCAATCAGGATCTGATGGACATGCTCCACCTCAAAAAATCCAAATCCATCAGGACCACGAGAGCTAAAGACTTAAACCTCGGCACAAGTATGAATAGGACATGCTGGAGGGATAGATTCATAACCCAGAGGCTTCCCATGCTTTGGAACAGGATCCCAGTTCGTATTAGGCAGAGCCCCTCACTGACTCTCTTCAAGAGAAATCTTGATGAGTGGATGGGAGATCGTAAGTTTACCCCAGGGGTCACATCTGTGTCACTGCTAGACAGGGGCACAGTAAACTAATTCTATTATATAAGGGGACCTTCATTGTGTCACTACTAGACAGAGGCACAGTATTCTAGATTTATTCTGTACATTTTTGTGCCATTTCATGGGGTGGCAATAGCCACATCACTATGGCTAGGCTTACAAATGCCCCAGGGCAGATAGCCTAGTACTATACTATGAAACTATGAAAACATAATATTATGCAAACATGCCATGTAGATAAATCAAAAACAGTAGTTGCAAGCAAATACACCATAAAAGAATACCCCAAATAGGTTGTATGATAAAGGTGTTAGTCATAAGACCTCTCCTAAGAGAGGATGGAGGGAGGGTAACCTGGACTGCAGCTGTATGAGCACTGGAACATCTACATTTATGGTAGGTACAAAACTGTACTATGTTCATCGTGCATACAGCTGCAGTCATTACAGATGGGTAGGATCCCAAAGCTAAGTAAGGGTGGCAGGCACTAAGTGGAACTAGGAGGGGTGAGGATGCCCTGCAGGACTGCTGTGGCAAAGCCCGCTCTAGATTTTGAGTATAGTGGAAGGTGGTAGTGCTTGGAGAAAGTGTGTACTGAACTCCAAGTAGCTGCTTCCAAAATGTCCTTGGTAGGGACCCCCCTGAGGAAAGCTGCAGAGGTAGCTGTATCTCTGGTGGAGTGAGATCTGATATATACAGGCACAAATTTTTCATGAAATTAATAACAAAAGCGTATGCAGTGGGCTAATCATTTTGTAATTGTCTGTTTGGAAATAGCCTTTCCTTGAGCACCTGTAGCATAGAACACAAAGAATTGCTCAGAATTTCTGAATGGCTTTGTTCTGTCCAAGTAATAACGAAGTTGTCTGTGAATGTCCAAGGAATGTAGTAGTCTCTCCCCTTTGTTCTGTGGATTTGGATAAAAGGTAGGTAAATGAATAGTCTGATTCAAAGCTACACTGGATACTACCTTTGGCATGAAGGTAGGGTTGGTTCGTAAGGAAAAGTACAGTTTTGTACCTACCATAAATGTAGATGTTCGAGGATTCCATTGCTGCAGTCCTGACTATTGGGTATAGTCCGCGTCCAGTCGGCCCGAATACCAGAGTATAAGGCTGACGTCGGTCAGGGCGCATTAGACTGACGTCAGTACGTCAGGGTACTAATGCGCATGACCGACGTCATATCCTCAGTCTTTTCTTGCCCCAGATGTCAGAAGACCCTAAAAAGACAAGTCCCAAAAAAAACCTGCACCAAAAACATGTACAATATATACAACAATATATACAAAAATATAAGCATGTAAACTCACCTACACAACCACCCCTAAATACAGAGGGGAAGGAGGGAGGGTAAATTGGACTGCAGCAATGGAATCCTCGAACATCTACATTTATGGTAGGTACAAAACTGTACTATGTTCTTCGTCTTCCATTGCTGCAGTCCTGACTATTGGGTAGAATCCCAAAGCAGAGGTAAGGGAGGCTGGCAAATTATAAGGAAGTAGGAGCTGACAACATGCCTTGCAAAACAGCTGTGGCAAAACCAGCCCTAGACTTAGAGTAGATAGGAAGGTGATAATGCTTAGAGAAAGTATGCACTGAACTCCAAGTAGCTGCTTCCAAAATATCCTTAGTTGCCACCCCTTAGAAATGCTGTTGAAGTGGCAGTAGCCCTAGTGGAATGAGGCCTAATCCCAGCTGGAATCTCCTTGCCATGATGGGAATAACAAAATGCAATGCAAAAGCCAATCCACCTAGAAATAGTTTGTTTTGACACAGGCTTGCCCTGTGAACTTAAAGCAAAAGAAACAAACAACTGCTGAGACTGCCTGAAATCCTTAGTCCTGCTTAAATAATAACGCAATTGCCTGTGTACATCTAAAGTGTGCAAAATCTTTTCCCCTTTATTTTGGGGGTCTGCATAAAAAGTAGGCAAATGAATAGTTTGGTTTAAAGCCACACTAGAAACCACCTTAGGCATAAAGGAAGGATTAGTACGTAATGATACCCTATCCTTATGGAAAATCAAAAATGGCTCTACTGCCATAAGGGCCTGCAACTCAGACACCCTTCTTGCAGAAGTAATAGCCAACAGAAAAGCAGTCTTCCATGACAAGTATTTCAATTCAGCAGTAGCCGCAGGCTCAAAAGGTTGTAGAGTAAGTTTTTCCAACACAAAATTGAGATCCCAAGCAGGAGTAGGAGCTCTACGTGGGGGTCTTATATTCTTTGCCCCTCTAAGAAACTGCTTAAACAAAGGATGCGAAAACAATGGTGGGTCACAATCATAGTGAGCTGAAATTGCTGCAGCATGAATCTTAATGGAAGAGAAGGACAAACCTTTGTCCAATAACTCAGTAAGATATTGAAGAGCCACACTCAAATTAGGCTCAGAAACCTGCAAATCCTTTGCTGTACTCCAAAATAAAAATCTCTTCCATTTTTCTGCGTACACTTTCCTTGTACTAGGTCTTCTAGCTTCCATAATCACATTTAAAACTTGTTGAGGAAGTTGAGACCTGTTGTGTTTCAACACAGAATATGCCAGGCTGTTAGATGAAGAGAGTGAAGCTTGACATTGAGCAGATGACCATCCTTCTGAGATAACAGATGAGGAATCAGAGGTAAAGGCCATGGAGGCTTCCTTACCAGACTCCGTAGTAGTGGGTACCAGTGTTGCCGAGGCCAATCTGGAGCTATCAAAATCATCCTTGGCCTGTCTTGTCTGACCTTTAATAGTACCTTTGGAAGAAGAGGCAGAGGAGGAAAGGCATACACATGAAGGTTTTTCCAACTGAAAGACAGAGCATCCACTTTCCAAGCTGTGTGATGAAACCCCTTTGTGCAATACTGTGGCAGCTGGTGGTTTAGTGGAGAAGCGAACAGATCTATGTCTGGAGTCCCCATGACACTGTCAATTTTTGAAATACATGAAGATCCAGTTTCCACTCGTGGGGATCCATGATTTGTCTGCTTAACACATCTGCTAAGGAGTTCTGTGCTCCCGGCAGAAACCTTGCCTGAAGAGTTAGTTGCAAGCTTAGCGCAATCTCCCATAAAATCATTGCTTGCCTGCATAGAGGATAAGAATGTGTTCCCCCTTGCTTGTTGATGTACCACATGACAGTTGTGTTGTCTGTTAGAATCAACACCTGCCCTGGAAGAAGTAACTCCTTGAAAGCCATTAATGCAAACTGGACTGCTAACATCTCCTTCATGTTGATATGTAGATGCTGTAGTCTGGCAGGCCACTTGTCTTGTATCCACTTTCCATTTAGATGAGCTCCCCAAGCAATGTCCGAGGCATCTGTCGTTAAAATCTGACTCGCCTCTGGCCGGGTCACAGAGAGTCCCTTGTTTAGGTGACATTCCTGAGCCCACCACAAAAATTCTTTTGAAGGCAAGGTATTATTTGAATGACAGTGTCCAAATCCTGGCAGTGCTGTGTCCATACATTTTGAGATACCATTGTAGCTTCCTCATATGCAGTTTGGCATTGGGAAGCACCAGAATACAAGATGCCATGAACCCTAATGCTTGAAGGACTGTCCTTGCAGTCAGCACGGACTGATGAGATAGTTGATGGAAGTAAAGTGATAGACTCTTTTGTTTGTCCGGGGTTAAAAGGCCATCTGGGCTGCTGTATTCAGTCTCACACCCAGAAAGCACATGTCTTGAGAGGGTACTAGACTGGACTTTATTTCGTTCACAGAATACCCTAGGCATCTTAGCACTGCTATGACATATTCCAGATGCTGTAGAAGGTCTTCCTTTTCTTGAGCCAGAATCAGGCAGTCGTCCAAGTAAGGATAGATTTGAATTCCTTGAAGCCTGAAGTAAGCTATCACTGGAGCCAGAACCTTTGTGAATACTCTGGGCAGTAGATAAGCCAAAGGGCAATGCAGAGAACTGATAATGAGAATTTCCAGCTCGAAACCGCAGATATTTCCTGCAAGTTAGCCTTATAGGCACATGAAGGTAAGCTTCCTTGAGATCTAAAGTTACCATCCAGTGATCTTTGCCCAGCAGAGGTAAAAGCTGTTGTAACGTCAACATCTTGAACTTGGGAATGTCCAGAAAAGTGTTGAGGAGAGATAAATCCAAAATTGGTCTCCACGTGTTCCCCTTCTTTGGTACTAGGAACAGGCGAGAATAAAATCCTAGGCCCCTTTCTGATACAGGGACTGGCTGAATGGCCCCCATCTGGAGTAACTGAGAAACTTGCTTGTGAGCCTCTTTTCTTTGTGGAGGAGGAACGTCTGGCATGCCTTTGAAAGGAGGCATTGTATGGAAATAAAATCTGTAACCGTGGTGAATGATATCCAACACCCATTTGTCTTGAGTAATTAAATCCCAATTTTCTTTGAAAAGAGACAGTCTTCCCAAAGGAGCTGCCAGGCGAGAATCTACTGGCAGCTGAAAAGACAGGTCATTGGGTCTGTTTACGAAAGGACTGACCCTGCGCTCACCAGAAGTCTGAGCAGGTGAACTCCCTGTTCTAGGCCGAAAAGAACCTTGAGCCCTGCCCCTACCACGTCTAGACCTACCCCTAGACTGGGAATCATAAGCAGGATATGTCCACCCCTTAGCAGGCCAATTTCTACTAAACTTGGTGGCTGCACCTGCAAAAATCTTTAACAGTTTGCATAGACTTAGCTTTGTCCTCCATTTTCTTTAAAACTGCTTCCACAGGCGATCCAAACAACACATCAGACTGTAAAGGAGCATCCAAAATCCTTGTCTTAACATGCTCAGCTAAATTCTGATCCTTCAACCAGGCATGCCTGCGAAGAACAGAACTAGTAGCAGCCACCCTCGAGGAGGCCTGTACAGCATCAAAACCACATTGCAAAGAATGCTTACCCACTTGTTCAGACACATGAACCAAATCCAGCAACTCTTTACACTCAATACCTTCCGCCAAAGCATCCACCTTAGATTTTAATTGTGAAAGGAGATAATTCTGATATTTTAGCATGTGAAACTGACAATTCAATGCTCTCATGGCTAGAGTGGAAGAAGTATACACTTTCTTTCCCCACCTATCCAAAGCCCTTGCCTCTTTATCAGTGGGAACAGGATTTTTAACCACAGAAGCTTTAACACCTTTAGGCCCTTGAGAAATAGTTTCTGGGTCCGCCCTAGGACTCTTAAACAAATACTTATGAGCTTGGGCACCCTATAATACCTATCAGGCTTAACAGGAGCAGGAGGCAAAGAGTCTGGGTTCAGGGAAGCCTCTGCAAAAACATCTTCCACCACATTCAACACAGGAGGAATAGCTAAGGGCCTATGCTGGGGAAAAACAAGAATTCCCTAAGCCTTTTCCTGGAATCAGAGTAATCCTGGCCTTCCCATTTAAAGTGCTCCCTCATGGAATGCAGAGTCTCTGAAAATGAGAAATCCTCAGGAGGAGAAGCTGTAGGAGTGGAATCATCCACATCAGAATCAGAATAAGTAGGATACTCCTGCAAGTCTTCCATGAAGACTCTGAAGCCTCTGAACACTGTTCAAAACTATCAAACTCGGTTCCACCCTAGGCCTCTTATCAGGCGGGGCATAGAACCTCTAATCATAGTAATCAAATCTTCTGCCATTTTAAGCATGTGTTTCTTAGGTACAGAACCCGAAATGCTAGGAGAAGCCCCCACTGAAGCTGAACTAGGCCTACCTCTCAAAGAAGTTTTGGCAACAGAAGGAGAGGCTCTAACTACCTTGGGAAGAGAGGGAAGAACAGTTATCTGAGAAGCCCCTCAGCCTGGCCTACCTCCTGAGAAGGCACATCCTGTAACAGTAAGGTTTCTGCCTGAGACTCCATGGAAACTCCTGGCAAAACCTCTGGCTCCACTGAGCCTTCTAAAGAACCGGCGTCCGGGACTGCCGGTTCATCAACCCTAGGCTTCGCTGTTTTGTCCTTGCGCTTCTTGGGCCAAGCGGCGCCGGAGCATCCGGCGGCATTTTATAATTGCAACGCTTCCCAAACACTAACCTGGCACAGTCTAACCTCCTCTTAATAGTGCGTTTGTTAAACCTAGCACAAGAGCGGCAACCAACAACGTCGTGCTCAGGCCCTAAACAAGGTATACACAAGGTATGATAATCCCTATGAGGTATCTGTTTCCCACAAGAAATACAGTTATTCACTTTTTCTGACATCCGGTTAAATACTGAGGCAAGAAAAACCAAAATGTTCCCCAACGGGGTACTTAGCCAACTCTGTTTCGGTCTGAAACTCCGGTTTCGGAAATATTTCAGAACGCCAACCTGCACTCGCAAAACTGCTTCTGCATCGGACCATGCGGCAAAAAAGACTGGGGATATGACGTCGGTCATGCGCATTAGTACCCTGACGTACTGACGTCAGTCTAATGCGCCCTGACCGACGTCAGCCTTATACTCTGGTATTCGGGCCGACTGGACGCGGACTATACCCAATAGTCAGGACTGCAGCAATGGAAGACGAAGAACATCTCTGTCCTAATGGAAAATGATGAATGGTTGCACAGCCATGAGGGCCTGTAGTTCCGAAACCCTGTGTGCTGAGGTAATAGCCAGAAGGAAGGCTGTTTTCCATGACAAGTATTGTAGCTCTGTTGAAGAAGCCGGCTCAAAGGGAGGCCGGGTCAGCTTTTCCAATACGAAGTTGAGATCCCAAGCTGGGACTGGTGGTTTCCGTGGGGGGTTTTATATTTTTTGCCCCTCTGAGGAACTGCCTTAATAGAGGATGTGAGAATAAAGGAGGATCTGTATTGTATTGTGCAGAAATGGCTGAAGCGTGGATCTTGATGGAGGAGAAGGAAAGGCCACTGTTTAACATTTCAGCTAGGTACTGTAAAATTTGAGGTATATTTATTACCCAAGGGTTCTGGCCCTTTTCTTGATTCCAGAAACAAAATCTTTTCCATTTGGCTGAGTAGGCTTTTCTAGTAGAGAGTCTTCTGGCCTCCAAGATGACATCCTGCACCTCCTTGGAGAGGAGAGTCTGTTGGGAAATTATGGTATTCTCCATGCAGCTAGATTTAGGGTTTTGAGCTGGCTGTGATGGGTTTTGTAGTTGTGCTGAGTCAACAGAAGAGGGACTAGAGGTAGGATCCATGGTGGGGAGTGTGTCAGGCTCTTTAGGAGAGGATACCAGTGTTGTTGTGGCCAGTCTGGAGCAATGAGAATCATTTGTGGCCTCTCTGCTCTGGCTTTTAATAGAACTTTGGTCAGTAGAGGAAGAGGCGGGAAGGCATAGACTGTCAATGTTGTCCAATTGAAAGAGAGTGCGTCCACTTTCCAGGCCTGTGGATGATAGGTCCTTGAACAAAATTTTTTCAACTGGAAATTTCTGTGGGTAGCAAATAGATCTACGTCTGGCTGTCCCCATGCCTGAGTTATCTTTGAGAAGACTTGAGGATGCAACTTCCATTCGTGTGGGTCTGTCATATTATATTTCTGCTTAAGTTGTCTGCCAGTGTGTTTTCCTTCCCTGGCAGGAATTGTGCCTGTAGTTGAATTTGCAGTTCCAGTGCTGTGTTCCATAGGGTCATGGCTTGCCTGCACAGGGGGTATGAGTGAGTTCCCCCCTGTTTGTTTATGTACTACATGACTATGGTGTTGTCTGTCCTTATCAATAGCTGGCCTGGATGCAGTAGGTCTTTGAAGGTCATAAGAGCATTTTGCACGGCTAGCATCTCCTTTTGGTTGATGTGTAGGTGCTTCTCTTTTTGGGACCATTTTCCCTGAATGCACTGATCTGCCATGTGTGCTCCCCAGGCGTAGTCTGAGGCGTCCGTTGTGATGATTTGAGTTGCTTGAGGTACACAGAAAGGGAGACCTGTGTTTCTTTGGCATGCTTGAGCCCACCACAAAAATTCCTTTTGAAGGCATGGAATGAGTGGTATAATTGTTTCCAAGCTGTGGCTGTGTTGAGACCATAAGTTTTTTAGGTACCATTGTAGTTTCCTCATATGCAGCTTTGCACATGGTATTAGTAGGATGCAAGACGCCATAAATCCCAGAGCCTGCAGGACTTTCCTTGCAGTTAATCTGGTGAAAGTTGCCATTTTGTTGAAATATTGAGACAGTTGCCCTTGTTTGTCTGGTGTGAGGTAGGCCATCGGGGTGGTTGTATTTAGGCTGGCACCCAGAAAATTTTCTGTTGTGAAGGTATTAGTTTTGATTTCTTTTTGTTCACTGTGTATCCCAGGTAGTTTAACAGTTTTATTACAAACGCCAGATGCTGCAATAGAATGTCCTTGCTGTCCGCTTGGATCAGGCAGTCATCCAGATATGGGTAGATTTGTATTCCTTGTTGTCTGCAGTAGGCAATTACTGATGCCAGGCATTTCATAAACACTCTGGGCACAGTAGATAAGCCAAAGGGCAATGCAGAGAATTGGTAATGGTTTGAACCTGCAAGAAATCTGAGGTATCTTTTGCAATCTTGTCTGATAGGGACATGCAGGTATGCCTCCTTGAGGTCCAAAGTTACCAGCCAAGACTCCTTGCCCAGCATGGGAAGAAGCTGCTGTAATGTGAGCATCTTGAATTTCGGCACCTGTAGATATGTGTTTAGGATGGATAGGTCTAAGGTGGGTCTCCAATCTTTGTCTTTCCTTGGTACCAGGAATAGTCTGGAATAAAAACCTTGACCTTGTTCTTTTGCAGGTACCTCTTGAATCACTTTCATAGCCATGAGAGTGGAAATTTGTCTTTGTGCCTCTGCCCTTTGATTTTGTGGCAGGTTTGGCAAGCCTCTCATTTTTGGAAGGGTGTGAAAGTGGAAACTGTAGCCTCTGTCTATAATGTCCAGAATCCATTTGTCTTTTGTAACAATGTGCCAGTTTTTTTGAAAATAATGCCAGTTTTCCGCCCAAAGGTGCTGCCATTAAAGCTTTGTTTGGCAGGCATAGGGGGAAGTCATTGTGTCTGTTTTCTAAATGACTGTGATCTATCTTCTCCACCTCTTGGGGTTGGTGCTTGCCACTGTCTAGCTCTGTAAGATCCTTGAAGTTGTCCTCTACCCCTTGGGGGTCTGTATCTGCCCCTTTGAGATCTGTCCATGGCTGGAAAGGACCAATTTTTTGAAGGCCAGTTTCTGCTGAAGCTTGGAGGTTGTACCTGCAAGAAATCTTTTACTGTTTGCACAGATTTCGCTTTTTCCTCCATTTTCTTTAGTACCTCCTCAGCTTTAACACCAAACAATACATCTTTTTGAAGTGGTGCATCTAATAACTTTGCTTTGACATGATCTGGTAAGGTTTGCTCTTTGAGCCAAACATGTCTACTTATAACAGACCCCATGACAGCAGCTCTACATGAGGCCTCTAAAGCATCAAAACCACACTGCAAGGTATGTTTACCCACTTGCTCTGCTCCATGCAACAAATCCTGCAACTCTTTCAAATCTGGTTGTTCTGTTTGTGTCATTTTGCTTTTCAATTGAGATAACAAAAACTGTTGGTACTTTAACATATGAAATTGACAGTTTAATGCCCTCATGGTTAAAGTGGCAGATGTATACACCTTTTTCCCCCACCTTTCTAATGCTCTGGAATCTCTCTCTGAAGGTAAAGGGTTTTTAGCAGTAGAGGACTTTATTCCCTTGGAACCCTGTGAAATTGTTTCTGGGTCAACAGTATGGCTTTTATAAAGGAACTGGTGAGAATCAGGAACCCGGTAATACCTGTCTGGTTTAAAAGGGGCTGGAGGTAAAGAATATGGATTAAGACTGGCTTCTGCGTACACATCATTCAAAATATCTAAAACAGGAGGGATAGCCAGGGGCCTATGCTGGGGGAGCAGTAGAAATTCCCTGAGCCTTTTCTTGGAATCTGAGTAATCTTGGCCTTCCCAGTGGAAGTGTTCCCTCAAAGTATGCAGGGTTTCCCCAAAAGAATAGACCTTGGGGGGGAGACCGTGGGAATAGACTCCTCAGCATCAGAGTCTTCAAAAGGGGAATAGGCATAATCCTGGTCCTCAGAATGGTCTGAGTTAATAGAAGCCTGGTCTGAGGAAGGTTAGTCTTCCTCCAGTCTGGGTCTTTTGTCAGAGGGGGGTTGAGAACCGCTGATGAGAGTTATCAAATCCTCAGCCATTTTAGGCATCTGCTTTTTAGGCATGGGGCCTTGGGAGGAGGTCTGAGGACCCTGTTTTTTAGTTTTCATGGCAGCTTTAGATTTAGTGAAGGATTTAATAGAGAAGGTGGAAGGCCTGAAGATGCCTTCAGAAATGGCAGGCCTCACTAAATTTTCAGTTTCCCCGCCAAGAGTAGCGTCGGTATCTGCAGTGGGAATGGAGATCGAGGAGCCTGCGACCTCGGGTACTGAAGTCACCAGTAAAATAGTTTCATCGGTAGTCAGGGGCTGCTGAGAACCGGAGAACCGGTAGTCGGCCTAAGCGTGGTCTCAGTACTCGGTGCAGACCTCGGATGTCGGTCCTTGTCTTTGCGTCTTTTGCTTAAAACTGGTGTCGGAGTATCCGACGACATGATATAATTAAAGTTTTTGCCAAAATAATGAAGGGCGAACTCCACCCGGCACTTAATAGTGCGATTGTTGAACCTAGCACAAAAACGGCAGGCCGAGACGTCGTGGTCTGGCCCTAAGCAAGGTATACAGAGAGAGTGAAAATCCTTATGTGGTATTTGCTTCCCACAAGAAATGCAATTATTAACTTTGTCTGAAATCAGTCTGAGGCAAGAAAAGTTTCCCCAACGGGGTACTTAGCTTAAAAGAAGACTTCGGCTGAAATACTTTCGTAAATCTCAGGAGCTGGCCGACCGGCACTTGCGAACTGCTTCTGCTTCGGGCACCGCGCGGCAAAAAAGACTGAAGAAAATGGCGTCGGCTGCCTCTTTTATACCCCTGCCACACTGACGTCAGGGAAGAAGCGACGACAACCGACGCCGGACCTAGACTTTGGAATTCAGCCGACCGAGGACCCGCCTGACGGCAGGATAACCCATCTGTAATGACAGCAGCTGTATGCACGACGAACATATCTGTCCTCCTGTTAAAAGGGAACAGGCTCTATAATTCTTTATAGCAGCACTTCTAACAGATTTCACAAGCATTTAAGGCAACCTAGAACCAGATAAAACAGCTCTATAAGGACACATGTTGAAGGCAATTCAACAAGCATCTTACAGTGCTTGGGCAAAAAATCCATCTTCAAAAAATAATTAAAGAAAAAGTGGAACGCAGCATTTTTCAAAAAAGGAGATGTTTAAAAACACAGCTGAAGTGTTTGTGTGTGTGGGGGGGAATCTCATGGCAGAATTGCAAGACCTGTACTGGAGAGTTCTGTAACTACGTTCACTGAAAAGCAAAAATGGGAAGCCTGACGCTGTAGTACTTTAGAGGACTTCCCTTACACTGAGATCTCAGCGTTACCATCTTACAGTTATAGGACTTGAAACTGCAAGTTTTGCAGGCAAAAAGTAAGGTAAGGGGTAAAATGAGGCATTACTATTCATGGGAATGGTGATAAATTTACACAAACACTTCCGTCTGGTGATATGGGTGAAAAGCAGTGGCATGGAGCAAAGATGCTTGGACACACAGAAGCATCTAGAAAAAAAAACAAAATAATCTATATTTTATGAAAGGGTGCAGACCAACTGAAAGATAACAAAATCTACACCATAACCAATGAAACTGTACTACTGTGATGTGCCCCCATGACCTCCACCAGCTTAATATAATAAAACTGAAAGCTGCTCCACCTCAGAGGTATTTCATGAAAATTAAATGAGTACTTTAATCACTTTATGACCAGGCAAACAGTTAAGTCATATCATGAAACGCATACAAAAATGATTACACTAAAGTCTTTATCTGTCAAGATTCTATGGACTTCTATTTTTCGGGCTGTATAAAAGTGGCACTGTAGGCCAGCAATTAAACTAACAAGTTTCTGCATTATTTCCCATTACATACATGCCATACCTCTCAAATGCCCGGATTTTAGCAGAATGTCCAGATTTTTGCCTCAAAATATCAGCCTGTTCCTCATAAAATTTTTGGTTTTCTAGCAAATGACTTGGATGACCTTAGGAATGAAATTAGTAAATAATGTTGTACATTTGAGTTTCAGACTTCATATCCTTTAGAAAATCCATGTTAATATATACCCTGTTATTCTAGCAACTTTCTAAGATTATAACAGCAATACTTAAAATCTGTCCCTGTTTTTGGGCATTTGTACCCCCATTATGACAGGCTTTGTCCAAATTTCTTGGGCTGAGGTTGAGAGATATGATACATGCAAACCTTTAATATAAAAAAAGAAACATTAATTCAGAATACTTTACTTGTATCCTGTTGAAAAAAATTACCTGAGGAGGCTGTACAGGAGAATACGGACTTCCTGGCTCCCCACTTAACAAAGTCTCACTGTTCATTTTTGTTTTAAGACAAGCAATATAGCGACTACAGAAATCTTTACAGAGTTCATTGACCTTCTCCAACTCTAACAAGTGGATACGCAGGACCTGAATAGCTTTCACCATCTAGAAAAAAACAAATAAAAAAGCACAAATAAACCATTAACTTTTTCTCACAGTTTTGCTAACAAAATTCTCTTGATACACAATGCAGAAAGGTAAATGTGCTTAAAGTAACAAAAACAGAACGCCTTTATATAGCATACACTACAGACAACTACTACATTGAGTTTTGAAATTATATCAACTATTATTTCACTCAGTTATTCTGGAAAAAAAAAGTTAAGTGGCATTTAACATACTAAAATGTGTAGTCATCCTCCCAAAAGCTGGTCTGCCTTAGGGAAAAATAACACACAAATAAAATGAAGTAGAAGAATTCAGAATGACTGCCTTAAGGTTTTTATTTATACTGGCACAACAGCAACTAACTTTTGACTCCTCATTCTCTTTCTGCTTCTGAGTGAAAAAAAAAGTCAATTACCTCATACTTGGGGAAAAAATAAAAAACTATTTTTGTGAATATTACAGGAAAAGTAAATACAAAACAGATTAAGTACTCACCATGTAAACAGAACTGTGAGAAAATCCTCTTGTGTGAGTGTCTGAATAAGACATTCCCTTCCTACTACCTTTAGCATGGTTACTTTTTCTCTTCAGCATTTACAGCTGCTGCTGGTACATGTCATGATATCATGCTCTGGACCACACAGCAAATCTAACCTGTAAGTCTTATCAGTTAACACATATCCAAAACGTGAGAACCAAGTATAAGAAAAACTAAAAGGAAAAAAAAGCAATACTTTCTAAGTGCATGCAAATGTATATTTGCCCAACTTACACAGAACTCCTAACAGCATCTCTGTTGGCTGGAGGGACTGCCCAGACACAAGACGCCTAAAAGGTAATATACACCCACCTAGTAGGACTCGCTCAGAAATTAACCAATACAGCGAGTAAATATCTGTTGTCTGACACTAAAAGTTCTTCTCACTACACGAATAATCTGGTCCTCCCAAAAGGCTACAGCTGAAGAACAGTCAAAAAGAGACAATTAAGATGGCCACATCATCATGAAGGAGAAGTGCCAAAAATTAGCTCATGACAACAACATTTTTTAAACAAACAGTACATGCTGGTTCATGACAACATTGGATCCTAAGGCTTTGACCGTACAGTCTGTATCAGGAGGTTGTGGTCTGGACTTGGCAAAAGAATTTGCTACCAAAAGCAGGAAACTCATTTGGTGCCACCCTTGGTACACAATAAAAAAAGTTTGAAAGCTTACAAACCGAAATGATCACTTACAGACAGCTTGTAAACTGGTAGGTCTTTCAAGCTACTTATCTACATTTAAAAAGAGGGCCAGTTTAACAGTTTAAATGCTGTCTATTAAGTAACTGTGAATGCTTATGTAACAAGTTGAAAACTCTCATCTTCATTGCCCCTACAAGCTGGAACCTGGGGCAGGTGTCCGATTTACCTTACCCTGGCTACAGCATTGTGGCATTCCCTCAGTTGTATGGTGCCCCAAATCACAGATGTCATGCTTACAAGCCAGTACAAAATACTAACATAATTCTACACCTGCACAGCAAAGATGACATGTCCATATGCTTCCCTAGCCCGTCTAACACTCTGGATTCCTTATCTGGATGATGGAGAGCTGGGCTTTGGAGACTTGCAGAGTTTGTAAGGGTACAATGGCGTCAGACATGGGAGTATTAGACAAAAAGTCCCAGTGCCTCAGGGAACAAAAGATGTGACCCTCTCTTTTAGGTACTGAAACCATTACTTCAAGGTTTTCTCAAGCCACATTGGTGGTATTCTTGATTATGTCAATAAAGGCGGTACCATCCAGGAGAATTCCTGACTGATCAGACATACAGGTATTCAGCAGACTCCACTTCAGGAAGACAATGGATCAGTGTACCCCACTGTCCCATTACATTTGTCCCAGGTATTCCCCAAGATGAAGTCATAATTCTCATCTACTTTTGCAATGGAAAACCCAAGAGGGGGGGGTCATTGTTTATTCTTACACTGGGCTTTCTGGGACTTCTACAGAGGGGGACAGTCTGAAGAAGAGAAGAAAATTTTCCTCAGATGCCACAGTGAGGGGCTCTAGAGGGACTGTATCTCTGACCTGCTGCTGAGTGACAGGTTAGAAAGTTGATACTGCAGGAGTAGACTGTTCCAGTAGACAAGGAAAAGGCACTATGGCTGGAACATACAGCACAAAAGCGAACTATAGCAAGGCTGTCTGCTGGTCTGACACTGAAGCTGAGAGCTCCATCTCCATTAACAGACTTGGTGCCCAAAACTTTGGGCTATGGCAAGTTGCGACCAACAGTGATAATGACAGAAGTGGCGTCAATATAAGCACTGACAACCTGAAACTTGGCATCAGTACTGAGACCAGCATCAGTGCCTACAATAATGGTATTAACAAGACAGAAATCAAAGAAATGCCAAACATCAGGAGTAATGACACTGAACCATATGGGTTCATGGGTAACTAGTAGGCATGTAGTTCAGAAGACCACTGAGGAGCTTAGCCCAATTTTTCCAGCTATCGAAGAACATGTTTGGCCAAGCAAACTGCTCAGAGTTTCACAGTAGGCAAAAGGTGGCTGAAGGAATCAAACCATGGACTACAGGAAGCAACTTGTTAACAGCTCATAAACCACAGACTACAGGAAGCAGTTTGTTAACAGCTTATACCCTTAATCACTTGCATTACCACCACTTACTAAAATCAACACTGTAATATTTGACATCAAAATGGACCCCAACCCTGGTATCACTACTAAATGGATCAGACATGGCACCCTCAATACCAGTATCTTCTGAACAAATTGTGGCACAGGCAAGAAAAGAGCAGGCAACTCAGATAAGCATAAAAAAAGGAGATGCCCCAGCTCCAACAGCTAGAAAAGGGAAGAGCCAGTATTCAACACAGCTTTTGTTTACATTTTATAATTAATGTCAAGACAAGCAAGAGAGAGAGCAGTGCTGGGAATAGATGGCTTCAAGCTTTTTGGATAACAGGAAATACCCCAAGCCAGTTGTGATACAATTAAACAAGTCAGCTTCACATTTACAGACAAAATTATTCACAGACCATTTTTTCAGAACTGTTTTATCCACAGTAACTAGGAAAGATGGCCAGACTTGACTGACAAATTAATTTTTCTTTTTTACACCAGGATGGCAGATCCACTAGAGATTCAGATTCACAGACATTGTTCAATTTGATAAAAATGAAATTTAAATCCACTACAGATTCTGATTCACAGACATTGCTCAATTTGATAAAAAATTAATAACTTGTAAGGGTTTTTGTCATCATCAAGGTAATTTAGACACTGTGCGTATCTTGGGGCGGGATTTCCTCCCCGCAGCCATAAAGATGGAACAAGAATTCCATGATATCCAATAAGTAGTGCTTAAGCTCAAACAGAAAATAAAATGTGAAAAAAGTAAAAAAATGTCCTTATTTATTTTACATTTGTTTACAGAGATGTCCGACTGGGCCAGTGGCCCATTTTCAGAAGAGGCCCAGGGAGAAAAGCTCCTTTATAAAGAACACATTACAGGCAATTCATACAATACAATGCAATACAATACAATAGCACAAACACATTATAGTAAACTCTCAGTTAACCAAACTCAAAAGCAACCAGCAAAAAAATATTGAAGAAATACACTACAATTTTCATCTGTTTCGCTTTCTGTTTTCCCCCCAAAGAAAGAGACCTTATGTTTTTTGAGTTTTAAAAAGGAAGATAGGAGTAAATTCCATCTCTTCCCCAACCCAAGAACAAGTCAAACCAAATGAATAGTATGGGGTACAGTACTAGTCAGACCTTTTTTAAATAGTAACTCTCAATCGTCCAGAAACTACAGTTATCCGGCATCTACAAATCCCCATGGGTGCCTGTTAAAGAGAGTTTACTGTACAACAATTCTTGTAAAACAAATATCAGAAACAAATTACAGTATAATGCAAGAAATACATGCAGTATGTAAGCTAAACAATTAATTTACAAAAACAAATGATGTCTAACAAAAATACCAATAAAAAGCATTTACTTAAAGAAGTCTGAAGTGAAAAAAATTACTAACTAGCAATCTGACAAATAAGTTAGCATAAAATAGCTTGTGCCATCATAGAGAAATTACTGACTTCTAGGTGAATATTATGGTATATGAGGTAAACATATGAAATGCATACATGGTACAGAAGGCAAAAAAATTGTTGTTTGATGCTATGTTAGTGGTACTTGTTCTAAAACAGCAAAAGCTAAGGCAGTATGGAGGTGAAGTACAAGAAGGGAAAATGATGCATATAAGAAACTTGAGACAGGTGTACAGTGGATAAAATAAATAATGAATTAGAGGTAGGTAGAGAGAAGTTAAATTAGGTGAGAGCCGAGATAAGAAGGAAGTTTAGAATATAGTATGTAAAAATATATTACGGTTATAAGAATAAGGATGGACAGAATAAATCAGCCTGGGTTAGTGCAGGAGGAAAGCCAGTTGTTAGGTGTTCCTTAAGCAGTAGTTTAAATTTGGATGCATTGCTACTGTTTAGCATAGTTTGAGGAGTGGAATCCCAGGACTTGGATATTTGCTAGGAGAATAGAGAAAGTACAATTGTAGATACCATAAATGTAGATGTTCGAGTGCATTCACTGTTGCAGTCATTACATTAGGGTTATCTGCCTGCAGGTAGCCCTCAGCCGGCCTGAATATCCAAGTCTTGGATCCCTGCGTAGGATGCTGTCTCTTCTTCCATGACGTCAGGTCATCAGGAGTATAAAACATGCAGCCGATGCCATTACATCAGTTTTTCTTGCCCCAGATGTCAGGTGCCCCCATAATGGGAAGGAATTATATGTTAGGTTACACCTCCAACAAAAAACAAATACACCAGAAAGCTGGAATACACTAAAGAAGAAGAAAAGCATAGCCAAGAGAAGTCAGGGGGCTGGAGGGAGGGTAACCAGGACTGCAACAGTGAACACACTCAAACATCTACATTTATGGTAAGTGTACACAACTGTACTATGTTCTTCGTGTTTCACTGTTGCAGTCATTACATTTGGGTTGATTCCCAAAGCTAAGGAAGGGAGGTGGAAGTTAGAGAGCATTAGGACCTGCTATTAAGACCTGCATGACTGCAGTGGCAAAACCAGCTCTGGATTTAGAAAAAATAGGCATGTGGTAATGTTTGGTGAGGGTATGTACAGAGCTCCAGGTAGCAGCTTCTAGGATGTCCCAGGTAGAGACACCTCTAAGAAAGGTTGTAGAGGTAGATGCAGCCCTGGTGGAATGTGATCTTATCCCCTGTGGAGTAGGTTTTCCATGGTGCTTATAGCAGAAATGAATGCAATGGGCTATCCACTTAGAAATGGTTTGCTTTGAAATGGCCTTCCCCTCTGCCCCTGCAGCAAAGCCAACTAGCAGCTGTTCAGATTTTCTGAGAGACTTAGTCCTGTCCAAATAAAATCCAAGTTGTCTGTGCATGTCCAAAGAGTGCAGTATTCGTTCTCCTTTGTTCTGCGGATTAGGGAAAAAAGTAGGCAAATGAATGGACTGATTAAGGGCAACACTTGACACCACCTTGGGCATAAAGGAAGGATTGGTCCTGAGGGACACCCTGTCTGCATGGAAGATGATGACGGGCTCCACTGCCATGAGGGCCTGTAATTCAGACACTCTTCTTGCTGAAGTGATGGCTAGAAGGAAGGCTGTTTTCCAAGAAAGGAATTTCAACTCTGCAGTTGCAGCTGACTCAAAAGGAGGTAGAGTGAGCTTTTCCAATACAAAATTAAAAGTCCCAGGCTGGAGTAGGGGCTCTCCTGGGTGGTCTTAAATGTTTGGCCCCTATGAGGAATTGCTTTAGCAGGGGGTGAGAGAAGAGGGGTGGTTCAGTATTACAATGTGCTGAAAAGTACAGTTTTGTACCTACCATAAATGTAGATGTCCGAATTGGATAGCATCTGCAGTCATAACAACTGGGTTGTCCTGTCGTCAGGCAGCCCTTCAGTCAGCCGGATTCCAAAGTCCGGGTCCGGCTTCGGCTGATGTCGCACTTCACCCGACGTCATCTCTGTTGGTCTTCGGGTATAAAGGCATCAGCCGACGCCATTTTCCTCAGTGTTTCTTGCCCCAGATGCCAGTAGCCCTCTTGGAGGCTAAAATTTGGATAGATGCCAATGTTTTCAAAAAGATAGAGGTAAACACAAAAATAAGCATGTATGTACATATATACAAACAAATACACCATAAAAGACTCCCCCCACCAGCTAGCTATTAGGAGGGTAAAATACCCTAGGAGTACCACAGAGGGGAAGGAGGGAGGGTAATCCTGACTGCAGATGCTATCCAATTCGGACATCTACATTTATGGTAGGTACAAAACTGTACTATGTCCTTCATGGATGCATCTGCAGTCATAACAACTGGGTAGAATACCATAGCCAACTAGGGAGGAGGATAAAACTAGATTATGGTGTGTTTAGGATCCCTTGCAGTACAGCAGTGGCAAACCCTGCTCGGGATCTGGAATATAGAGGTAAGTTATAATGCTTGGCAAATGTATGCACGGAGGTCCAAGTAGCCGCCTCAATAATGTCTTTGGTTGCCACTCCTCGTAAGAAGGCTGTGGAAGTGGCTGTTGCCCTTGTAGAATGAGGTCTTATGTTCTGTGGAATTGGTTTTCCATGGAAGGAGTAACAGAATCGTATGCAATTTCCTATCCATTTGGAGATTGTCTGTTTGGAAATAGCTTTTCCTTCCCTTCCTGTTGCATAGGCTACAAAAAGTTGGTCAGTCTTTCTGCTATTTTTTGTTCTGTCCAAGTAGTAGCGTAGCTGTCTATGTACATCCAAGGTATGCAGTATTCTTTCCCCTTTGTTTTGTGGGTTGGGAAAGAAGGTAGGTAGGTGGATTGCCTGGTTTAAAGACACTCTGGATACCACCTTAGGCATAAATGTAGGATTAGTCCTCATGGACACTCTATCTTGGTGGAAGATTAGGAAGGGTTGCACTGCCATTAAGGCCTGTAGCTCTGAAACCCTCCTTGCTGAAGTAATTGCCAGTAGGAAAGCAGTTTTCCATGACAGGTGTTGTAGGTCTGCTGTTGCTGCTGGTTCAAAGGGTGACAGTGTCAACTTTTCTAGCACAAAGTTTAAGTCCCAAGCTGGCAAAGGTGGTTTCCTTGGAGGTTTTACATTCTTGATTCCTCTGAGGAACTGCCTGAGCAAAGGGTGCGAAAAACAGGTGGATCAAAGCTGTATTCTGCTGAAATAGCTGATGCATGTATCTTGATGGAGGAGTAGGACAAGCCTGAATGAAGAAGTTCGCCAGATACTCTAGAATGTTAGGCATATCTATGTTTGACACATCTTTTCCTCTTTCAGTACTCCAAATGACAAACCTTTTCCATTTTCCCGCATAGTTCCTTCTTGTTGAAGGTCTGCGTGCTTCAAGAATAATGTCTTTAACTCTTTGGGAAAGTTCTGGGTTAGCTGTTGCTATGTGATGTTCCATGCAGTCAGTTGCAGCGTTTTAGGTTTGGATGTATGATGCTGTAGTTGTTCTGAGTTAGCATCAAAGGCATCAGGGTATTGGCCACATATTGTTCTGAGACATGCTCCTCAGCAGTGGGTACCAGTGTTGTCTTGGCCAGTTTGGAGCTATCAGGATTATCCTTGGACGTTCTTCCTTGATTTTTAGTAATACTTTGTGTATCAAGGGAAGAGGTGGGAATGCATATGCTGTCAGGCCTTTCCAGCTGAAGGAGAGCGAATCCACTTTCCATGCCAGTGGGTGTAATGTCCTTGTGCAGAATTTTTTGAGCTGGTGATTGAGAGGTGATGCAAATAGATCTATCTGAGGCATTCCCCATTTGTTTGAGATGGTCTTGAAAATGTCCGGGTGCAGTTTCCATTCGTGGGCATCCGATGTGGTTCTGCTTAATATGTCTGCTAGAATATTTTCTTTTCCCGGTACAAAAATTGCCTGTAACTGGATGTTGTAGCTGAGTGCCAGGTTCCACAGCTCCAAAGTCATTCTGCATAGGGGGTATGAATGAGTGCCTCCCTGCTTGTTGATGTACCACATGACTGTGGTGTTGTCTGTCCTAATCATCAACTGGCCCTCTTTGAGAAATGGTCTGAACCTTTGGATTGCCAGTTTTACTGCCAGCATTTCTTTTAGGTTGATGTGCAGGTGAAGTTGATCCTGTGTCCACAATCCTTGCAGGCATTTGTCCAGCATGTGGGCCCCCCATCCTAGGTCTGAAGCGTCTGTTGTGATGGTCTGGCTTGCTTGACATATGCGAAAAGGTAGGCCTGGGTTTGTCTGGCATGCCTGAGCCCACCATAGGAACTCCTGTTTTAAGCATGGAATTAGTGGGATTTCTGTTTCTAGGCTGTGACTGTGTTGGGACCATAAATTCTTTAGGTACCACTGTAGTTTCCTCATATGTAGTCTGGCAAGTGGGACCAGGATTATGCATGATGCCATGAAGCCCAAGGCCTGCAGTACTTTTCTTGCTGTTAACTTGTTCAGCTTTGTTAGTGCCAAGAAGTAAAGAGGGAGTTCTATTTGTTTCTCTGCAGTCAGGAATGCCATTTGTTTTACTGTGTCCAATTCAGCCCAAGAAAGTCCTTGTTTGGGATGGTATCAGCCTTGACTTTTGTAGATTGACTGTGTATCCCAGTGCTTGTAGCAAGTAAATGACCCTTTGTAAATCTGTTGTCAGCTTGCTTTTGTTGTCCCCTTGTAGCAGGCAGTCGTCCAGGTATGGGTAAATTTGTATTCCCTGTAGTCTGCAATGGGCAATTACTGATGCCAGGCATTTTGTGAATACTCTGGGCAGTAGATAAGCCAAAGGGCAATGCTGAGAATTGATAGTGCTCTGATCCTGCAAGAAATCTGAGGTATCTTCTGCAGATTGGTCGAATGGGGACGTGCAGGTATGCCTCCTTGAGATCTAGAGTTACCAGCCAACACTCCTTGCCCAGCATGGGAAGAAGTTGCTGTAGGGTCAGCATTTTGAATTTTGGGACAATGATGTATGTATTTAAGGCGGACAGGTCGAGAATTGGTCTCCAACTTTTTTCCTTTCTTGGAACTAGGAATAGTCTTGAGTAGAACCCCTTTCCTTGCTCTGCAGTTGGCACTTTTCCACAGCTCTCATGTTTGCTAACTGCATTATCTGTTGTAGAGCCTCTGGTTTTTGATTTGGAGGTAGATTTGGCATTCCTCTTTTGATTGGTAAAGTGTGGAAGTGGAACCGGTATCCTTGATCTATGGTTTGTAAAATCCACTTGTCTTTTGTTATATAGTGCCAGTTTTTTGAAAATAAGGTTAACTTTCCGCCTAGAGGAGCTGCTATTTGTTCCCTGGTAGGCGGATTTAGGATTAAGTCACTGTGGTTGTGTTGATGTAGTGGCAGTGGTTGTGTCTGTGCCTCTGTTGTTACCTTGCCACTGTCGTCCTCTGTAGGCACCTCCTCTGGATTGGTTTCTGCCTCTGGAACGTCTGTTTCTGCCCTTTTGAGATCTTGTGGAGTCAGGAAAGGACCAATTTTGGCAGGCCAGTTCCTGCTAAACCTTGGGGTTGAACCTGCAAGAAATCTTTTACCGTTTGAACGGATTTTGCCTTTTCTTCCATTTTCTTCATAACCTGCTGGGCAGGTGTACCAAACAAACTTGTCTTATCCATAGGAGCATCTAGTAACTTTGCTTTAACATGATCCGGTAAAGCTTGCTCCTTTAGCCATGCATGCCTTCTTATCACTGTGCCAGTCATGGCTGATCTAAATGAAGCCTCCAGTGCATCATAGCCACATTTTAAGGAATGGTTACTAACCTGTTGTATGTTATTTACCATTTCTAATACATTTTTCTTATCAAGAGATTCATCAGTGGTTAGCTTTTTAGTTAACTGATCAAGCATAAACTCTTGGTATTGTATCATGTGAAACTGACAGTTTAAAGCTCTAGCTGAGAGAGTAGCTGAAGTGTAGACCTTTTTGCCCCATCTGTCTAATGACCTTGCTTCCCTTTCAGAAGGAATAGGGTTTTAGCTATGGTCGGCTACTGCCTTGGGACCCTGGGATATAGTTTCGGGTCTGCAAGAGGGGCCTTGTAAAGGTGGTGATGAGTGTCTGGCACCCTGTAAAATCTGTCTGGTTTGGCAGGGGCTGGAGGTAAAGAATCTGGAGCGGAGCAGACATCATTGAAAGCATCATCCACTACAGAGAGAACAGGAGGTATAGCTAAGGGCCTGTGTTGTGGAAGGTGCAGAAAAGTCCTAAGTCTTTTTCTGGAGTCTGAAAAATCCTGTTGCTGCCATTGGAACTGCTCGCATGGCATGTAAGGTTTCCCCAAAGGAAAATTCTTCTGGTGGGGAAGCAGCTGGAATGGATTCTTCAGCATCAGAGTCTTCAAAATTAGAGAAAGGAGCCTCTGGCTGGTCAGTTATGTCTGATTCATCGGCTGAATCATCAGATGACACTGGCTCAGGGGGCTATGCCCTAGGTCTCTTCTCTGGGGGCTGAGAGGCCCTGTCTGGGTGAGATTGAGATCCTCTAATTAATGAAATTAAATCTTCTGCCAGAGTAAGCATTTGAGAACTAGAGGAGGGCCTGGTTGAAGGGGTTTAACAGGCACTGTTTTAGTAGTCTTGGCTGCTTTAGCCCTGGCGAAGGCCTTAATGGACATGGCTGCTGGAGGCCTAGCAGCACCACGTGCTGGGGTAGAGACATCCAAGGGAATGGTGTCTGATAAGTCAGTGGCAACCACCGTAGTGGGTATAATTTCTGAGGCCGATTCAAGAATGGTAGCAGGGGCCTCAGTTGTAGAGATAGATTCAGCTGTACTTTGATCAGTTTTCTCGGTTTCGCGAAACCGAGACACTCGCGTTTGCTTAACCATGGTTTCAGCCGAAACCGCGGACCGCGAAAGTGTCGGTCTTTATCTTTGCGTTTTGGCAGATTGGGTAGTCGGAGGATCCGGCGGCATAATGTACGCAAAATCAGAACCGAAAAACTGTTCAGCAAACTCCGACCGACGCCTAAGCGTTCGTCGGTTGAAAGAAGCACAGGCCGGACAGGCTGCTACGTCGTGGGCTGGGCCTAAACAAGGCAGACAATAAGAGTGGAAATCTTTATGAGGTATTTGTTTCCCACAGGTTAAACAATTCTTAACTGTTGCTGACATCGGCTGACGCAAGAATGAGTCTCCAACGGGTACTTAGCTTTAGAAGTCTTGAAGTAGTATTCGGTAGAAGTAATCTCTGGATCCGACCGACCGGCACTTGCGAACAGCTTCTGCTTCGGGCGCCACGCGGCAAGAAAGACTGAGGAAAATGGCGTCTGCTGATGCCTTTATACCCGAAGACCAACAGAGATGACGTCGGGTGAAGTGCGACATCAGCCGAAGCCGGACCCGGACTTTGGAATCCGGCCGACTGAAGGGCTGCCTGACGACAGGACAACCCAGTTGTTATGACTGCAGATGCATCCATGAAGGACATTGGCAGAGGCATGAATTTTAATTGATGAGAAGGAAAGGCCATTGTGGAGCATCTCTGTTAAGTACTGAAGAATAAGTGGGAAGCTGGGCACTGTTGTGCCCATCTCGTGAGTCTGGCTCCAGGAAACAGTATCTTTTCCACTTTTCAACATAGGATTTTCTAGTACTAGGCCTCCTTGCCTCCAGAATGACATCTAGCACCTGCTTACTGAGGGATGCTATTGGAGAGCTCAAGGAATTAGCCAGGCTGCAAGGTTCAGAGTTTGAAGCTGAGGGTGCAGAATCTGGCCCTCCTGCTGGGACAGCAGGGAAGGGGTCTGAGGCAGGTGCCATGGTTCCAGCAGTGACATACTGCGCAAGAGGGGGTACGAGTGCTGGTGTGGCCAGTCTGGTGCAATCAGTATTGTTCTTGGCTTGTCCTGTTTGATCTTTAGCAGAACTTTCGAGAGGAGAGGCAGAGGGGGGAAGGCATAAACTGAGAGGCTTTCCCAGGTGAAGGACAGGGCATCCACTTTCCGAACCTGACTGTGGGAAGTCCTTGTGCAGAATTTGTCCAATTGGTAGTTCTGAGGGGAGGCAAGCAGGTCTAGGTCTAACTCTGGATTCCTCCAATTGTTTCTCAAAAGGTTGAATATCTTTGGTTCCAGTTTCCACTCCTGTGGGTCCATGAGATTTCTGCTTAGGACATCTGCCAGTGAATTTAGCTTGCCTGGCAGGAATTGAGCTTGTAGGTGCACTTGGTAGCTCAAGCCTGTGTTCCACAGAGCCATGGCTAGTCTGCAGAGAGGGTACAACTGGGTTCCCCCTTGCTTGTTTATGTACCACATAACAGTGGTGTTGTCTGTCTTTACCAATAATTGTCCTGGAAGAATGTGGTCCTTGAAGGCTGTCAGGGAATTCTGTACAGCTAACATTTACTTTTGATTGACATGCAGGTGCATCTGACTTGGGTTCCATTTGCCCTGAATGCACTGCACTGCCAAGTGAGCCCCCCATGCATAGTCTGATGCATCTGTTGTCTGGGATTGGGCGGCAGGGGGTAGAGTGAATGGGAGCCCCCTGTTGTGGTAGCAGGCCTCTGCCCACCAAAGGAACTCTGTCCTTAGACAAGGAATGATAGGAATCATTGTTTCCAGGTCCTGAGAATGCTGACACCATAGACTTTTTAGATACCATTGGAGTTTCCTCATATGCATATGGAATTAGCAGAATGCAAGAGGCCATGAACCCCAGAGCTTGCAGTATTTTCCTTGCAGATAGCTGGGTTTTTGTGGCCAATAGTTTGAAGTAGGTTGTCAAATAAACTTGTTTCTCTGGAGAGAGGAATGCCATCTGGGAAGCTGTGTACAAGCTTGCTCCCAGGAATACAATCTGTTGGCAGGGTGCTAGATGAGATTTCTTTTTGTTGATGGTGTACCCCAGTGAGGTTAGAAGTTTCTTTTCAAATGCCAGGTATTGTAATAGCAAGTCCTGGCTTTCTGCCTGAATCAGACAATCGTCCATGTATGGGTAAATTTGAATATTTCTCTGCCTGCAAAATGCAATGGCTGGAGCTTGACACTTTGTGAACACCCTGGGCGCAGTAGATAAGCCAAAGGGAAGTGCATAGAACTGAAAGTGCATGGAACCCGCCCTGAAACGTAGGTATTGTCTGCAGGATTCTCTTATTGGGATGTGCGGGGTAAGCTTCCTTTAAGTATAGGGTTGCCAGCTAGGCATCCTTGGCTAGCATAGCAAGAAGATGAAGAGTTAGCATTTTGAATTTTGGAACAACCAGAAAGGTGTTGAGAATAGAGAGGTCCAGGATAGGACGCCAGGAGTTTTCTTTTCTGGGTACCAGAAAAAGTCTTGAATAAAAACCTTGTCCCCTTTGTTCTGCTGGGACAGGTTGAATAGCCCTGATACTGAAAAGAGAGAAAACCTGCTGTTGGGCCTCCGCCCATTGATTTGGGAGGAGGTCTGGCCAACCATTTGGGGTTGGTATTGTGTGGAAGTAGAGTCTGTATCCTCGGGAAACTATATTCAAAACCCATTTGTCCTGGGTAATGAGTTCCCAGTTTTTTGCATGCAGGGTAAGCTTTCCTCCTAAGGGAGCAAGGAGTTGAACAGGGCTTGGAAAGGTTAAGGTTAAGTCATTGTGCCATTTTTCCATAGGGGGGTGGCTTACTACTCCCTGCTTTGGAAGTGGGAGCTCTCCACTGCTTAGATCTGTGTGTAGCCTGAGACTGAAGTCTTGGTGGTCTGCTGTTCCTGGGATTGGACTGAGAAGGCCTGGAAGGGACTGGAAAGGACCAGTTCTTTGAAGGCCAATGCCTACTGAATCTGGGAGGCTGTACTTGTACGAAATCTTTAACAGTTTGCATATATTTAGCTTTTTCCTCCATCCTTTTGAGGACTTCTTCTGATTTATTGCCAAAAAGGCGGTCTTGGTTTTAGGTTGCATCCAGTAATTTAGCTTTAACATGATCTGGCAAGTTTTGTTCCTTAAGCCAAGCATGCCTTCTAAGTACAGACCCAGTGACAGCAGCCCTACAAGATGCTTCTAAAGCGTCAAAAAGTACAGTTTTGTACCTACCTTAAATGTAGATGTTCGAGTGCTAATACAGCTGCAGTAATCACAGATGGGCTCTCTGCCGTCAGGCGGGTCCTCGGTCGGCCGAATTCCAAAGTCTAGGTCCGGTGTCGGTTGTTGTCGCCTTCTTTCCTGACGTCAGTGCGACAGGGGTATATAAGACACAGCCGATGCCATTTTCTTCAGTCTTTCTTGCCCCAGATGTCAGGTGCCCCCAGAAGGAAGGCAATACATAAATTATATATATATATTCATGCAATGCAATATAATCAAAAATCAGTAGTTGCAAGCAAATATACCATAGAAGGATAACCCAATCAGGTTGTATGAGGAGGGGTTAGCCCCTAGGCCTTTACCAAGAGGGGAAGGAGGGAGGGAAACCTGTACTGCAACTGTATTAGCACTCCAACATCTACATTTATGGTAGGTACAAAACTGTACTATGTTCATCGTGCATACAGCTGCAGTAATCACAGATGGGTAGAATCCCAAAGCTACGCACAGGGTGGCAGGCACTAGGTGGAACTGGGATGAGCCAGAATGCCCTGCAACACAGCAGTGGCAAAGCCTGCTCTAGTCTTGGAGTATAAAGGCAGGTGGTAGTGTTTGGTGAAGGTATGCACAGAACTACAAGTGGCTGCCTCCAAAATATCTTTGGTAGGAACTCCTCTGAGGAAGGCTGTAGAGGTAGCTGTGGCCCTGGTGGAGTGGGATCTGATGCCTGTAGGGACAGATTTTCCATGAAAGGAGTAACAAAACCGTATACAGTGGCCTATCCATTTTGAAATTGTCTGTTTGGTAACTGGCTTCCCTTGAGCTCCTACAGCATAGGACACAAAAAGTTGTTCTGATTTCCTGAAAGGCTTTGTTCTGTCCAAATAATAACGTAGCTGTCTATGGATGTCTAAGGAGTGTAGCAGCCTTTCACCTTTGTTTTGAGGATTGGGGTAAAAGGTAGGTAAGTGTATGGCTTGATTTAAAGCTACCCTGGATACCACTTTAAGCATAAATGACGGGTTGGTTCGAAGGGAAACCCTGTCCTGATGGAAGATGAGAAAGGGCTGCACAGCCATGAGGGCTTGTAGTTCGAAACCCTCTGAGCTGAGGTAATGGCCAGAAGGAAAGCTGTTTTCCAGGACAAATATTGCAAATCTGTTGAGGCAGCTGGTTCAAAGGGAGGCAATGTTAATTTTTCTAGAATGTAATTAAGATCCCAGGCTGGTATTGGTTGTTTCCTTGGAGGTCTTATATTCTTAGCCCCTCTGAGGAACTGTCTTAAGAGTGGGTGAGAGAATAAGGGTGGATCAGTGTTGAATTCTGCAGAAATGGCTGAGGCATGAATTTTTATGGAGGAAAAGGAAAGTCCACTGTTCAACAGCTCAGCTAGATACTGTAATATCTGAGGCAAATTCAATTTTCTAGGATCCTGGCCTTTTTTCTCATTCCAAGAGCAAAACCGTTTCCATTTTGCGGAGTAAGCCTTTCTAGTAGATGGCCTTCTGGCCTCCAAAATGACATCCTGCACCTCTTTGGAGAGTAGGGTCTGTTGCGGTGTTAAGGAATTTTCCATGCAACGAGATTGAGTGTTTTCAGCTGACTGTGAAGAGTTTTGTAGCTGTGCTGAGTCAGTAGAAGAGGCATTAGAGGTAGTGACCAGGGAGGAGTATGCGTTAGGCTCCTCAGGAGTGGGTACCAGTGTTGTCTTGGCCAGTCTGGAGCAATCAGTATCATCTTCGGTCTGTCTGCTCTTGCTTTCAAGAGCACCTTGGGCAGAAGAGGCAAAGGTGGGAAAGCGTAAACTGTCCATGCTGCCCAACTGAAAGAAAGGGCGTCCACTCTCCAGGCCTTTGGATGAAAGGTCCTTGAACAGAACTTTTCCAATTGATGATTCCTGTGGGAGGCGAAGAGATCTATGTCTGGCCTTCCCCACGCTTGGATTATCTTTGTAAACACTTGAGGTTGCAACTTCCATTCATGTGGGTCTGTCATAATTCTGCTTAGATTGTCTGTCAGCGTGTTTTCCAAACCTGGCAAGTACTGTGCTTGAAGTTCGATTTGCCATTCCAGAGCCAAGTTCCAAAGTGACATGGCTAGTCTGCACAGGGGGTATGAATGTGTTCCTCCTTGTTTGTTTATGTACCACATTACTGTGGTGTTGTCTGTTCTTATCAATAATTGCCCTGGATGCAGGAGGTCCTTGAAAGCTGTAATTGCATTTATCACTGCTAGCATTTCTTTTTGATTGATGTGAAGGTGCTTTTCCTTTTGGGACCATTTGCCCTGAATGCACCTGTCTGTCATGTGCGCCCCCCAGGCGTAGTCTGAGGCGCCTGTTGTGATGACTTGATTTGCTTGAGGCTTGCAGAATGGAAGACCTGTGTTTGTTTGACATGCTTGGGCCCACCATAGAAATTCCTTTTGCAAACATGGGATTATTGGTATTATTGTTTCCAAACTGTGGCTGTGTTGAGACCATAGGTTTTTTTAGGTACCATTGAAGTTTCCTCATGTGCAACTTTGCACATGGGATTAAAAGAATGCAAGATGCCATGAAGCCCAGAGCCTGCAGGATTTTCCTTGCAGTGAGCCTGGTACAATTTGCTAGTATTTTGAAGTACTGAGTTAGTTGCCCCTGTTTTTCTGGCGTGAGATAGGCCATCTGGGTGTTTGTGTCCAAGTTGGCACCCAGGAAAGTTATTTTCTGAGATGGTGTTAGCCTGGATTTCTCTTTGTTGACTGTGTATCCCAGAGAATTCAATAACCGTGTTACATAAGCCAGATGTTCCAGAAGAATGTGCTTGCTGTCCGCTTGGATCAGGCAGTCGTCCAAATACGGGTACATTTGTATCCCTTGAAGTCTGCAGTAGGCAATTACTGATGCCAGGCATTTCGTGAATACTCTGGGCGCAGTAGATAAGCCAAAGGGCAATGCAGAGAATTGATAGTGGATTGAACCTGCAAGAAATCTGAGGTATCTTCTGCAGCTTTGTCTGATTGGGACATGCAGGTATGCCTCCTTGAGGTCCAATGTTACCAGCCAAAACTCCTTGCCCAGCATGGGAAGAAGCTGCTGTAATGTGAGCATCTTGAATTTTGGTACGAGTAGAAATGTGTTTAGGATGGATAAGTCCAAAATGAGTCTCCAGTTGGTTCCTTTCCTTGGTACCAGAAATAGTCTGGAATAAAAACCTTGACCTTGTTCGTGAGTAGGTACCTCTTGAATAGCTTTCATGTCCATGAGCTTTGAAATTTGTATTTGTGCCTCTGCCCTTTGATTGTGTGGCAGGTTTGGCATGCCTCTCATTTTTGGAAGAGTGTGAAAATGAAATCTGCAGCCTCTGTTTATAATGTCCAGGATCCATTTGTCTGTTGTGATAATATGCCAATTTCTTGTAAATAATGCCAGCTTTCCTCCCAAGGGTGCTGCCAGCTGAGACTTGCTTGGCATGAAAAGGAGGAAGTCATTGGGTTTGTTTTCTGTATTGTTGTGCACTGTCTTCGCCACCTCCTGGTGCTGGAGTTTGCCATTGACTGCCTCTATATGATCCTTGAGATTGTCCTCTGCCCCTTGTGCGCCTGTATCTACCTCTTTGGGGCTTGTCCGTGGCTGGAAAGGACCAGTTTTTAGAAGGCCAATTTCTGCTAAAACGTGGTGGTTGAACCTGTAGAAAAGCTTTGACAGTTTGCATAGATTTAGCTTTTTCTTCCATTTTCCGTAGTATCTCCTCAGCATTAGTACCAAATAGTACATCCTTTTGTAAAGGAGCATCTAGTAGTTTAGCTTTAACATGATCAGGCAAGATTTGTTCCCTAAGCCAGGCATGTCTACGAATGACTGATCCTGTAACAGCAGCTCTACTTGAGGCCTCTAAGGCATCATAGCCACATTGTAAGGTGTGTTTACCCACTTGTTCTGCACTATGCATCATATCCTGCAACTCCTTCAAATCTGGTTGTTCAGGTTGAGACATTTTATTTCTTAATTGTGATAACAGAAACTGCTGATATTTAAGCATATGGAACTGACAATTTAAGGCCCTCATGGCTAGGGTGGCAGAGGTATATACCTTTTTTCCCCACCTTTCTAAGGATCTAGACTCTCTTTCGGAAGGTAGTGGATTCTTAGCAGTAGAGGCCTTCATTCCCTTGGGGCCTTGAGAAATGGTTTCAGGGTCAGCATTATGGCTTTTGTAAAGAAATTGTTGAGAGTTAGGAACTCTGTAGTACCTATCAGGCTTGACTGGGGCAGGAGGCAGGGAATCCAGATTAAGCAAGCCTCCGAGTAAACATCATCAAGTATGTCCAAGACAGGAGGTATCGCCAGAGGTCTGTGTTGAGGTAACAAAAGAAATTCCCTAAGTCTTTTCTTGGAATCAGAAAAGTCTTGGCCTTCCCAATGGAAGTGTTCCCTCAAGGTGTGCAAGGTTTCCCCAAAAGAAAAATCCTCTGGGGGAGATACAGAAGGAATGGACTGCTCTGCATCAGAATCTTCAAAAGGGGAGTACGAGTGTTCCTCTACATCAGAATGTTCTGAAAAAATGGAGCCCTGGTCAGAAGAGGGAGAATCTTCCTCCACTCTGGGTCTCTTGTCTGGAGGGGGTTGGGAACCCCTGATAAGAGTAATTAAATCCTCAGCCATTTTAGCATCTGCTTTTTAGGCATGGGGCCTGGAGATGGGCCCTGTGCAACAGGCCTCTTGGGATGCATGGCTGATTTGGACTTAGTAAAGGCCTTAATGGAAAAGGAAGATGAGGGTCTAAAGACACCATGGGTGGAAGTGGACCTGTCCACATTAGGAGGCTCAACACTCACAGTGGCTTCGGTGGTTGTAGTCTGGGTATGGGCCGAGGTACCTGCGGTCTCGGTTACAGAAGACACCGCCAAAGAAGTGTCGTCGGTAGTCAGGGGCTGCATAGGCGTCTCGCTGAGAACCAGACCATGTGTAGCCAGTTTTGGCGTGGTGTCGGTGTAGACCGCGGACCTCGCGTGTCGGTCATTGTCCTTGCGTTTTTTGGACAAAACGGTAGTTGGAGTCTCCGACGACATTTTATAATCAAAGGCTTTACCAAAAAAGTGTTGGGCGAACTCCGCCCGACGCTTAATAGTGCGTTTATTGAAAGTAGCGCAAAAGCGACAGCCCGAGACGTCGTGGTCTGGGCCTAAACAAGGTATGCAGAGGGAATGGAAATCCTTATGCGGTATTTGCTTCCCACAAGAAATACAATTGTTAACTTTGTCTGACATCGGTCTGAGGCAAGAAAAGTTTCCCCAACGGGGTACTTAGCTTTAAAGAAGACTTCAGTTTCCAATTTTTCATAAATTCAGGAGCTGGCCGACCGGCACTTGCGAACTGCTTCTGCTTCGGGCACTGCGCGGCAAAAAAGACTGAAGAAAATGGCGTCGGCTGTGTCTTATATACCCCTGTCGCACTGACGTCAGGAAAGAAGGCGACAACTACCGACGCCGGACCTAGACTTTGGAATTCGGCCGACCGAAAACCCGCCTGACGGCAGAGAACCCATCTGTGATTACTGCAGCTGTATGCACGATGAACATCCACATTGCAAAGTATGTTTACCAACTTGTTCTGCAGAATGCATTAAATCTTGCAAGTCTTTGTGTTCAGCACAGTCAGGAATAACAATCAGTTTCTGTTTAAGTAGTCCCACAATATGCTGCTGATACTTTTAACATATGAAAAGTACAGTTATGTACATTTACCATAAATGTAGATGTTCGAGTGTATTCACTGTTGCAGTCATCACATTTGGGTTATCTGCTTGCAGTAGCCCTCAGTTGGCCTGATTATCAAAGTCTTGGGTCCTGCATCGGTTGCTGTCTCATCTTCCATGAAGTCAGGTAGTCAGGGGTACAAAGCATGCAGTCGATGCCATTACATCAGTTTTTCTTGCCCCAGATGTCAGGTGCCCCCTTAATGGGAAGCCATAATATATATATATATATATATATATATATATATACATATATATATATACATATATATATATATATATATATATATATATATATATATATATATATATATATACATATACAAGGTTATACATCCAACAAAAAAGCAAATACACCAGAAAGCTTTTAAGTAAAGTAAAGGAGAATAGAGGTATAGCCAAAGTAAGTCAGGGGGCTGGAGGGAGAGTAATCAGGACTGCAACAGTGAATACACTCGAACATCTACATTTATGGTAAGTATACTCAACTGTACTATGTTCTTCGTGTTTCACTGTTGCAGTCATCACATTTGGGTAGATTCCCAAAGCTAAGGATGGGAGGAGGAATTTAGATAGCATTAGGACCAGCTATAAGGCCCTGCAAGACTGCAGTGGCAAAGCCAGTTCTGGATTTAGAGAAGATTGGCAAATGGTAATGCTTGGTGAAAGTATGTACAGAACTCCAGGTAGCAGCTTCTAGGATGTCTCTGGTAGGGACACCTCTGAGAGGCTGTAGAGGTAGATGCAGCCCTGGTTGAATGGGGTCTAATCCCCTGTGGGATAGGTTTTCCATGGAGCTTAAAGCAGAAATGAATGCAATGGCCTATCCATTTAGAAATGGTTTGCTTTGAAATAGCCTTCCCCTCTGCCCCAGCAGCCAATGCCATCAGCAGTTGTTCAGATTTCCTTTGAGGTTTATTCCTGTCCAAGTAAAATCTAAGTTGTCTGTTCACATCTAAGGAGTTCAGTATCCGTTCCCCTTTGTTCTGTGGATTAAAAAAGAAGGTTGACAAATTAATGGACTGGTTAAGAGCCACACTGGATACCACCTTGGGCATGAAAGAGGGATTGGTCCTGAGGAACACCCTGTCCACATGAAAGATGATGAAAGTCTCCATTGCCATAAGGGCCTGTAATTCAGATACCCTTCTTGCTGAAGTGATTGCTAAAAGAAAAGCTGTTTTCCAAGAAAGGAATTTTAACTCTGCAGTTGCAGCTGGCTCAAAAGGGGCGAAGAGTGAGTTTTTCCAATACAAAACTAAGGTCCCATGCTGGAGTTGGAGCTCTCCTGGGTGGTCTTAAGTTTCTGGCCCCTATAAGGAACTGCTTGAGCAGTGAGTGAGAAAAGAGGGGTGGTTCTGTGTTGTAATGAGCTGAAATGGCTGAGGCGTGAATTTTGATGGGAGGAAAAGAAAAGGCCCTAGTGAAGCATCTCACTTAAGTATTGAAGAATCTGAGGTAAATTGGGTGCTGTTGTGCCCATTCCTTGAGTTTGGTTCCAGGCACAGAATCTTTTCCATTTTTCAGCATAAGATGTTCTAGTACTAGGCCACATTGCCTCCAAAACGACATCCAACACTTGTTTACTGAGGGATGGTAACAAAGAGATTAGATAATTAGCCAGGCTGGCAGGTTCAGGGTTTGAAGCTGGGGGTGCAGAATCTGGCTCTCCTGCTGTGACAGCAGGGTAGGGGTCTGAGGCAGGTGCCATGGGGCCAGCCGTGACACACTGCGCAAGAGGGGGCACCAGTGTTGGCGTGGCCAGTATGGTGCAATCAATATCATCCTTGGTTTGTCCTGTTTGATCTTTAGTAGTGCTTTGGAGAGGAGAGGCAGAGGAGGAAAGGCATAAACTGATAGATTTTTTCAGCTGAAGGACAGAGCATCCATTTTACAAGCTTGTTTGTGGGGAGTCCTTGTGCAGAATTTGTCCAATTGGTAGCTCCGGGGGGGGGGGGGGGGGGGGGGCAAACAGGTCTATATCCGGAATCCCCCATTTGTTGATCAACATGTTGAAAATCTTTGGTTCCAGTTTCCACTCGTGTGGGTCCATGAGATTTCTACTTAGTTCGTCTGCCAGTGTATTTAATTTTTCTGGCAGGAATTGAACCTTTAGATGCACTTGATATCTCAAGGCTGTGTTCCACAGAGCCATGGCTAGTCTGCACATCTTTACCATTAATTGTACTAATGTGGTCCTTGAAGGCTGACAGAGCATTCTGTACAGCTAACATTTCTTTTTGATTGATATGCAGGTGCATTTGACTTGGGTTCCATTTGCCCTGAATGCACTTCCCTGCCAGGTGAGCTCCCCCCATGCATAGTCTGATGAGTCTGTTGTTAGGGTTTGGGCGGCAGGGGGTAGAGTGAATGGTAGTCCCTTGTTTTGGTGGAAGGACTCTGCCCACCAAAGGAATTCTAACCATAGGCAAGGTATGACAGGAATCATTGCTTCTAGATCCTGAGAATGTTGACACCACAGGCTTTTTAGATTGCATGCAGTCTTGCATATGGAATTTGTAGAATGCACGAGGCCATGAACTCAAAGGCTTGCAGTACTTGCCTTGCAGATAGCAGGGTTTTCTGTGGCCACTAGTTTGAAGTAAGTAATCAAATTAATCTGCTTCTCTGGCATGAGGACAGCCATCTGGGAAGTTGTGTTCAAGCTTGCTCCCAGGAATATAATTTGTTGACAGGGTACCAGATGTGATTTCTTTTCATTTATGGTGAACCTCAGACAAGTTATACAGTTCTGTACACTTACCATAAATGTAAATGTTCGAGGGTATTCACTGTTGCAGTCATCACTTTTGGGTTATCTGCTTGCAGTAGCCCTCAGTCGCCTGATTAACAAAGTCTTGGGTCCTGCGTCGGTTACCATCCCTCCTTCCATGACGTCAGGTCGTCAGGGGTATAAAACATGCAGCAGACGCCATAACATCAGTTTTTCTTGCCCCAGATGTCAGGTGCCCCCTTAATGGGAAGCAATTAAATCTATAAATATACAAGGTTATACCTCCAACAAAAAAGCAAATACACCAAAAAGCTTTTGAATATAGTAAAGTAGAGGTATATCCAAAAAAGAAGAAGGAAGGGGTTGGAGGAAGGGTAACCAGGACTGCAACAGTGAATACACTCGAACATCTACATTTATGGTAAGTGTACACAACTATACTATGTTCTTCTTGTTTCACTGTTGCAGTTATCACTTTTGGGTAGATTCCCAAAGATAAGGACGGGATGAGGAATTTAAAAAGAATTAGGACCAGCTAAAAGGCCCTGCAAGACTGCAGTGGCAAAACCAGCTCTGGATTTAGAGAAAATTGGCAGATGGTAATGCTTGATGAAAGTATGTACAGAACTCCAAGTAGTAGCTTCTAGGATGTCCCTGGTAAGGACGCCTCTGAGAAAGGCTGTAGAGGTAGATGCAGCCCTGATAGAGTGGGGTCTGATCCCCTGTGGGATAGGTTTTCCATGGTGTTTGCAGCAAAAAAGAATGCAATGGCCTATCCATCTGGAAATGGTTTGCTTTGAAACAGCCTTCCCCTCTGCCCCTGCAGCAAATGCCACCAGCAGTTGATCAGATTTCCTTTGAGGTTTAGTTCTGTCCAAGTAGAATCTAAGTTGTCTGTGCACGTCTAAGGAGTGCAGAATCCGTTCCCCTTTGATCTGCAGGTTAGGAAAGAGGGTTGAAAAATGTATGGACTGATTAAGGACCACACTGGATACCACCTTGGGCATGAAGGAAGGATTGGTCCTAAGGGACATCCTGTCCGCATGAAAGATGATGAAAGGCTCCACTGCCATGAGGGACTGTAATTCAGATACCCTTCTTGCTGAAGTGATTGCTAAAAGGAAAGCTGTTTTCCAAGAAAGGAATTTTAAGTCCACAGTGGCAGCTGGCTTGAAAGGAGGAAAGGTGAGCTTTTCCAATACAAATGAGCTGAGATGGCTGAGGCATGAATTTTGATGAAGGAGAAAGACAGGCCCTTATGAAGCATGTCAGTTAAATATTGTAAGATCTGAGGTAAAATGGGCACTGTTGTGCTCATCCCTTGAGACTGGTTCCAGGCACAGAATATTTTCCACTTTTCAGCGTAAGACTTTCTGGTACTAGACCTCCTTGCCTCTAAAATTATATCCATCACTGGTTTACTGAGGGAAGGCAAAGGATAAATTATGTAATTAGCCAGGCTGCTAGATTCAGTGTTTGAAGGTGAGGATGCAAAATTTGGTTCTCCTCCTGAGACAATAGAGTAGGAGTCTGAGGCAGGTGCCATGGGGCCCAAAGTGACACACTGTGCAAGAGGGGGTACCAGTGTTGGCGTGGCCAGTCTGGTGCAATCAAAATCGTCCTTGGTTTGTTTTGTTTGATCTTTAGTAGTACTTTGGGGAGCAGAGGCAGAGGAGGAAAGGTATAAACTAATAGGTTTTTCCAGCTGAAAGACAGAACATCCACTTTCCAAGCTTGTTTGTGGGAAGTCCTTGTGCAGAATATGTCCAACTGATAGTTTTGGAGGGAGGCAAACAGGTCTATATCTGGGCTCCCCCATTTGCTTGTCAACATGCTGAAAATCCTTTGTTCCATTTTCCACTCATGTGGGTCCATGAGGTTTCTGCTTAGTCCGTCTGCCAGTGTATTTAGTTTTCCTGGCAGGAAATAAACTTGTAAATGTAATTGATAACTCAGGGCTGTGTTCCACAACACCATGGCTAGTCTGCAGAGGGGGTAAGAATGTGTACCCCCCTGCTTGTTTATGTACCACATAAAAGTGGTGTTGTCCGTCTTTATCATTAATTGTCCTGGACAAATGTGGTCCTTGAAGGCTATCAGAGTATTCTGTACAGCTAACATTTCTTTTTGATTGATATGCAGGTGCATTTGACTTGGGTTCCATTTGCCCTGAATGCACTTCCCTGCCAGGTGTGCCCCCCATGCATAGTCTGATACGTCTGTTGTTAATGTTTGGGCAGCAGGGGGTAGAGTGAATGGCAGTCCCCTGTTTTGGTGGCAGGCCTCCGCCCACCAAAGGAACTCTAGCCGTAGGCAAGGTATGATAGGAATCATTGCCTCTAGATCCTGTGAATGTTGACACCATAGGCTTTTGAGATACCATTGCAGTTTCCTCATATGCAGCCTTGCATATGGACTTAGAAGAATGCAGGAGGCCATGAACACCAAGGCTTGCAGTATTTGCCTTGCAGATAACTGGGTTTTTGTGGCCACTTGTTTGAAGTAGGTTATCAAATTAATCCGTTTCCCTGGCGTGAGGAAAGCCATCTGAGAAGCTGTATTCAAGCTTGCTCCCAGGAACATAATTTGTTGACGGGGTACCAGGTGTGATTTCTTTTCATTTATGGTGTACCCCAGACAAGTCAGTACCCTTTGAACAAAGGGCAGATGACTCAAAAGTATATCCTGGCTTTCTGCCTGAATTGGACAATCGTCCAGATATGGGTATATTTGAATATTTCTTTGCCTGCAGAATGCAATGACTGGAGCTAGGCACATTGTGAATACCCTGGGCATAGTATATAAGCCAAAGGGCAGTGCAGAGAACTGATAATGCATGTAGCCTGCTTTGAAGCATAGGTATTTTCTGCAAGACTCCCTGATAGGGATGTGCAGGTATGCTTCTTTTAAGTCTAGTGTTGCCAACCATGCATCTTTGCCTAGCATAGGAAGCAGCTGGTGAAGAGTCAGCATCTTGAATTTTGGAATCACCAGAAATGTATTTAGAGTAGAAAGGTGCAGGATAGGACGCCATGTATTGTCTTTTCTGGGTACCAGGAAAAGTCTTGAATAGAACCCTTGTCCCTTTTCCTCTTCTGGTACCAACTGAATAGCCCCCATGCTTAAGAGAGAGAGAGAGAGTACTTGATTTTGGGCCTCTGCCCACTGATTTGGGGGTAGATCTGGCCACTCGCTTGGTGTTGGTAAGGTGTGGAAGTGAAAGCTGTATCCTTGGGACACAATATTTCTAACCCATTTTTCTTGGGTAATGAGTTCCCAGTTTTTGGCCTGCAGAGCAATCTTCCCGCCTAAAGGAGCATTCAGTTGGGAAGTGCTTGGAAGTTTTAAAAGCACGTCATTGAGACAGTTTTCCATAGGGGGAGTCTTACTACTCCCTGTTTTGGGTGCGGAAACCCCCACTGTTTAGTCTTGTGTGTCCCCTGGGACTGCAACCTGGGGTTTCTGCTATGGCTGTGTTTGGCTTGAGAAGACCTTGAAGAGGCTGGAAAGGACCAATTCTTAGAGGGTCAGTGCCTACTAAATCTAGGAGGCTGAACTTGTAAGAAATCTTTAAGAGTTTGCATAGATTTAGCTTTATCTTCCATCTTTTTCAGAACTTCCTCAGCCTTGTTGCCAAACAGGCGGTCCTGATTTAAGGGAGCATCCAACAATTTAGCTTTAACATGATCAGGTAAAGATTGCTCCTTAAGCCAAGCATGCCTTCTGAGCACAGAACCAGTAACAGCAGCCCTGCAAGAGGCCTCTAAAGAATCAAATCCACATTGCAAAGTATGTGTTGCAATCTGCTCAGCAGAATGCATTAAATCCTGTAATTCTTTATTTTCCGCACAGTCAGGAATCAACATAATTTTCTGTTTAAGCTATCCAATAACATGTTGTTGGTACTTTAACATATGAAACTGGCAGTTTAAAGCCCTAATAGCCAAAGTTGCAGAAGTGTAAAAGTACAATTGTGTACACTTACCATAAATGCAGATGTTCGAGTGCATTCACTGTTGCAGTCATTACATTTGGGGTAATCTGCTGGCAGGTTGCCCTCAGTCGACCTGAATAACAAAGTCTTGGGTCCTGTGTCGGTTGCTGTCTCCTCTTCCATGACGTCAGGTCATAAGGGGTATAAAACATGCAGCCGACACCATTTTATTCAGTTTTTCTTGCCCCAGATGTCAGGTGCCCCCCAAATGGGGAGCAAAAATATATATATAAATAAACAGTAAATATACAGATGCACTTTTAGAAACATAAACTTTACCTTCAACTAAAAGCAAATACACCACAAAGGCTTTAGAGTATAGTGAAGGAAAGGAAAGGTATAGAAAGGGGGATGGAGGGTGGGTAACCCGGACTGTAACAGTGAATACACTCGAACATCTACATTTATGGTAAGTATACACAACTGTACTATATTCTTCATGTTTCACTGCTGCAGTCATTACATTTGGGAAGAATCCCAAAGCTATGAATGGGAGGATGGAACTAAACAGCATTAGGAGCGGCTATAAGGCCCTGCAGGACTACAGTGGCAAAGTTGCCCTGGATTTGGAGAAGAGAGGTAAATGATAATGCTTTGTGAAGGTATGAACAGAGCTCCAAGTAGCAGCTTCTAGAATGTCTTTGGTTGGAACTCCTCTGAGAAAAGCTGCTGAAGTAGAGGCAGCCCTGGTGGAATGTGATCTGATCCCCTTGGGCACAGGTTTACCATGGTGCAAATAGCAGAAACGAATAAAGCGGCTTATCCACTTAGAAATAGTCTGCTTTGATATAGCCTTTCCCTCTGACCCTTCAGCAAATGCTACCAGTAGTTGCTCAGATTTTCTTAGAGATTTGGTCCTGTTTAAGTAGAATCTTAGTTG
Organism: Protopterus annectens; assembly: GCF_019279795.1. Classification (NCBI taxonomy): domain Eukaryota; kingdom Metazoa; phylum Chordata; order Ceratodontiformes; family Protopteridae; genus Protopterus; species Protopterus annectens. Next base: position 261,616,869 of record NC_056735.1, on the reverse strand, counting down.
TCTGTGTACATCCAATGAATGCAGAATCCACTCCCCCTTGTTCTGCAGATTTGGGTAAAATGTTGGCAGATGAATGGTCTGGTTAAGAGCCACACTGGAGACCACCTTAGGCATAAAAAAAGGATTGGTCCTGAGGGACACCCTGATCGGGTAAAATATAATAAAAGGCTCCAGTGCCATGAGAGCCTGTAGTTCTGAAACCTTTCTTGCTGAAGTGACTGCCAAGAGAAAAGCTGTTTTCCAAGATAGAAATTTTATATCCGCAGTAGCTGCTGGTTTAAAAGGAGGCAGGGTGAATTTTTCCAGCGCAAAATTGAGGTCCCATGCAGGAGTTGGTGATCTTCTGGGAGGCCTTAAATTTTTGGCCCCTCTAAGATACTGTTTAAGCAGAGGATGAGAAAAGAGAGGAGGCTCTGTGTTGTAATGAGCCGAGATGGCAGAGGCATGGATTTTATTGAAGAAAAAGATAGGCCCTTTTCAAGCATCTCAGTCAAGTATTGTAAAATCTGAGGAATATTGGGCTTTGCTGTGTCTATTCCTTGTGCTTGGTTCCAAGCACAGAATCTCATCCATTTATCAGCATAAGATTTTCTAGTACTAAGCCTTCTGGCTTCCAAAATGACATCCATCACAGATTTACTGACAGGTGTTGTTTGAATAATTCGTTAATTAGCCATGCTGCAAGATTCAGAGTTTGGAGCTGAGTGTGCAGAATTTGATAGTTCTGCTGAGACAGTAGATGAGGTATTTGAGGCAAGTACCATGGAGGAAGGTGAGACATATTCCTTAGAAATGGGTACCAGTGCTGGCGAGGCCAGTGCGGAGCAATTAGGATCATTTTTGGTTTCTTCTGTCTGACTTTTCGTATGACCTTGGAGAGTACAGGCAGAGGGGGAAAGGCAAAGACTGATAGGTCATCCACTTTCCATGCTTTTTTGTGATGAATTCTTGTGCAGAATTTGTCCAACTGATAATTTTGGGGAGAGGCAAACAGATCTATGTCTGGGCTCCCCCATTTCTGTGTTAACATGCTGAAGGTTTGTGGATCCAGTTTCCATTCGTGCGGGTCCATAAGATTTCTGCTTAGTTCATCTGCCAGAGTATTTTGCTTTCCTGGCAGGAATTGACCTTGTAGATGTATTTGATAAGACAAGGCTGTGTTCCACAGGGCCATGGTTAGTCTGCAAAGGGGGCAGGAGTGGGTACCCCCCCCCCGCTTGATTATGTACCACATGACTGTGGTGTTGTCCATTTTTATCAGTAGTTGTCCAGGATGAAGAAAGTCCTTGAAAGCTGTCAGAGCATTCTGTACAGCTAGCACCTCTTTCTGGTTGATATGCAGGTAAATTTGATTTGGGCTCCATTCGCCCTGAATGCATCTCCCTGCCAGATGCGCCCCCCAAGCATAGTCTGATGCTTCTGTAGTCAGGGTTTGGGTGGCAGGGGGTGGAATGAATGACAGTCCCTTGTTTTGGTGACAGGCCTCTGCCCACCATAGGAACTCTTGCTGCAGGCAAGGAATGATAGGAATCATTGCTTCTAGGCTGCGACAATGTTGACTCCATAAGCTTTTTAGGTACCATTGAAGTTTCCCCCTATGCAGTCTTGCATATGGAATTAGAAGATTGCAGGAAGCCATGAACCCCAAGGCCTGCAAAAAGTACAGTTGTGTACATTTACCATAAATAAGTACTGCGGTGGTGGTGCTGCGGTAGCGTTGTCGCCTCACAGTTAGACGTTGCCCGTTCGATTCTCAGTTAGAGCGTCTTCTGTGTGGCGACATGCGTGAATGGGCGTTCCTTCGTTGAAGGCTGTGCGTTAGGCCCGGCAAGCCAGCACGTAAAACTCTACTCCAATCATTAGCGGACCGGAGTTACGCTGTGGCGACCCCTATCAGGGAAAAGCCGAAAGACACAAGATTAGATGTTCGAGTGTATTCACTGTTGCAGTCATTACATTTGGGTAATCCTGCTGGCAGGTTGCACTCAGTCAGCCTGAATTCCAAAGTCTTGGGTCCTGTGTCGCCCCTTCCCTGAAGTCAGGTCGTCAGGGGTATAAAAGAAGGAGCCGACGCCATTTTCTTCAGTTTTTCTTGCCTCAGATGTCAGGTGCCCCCTAAAAGGGTAGCCAAAATTTATATATATATAAAATTACATGCACCAATATAAACTTTGCCTTCATCTACAAGCAAATACACCACATAGATTGTATAAATCAGAGAAGGAAAAATAAGTTCCAGCAGAAAAAAGAGGGTTGGCGGGTGGGAAACCTGAACTGCAACTGTGAATACACTCGAACATCTACATTTATGGTAAGTGTACACAACTGTACTATGTTCCTCGTGTTTCACTGTTGCAGTCATTACATTTGGGTAGAGTCCCAAAGCTATGGTTGAGAGGCTGGAGCTAAACAGTATTTGGAGCAGCTATGAGGCCCTGCAGAACTGCAGTGGCAAAGCCCGTCCTGCATTTAGAGTAGAGTGGCAGATGACAGTGCTTTGTAAAGGTGTGCACTGAACTCCAAGTGGCAGCCTCTAAAATGTCTTTGGTTGATACTCCCCTGAGAAAGGCTGCTGGAGTGGCTGCAGCTCTGGTTGAATGTGGCCTAATGCCTTTAGGCACTGGCTTGCTATGTTGAAAATAGCAGAAACTAATGCAGTGGCCTATCCACTTTGAAATAGCCTGCTTTGAGATAGCCTTTCCTTGTGATCCTGCAGCATATGCCACTAGTAATTGCTCTGTCTTCCTGAAAGCTTTGGTTCTGTCCAAGTAGAATCTAAGCTGTCTGTGTACGTCCAAAGAATGCAGAATTCTCTCCCCCTTGTTCTGTGGATTTGGATAAAAAGTTGGCAGATGAATGGTTTGGTTAAGAGCCACACTGGACACCACTTTAGGCATAAATGTTGGGTTTGTCCTCAAAGAAACCCTCTCTGGATAACAGATGATAAAAGGTTCCACAGCCATGAGTGCCTGTAGCTCTGAAACTTGTCTTGCAGAAGTTATTGCTAGGAGCAGAGCTGTTTTCCAAGATAAAAACTTTATATCAGCAGTAGCAGCTGGCTCAAAAGGAGGCAGGGTGAGTTTTTCCAAGACATAGTTGAGGTCCCATGCAGGTACTGGTGATCTCCTTGGAGGCCTTAAATTTTTGGCTCCTCTGAGGTACTGCTTTAATAAAGGATGAGAAAAGATTGGTGGCCCTGTATTGTAATGAACCGAAATGGCAGAAGCATGAATTTTAATTGATGAAAAAGATAGGCCTTTGTCCAGCATCTCAGTTAAGTATTGCAAAATCTGAGGAATATTTGGTACAGCTGTATCAGTCTCTTGTGTCTGGTTCCAAGCACAGAATCTCTTCCATTTTCCAGCACAGGATTTTCTAGTACTAGGCCTTCTGGCTTCCAAAATGACATCCATCACAGCTTTACTGAGAAGTGTGTTTTGTATGATTACATTATCCGCCATGCTGCCAGGTTTAAAGTCCTGAATTGGCTGTGCAGGATCTGACTGTTTTGCTGGGACAGTAGATGGTGTATTTGAGGTAAGGTCTAAGCTGGGCATTGAGACCAATTCCTTAGGACTGGATACCAGTACTGATGGGGCCAGCCTGGGGCAATCAGTACCATCTTTGGCTTCTCCTGTCTGACCTTTAGGAGTACCTTGGGGAGGAGTGGCAGTGAGGAAAGGCATATACTGATAGGTGTTTCCAGCTGAAAGATAGGGCGTCCATTTTCCATGCTTGTCTGTGATAAGTCCTTGTGCAGAATCTTTTTAGTTGGTAGTTGTGAGGGGAGGCAAATAGATCTATGTCCGGGCATCCCCATTTCCTTGTTATCATGCTGAAGACTTGTGGATCCAGCTGCCACTCGTGGGGATCCATGAGGTTTCTGCTTAGTTCGTCTGCCAGAGTATTTTCCTTTCCTGGCAGGAATTGTGCCTGCAGATGTACTTGGTAAGTCAATGCTGTGTCACACAAAGTCATGGGTAGTCTGCAAAGTGGGTAAGAATGCGTGCCCCCCTGCTTGTTTATATACCACATGACCGTGGTGTTGTCTGTCTTTATCAATAGTTGTCCAGGATGAAGTAGATCCTTGAAGGGTGTCAGAACATTTAACAGCTAGCATCTCTTTTAGATTGATATGTAGATGTGTTTGGTTTGAGGACCATGTGCCCTGAATGCATCTTCCTGCCATGTGGGCCCCCCAGGCATATTCTGATGCATCCGTTGTTAGTGTCTGCCTGACTGGGGGTAATGTGAATGGCTGTCCCTTGTTCTGGTGACAGGCCTTCGCCCACCACTGAAACTCCTGTTTCAGGCAGGGAATGAGAGTAATCATTGCCTCCAGGCTGTGGCAATGTTGAATCCAAACACTTTTTAGGTACCATTGAAATTTTTTCATATGCAGTCTTGCATATGGAATTAGTAGAATGCAGGATGCCATGAAGCCCAAAGCCTGCAGACTTTTTCTTGCAGATAACTGGGCTTTTTTTGCAAACATCTTGAAATAGGTAGTCAGTTGCCTTTGCTTGTCTGGTGTGAGATAAGCCATCTGGGCAGTTGTATTTAAGCTTGCACCCAGGAATATTATCTCTTGAGAGGGTACTAGTTTTGATTTCTTTTCGTTGACTGTGTACCCTAGGCATGTTAGAAGTATTTTCACAAACGCCAGATGCTGTAGAAGAATGTCCTTGTTCTCTGCTAGAATTAGACAGTCGTCCAAGTAAGGATGTATTTGTATTCCTCTTTGTCTGCAGAATGCAATTACTGGTGCCAGGCACTTTGTAAAGACCCTGGGCGCTGCAGATAAGCCAAAGGGCAGTGCAGAGAATTGGTAATGCATTGAGCCAGCCTTGAATCTGAGGTATCTTCTGCATGATTGTCTGATTGGGACATGCAGATATGCCTCTTTTAGATCTAAAGTCACAAGCCAAGCATTCTTGCCCAGCATGGGCAGAAGCTGCTGCAAAGTTAACATTTTGAATTTTGATATATCCAGGAATGTGTTCAGAATAGATAGGTCCAGTATTGGTCTCCAGGCTTTGTCCTTTCTGGGTACCAAGAACAGTCTTGAGTAAAATCCTTGTCCCTGTTCTTGCTGTGGTACTTGTTGAATGGCCCCCATGTCCATGAGGGATGAGACTTGTTTTTGTGCCTCTGCCCATTGATTTTTTGGCAGATCTAGCCAGCCGTTTGCCTTTGGCAGGGTACAGAAATGGAACTTGTAGCCTTCTGACACTATGTTTAGAACCCACTTGTCCTGGGTTATAATGTGCCAATTTTGAGAAAAAAGTGCTAATTTCCCCCCTAAGGGTGCTGCCAGGAGATAAGTGCTTGGTGCAGGCAGGGGGAAGTCATTGGGACTGTTTCCTGTAAGGTTGTGATTTGTCTTCTCCAACTTTGGAGGTAGAAGCACCCCATTGCTTCGACCTGTATGAACCTTGCACCTGGGATCTGCCTCTAGGACATCTGGATCTGCCCCTTTGAGGTCTGTCTGACACAGGAAAGGACCAATTCTTGGTAGGCCAGTGTCTACTAAACATAGGGGGCTGTACTTGTAAAAAAAACTTTGACAGTTTGCATAGATTTAGCTTTGTCCTCCATTTTCTTTAATACCTCTTCTGCCTTAACACCAAACAAAGTATCATGCTGTAAAGGTGCATCTAATAATTTAACTTTCACATGATCAGGCAGATTTTGTTCCTTTAACCAAGCATGCCTCCTAATTACAGAACCCATAACTGCAGCCCTGCAGGAGGCCTCCAAAGAATCAAAACCACATTGCAAAGTATGCTTTCCAGCCTGTTTAGCTGCATGCAATAAACCCTGCATTTCCTTGTTTTCTGTACATTCAGAGTTTAACAACATTTTCTGTTTAAGCAATGCCATGACATGTTGCTGATATTTGAGCATATGAAACTGACAGTTTAAGGCCCTTATAGCCAAGGTTGCAGATGTGTAAACCTTTTTTCCCCATCTATCCAGTGCCCTAGAATCTCTGTCAGAGGGGGTAGGGTTTTTTGCAGCGGAAGCCTTAACTCCTTTGGGACCCTGTGAAATTGTCTCTGGGTCTGCAGCAGGGTTTTTAAAAATGAATTTATGACAGTCAGGAACCCTGTAATATCTATCAGGCTTAACAGGAGCTGGATGTAATGAGTCAGGGGTAAGACTAGACTCCGAAAAAACCTCATCTACAATGTCTAACACAGGTGGAATGGCTAGAGGCCTGTGTTGAGGAAGAAAAAGGAAATCTCTGAGCCTCTTTTTAGATTCTGAAAAATGCTGGCTCTCCCAGTGGAAATGCTCCCTCATGGTATGCAAGGTTTCCCCAAAAGAATAGTCCTCTGGAGGAGAAGCTGAAGGTATAGATTCTTCAGCATCAGAATCCTCATGGGGGGAAGAGAATATTCCTCATCAGAAGAAATATAAACCTGATCTGAAGATTCATAATCAGTCTCTTGCCTAGGCCTCTTATCAGGAGGGGGAATAGGAACCCCTGATCAAGGTAATCAAGTCTTCGGCCATTTTGAACATCTGTTTTTTGGGCATAGAGGCCTGTCAACGTGGCTCTTGAGTTTGTTTCTTTGCTTTAGAAGGTGCTTTAGTCTTTCCCTTTGAAGCTGAAGTCCGTTTAATGTAAAGATGTTTAGGTCTGAATACACCCTCAGAAGCCTGTGCCTGCTCAGTGGCTCCGGACCCATCTGAGGTAATAGTATCCGAGGCTCCAATACCTTGAGTTTCCAGCTGCATGGCCAACTCCACGTGGGAGTCGGTAGCGGCCTGCGAGTATAAGGTAGCGGGCGTCAGGGGCTGCGAAAGTGCCTCACTGAGAAACGGCAACTGGCTTAGGAGAAGCTTTGTCGTTGGTTTTGGGCCTCGGTTGTTTATCTCTCTCTTTTTCTTTGCATTTTTTGTGAACTCAGGTAGTCGGATGACTATCCGATGACATTTCTGGATAACTAAACCGGCGTACAAAATAGTTTAAAGCAAAATCATACCGACGCTTAATAGTGCGTTGGTTAAATCTAGCACAAAACCGACAACCAGAAACGTTGTGATCAGGGCCTAGGCAAGGAATACAATAAGAATGAAAGTCTTTATGAGGTATTTGCTTTCCACAAGAAATACAATTATTTACTTTTTCTGACATTGGTCTGGAGCAAGAAAAAAGTTTCCCCAACGGGGTACTTAGCTTTCAATGAAGACTTTGGATCTGAAATTCGAACACGAAAATCTCAGGAGTCGGCCGACCGGCACTTGCGAACTGCTTCTGCTTCAGGCACCGCGCGGCAAGAAAGACTGAAGAAAATGGCGTTGGCTCCTTCTTTTACACCTCTGGCGACCTGATGTCTGGGAAGGGGTGACAGCAGCCGATGCAGGACCCAAGACTTTGGAATTCAGGCCAGCAGGATTACCCAAATGTAATGACTGCAACAGCGAAACACGAAGAACATTTTGTCTTGCAGATAACTGGGTTTTTGTGGCCACTTGTTTGAAGTAAGTCATCAACTGGATTTGTTTGACTGGAGTGAGGTAAGCCATCTGGGCAGTTGTATTCAAGTTTGAACGCAGGAATGTAATTTTTTGAGAGGGTACCAGTTGTGATTTATTTTCATTCGTGGTGTACCCTAGGCAAGTTAGAAGCCTTTTTACAAATGCCAGATGCTGTAGAAGTGTCCTTGTTTTCTGCCTGAATTAGACAATCGTCCAGATAAGTATAAAGTTGAATGTTTCTTTGTCTACAAAATGCAATTACTGGTGCCAGGCACTTTGTGAAGACCCTGGGTGCAGTAGATAAGCCAAAGGGCAGTGCAGAGAACTGGTAATGCAAATAGCCTGCTTTGAAGTGGAGGTATCTTCTGCAAGATTCCCTGAATGGCATATGCAGGGAAGCTTCCTTTAAGTCTAGAGTTACCAACCAGGCATCCTTGCCTAGCAAAGGCAGTAACTGTTGTAGAGTCAGCATCTTGAATTTTGGAATGTCCAGGAAAGTATTTAGAATGGATGTCCAGAATTGGACGCCATGATTTGTCTTTTCTGGGTACCAGGAAGTCTTGAATAAAAACCTTGTCCTTTTTCCTTTTCTGGTACTGGTTGAATAGCCCCCATATCCATGAGGGACATAACTTGTTTCTGGGCCTCTGCCCACTGATTTGGAGGCAGATCTGGCCATCCGTTTGGGATTAGCAACATGTGGAAATAAAATCTGTATCCCTGGGTTACTATATTTAAAACCCACTTGTCCTGGGTAATTAGATGCCAATTTTGTGCATGAAGTGCTAGTTTTCCCGCCAAAGATAAGTGCTTGGAAATAGCAGAGGAAAGTCATTGAGACTGATTACCGTAGGGGGTGCCTTGCTACTTCCAGATTTAGAGGTGGAGGCACCCCATTGTTTTGTTCTGTAAGTTCCTTGTGACTGAAACCTGGAGCCTTTGGAGTGTCTGGGTTTGACCTGAGCGGCTCTGGTGGGTACTGGAAAGGACCAATTCTTAGCAGGCCAGTGCCTACTGAACCTAGGTGGCTGCACTTGTAGGAAATCTTTTACAGTTTGCATAGATTTATCTTTGTCTTCCATCTTTTTCAAAGCTTCTTCTGCCTTATTACCAAATAGACTGTCCTGTTGTAAAGGAGCATCCAACAATTTTGATTTAACATGATCAGGCAGATTTTGCTCCTTGAGCCAAGCATGCCTTCTTATCACAGATCCAGTTACAGCGGCCCTGCAAGAGGCCTCCAAGGAATCAAAACCACATTGCAAAGTATGCTTTCCAACTTGTTCAGCGGAATGCAATAAATCCTGTAACTCCTTATTTTCCACACAGTCAGAAATCAACATAATTTTCTGTTTAAGTAAGCCCATGACATGCTGCTGATATTTAAGCATATGAAATTGACAGGTTAAAGCCCTAATTGCCAGGGCTGCAGACGTGTAAACCTTCTTACCCCATCTATCCAGCGCCCTGGAGTCTCTATCAGAAGGGGTAGGATTCTTAGCAGTAGAAGCCTTAACACCCTTGGGACCCTGGGAAATTGTTTCAGGGTCAGCAGTAGGGTTTTTAAAAAGAAATTTGTGGGAGTCAGGAACCCTGTAATATCTGTCTGGCTTACTAGGAGCCGGAGGCAGGGAATCAAGAGCCATGCTGGATTCTGAGAAAACATCATCAGTAATGTCTAGAAAGTACAGTTTTGTATCTACCATAAATGTAGATGTTCGAGTGTATTCACTGCGGCAGACATTACACTTGGGTTATCCTGCCGTCAGGCGGTCCCGCAGTCAGCCAGAGTTCCACAGTCTTGGTCCGACGTCGGTTGCTGTCACTTCTTCTTTGACGTCAGTGCGCCAGGGGTTTATAAAATGCAGCCAATGCCATTTTCTTCAGTTTTTCTTGCCCCAGATGTCAGGTGCCCCCAAATATGTAGGCAATACATATTGCTAATAAAACATACATAAAAAGTAAAACCAAAACCTTCAGTTACCGGTAAATACACCACATAGATAGTATAGGGTAGAAAGATATAGATAAGTCCCAGCTAAGAAAGAGGGGATGGAGGGAGGGTAACCTGGACTGCAGCAGTGAATACACTCAAACATCTACATTTATGGTAGGTACAAAACTGTACTATGTTCATTGTGTTTCACTGCTGCAGTCATTACACTTGGGTTGAATCCCAAAGCTGAGGTAGGGTGGCTGGTTCTATAGAGGATTTGGGGTGGCTATGAGGCCCTGCAGCACTGCAGTGGCAAAGCCAGCTCTGGATTTAGAATAAAGAGGCAAGTGATAATGTTTGGTAAAGGTGTGCACTGAACTCCAAGTTGCAGCTTCCAGGATATCTTTGGTAGGTACTCCTCTAAGGTAGGCAGTTGAAGTGGCTGTTGCCCTGGTGGAATGTGGCCTAATGTTGCTAGGTACAGTTTTCCCATGCTGTGTGTAGCAGAAACGGATACAGTGGCCTATCCACTTTGAAATGGACTGCTTTGAAATAGCCTTTCCCTGTGATCCTCCAGCATATGCTACAAACAATTGCTCAGTTTTCCTGATAGCTTTTGTTTTGTCCAAGTAGAAATGTAGCTGTCTGTGTATGCCCAATGAATGCAGAAGTCTCTCCCCTTTATTCTGGGGATTTGGATAAAAAGTTGGCAAGTGAATAGTTTGGTTAAGAGCCACACTGGATACCACCTTTGGCATAAATGAAGGGTTTGTTCTTAAAGAAACCCTGTCTTGGTGAAAAATGATGAAAGGTTCCACTACCATTAGTGCCTGTAACTCTGAGACTCTTTGTGCTGAGGTTATTACCAGAAGCAGAGCAGTTTTCCATGACACATATTTTAATTCTGCTGAATTGGCTGGATCAAAAGGAGGTAAAGTTAGTTTTTTCCAAGACAAAATTGAGGTCCCAAGTTGGTGTTGGTGCTCTCCGGGGCGGTCTTATGTTTTTAGCCCCTCTGAGGTACTGTTTTAGCAATGGATGAGAGAAAATAGGAGGATCTGTGTTGTAATGAGCCGAGATGGCAGAGGTGTGGATTTTAATGGATGAAAAGGATAGGCCTTTGTCCAGCATCTCAGTTAAGTATTGTAATATCTGAGGAATATTTGGGACAAGAGGGTCAAAGCTTTGGTTCTAGGCACAGAATCTCTTCCACTTTTCTGAATAAGATTTCCTGGTGCTAGGCCTCCTGGCCTCCAAAATGACATCCATAACAGCTTTAGAGAGAGGTGTTGTCTGCTTGACTAAGGAATCTGCCATGCAGCCAGGTTTAAGGTTTTGAGCTGGCTGTGCAGGATCTGGTTGTTTTGTTGAGTCAGAAGATGCGGAATTTGAGGTAAAATCCATAGTGGGCCGTGAGCTAAGTTCTTTAAGATTGGGTACCAGTGCTGGCGTGGCCAGTCTGGGGCAATCAGGATCATCTGTGGTTTTTCTTGTCTGGCTTTTAGGAGCACCTTTGAAAGGAGAGGCAGTGGTGGGAAGGCATAAACTTTTAGGCTTTTCCAGCTGAACGAGAGAGCATCCGCTTTCCATGCTTGTGTGTGATAAGCCCAGGTGCAGAATTTCTGTAGTTGGCCATTCATTGGGGAGGCAAAAAAATCTATGTCTGGGCACCCCCATTTTTGCGTTATCATGCTGAATACTTGTGGATTTAATTTCCACTCGTGAGGATCCATGATGTTTCTGCTTAAGTCGTCTGCCAGAGTATTTTTCTTTCCTGGCAGGAATTGTGCTTGCAGATGAACTTGATAGGTTAGAGCTGTGTTCCACAAGGTCATGGCTTGTCTGCATAGGGGATAAGAATGAGTGCCCCCTTGCTTGTTTATGTACCACAAAACTCTGGTGTTGTCTGTCTTTAATAATAGTTGCCCTGGATGCAGAAGGTCCTTGAAGGCTGTTAGGGCATTTTGTACAGCTAACATCTCTTTTTGACTGATGTGAAGATGCATTTGGTCTGTGGCCCACTTGCCCTGAATACATTTTCCTGCCATGTGTGCTCCCCAGGCATAATCCGAAGCATCTGTTGTTAGTGTCTGCCTGGCTGTGGGTAGAGTGAAAGGCTGTCCCTTGTTGAGGTGACATGCCTGTGCCCACCATCGAAACTCCTGTTGTAGGCAAGGAATTAGTGGTACTACTGCTTCCAAACTGTGACATTGTTGAGTCCAAACACTTTTTAGGTACCATTGTAATTTCCTCATATGCAGTCTGGGATATGGTATTAGTAGTATGCAGGATGCCATGAATCCCAAGGCCTGCAGAATGTTTCTTGCAGGGAGTTGGGTTTTTGTTGCCATCAATTGAAAGTACTGAGTCAGTTGTCCTTGCTTGTCTGGAGTGAGATAAGCCATCTGGGCCGTTGTACTTAAACTGGCACCCAGGAATATTATCTCTTGTGAGGACACTAGTTTTGACTTCTTTTCGTTTACTGTGTACCCCAAGCAAATTAGCAACCTTTTTACAAATGTCAGATGCTTTAGAAGAATGTCCTTGCTCTCTGCTTGAATAAGGCAGTCGTCCAAGTATGGATATATTTGAATTCCTTTTTGTCTGCAAAATGCAACTACTGGTGCCAGGCACTTTGTGAAGACCCTGGGCACAGTAGATAAGCCAAAGGGCAGTGCAGAGAATTGGTAATGCATTGAACCAGCTATGAATCTGAGGTATCTTCTGCAATTTTGTCTGATAGGGACATACAGGTATGCCTCTTTGAGGTCCAAAGTAACAAGCCAAGCCTTCTTGCCCAGCATGGGAAGAAGCTGCTGTAGTGTCAACATTTTGAATTTCGGAACATCCAGGTAAGTATTTAGAGTAGAAAGGTCTAGTATGGGTCTCCAGGCTTTGTCCTTTCTGGGGACCAGGAAAAGTCTTGAGTAAAATCCTTGTCCTTGTTCCTGTTGTGGCACTTTCTGAATAGCTCTCATGTCCATGAGGGCTGTAATTTGTTTTTGTGCCTCTGCCCATTGATTTGGTGGCAGGTCTGGCATTCCTTTTAGCCTTGGTAAAGTGGAACCTGTAACCTTGAGACACAATATTCAGAACCCATCTGTCTTGGGTGATTATATGCCAATTTTGTGAAAAAAGTGCTAGTTTTCCTCCTAAGGGAGCTGCCAAAAGGTAAGTGCTTGGCATTTGAAGGGGGAGGTCATTGGGACTGTTTCCTATAAGGTTGTGACTTGTCTTCACCTCCTTTTGGGGTTGAAGCACCCCACTGTCGTGGTCTGTAAGAGCCTTGGGGCTGAGATCTGCCTCTTGGGTGTCTGTATCTGCCTCTTTGTGGTCTGTCTGACATTGGAAAGGACCAATTCTTTGAAGGCCAATTTCTGCTAAATCGAGGTGGCTGTACCTGTAAGAAATCCTTCACTGTTTGCATAGATTTTGCCTTATCCTCCATTTTCTTTAATACCTTTTCTGCCTTTACACCAAATAAAATATCCTGCTGTAAAGGAGCATCCAATAATTTTGCCTTAACATGATCAGGTAAACCTTGTTCTTTTAACCAAGCATGCCTTCGAATCACAGATCCTGTAACTGCTGCTCTACAATAAGCCTCTAATGAATCAAAACCACATTGCAGAGTATGTTTTCCCACTTGTTCAGCTGCATGCAATAAATCCTGCATTTCCTTATAGTCAGGATGTTCTGAACTTGTAAGCATTTTCTGTTTTAACAGAGACATTAAATATTGTTTGTATTTAAGCATGTGAAACTGGCAATTTAAAGCTCTCACTGCTAAAGTTGCAGAAGTGTAAACTTTCTTCCCCATCTGTCTAATGCTCTAGAATCCCTGTCAGAGGGAACTGGATTTCTAGCCGTGGAAGCCTTTACCCCTTTGGGACCCTGGGAAATACTTTCGGGGTCAGCTACAGGGTTTTTATAAAGAAATTTGTGAGAGTCAGGGACTCTGTAGTACCTGTCTGGCTTGACTGGAGCAGGGGGCAAAGAATCTGGATTTAGAGAACACATCATCCACAATATCTAACACTGGCGGAATAGCAAGGGGCCTGTGCTGAGGCAATAAAAGAAAGTCTCTGAGCCTATTCTTGGATTCTGAGTAATCCTGGCCCTCCCAGTGGAAATGCTCCCTCATGGTATGTAAAGTTTCCCCAAAAGAGTAATCCTCAGGAGGAGAGGCTGAAGGAATTGATTCTTCAGCATCAGAGTCCTCATAGCGGGGTAAAGAGTATCCCTGGTCTGAAGAGGAATCAGAAGAAATGGAAACCTGGTCAGAGGAGTCATAGTCTGTATCCTGCCTAGGCCTTTTATCAGGAGGTGGATGGGAACCCCTGATCAGAGTAATTACGTCTTCAGCCATTTTGAGCATCTGTTTTTTAGGCATGGAGGCCTGTCTAGGTGAATGCTGTACTTGCTTCTTTGTCTCTAATGGAGTTTTAGACTTGGCTGTAGTTTTTATGGTAAGCTGTGAAGGTCTGAAAACACCCTCATAAGCCGATGCCTGCTCAGTGGCTCCGGACCCATCTGAAGGGTTAGTTTCCGTAGGCCCAACACCTTGAGTTTTGAGAGGCCTAGACATCTCCACATGGGACACCAAACAAATTGCTGGAGGAGAAGAAGCACAGATTGACATACTTTTTATAACTCATCGATTTATTTAAGTGCAATGGATGAGAAATTTCATGTAATATTGTAATAATAATCTTTTTGCATATAATATTTATAGTTATATACATTATATATTTTATTTTGTAATTTTAGTATTCAATTGGGTATCTGTTGAATTATTATACAATATGAATTGAGATATGTTTATGATACACAAGGGTTTTTTTAATATTTATTAATATTTATTAATATAAAAATATATTTATTATTAACATATTATTATATTTATGTACACACTCATTTATTTCACAGGTAATGTTATGCACACATTAAGCGTTCTTATATAACATAATATTTTAGATACAAATCAGTTTGTCTATGTTTTTAAACCTTGTTTTCAACCTTGGTTTCAATTTTAATCTAAATACCCATTTGTCTCATTACACAATTAAGTGATTTGACTGGTTGATTAATGTGATTAATGTGATTATATAAGCACTCTGTTTCGGGTGCCACAGTGTTCTGAAGAAGTCCGAGGAGTCGGACGAAACCTAGGTCGACGCACTGTATTCTGTGTTAATAAACTAATTATTGTATCTTGGAGCGTTTATTGGCCTTGCAGTACCACACTACATTTTGTGGTTTTGTAGTTTGATCATCCTTTGGATACAGCACTTCTACTTTGATTCATGCTTCTCCTCCAGCAATTTGTTTGGTGAGCATTTGGTTCCTGGTGGAGTTTTGTTGATCTCCACATGGGAGTTGGAGGCAGCCTGTGGCTCTGAGGTAGCAGGTGTCAGGGGCTGCGAAAGCGCCTCACTGAGAACCGGCGACTGGCCTAGAAGAGGCTTCATCATCAGTTTTGGGCCTCGGATGCCTGTCCTTATCCTTGTCATTGCGTTTTTTGTGTATTCCGGTCGTCGGTTGTTCCAACGGCATGGTATAATTAAACCTTCGGCCAAAGTAATGGCAAGCAAAGTCAAACCAACGTTTAATAGTGCGCTTATTAAATCTAGCACAAAACCGACAACTAGTGACGTCGTGGTCTGGGCCTAGGCATGGAATACAGTAAGAATGAAAATCCTTATGAGGTATTTGCTTCCCACAAGAAATACAATTATTAACTTTTATTGACATCGGTCTGAGGCAAGAAAAAGTTTCCCCAATGGGGTACTTAGCTTTATTGAAGACTTCGGTTCTGAAATTCGAATTGAAAATCTCAGGGGTCGGCCGACCGGCACTTGCGAACTGCTTTTGCTTCGTGCACCGTGCGGCAAGAAAGACTGAAGAAAATAGCATCAGCTGCATCTTATATACCCATGGCTCACTGACGTCGAGGAAGAAGCGACAGCAACCGACGCCGGACCAAGACTTTGGAACTCTGGCCGACTGCGGGACCGCCTGACGGCAGGATAACCCAAGTGTAATGACTGCAGCAGTGAAACACGATGAACATCAGGAGGTATAGCCAAAGGCCTATGCTGAGGAAGAAGAAGGAAATCCCTAAGCCTCTTTTTGGATTCTGAAAAATCCTGACTCTCCCAATGAAAATGTTCCCTTAAGGTATGCAAAGTTTCTCCAAAAGAAAAATCCTCAGGAGGAGAAGCAGAAGGGATGGATTCTTCTGCATCAGAGCCCTCATACGGTGGAACAGATAATTCCTGATCAGAAGGGGAATCAGAAGAAATGGAAACCTGATCTGAAGATTCATAATCAGTGCCTTGCCTAGGCCTCTTAGCAAGAGGGGGTTGGGAACCCCTGATCAAGGTAATTAAATCCTCAGCCATTTTGATCATTTGTTTTTTAGGCATAGGGGCCTGAGCACGTGGCCCATACGTCAGTTTATTATACACAGAAGTTGGTTTTGGCCTTGTTTTTGAGGATGCCGTCGGTTTAATATACAAATCTTTAGGCCTGAAAACACCCTCAGAAGTCGGTGCCTGCTCAGTGGCTCCGGGCCCATCTAAGGGAGAGACATCCGCGGGTTCAATACTTCAAGTGTCTCGCGACATACCGGACTCCGAATGGGTCTCAGTAGAGGTCTGTGAATCAAAAGTAATGGGTATCAGGGACTGCAAAAGCGCCTTACTGAGTACCGGCAAACCGGCGACTGGCGTAGGAGAAGTTTCATCATTGGTTTTGGACCTTGACAGTCTGTCTCTGTCTTTTTCTTTGCGTTTTTTGCTAACCAATGACATTTCTGGACAGTTAAATCTGAAGCCAAAATATTTAGATGCAAAAATATACCGACGCTTCACAGTGCGTTGGTTAAATTTAGCACCAAACCGACAGCAAGGCACGTTGTGGTCAGGGCCTAGGCAAGGAATACAGTACAAATGAAAATCTTTATGAGGTATTTGCTTCCCACAAGTAATACAATTATTAACTTTTACTGACATCGGTAAGGAGTAAGAAAAAGATTCCCCAACGGGGTACTTAGCTTTAGGTTGAAGACTTCGGTTCTGAAACTCAAAAACAAAAATTTCAGGAGTCGGCCGACCAGCACTTGCGAACTGCTTCTGCTTCGGGCACCGCACAGCAAGAAAGACTGATGAAAATGGTGTCGGCTGCATGTTTTATACCCCTGACGATCTGACGTCATGGAAGAAGGAACAGCAACCGACGCAGGACCCAAGACTTTGTTATTCAGGCTGACTGAGGGCAACCTGCCAGCAGATTACCCAAATGTAATGACTGCAACAGTGAAACACAAAGAACATGGATGCATCGGTTTAATATGCAAGTCTGTAGGCCTGAATATATCCTCAGAAGCCAGTGACTGCACAGCGGCTCCGGACCCATCCAAGGTAGACACATCCACAGGTTCCATGGTTGAAGCATCTCGCGGCATACCGAACTCCGAATAAGTCTCAGTAGAGGCCTGCGAATAACAAGTAGCGGGTATCGAGGCTGCGAAAGCACCTCACTGAGTACCAGCGAGCTGGCGACTGGCTTAGGAGAAGCGTCGTCGGCAGTTTTGGACCTCGGCGGCCTGTCTCTGTCTTTATCCTCGCATTTTTTCAGAATCCCGGTAGTCGGATGGCTAATCGACAACATTTCTGGATAATTAAACCAAGAACCAAAATATTTTGAGGCGAAAATATACCGACGACGGATAGTGCGCTGATTAAATAAAGCACACAACCGACAGCACGGTACGTTGTGGTCAGGGCCTAGGTAAGGAATACAGTACGAATGAAAATCTTTATGAAGTATTTGCTTTCCACAAGTAATGCAATTATTAGCTTTTACTGACATCAGTAAGGAGCAAGAAAAAGTTTCCCCAACGGGATACTTAGCTTTAGTTGAAGACTTCGGTTCTGAAACTCTAAAATGAAAATTTCAGGAGTCGCACGACCGGCACTTGCGAACTGCTTCTGCTTCGGGCACCGCACGGTAAGAAAGACTGATGTAATGGAATCGGCTGCATGTTTTATACCCCTGATGACCTGACATCATGGAAGAAGGGACAGCAACTGACGCAGGACCCAAGACTTTGTTAATCAGGCCGACTGAGGGCTACTGCAAGCAGAAAACCCAAAAGTGATGACTGCAACAGTGAAACACGAAGAACATCACCTTTTGTACAAATGCCAGATGATTCAGAAGTATGTCCTGGCTTTCTGCCTGAATAAGACAATCATCCAGGTATGGGTATATTTGAATATTTCTTTGCCTGCAAAATGCAATGACTGGAGAAAGGCACTTTGTTAATACCCTGAGTGCAGTAGATAAGCCAAAGGGCAGTGCATGCAGCCTGCTTTGAAGCGTAGGTATTATCTGCAAGATTCCCTGATTGGCATGTGCAGGTAGGCTTCCTTTAAATCCAGTGTTGCCAACCAGGCATCTTTGCCTATCATGGGAAGCAACTGGTGAAGAGTTAGCATCTTGAAACACCACATTGCAAAGTATGTTTTCCAACCTGTTCAGCAGAATGCATTAAATCCTGTAAATCCTTATTTTCAGCACAATCAGGAATCAATATCATTTTCTGTTTAAGCAATCCAATGATATGCTGCTGATACTTTAACATATGAAACTGGCAATTTAAGGCCCTGATGGCCAAGGTTGCAGAGGTGTATATCTTCTTACCCCATCTATCCAGGGCCCTGGAATCCCTATCAGAGGGGGTAGGATTTTTGGCAATAGTAGCCTTAATGCCCTTGGGTCCCTATGAAATGGTCTCAGGGTCCGCAGTATGATTTTTAAAAAGGAACTTATGAGAATCAGGAACCCTGTAATATCTATCAGGTTTTCTGGGAGCAGGAGTTAAAGAATCAGGGGCCAAACTATATTCCAAAAAGGCATCGTCAACAATGTCCAGCACAGGAGGGACAGCTAAAGGCCTGTGTTGGGGCAGGAGCAAGAAATCTCTTAGCCTCTTTTTAGAATCAGAGTAATCCTGGCTTTCCCAGTGAAAATGTTCCCTAAGAGTATGCAAGGTTTCACCAAAAGAAAAATCCTCAGGGGGTGAAGCAGAGGCAATAGAGTCCTCGGCATCAGAATCCTCATAGGTAGATAAGAGTAAATCCTGGTCATCAGAGGAGACAGAAATTTCAGAATCCTGGTCAGAAGTATCACAAGCAAATTCAGTCCTAGATCTCTTAGAGGGGGAAGGTTGGCTTCCCCTAATTAAAGTAATAAGGTCTTCAGACATTCTTATCATTTGTTTTTTAAGCATAGAGGCCTGACCATGCGGTCTGGGCATCGGTTTCCTAGGCATGGTTCGAGTTTTAGGCCTAGAAGAAGATGGCGTTAGTTTAATATGCAAGTCAGTAGGCCTTAATACACCCTCAGAAGCTGGTGCCTGCACAGCAGCTCTGGACCCATCCAAGGTAGAGACATCCGCAGGTTCCACAGTTGAAGCATCTCGAGGCATACCGGACTCCGAATGGGTCTCAGTAGAGGCCTGCGAATCTAAAGTAGCAGGTATCAGGTGCTGCAAAAGCGCCTCACTGAGTACCGGTGAACTGGCGACTAGCTTAGGAAAAGCGTCGTTGGCAGCTTTGGACCTAGGCGGCCTGTCTCTGTCTTTATCTTTGTGTTTTTTCGGAATGTCGGTAGTCGGGTGGCTTACCGAAGACATATCTGGATAATTGAACCGAGTACCGAAATATTTAGAAGCGAAAATGTACCGACGACGAACAGTTCGTGGTTTAAATAAGGCACAAAACCGACAGAGAGGTACGTCATAGTCAGGGCCTAGGCAAGGAATACAGTACGAATGAAAATCTTTATGAAGTATTTGCTTTCCACACGAAATACAATTATTGACTTTTACTGACATCGATTTAGAGCAAGAAAACGTTTCCCCAACGGGGTACTTAGCTTTAGTCAAAGACTTTGGTTCTGAAACTCGAAAATGAAAATTTCAGGAGTCGGCTGACTGGCACTTGTGAACTGCTTCTGCTTTGGGCACCACATGGCAAGAAAGACTGATGCAATGGCGTCGGCTGCATGCTTTATACCCCTGACTACCTGACGTCATGGAAGATGAGACAGCAACCGAAGCAGGACTCAAGACTTTGATAATCAGGCTGACTGAGGGCTACTGCAAGCAGATAACCCAAATGTGATGACTGCAACAGTGAAACACAAGGAACTCACAAGGAACATCTGGCAATTTAAAGCCCCAATGGCCAAAGTAGCAGAAGTGTATACCTTCTTACCCCATCTGTCTAAGGCTCTTGAATCTCTATCAGAAGGGGTAGGATTTTTGGCAGCAGTAGCATTAATGCCTTTTGGTCCTTGGGAAATGGTCACTGGATCCGTAGTAGGATTCTTGAAGAGGAACTTGTGACAGTCAGGTACTCTGTAGTACCTGTCACGTTTTCTGGGAGCTGGAGATAAAGTGTCTGGGGTAAGGCTAGATTCCAAGAAAACATCATCTACAATAGTCAGAACAGGAGGGATAGCTAGAGGTCTGTGTTGAGGCAGGAGTACGAATTCCTTAAGTCTCTTTTTGGACTCAGAATAGTCCTGGCTTTCCCAGCGGAAATGCTCCCTAAGGGTATGCAAGGTTTCACCAAAAGAAAAATTTTCTGGAGGGGAAGCAGAGGGAATGGAATCCTCTGCATCAGAATCCTCATAAGTAGATAAGGGCAAATCCTGGTAATCAGAAGGAGCAGAGATATCAGATTCCTGATCAGAAGAATCAGAAAGAAAATCAATTCTAGGTCTCTTAGAGGGGGAAGGCTTGCTTCCCCTAATTAAGGTAATAAGGTCTTCAGCCATTCTAAGCATTTGTTTTTGAGGCATATGGGCCTGAGTCTGCGGTTTGGTCATCGGTTTTCTAGGTGTAGTGCGAGTTTTAGGAATGAGGCATTATGTACTTCTAGTTGGAAACAATGCCATCGGTTTAATATGAAAGTCTATAGGCCTGAATACACCCTCAGAATCTGGTGCCTGCACAGCGGCTCCGGACCCATCCAAGGTAGAGACATCCACAGGTTCCACAGTCGAAGAAGCATCCCGCTGCATACCGGACTCCGAATGGGTCTCAGTAGAGGCCTGCGAATCTGTAGTAGCGGGTATCAGGGGCTGCAAAAGCGCCTCACTGAGTACTGGCGACTAGCTTAACGGAAGCGTCATCGGCAGTTTTGGACCTATGCGGTCTGTCTCTGTCTTTATCCTTATGTTTTTTCGAAATATTAATAGTCAGATGGCTTAACAAAGCCATTTCGGAGTAAGAAGATCGAGAACGAAAGTATCTGGCTACAAAAATAGCCAGACAACGAATAGTTCGGGCGTTGAACAAGGCACAAAACCGACAGCGAGGGACGTCGTGGTCTGGGCCTATACAGGTGACACAGTAAGAATGAAAATCTCTATGAGGTATTTGCTTTCCACAGGCAAGACAATTGTTAATTTTTTTCTGACATCGGTTAGAGCAAGAAAAAAGGAGCAAGAAACTTCGGGTCTGAAACTCAAAAACGAAAATTTCAGGAGACGGCCGATCATCACTTGTGAACTGCTTCTGCTTCGGGCACCGCACGGCAAGAAAGACTGATGTAATAGCGTCGGCTACATGTCCTGATGTCATGGAAGAAGCGACAGCATCCGATGCAGAAATCCGAAAACTCTGGTATTCAGGCCGGCTGAGGGCTACCTGCAGGCAGATAAGCTGAGGGCTACCTGCAGGCAGATAACCCAAATCTGATGACTGCAACAGTGAAATATGAAGAACATCTGCAACTCTCAGAAATTCCATCTAGATATAACTTGACATTGATGTCAGCTGTTTCTACTTACAGCTTTACAGGACTGTATTATTAATAAACATAAAATCTTCACCTAGACAGCCTTAAAATACATTGGAGGACTTGTTACATGCAAACCTCCTACTTCTTAGTTCTACTTCATTAATTATTTATTTTGCCAAACTGGTAATTTACCATTTTGGCAATTACATAACTTAATTCACAATTACTTATCCCCTCTAATCCACATAATTAGGGCTGAAAATACAAATTAACATAAACGCCTCCTTCACTGACTGATATTAATGCCTTAAACACAGAAGTGTAAGTTTAGACTGCCACTTTCAGAAGCAATTTTTAAAGTAATTGTATTCGTAAAGTGGTGTGAAACGACCTTTGATTTTTCCATAAAAAAGTTTTCTCATGCATAAAAGATGCATGCAAACACATTTTTATGCAAAAAACAAAGGTCATTGCGCCCCTGTACACATGATTTTTAAGAAATAGAGAAACACTCATTTATATAAAAGAAAACAAACCATATTAAGTTTTCAGCTACACACATTATACATCACGTATGTTCATTTTACATTGCTATCATCAGTTCAACATTACATAAATTACTCAGTTCTTACCTTCCCTTAAACCTCACTCCTCCTCAGCATTATTCTGCATGTATTGTTCCCACAATTTCTATTTATTTCTATGTGATTTGCTCTTTCCCTTTTCTAAAGATCCCACTTCCAGTTCTTTTGTCTTTGTTATAATACTCAATATTTCAAATACATATAGTTTAGGATTTAATTTGCATTTTCTAGTAATTGCTTTTTTTGCAGCCACCAGAATTAAATTTAGCAAGGCCTTACTATGTCTAGGCAATTCAGATTTTTTGGAGTCAGGACTCCAAAGAATAATTTACTTAGTTGCACCCATTTCCTCACCCAATATTTCTGACACTGAGTACTCTGTAGGGCATTTTTAAAATCTACCAACTCCTTACACTCCCAGAATATATGTTCCCAGTTACCTCTTTCTACCCCATCACACATCCCAACATTTGCCATCTACCAAAGGAAAAATCCTTTGCAGTCCTGCTAGGGTATAAAATATCCTAAGCCTTCCAGACTCTGTCACATATATACATCCTCCCTCTTGTTCCCTTGTAAATGTCTTATCCAGTCTCTCTTCCCAATCTTTTCTAACCTCTTCTGATTTATTCCTCTAGTTATAATGTAATATTTCATATGCCTTATGAATTATCCTTTTGTAACATAAGCTTCTGTTTTAGATTCAACTAAGAACTCTACCAGAGCAGGTCTTTCACTTAGGATTCCCCTATCCCTTTCTCTCTGCCTATACCCTGACATCAATCTCTGGTAGGGAAGGCAGTCTCTAGCCTGGAGTCCAAATGTCTTCTTAATCTAATCCCATTCTATTAACTTTCCCTCATTAGGTACTGGCTCACAATACTTCGGTTCCTTTGCCAGTTTCTCCAGTAAATTCTAGCCCCATATTGCCTATTCTCTGATCACCTACTTGTAGTTGTCTCTATCGGCAAAATCTCCTTTCTCCACTCTTATGTTGGCTTAGTTCATTGAACACTTTTTGCTACTTTATGAATATAACATTTTGTATGGCTGTTATTATTCTCCTTAAAAATCTGCATCCAAAATTCAACTCTTTCTTTATTTCTCAAATTCCCCCTCTGTGTCATGGTCATCCCTTTCCACTCTGAATTTTAATTTTCTGCTTCTGTTAATGCATATGAGCCTTAGTTGTGCAGCTCTAAAATATCCATTCAAATCAGCTAATCCTAAACCAATTTGTTCTATTAGAAGGATCAGCTTATCCCACTTAACTCTTGTTGTCTTCCCCTCCCAGATAAATTCCTTCAACTCTTCATTTTTGTCCACAACTTCTCAGGTTGATAAAAATATGTCTGACCTGTATATAAAACTAAACAGTCTAAAAACATTTTCACTGCTTGTATCACATTATCCATATTGATAAATAAGGGCTTCCGGTTTCTCAGTTTTTGTATTATCTTTCATTTAGTCTCTTCCCACATATCTTTAGCATCTTTAGCTGCCATAACAGAATCATTTTTAATCAACACTTATAAATACTTCATTTTATCATGCCCCCATAAATATGGGTATTGCTGAACCAATTCGCATGCAGTGTGTAATATATGGCTAAAGCCTTTGTTTTATTTTCATTAATTTTATAACCTGAAAAGACCTGAAACTGTCTCAAAATATTCCACAACACCAAGATGTCCTTTTCTGGATTTATCAGGTACGAAATAATATCATCTGCAAATAAAGCCAACTTTTCCTGATTACCATACCAACCACATCCTTGAATTTCTGAGTCCCTTACTTTCTTTGACAGTGGCTCTAGATATAATGCAAATTACAAAGGGGAAAGATGACACCACCACTACCTGGTTCCTTTAGCCAGACATAACTTATCAGACAAGAACAATCCCACTTAATTCTTGCCTCTGTTCCCTCAGGGATCCTCCTAATTAACCTTATTATTGTATCAAGGAATGCAAATGCTTCCATTGCCCTGCTCATTAAAAAAAGAAGTTATGTACTCACCATAACATTCCATATGTGTTATCCATTTTTCATTCTTCCTCAACAAATGGGTTCAGATCCGACCCTCACGACTCCAACTCAGGCGTTTTTTTTTACAGCTCGTAGATACTGAAAACTCTCAAGCTCCTCCCTTACTCTCAATGTCCTAGTCCCCCTACATACCTCAGCTCTTGTTTGCTGTTTTGCTAATTAGAAACAAAGGAACAACCAGTATGAGAGAAACCAATATCTGGAGCTCATTAGTTCCCTTAGCACCTTCTCATTCTTCCAGAAGTCAGAAAGAAAATGGTAGGGGTTGGAGGAAGGAGAGTTGAGGAAGAATAAAAATGGAGAACACAGATGAACATTATGGTGAATACATAACTTCTTTACCTGATGTTGTCAATTTTCATTCGTTCCTCAATAAATGGGACAGTCCACAGCTACTTGAATCCTGGGTGGACTCTATGGAAGGATATTCCTGAGCACTGTTAAGCCAAAGACCGCACTTCCCCTAGAGACCAGATCTAATTTGTAATGAGTAATAAAGGTATGAAGGTTAACCCATGTTGCAGCCACACAAATATCGTCCATGGAAGATCTGGATAAAAAGAATGACGAAGTTGCCATGGACCTAGATGAATGAGATGTTAAAGGTTTTGGTACAGACAAACCCAAACTGTTACAAACTATGGAAATGCAATCAGCCATTTGGCTAAAGTTAATTTGTTAACTGGCCTGGCCAATTTTGATTCTGAAAAGGAGACAAATAACTGATTTGATTTTCTGAAATCTTTCATTCTATGTAAATAGAAACAAAGTACAGTTATGTACACTTACCATAAATGTAAATGTTCAAGTGTATTCACTGTTGCAGTCATCACATTTAGGTTATCCCTGCCAGGGTAGCCCTCGGCCGGCCCGAATACCAGAGGCTTAGTATTTCTGCGTCAGTTGCTGTCGCTTCAGGACTGACGTCAGGTTGTCAGTATTATAAAGTAAGGCAACTGACGCCATTACATCAGTTTTTCTTGCCCTGTCAGGAGCCCCCAAGTGGGAGCCAGGTACTAGTGGAAGAACCCCACCAGTAGAAAGTAAATACCAAAATGTCCCTTGTAAAGAGAGAGAAGAAAGAAGAGGGAATGGAGGGAGGAAAACCAGGACTGCAACAGTGAAGACACTCGAACATCTGCATTTATGGTAAGTGTATACAACTGTACTATGTTCTTCGTGTTTCACTGTTGCAGTCATCACATTTGGGCTAATTCCCAAAGCTGAGGAAAAGAGTGGAGGCAGTCAAGGAGACTAGGGGCTGGCTAAGATGCCCTGCAAGACTGCAGTGGCAAACCCTGCTCTGAATTTGGAGAAGATAGGCAGGTGGTAATGTTTGGTGAAAGTATGAACAGATGTCCAGGTGGCAGCCTCCAGGATGTCTCTGGTGGGGACTCCTCTGAGGAAAGTTGCAGCGGTGGAGGCTGCTCTGGTGGAGTGAGTCCCGACCACCTTAGTGGGAGGGTTTATGTGTTGATTGTAACAGAAATGGATGCAGTGTGCTATCCATTTGGAAATTGTTTGTTTGGAGAAGGCTATGCCCTCTGCCCCTGCAGCAAAGCTAACCAGGCATTGATCAGACTTTCTGAAGGATTTAGTCCTGTCTAGATAGAATCTGAGTTGTCTGTGCACATCTAGAGAGTGCAGGATCCTTTACCCCTTGTTCTGTGAGTTAGGGAAAAAGGTGGGCAAATGAATGGATTGGTTGACAGCCACACTGGACACCACTTTGGGCATGAAGGATGGGTTAGTCCTGAGTGAAACCCTGTTAGCATGGAAGATGATGAAGGGCTCCACAGCCATGAGTGCTTGTAGCTCAGGGACCCTTCTGGCTGAAGCGATGGCCAGAAGGAAAGCTGTCTTCCAGGAGAAAATTTTAACTCTGCTGAAGATGCTGGTTCAAAGGGGGAGAGGGTGGGCTTTTCCAACACAAAGTTAAGGTCCTAAGCTGGGGGTAGGTGCTCTTCTGGGTGGCCTCAACTTGCTAGCCCTTCTTAAGAATTGTTTGATCAGAGGGTGTGAGAAAAAGGGGCTGCTCAGTGGGGAAATGAGCAGAGATAGCACAGGCATGAATTTTAAAAGAGGAAAAAGAGAGACCACTGTGTAGCAGGTCAGCTAAGTAATCCAGGATGAGAGGGAGGGAAGGCTGTGCCATATTGGATCCCTTAGCCTGAATCCAAGTGCAGAACCTTTTCCATTTGTCAGCATAAGACTTTCTAGTGCTAGGGTGCCTGGCCTCACGTATAACATCTAGAACCTGTTTACTGACGTTGGCAGACTGATCGGTGGTTAGGGAATAAGCCAAGCTACCAAATTGAGAGTCTGCAATTGGGGATGCATGCATTCTCCTTCCTTCTGGGGCAGGAGGGTTGGGGTCTGAGTGAGATGCATGGTGGCAGTGGTGACAGGCTGCGCAGCAGTGTGTACCAGTGCTGGCGAGGCCAGTCTGGAGCAATAGAAATTGTCCTTGGTTTTTCCTCCCTTATTTTGAGCAGTACCCTGGGGATGAGAGGTAGTGGAGGAAAGGCACAGACTGATAGAATGACCCAGGGGAAGGACAGGGCATCCACTTTCCAAGCCATGCAGTGATGTCCCCTGGTGCAGAACTTGCTGAGCTGATGGTTGGTGTGGGAGGCAAAGAGGTCGACCTTTGGGGTGCCCCATTTCTGAATTATTAGCGTAAAGGTTCTTTTGCCTAGCTCCCACTCGTTTAGAGACAGAGTTTAGAGACCCTGGCAGGAATTGTGCTAACATGTGGAGAAGCATGGCAGAGGCTGTGTGCCAAAGGGTCATGGCCAGCCTGAATAGAGGGTATGAGTGAGTCCCTCCCTGCTTGTTGATATACCACATCACAGTGGTGTTGCCTGTTTTTATCAGGAGAGCCCCTGGGGAGAGAAGGGGCCTAAAAGTTGTCAATGCTTGCTGGACAGCTAACATCTCTTTTTGGCTGATGTGCAGATGGATTTGCTGTGGGCTCCATTGGCACTGTATGCACCTGCCATCCAGGTGTGCACCCCAGGCATAGTCTGATGCATCTGTGGTGAGGGTCTGGGAAGCAGGGGGTGGTGAGAAAGGTAGTCCCTTGTTGTGGGAGCATGCTGCTGCCCACCACAGAAAATATTTTCTGAGGCAAGGTATCATGGGTATAAGAGTTTCCAGCTCTTGAGAGTGTTGACACCACAGGCTTTATAGGTACCATTACAGTTTCCTCATATGCAGTCTGGCATATGGAATGAGTAGAATGAAAGATGCCATGAACCCCAGAGCTTGAGCCAGCAGAAGAGCTCTCATCTCCTTGACAATGATGTGGTCTTTCTGTTGATGAGGTGACCAGACTCCATGCACCTTTAGAAAGCTGAATGCTGCTCCCTATCCCATGTCTTAAGTACCTGTGAACAGCTCCTGAGAAGGAAGAGGTGGATGAAAAGGGAGCCCTCAGCAGACGTAAAGTACAGTTTTGTACCTACCATAAATGTAGATGTCCAATAGGAATGCATCTGAAGTCTTTACAAATGGGGTTGTCCTGTCGTCAGGCAGCCCTTCGGTCGGCCGGATTCCAAAGTCTTGGTCCGGCTTCGGCTGGTGTCGCACTTCACCCGACGTCATCGCTGCAGTTTTTCGGGTATAAAGGCATCAGCCGACGCCATTTTCCTCAGTGTTTCTTGCCCCAGATGCCAGGTGCCCTCTTGGATGGCTAAATTTGGATAAATGCCAATGTTTCCAAATAGTAGAGAGCAAACACATAAAATAAGCATGTATGTACATATATACAAACAAATACACCATAATAGATCCCCCAAGCTAGCTGAAGGATGGCAAATACCCTAGGAGTACCTCAGAGGGGAAGGTGGGTGGGTAATCCTGACTGCAGATGCATTCCTATCGGACATCTACATTTATGGTAGGTACAAAACTGTACTATGTCCTTCAAGGATGCATCTGCAGTCCTTACAAATGGGTAGAATACCATAGCTAAACAAGGGAGGAGGAAAAGAGTAGAGATTATGGTGTAGCTAGGATCCCTTGCAAAACAGCAGTGGCAAAACCTGCTCGGGATCTAGAGTATAAAGGTAAATTGTAATGCTTTGCAAATGTATGCACGGAGGTCCAAGTAGCAGCCTCTATAATGTCCTTGGTAGCCACTCCTCGTAAGAAAGCTGTGGTAGTGGCTGTAGCCCTTGTGGAGTGAGGCCTGATGTTCTCTGGAGTTTTCTTTCCATGGTAGGAGTAACAAAATCTAATGCAATTTCCAATCCATTTGGAGATTGTCTGTTTTGAAATTGGTTTTCCTTCCTTTCCTGTGGCATATGCTACCAGAAGCTGGTCAGTTTTTCTATTAGACTTAGTCCTGTCCGGGTAGTAGCGTAATTGTCTATGTACATCCAAGGTATGCAAGAGTCTTTCTCCCCTGTTCTGTGGGTTTGGGAAGAATGTAGGTAGGTGGATAGCCTGATTTAATGACACTCTGGATACCACCTTAGGCATAAATGTAGGATTTGTTCTCATGGACACTCTATCTTGATGGAAGATCAGGAAGGGTTGCACTGCCATTAATGCCTGTAGTTCAGAGACCCTTCTTGCTGAAGTTATTGCCAGCAGGAAAGCAGTCTTCCAGGATAAGTATTGTAATTCTGCTGTTGCTGCTGGCTCGAAAGGGGAAGTGTCAATTTTTCTAGCACAAAGTTCAAGTCCCATGCTGGCAATGGTGGTTTCCTGGGAGGTTTTACATTTTAATTCCTCTCAGAAACTGTCTGAGCAGAGGATGAGAGAAGACAGGAGGATCCAAGCTGTATTCTGCTGAAATAGCTGATGCATGTATCTTGATGGAAGAATAGGACAGGCCTGTGTGGAAGAGCTCTGCCAAGTACTCCAGGATGTTGGCTATGTTTACCAGTGTCACATCTTCTCCCTTTGCAGTACTCCAAATGAGATATCTTTTCCATTTTGCTGCATAATTCTTTCTTGTTGAAGGTCTGCGAGCCTCCAGGATTATGTCTTTAACCCTTTGGGATAAATTTGGGTTAATTGCTGTTAAGTAATGTTCCAGGCAGTTAGCTGCAGAGTTTTCAGGTTTGGATGCAGGATGTTGTAGTTGTTCTGTGTTAACAGTAATGGGATCAGGGGTAGTGTCCATATTTGTTCCCGAGACATGCTCCTCAGCAATGGGTACCAATGTTGTCTTGGCCAGTCTGGAGCTATCAGAATGATCCTTGGATGGTCCTCTTTGATCTTCAGAAGCACCTTGTGCATCAAAGGAAGTGGTGGGAATGCTGATGCTGTCAGGTTTTTCCAACTGAAAGATAGGGAGTCCACCTTCCAAGCAAGTGGGTGGTACGTCCTTGTGCAGAATTTCTTTAGCTGGTGATTGAGTGGGGATGCAAACAAGTCTATTTGTGGTAATCCCCATTCTCTTGTGATGGCTTTGAAGATGTCCGGATGTAGCATCCATTCGTGGGCATCTGTGGTAGTTCTGCTTAATATGCCTGCTAGAATGTTTTCTTTTCCCGGTACAAAAATTGCTTGTAACTGAATGTTGTAGCTCAGGGCCACATCCCATAGGTCCAGTGCCAGCCGGCATAGAGGATATGAATGTGTGCCTCCCTGTTTGTTGATGTACCACATAAATGTGGTGTTGTCTGTCTTTATCATTAACTGACCTTCTTGGAGAAATGGTCTGAATGACTGGATTGCCAATTTTACTGCCAGCATTTCCTTTAGATTTATGTGTAGGCGCAGCTGGTCTGGAGTCCATAAGCCTTGTATGCACTTGCCCAGCATGTGTGCCCCCCAACTGAGGTCAGAGGCATCTGTCGTGATGGTTTGGCTTGGTTGACTGTTGCAGAAGGGCAATCCTGTGTTTGATTGACAGGCCTGAGCCCACCATAGGAACTCTTGTTTTAGGCATGGGATTATTGGAATTTTGGTTTCTAGGCTGTGCTTGTGTTGGGACCACAAATTCTTTAGGTACCACTGTAGCTTTCTCATATGCAGTCTGGCATGAGGGACCAGAATTATGCAGGATGCCATGAAGCCTAGAGCTTGCAGTACTTTCCTTGCAGTTAGATGGTTCTGCTTTGTTAATGCCAAGAAGTAGAGAGGTAGTTGCTCTTTCTTTTCTGCAGTTAGGAATGCCATTTGTTTTGATGTGTCCAGCTCTGCACCCAGAAAGGTTATTGTTTGGGATGGAATCAGCCTTGACTTTTTTGTATTGACTGTATATCCCAAGGCTTGCAGCAGGTAAATGACTCTTTGTAAGTCTTCTGTTAGCTTGCTTTTGTTGTCCGCTTGTATCAGGCAGTCGTCCAGGTAGGGATAAATTTGGATCCCCTGAAGTCTGCAATGAGCAATTACTGATGCCAGGCATTTCGTGAACACTCTGGGCGCAGTAGATAAGCCAAAGGGCAATGCTGAAAATTGATAATTGGTCGTATGGGGACGTGCAGGTATGCCTCCTTGAGATCTAGAGTTACCAGCCAAGACTCCTTGCCCAGCATGGGAAGAAGCTGCTGTAGGGTCAGCATTTTGAATTTTGGAACAATGAGGAATGTGTTTAAAGCGGACAGGTCTAGAATGGGTCTCCATTTGTTTTCTTTTCTTGGTACCAGGAAGAGTCTGGAGTAAAATCCCTTGCCTTGCTCCATAGATGGTACCTTTTCCACAGCTCTCATTCTTAATAGCTGAGATATTTGCTTTAGAGCTTCTGGCCTTTGAGTAGGTGGTAGGTTTGGCATTCCTCTCTTCCCTGGTAGAGTATGGAAATGGAACCTGTAACCTTGGTCTATAGTTTGCAAAATCCATTTTTCCCTTGTGATGCAATGCCAGTTCTTTGAAAATAAGGTTAGCTTTCCGCCTAAGGGTGCTTCTAGTTGTTCCCTGGTAGGCGGTGCCACTGTCAAGTCACTGTGATTGAGTTGTAGTGGTGGTGGCTGCGTCCGTGCCTCGCTGGTTGTTACCTTGCCACTGGCGTCCCCTGTAGGCACCCCTGGATTGGTTTCTGCCTCTAGAACGCCTATTCCTGCCTCTCTGTGTCTTAGAGGAGTCCGGAAAGGACCAATTCTTGGAGGGCCAGTTCCTGCTAAACCTTGGAGGTTGAACCTGTAAGAAATCTTTCACCGTTTGTACAGATTTCGCCTTCTCTTCCATCTTTTTTAGTACCTGCTGAGCAGGGGAACCAAATAAATTGACCTTGTCCATGGGTGCATCCAAAAGCTTTGATTTGACATGGTCTGGTAATGCCTGTTCTTTCAACCATGCATGTCTCCTGATAACTGTGCCAGTCATGGCTGATCTAAAGGAAGCCTCCAGTGCATCATAGCCACATTTTAAAGAATGGTTACTAACTTGCTGTATGTTATGTACCATTTCCTGAACATATTTTTATCTAAAGATTCTTCAGAGGACAGCTTTTAGTTAACTGGTCAAGCATAAACTCTTGATATTGAATCATATGAAATTGGCAGTTCAAAGCCCTAGCTGACAAGGTAGCAGAAGTGTAAACTTTTACCCCATCTCTCTAAGGACCTGGATTCCCTTTCAGAGGGAGGGGTTTTAGTAGAAGTAGCTGCTACAGCTTTAGGGCCCTGGGAGATAGTCTCTGGATCTGCAAAAGGAGCCTTGTATAAATGGTGATGAGTGTCCGGGACCCTGTTGAACCTATCGGGCTTAGCAGGAGCCGGAGGTAATGAATCAGGAGCAGTGCAAGCATCATTAAATGCATCATCTACAACAGAGAGAACTGGAGGTATAGCTAAAGGCCTATGTTGTGGCAAATGTAGAAAGGTTCTAAGCCTTTTTCTGGAGTCTGAGAAATCTTGGCCCTGCCACTGAAATTGTTCCCTCATAGCATGCAAGGTTTCCCCAAAGGAAAATTCCTCAGGTGGAGAGGCTGAAGGAATGGAGTCTTCAGCATCAGAGTCTTCGTAAGGAGAATAAGAAGCCTCAGGAGGGTCTGTATGTTCTGAGTCATCAGTGGAATCATCAGTGGATACTGGTTCAGGGGGCTCTGCTCTAGGCCTCTTTTCTGGAGGTGGGAGAGAGGACCTGTCTGGATGAGGCTGGGATCCACGAATTAAAGAAATTAGATCTTCAGCCAAAGAAAGCATATGAGAGCTAGTGCTGGGCCTGTGTGAGGGGGGTTTGGCAGGCACAGTTTTTGAAGCTTTGGCTGCTTTAGCCCTGGCAAAGGCCTTAATAGACATGGCTGCAGGAGGCCTAGCAGCTCCACGTGCAGGGGTTGAAATATCCAGGGGAATAGTGTCTGATAATTCCTGAGAAACCGCAACAGAAGGTTGGATTTCAGAAGCCGATTCTACCAGGTTAGAGGAGGCCTCGGTAGAAGGCAAGGTTTCGGCTGAAGAAAGAACTGCTTGCTCGGTTTCGGCCGAAACTGAGACACTCGCGGTTTGCTTAATCACGGTTTCGGCCGAAACCGCGGACCGCGAGTGTCGGTCCTTTTCTTTACGTTTTTTAGAAATTTGCGTTGTCGGAGGATCCAACGGCATAATATAGGCAAAATCAGAGCCGAAAATCTGTTCAGCAAACTCCGATCGACGTCTAAGCATCCGTCGGTTAAAAGAAGCACAGGCTAGACAAGCTGCTACGTCGTGGTCTGGGCCTAAACAATGTATACAGTAGGAGTGGAAATCTTTATGAGGTATTTGTTTCCCACAAGATAAACAGTTATTCACTTTCTCTGACATCGGCTGAGGCAAGAAAGAGTCCCCAACGGGGTACTTAGCTTTTTAGAAGTCTTCGAAATAGTATTCGGTAGTAGTAATCTCTGGATCTGACCGACCGGCACTTGCGAACAGCTTCTGCTTCGGCCGCCACGCGGCAAGAACGACTGAGGAAAATGGAGTCGGCTGATGCCTTTATACCCGAAAAACTGCAGCGATGACGTCGGGTGAAGTGCGACACCAGCCGAAGCCGGACCCAGACTTTGGAATCCGGCCGACCGAAGGGCTGCCTGACGACAGGACAACCCCATTTGTAAGGACTGCAGATGCATCCTTGAAGGACATCTGCTGAATCAACCACTGAAGTTCCTGCCTGAGACATAGAAAAACAGGAACTAAAACTTACAGGGGATGAGAATGCTGAAGCCAAACTGACTTAAGAAACCACTGAAGTTTTCTCGTGCAGTATGGCAAAAGGAAGCATAGGAATGGTGGAAGCCATGAACCCGTGTTCTCAGAAACACCCTTGCTGTTATTGAGGTTAGAGAAAAAAGGGAATAGAAAAAGAAAATCAGAGTTAGGGCCTTGGGAGAAGGCAGGGGTGTCAGCATAGGAACAGCTGGATCCTGCACCCCAGAAAGACGTGATCCTGAAAAGGAGTCAGAAAGGACTTTTTGAAATTTATAGTGAACCTCAGGCTCTGCAGAAGGAAGATGACAAAATGAAGATTTCGCAACAAAGTTTCTGGAGAGAATGCTTGAAACAGGAGGTCATCCAAGTAGGGAAAGACTCAGATCCCCCTTAGTCTGGAAAAAGCAATCATAGGAGTGAGGGATTTGGTGAATACCCTTGGGGCAGTAGAAATAACCAAAGGACAAAGCAGAGAACTGAAAATGCCAGGAAGCAACAGAGAAACATAAAAACTCCCTGAAAAGGGGATGAATCAGGATATGAAGATAAGCATCCTTCAGGTTCAGAGACACCAAAAAAGCCTGAGGAAGTAGAAGGGGGAACAAAGTCCGAAGGGACAACATTTGAAAAGAGGGGACCTTCAGAAAAGTGTTTAGATGAGAGAGGTCCATAATAGGTCTTTAAGTGCCCTCTTTCCTGGGCACCAAAAACATTCTGTAGCAAAACTCCTTCCCCGTTTGGGAAATCAAAACTTCCTGAATAGTTCTCCGAGTCAAGAGATCCCAAAGCACCCCTGGAAGGAAAGGCAACTGTTCCTGAGGAGGCTGAGGAATGGCTACAAAAACCAAGAGAGATTTCCAGATCATGAAATACACTAGGCGGATAATGGACAAAACACAGGAATCCAGAGTAATCTTTAGCCAAACAGGAAGACAAAGGGAAAGATGAGCAGAAAGAAGAATGTGGCTGAGAAGGACAGGACAGTCAGCACCTGGTTTCTCAGGAAAAGGAGACTTCTGTGGCACAGACATTTGGGTAGCTTTAGCAGAAGGAGCCTACTTCCCACCCTTCTTACCCATGGGGGAAGGGCAAGACTGCCTACGAATAAAAGCAGGCTTATTGGAGTAATTTCTCTGAAATTTAGGCATAGGAGAAACAAAAACAAGTTCCTGCAAGACCTTCCTCTTATCCTGAAGGGACTTAAACAAATTAGCAGCATCAGCTTCACCAAACAAGTGTTTGTAGTCCAGAGGAGCATTCATCAACTTAGCCGTAATATCATCAGGCAAAGGTTGAAGTCAAAGCCAGGAATATCTCATCATTAAAGAACCAAAGGCAGCTGCCCTAGAAGAAGCATCTACTGCATCAAAACTACACTTAACAGAATGGTGAGCCACCTGGTTCGAAGCCCCTAACAGAGAAGACTGGAAGATCAGTAATGATCTGATATGCCTGGGAAAGAAGAGCCAGAATGTATCTGGACATATGGGTCTGATACTTGACCACCCTAAAAGCCAAGGCAGCAGAGGTATAAACTTTCTTACCTAGCCTTTCCATTGTTTTAATGTCTTTTATTAGAAGGAAGTAACTTAGTAGAAGGCAGCAACTGAGATGGCTTGTCAGATGCCACAGACAACACAGAAGGGTCAGCAGAACGACACCTGCATAGAAATGTTAGTCCTCAGGCACCCTATAAAACCTATAGGGTTTCTTGGGGGCAGGGGGATGGGAATCAGGAGCCTTAGATGGAGTAGAAAAGTAGCCAAAACAGGAGGAACAGCAGAAGGTCTACGAGATCCATTTGCAGGAACTCACAATATCTCTTTTGTACCTCAGAAACCCAGACACAATCCAATTAAAAAAACTCCACCATTCTAGAGATTGTGTCCCCAAAAGAAATTTCCTCAAAAAGAATGTCAGGACTAGTAGACTCCACTTCCTCAGACCTACAGTCTACAGGAGAGGGAATCTAAGATGACTGAGCAAGGGATTCATCATCTGAATCCACCACCTCCTCACAGAAATCCTGTTCCATGGGACTTTTATGGGAGAGGAGGACTGGCGGGGGGACTGGAAAGTACAGTTTTGTACCTACCATAAATGTAGATGTTCGAGTGCTAATACAGCTGCAGTAATCACAGATGGGTTTTCAGCCGTCAGGCGGTCCCTCGGTCGGCCGAATTCCAAAGTCTTGGTCCGGCGTCGGTTGTCGTCGCTTACTCTTCTGACATCAGGGAGGCCAGAGTATATAAGACACAGCCGACGCCATGTTCTTCAGTCTTTCTTGCCCCAGATGTCAGGTGCCCCCAAAAGGAAGGCAATACATAAATAATGCTTATCTACATATACAAGGAATGCAATGTAATCCAAAAACAGTGTAAGCAAGCAAATAAAACATAGCAGGATAACCCAGTCAGGTAGTATGAAGAGGTTGTTAGGCCCCATGCCTTTACCAAGTGGGGAAGGAGGGAGGGAAACCTGTACTGCAGCTGTATTAGCACTCGAACATCTACATTTATGGTAGGTACAAAACTGTACTATGTTCATCGTGCATACAGCTGCAGTAATCACAGATGGGTAGAGTCCCAAAGATATGCATAGGGTGATAGGTACTAGGAGGAACTGGGTTGAGCCAGAATGCCCTGCAAAACAGCAGTGGCAAAGCCTGCTCTTGTTCTGGAATATAAGGGCAGATGGTAGTGTTTTGTGAAGGTATGTACAGAACTCCAAGTGGCTGCCTCCAAAATATCTTTGGTAGGAACACCTCTGAGGAAGGCTGTAGAGGTGGCTGTGGCCCTGGTGGAGTGAGATCTGATACCATTAGGAACAGATTTCCCATGATAGGAATAACAAAACCGTATGCAGTGGCCAATCCACTTGGAAATGGTCTGTTTGGTAAATGGTTTCCCTTGAGCCCCTACAGCATAGGACACAAAAAGTTGTTCTGATTTCCTGCAGGACTTTGTTCTATCCAAATAATAACGTAGCTGCCTATGGATGTCTAAAGAGTGCAGCAGTCTTTCCCCTTTGTTTTGAGGATTAGGATAAAAGGTAGGTAGGTGTATGGCTTGATTTAAGGCTACCCTGGATACCACTTTTGGCATAAAAGATGGGTTGGTACGAAGGGAAACCCTGTCCTGATGGAAGATGAGGAAGGGCTGCACCGCCATGAGGGCCTGTAGTTCAGAAACCCTACGAGCTGAAGTGATGGCCAGAAGGAAGGCTGTTTTCCATGACAAATATTGCAAATCTGTTGAGTCAGCTGGTTCAAAAGGAGGCAATATTAATTTTTCTAGTATGTAATTAAGGTCCCGGGCTGGTATTGGTTGCTTCCTTGGAGGTCTTATATTCTTAGCCCCTCTGAGGAACTGTCGTAAGAGTGGGTGAGAAAATAAAGGGGGATCTGTGTTGAATTCTGCAGAAATGGCTGAGGCATGTATTTTTATGGAAGAAAATGAAAGTCCACTGTTCAGCAGCTCAGCAAGATACTGTAATACCTGAGACAAGTTCAGTTTTCTAGGGTCCTGGCCTCTTTTCTCATTCCAAGAGCAAAACCGCTTCCATTTTGCGGAATAAGCTTTTCTAGTAGATGGTCTTCTGGCCTACAAAATGACATCCTGCACCTCCTTGGAGAGTAGGGTCTGTTGTGGTGTTAAGGAATTTTCCATGCAGCAAAGTTGAGTGTTTTCAGCTGACTGTGAAGAGTTTTGTAGTTGTGCTGTGTCAGCAGAAGAGGCATTAAAGGCAGGGACCAGGGAGGAGTATGAGTTAGGCTCCTCAGGAGTGGATACCAGTGTTGCCTTGGCCAATCTGGAGCTATCAGTATCATCCTCGGTTTGTCTGTTCTTGCTTTCAGAAGCACCTTGGGCAGGAGAGGCAGAGGTGGGAATGCGTAAAAGTACAGTTTTGTACCTACCATAAATGTAGATGTCCGAACTGGATAGCATCTGCAGTCATAACAAATGGGTTGTCCTGTCGTCAGGCAGCCCTTCGGTCGGCCGGATTCCAAAGTCTGGGTCCGGCTTCGGCTGATGTCGCACTTCACCCGACATCATCTCTGCTGGTCTTCGGGTATAAAGGCATCAGCCGACACCATTTTCCTCAGTGTTTCTTGCCCCAGATGTCAGATGCCCTCTTGGAAAGCTAAATTTTGGATAAATGCCAATGTTTCCAAAAAAGTAGAAGGCAAACACAAAAAATAAGCATGTATGTACATATATACAAACAAATACACCATAAGAGACTCCCCCCCAGCTAGCTATTAGGAGGGTAAATACCCTAGGAGTACCACAGAGGGGAAGGAGGGTGGGTAATCCTGACTGCAGATGCTATCCAGTTCGGACATCTACATTTATGGTAGGTACAAAACTGTACTATGTCCTTCATGGATGCATCTGCAGTCATAACAAATGGGTAGAATACCATAGCCAAACTAGGGGTGGAGGAAGAAAAATTATGGTGTAGTTAGGATCCCTTGCAGTACAGCAGTGGCAAACCCTGCTCGGGATCTAGAGTATAGAGGTAAATTATAATGCTTGGCAAATGTATGCACGGAGGTCCAAGTAGCCGCCTCAATAATGTCCTTGGTTGCCACTCCTCGTAAGAAAGCTGTGGTAGTGGCTGTAGCCCTTGTAGAATGAGGTCTTATGTTCTGTGGAATTGGTTTTCCATGGTAGGAGTAACAGAATCTTATGCAATTTCCTATCCATTTGGAGATTGTCTGTTTGGAAATTGCTTTTCCTTCCCTTCCTGTTGCATAGGCTACTAAAAGCTGGTCACCTCTCTGTTACCCTTGGTTCTGTCCAGGTAGTAGCGTAACTGCCTATGTACATCCAAGGTATGCAGCAGTCTTTCCCCCCTGTTCTGTGGATTGGGAAAGAAGGTAGGTAGGTGGATTGCCTGGTTTAAAGACACTCTGGATACCACCTTAGGCATAAATGTAGGATTAGTTCTCATGGACACCCTATCTTGATGGAAGATTAGGAAGGGTTGCACTGCCATTAAGGCCTGTAGTTCAAACCCTCCTTGCTGAAGTAATTGCCAGTAGGAAAGCAGTTTTCCATGATAGGTGTTGCAGATCTGCTGTTGCTGCTGGTTCAAACGGAGGGAGTGTCAACTTTTCTAGCACAAAGTCCAAGTCCCATGCTGGTAATGGTGGTTTCCTAGGAGGTTTTACATTCTTGATCCCTCTGAGGAACTGCCGGAGTAGAGGATGCGAAAAGACAGGTGGATCGAAGCTGTATTCTGCTGAAATAGCTGATGCATGTATCTTGATGGAGGAATAGGACAGGCCTGTATGTAGAAGCTCTGCCAAGTACTCCAGGATGTTAGCAATATCTATATTCGACACATCTTTTCCTCTTTCAGTACTCCAAATGACAAACCTTTTCCATTTTCCTGCATAGTTCCTTCTTGTTGAAGGTCTGCGGGCTTCAAGGATAATGTCTTTAACCCTTTGGGATAGGTCTGGGTTAGTTGCTGCTATGTGATGTTCCAGGCAGTCAGTTGCAAGGTTTTTAGGTTTGGATGCATGATGTTGTAGTTGTTTTGAGTTAACATCAAAGACATCAGGGGTATTGACCACATTCTCCCCCGAGACATGCTCCTCAGTAATGGGTACCAGTGTTGTCTTGGCCAATTCGGAGCTATCAGGATTATCCTTGGACGTTCCTCTTTGATTTTCAGTAGTACCTTGTGCATCAAAGGAAGAGGTGGGAATGCATATGCTGTCAGGCCTTTCCAACTGAAGGATAGAGAGTCCACCTTCCATGCAAGTGGGTGGTATGTCCTTGTGCAGAATGTTTTGAGCTGGTGATTGAGTGGGGATGCGAATAGGTCTATTTGTGGCATTCCCCATTTCTCTGTGATGGCCTTGAAGATGTCCGGGTGTAGCATCCATTCGTGAGCATCCGAGGTGGTTCTGCTTAACATGTCTGCTAGGGTGTTCTCTTTTCCCGGCACAAATATTGCCTGTAACTGGATGTTGTAGCTCAGAGCCAGATTCCAGAGGTCCAGAGTCATTCTGCATAGGGGGTAAGAATGAGTGCCTCCCTGTTTGTTGATGTACCACATGACTGTGGTGTTGTCTGTCCTTATCATTAAATGGCCTTCTTTGAGGAATGGTCTGAATTTCTGGATTGCTAGTTTTACTGCCAGCATTTCTTTTTGGTTTATGTGCAGATGCAGCTGGTCTTGAGTCCACAATCCTTGTATGCATTTGTCCAACATGTGCACCCCCCATCCTAGGTCTGAGGCGTCCGTTGTGATGGTTTGGCTTGCTAGAAAGTTGTGGAAGGGTAAGCCTGGGTTTGACTGGCATGCTTGAGCCCACCATAGGAACTCCTGTTTTAGGCATGGGATTAGTGGGATTTCGGTTTCTAAGCTGTGCTTGTGTTGAGACCATAAATTCTTTAGGTACCACTGTAGCTTTCTCATATGCAGTCTGGCATGTGGGACCAAGATTATGCATGATGCCATGAAGCCCAAGGCCTGCAGTACTTTTCTTGCTGTTAGTTTGTTCCACTTTATTAATGCCAAGAAGTAAAGAGGGAGTTCTTTTTGTTTTTCTGCAGTTAGGAATGCCATTTGTTTTACTGTGTCCAATTCCGCACCCAAGAATGTTCTTGTTTGGGATGGTATCAGCCTTGACTTTTGTAAATTGACTGTGTATCCCAGGGCTTGTAGTAAGCAAATGACCGTTTGTAAATCTGTTGTCAGCTTGCTTTTGTTGTCCGCTTGTAACAGGCAGTCGTCCAAGTATGGGTAAATTTGGATTCCCTGTAGTCTGCAGTGAGCGATTACTGATGCCAGGCATTTTGTGAATACTCTGGGAGCAGTAGATAAGCCAAAGGGCAATGCTGAGAATTGATAATGCTCTGATCCTGCAAGAAATCTGAGGTATCTTCTGCAATTTGGTCGTATGGGGACGTGCAGGTATGCCTCCTTGAGATCTAGAGTTACCAGCCAACACTCCTTGCCCAGCATGGGAAGAAGTTGCTGTAGTGTCAGCATTTTGAATTTTGGGACAATGATGTATGTGTTTAAGACGGACAGGTCGAGAATAGGTCTCCAACTTTTCTCTTTTCTTGGTACTAGGAAGAGTCTGGAGTAGAATCCTTTTCTCTGTTCTGTTATTGGTACTCTTTCCACAGCTCTCATCTTTGCTAATTTTGCTAGCTGTTTTAGAGCTTCTGTTTTTTGATTTGGAGGTAGGCTTGGCATTCCTCTTTTTACTGGTAATGTGTGGAAGTGGAACCTGTAGCCTTGGTCTATGGTTTGCAAAATCCATTTGTCTTTTGTGATATAGTGCCAATTTTTCGAAAATAAGGCTAACTTTCCGCCTAAAGGTGCTGCTATTTGCTCCCTGGTAGGCGGTGTCAGAGCCAAGTCACTGTGATTGTCCTGTTGCAGTGGCAGTGGTTGTGTCTGAGCCTCGGTTATTGCCTTGCCACTGTCGTCCTCTGTAGGCACCTCCTCTGGATTGGTTCCTGCCTCTAGAGCGTCTATTCCTGCCTCTTTGGAATTTTGAGGAGTCTGGAAAGGACCAATTTTTGGCAGGCCAGTTCCTGCTAAACCTTGGGGGCTGAACCTGCAAGAAATCTTTAACTGTTTGTACAGATTTTGCCTTCTTTTCCATTTTCTTCATTACTTGCTGAGCAGGTGTACCAAATAGACTGGCCTTATCCATAGGAGCATCTAACAGCTTTGCTTTAACATGATCCGGTAAGACCTGTTCTTTCAACCATGCATGCCTTCTTATTACTGTGCCAGTCATGGCTGATCTAAATGAAGCCTCCAGTGCATCATAGCCACATTTTAAAGAATGGTTACTAACCTGTTGGATGTTATTCACCATTTCTAATACATATTTCTTATCTAAGGAGTCATCAGAGGACAGCTTTTTAGTTAACTGATCAAGCATAGACTCTTGGTATTGGATCATATGAAACTGACAGTTTAAAGCTCTAGCTGAGAGAGTAGCAGAGGTGTAAACTTTTTTCCCCCATCTCTAAGGACCTGGATTCCCTTTCAGAAGGAATAGGGTTTTTTGCTGAGGTCGAGGCTACTGCTTTAGGCCCCTGGGATATAGTTTCAGGATCTGCAAGAGGGGCCTTGTATAGGTGGTGATGAGTGCCTGGCACCCTGTAAAATCTATCTGGTTTGGCAGGGGCTGGAGGTAAAGAATCAGGAGCAGTGTAAACATCATTAAATGCATCATCCACAACAGGCAGTACAGGAGGTATAGCTAAGGGCCTATGTTGTGGTAAGTGCAGAAATGTCCTAAGCCTTTTTCTGGAATCTGAGAAATCTTGTCCCTGCCATTGGAATTGTTCTCTCATGGCATGTAAGGTTTCCCCAAAGGAAAATTCCTCTGGTGGAGAGGCAGCTGGAATGGATTCTTCAGCATCGGAGTCTTCATAAGTAGAAAAAGGAGCCTCTGGCTGGTCTGTAATGTCTGAGTCATCCGCAGAATCATCAGAGGACACTGGCTCGGGGGGCTCTGCTCTAGGTCTCTTTTCTGGGGGCTGAGAGGCCCTGTCTGGGTGAGATTGGGATCCTCTAATTAAGGATATTAAATCCTCTGCCAGAGTAAACATTTGTGAGCTTGAAGTGGGCCTGTGTGAGGGGGGCTTAACAGGCACTGATTTAACAGATTTGGCTGCTTTAGCCCTGGCAAAGGCCTTAATAGACATGGCTGCAGGAGGCCTAGCAGCACCATGTGCTGGGGTAGAGACATCCAAAGGGATGGTGTCTGATAAATCACTAGGAACCACAATTGTAGGCAAAATTTCTGAGGCCGATTCAACTAAGGTAGCAGGAGCCTCGGTAGTAGTCATGGATTCGGCTGAAGATTGACCGGTTTTCTCGGTTTCGGCCGAAACCGAGACACTCGCGGCTTGCTTAACCGTGGTTTCGGCCGAAACCGCGGACCGCGAGTGTCGGTCTTTTTTCTTTGCGTTTTTTAACAATTTGGGTAGTCGGAGGATCCGACGGCATAATGTACACAAAATCTGAGCCGAAAAACTGTTCAGCAAACTCCGACCGACTCCTAAGCGTTCGTCGGTTGAAGGAAGCACAGGCCGAACAGGCTGCTACGTCGTGGTCTGGGCCTAAGCAAGGCAGGCAATAAGAGTGGAAATCTTTATGAGGTATTTGTTTCCCACAAGTTAAACAGTTATTGACTTTTTCTGACATCGGCTGAGGCAAGAAAGAGTCCCCAACGGGGTACTTAGCTTTTAGAAGTCTTGGTAGTATTCGGTAGTAGTAATCTCTGGATCTGACCGACCGGCACTTGCGAACAGCTTCTGCTTCGGGCGCCACGCGGCAAGAAAGACTGAGGAAAATGGCGTTGGCTGATGCCTTTATACCCGAAGACCAGCAGAGATGACGTCGGGTGAAGTGCGACATCAGCCGAAGCCGGACCCAGACTTTGGAATCCGGCCGACCGAAGGGCTGCCTGAC
The DNA here is from genome assembly GCF_019279795.1 of Protopterus annectens. NCBI lineage: Eukaryota > Metazoa > Chordata > Ceratodontiformes > Protopteridae > Protopterus > Protopterus annectens. Next base: position 261,574,445 of record NC_056735.1, on the reverse strand, counting down.
GACAGGACAACCCATTTGTTATGACTGCAGATGCATCCATGAAGGACATCTGTCCATGCTGTCCAACTGAATGAAAGGGCGTCCACTCTCCAAGCCTTTGGGTGAAAAGTCCTTGAACAAAACTTTTTCAATTGATGGTTCCTGTGGGAGGCAAAAAGATCTATGTCTGGCCTCCCCCACGCTTGGATTATTTCTGTAAACACCTGAGGATGTAACTTCCATTCGTGTGGATCTGTCATATTTCTGCTTGGAGTGTCTGCCAGTGTGTTTTCCAGTCCTGGCAAGTACTGTGCTTGAAGTTCGATTTGTCTTTCCAGAGCCAAGTTCCAAAGAGTCATGGCTAGTCTGCACAAGGGGTATGAGTGTGTTCCTCCTTGTTTGTTTATGTACCACATTACTGTGGTGCTGTCTGTTCTTATCAGTAATTGTCCTGGATGCAGGAAGTCCTTGAAAGCTGTAATTGCATTTATTACTGCTAGCATTTCTTTTTGATTGATGTGAAGGTGCTTTTCCTTTTGGGACCATCTGCCCTGAATGCACCTGTCCTTCATGTGCGCCCCCCCAGGCGTAATCTGAGGCGTCTGTGGTTATGACTTGTTTTGCTTGAGGCTTGCAGAATGGAAGGCCTGAGTTTACCTGACATGCTTGGGCCCACCATAGAAATTCCTTTTGCAAACATGGAATTATTGGTATAATTGCTTCCAAATTGTGACTGTGTTGAGACCATAGATTTTTTAGGTACCATTGCAGTTTCCTCATATGCAACTTTGCACATGGGATTAGAAGAATGCAAGACGCCATGAATCCCAGAGCCTGCAGGATTTTCCTTGCAGTAAGCCTGGTACGTTTTGCTAGTGTTTTGAAGTACTGAGATAGTTGCCCCTGTTTTTCTGGCGTAAGATATGCCATCTGGGTGTTTGTGTCCAAGTTGGCACCCAGGAAGGTTATTTTCTGAGATGGTGTTAGCCTTGATTTCTCTTTGTTGATTGTATATCCCAGAGAAAGCAGTAACCGTGCCACATATGCCAGATGTTCCAGAAGTATGTGTTTGCTGCCCGCTTGGATCAGGCAGTCATCCAGATAAGGGTAAATTTGTATCCCTTGAAGTCTGCAGTAGGCGATCACTGGTGCCAGGCACTTTGTGAATACTCTGGGTGCAGTAGATAAGCCAAAGGGCAATGCAGAGAATTGAGAGTGGATTGAACCTGCAATAAATCTGAGGTATCTTCTGCAGCTTTGTCTGATTGGGACATGCAGGTATGCCTCCTTGATGCCCAATGTTACCAGCCAAAACTCCTTGCCCAGCATGGGAAGAAGTTGCTGTAATGTGAGCATCTTGAATTTTGGTACGAGTAGAAATGTGTTTAGGATGGATAAGTCCAAAATGGGTCTCCAGTCGGTTCCTTTCCTTGGTACCAGAAAAAGTCTTGAATAAAAACCTTGACCTTGTTGGTGCGTAGGTACCTTTTGAATAGCTTTCATGTTTATGAGCTTTGAAATTTGCAGTTGTGCCTCTGCCCTTTGATTTTGTGGCAGGTTTGGCATGACTCTCATTTTTGGAAGAGTGTGAAATTGAAATTTGTAGCCTCTGTTTATAATGTCCAGTATCCATTTGTCCGTTGTGACAATATGCTAATTGCTTGCAAATAATGCTAGTTTCCCTCCCAAAGGTGCTGCCAGCTGAAACTTGCTTGGCATGAAAATGAGGGAGTCATTGAGTTTGCTTCCTGTATTGTTGTGCACTGTCTTCACCACCTCTTGGTGCTGGAGTTTGCCATTGTCTGCCTCTATATGATCCTTGTGATTGCCCTCTGCCCCTTGTGCGTCTGTATCTACCTCTTTGGGGCTTGTCAGTGGCTGGAAAGGACCAGTTTTTTGAGGGCCAATTCCTGCTAAAACGTGGTGGTTGGACCTGTAAGAAAGCTTTGACAGTTTGCATAGATTTGGCTTTTTCTTCCATTTTCCGTAGTATCTCCTCAGCATTAGTACCAAATAGTACATCCTTTTGTAAAGGAGCATCAAGAAGTTTAGCCTTCACATGATCAGGCAAATTTTGTTCCCTAAGCCAGGCATGTCTGCGGATGACTGATCCTGTAGCAGCTGCTCTACTGGAAGCCTCTAGGGCATCGTAACCACATTGTAAGGTGTGTTTACCCACTTGCTCCGCACTATGCATCATATCCTGTAACTCTTTTAAATCTGGTTGTTCAGGTTGAGACATTTTGTTCCTTAATTGTGATAACAGGTACTGTTAATATTTAATCATATGAAACTGACAGTTTAAGGCCCTCATGGCTAGGGTGGCCGAGGTATATACCTTTTTACCCCACCTTTCTAAAGATCTGGATTCCCTTTCTGCAGGAAGTGGATTCTTGGCAGTGGAGGCCTTCAATCCCTTGGGGCTTTGTGAGATGGTTTCAGGATCAGCATTATGGCCTTTGAAGAGAAATTGGTGAGAGCTGGGTACTCTGTAATACCTATCAGGTTTGACTGGCGCAGGAGGCAGAGAATCAGGGTTAAGACAAGCTTCCGAATAGACATCATCCAGTACGTCCAGGACAGGGGGTATAGCCAGAGGTCTGTGTTGAGGTAACCAAAGAAATTCCCTAAGTCTTTTCTTGGAATCTGAAAAGTATTGGCCTTCCCAATGGAAGTGTTCCCTCAAGGTGTGCAAGGTTTCCCCAAAGGAAAAAATCCTCAGGAGGGGATACCGAAGGAATGGACTGTTCTGCATCCGGATCCTCAAAAGGAGAGTAAGAGTGTTCCTCTGCATCAGAATGATCTGATAAAATGGATCCCTGATCCGAGGAGGGAGAATCTTCCTCCACTCTGGGTCTCTTGTCAGGAGGGGGATGAGAACCTCTGATAAGAGTAATTAAATCCTCAGCCATTTTTAGCATCTGTTTTTTAGGCATGGGTTCTGAAGATGGGCCCTGTGCAACAGGTCTGGTGGGATGCCTGGCTGCTTTGGATTTAGTAAAGGCCTTAATTGAAAAGGAAGATGATGGCCTAAAAACACCATGGGTAGAGGTGGACCTGTCCACATTAGTAGGCTCTACATTAGCAGGGGCTTCGGTAGTAGTCTGGGAAAGGGCCGAGGACCCAGCGGTCTCGGGTACAGAAGACACCGTCAAAGGAGAGTCATCGGTAGTCAGGGCCTGCAAAGGCGTCTCGCTGAGAACCGGACCACATGTAGCCAGTTTCGGCGTGGTGTCGGTGGGGACCGCGGGCCTCGCGTGTCGGTCCTTTTCCTTGCGTTTTTTGGACAAAACGGTAGTCGGAGTATCCGACGACATTTTATAATCAAAAGCTTTACCAAAGTAGTGTTGGGCGAACTCCGCCCGATGCTTAATAGTGCGTTTATTGAAGGTAGCGCAAAAGCGACAGCCCGAGACGTCGTGGTCTGGGCCCAAACAAAGTATGCAAAGGGAATGGAAATCCTTATGCGGTATTTGCTTCCCACAAGAAATACAATTATTAACTTTTTCTGACATCGGTCTGAGGCAAGAAAAGTTTCCCCAACGGGGTACTTAGCTTTAATGAAGACTTCGGTTTCCAATTTTTTTCGTAATTCAGGAGCTAGCCGACTGGCACTTGCGAACTGCTTCTGCTTCGGGCACCGCGCGGCAAAAAAGACTGGAGAACATGGCGTCGGCTGTGTCTTATATACTCTGGCCTCCCTGACGTCAGAAGAGTAAGCGACAATAACCGACGCCGGACCAAGACTTTGGAATTCGGCCGACCGAGGGACCGCCTGACGGCTGAAAACCCATCTGTGATTACTGCAGCTGTATGCACGATGAACATCAGAGACTTCATGAAGAAGTTTCACAGCCATCAAAGCATTAAACAACTCCTGAATGAAATTCTGCCACTCACTCTGCGGGTCCTTAGGAGCTGGAGTAATATGCATAGTCTTTTTCTTTTTCTTCAAGGGATATCTGCCTTATAAAACATAGGACCATAGATGGCATTCAGTAACAGCAGTCGGAATTTCCTCTCTGACCACAATCTGAGGACATCCCTAGGCCCCTTGGAAACAGTCAGCCGCAGTTCCCCCAAATGTCCGAAGCAAACATCTGCAAGGCCTCCAAGTATGTGCATAAGGTTGTATTCACGCTGACCTCCAAAATGGTCAAGGTAGAAGAATCAAATGGCAGAGCTGGGCAATCCTCCAGGCTTTCACTTGCCTCATGAGAGACATCCATCAGAGTATGCACAGCAGAAGAATCTGACCTAGACTTCTTGGCCGCCTTCTTAACGGATGGCTGTCCATAATAGTGGGAAGTCCCTTCCATCATGTCTTTAGCTAAATGCTTAAGAAATTGGTTCTCCAAATACAAGACCAAGGACGAAAGCCAACTACGGAGAGTCTTAGGAGCAAAGGCCTGATAAAAATTGAATAGGATGTATGGTCATGGGAAGTGCCGAGACAGAATAAGTTTTGCTCGCGACAGTCTTTATGAGGAATCTGTCTCCCACACTGGCTTTTACCCTTCTTGAATGACATGAAACCTCACAAGCAACAATATAAAAGAAAAAGATAAGATAAAAAACTCCAATGGGCATTCAGACCAACGAGTGAGAGATGGCGTTTGTAAGGGCAGCAAAGAAGTTCTGAGGATGGTACCTCCAGATGTCACCTTCATGTCCTACGCTACATGAGGAGCATATGTGTGACATACGGTTTACCTTAAAAAAACCTAAAGGTTTTGGTATACTGGCCAGACGTTGAGCTGCCCTTGGCAGAGGATCCACATTGTAATGAATACTGCAACAGTGAAATGGAAGGTGATCCATTTTGCCCTCATTCACTGCTTTAATGACCTTCCCAAAGAAGTTCACCAGGTTGGGTAGGCATGACCTGCCATTGGCGAAACTATACTGGGTTGTGTCCAGTGTCAGGAGGTTTCCTATATCATTATTAATAATTTCAATGACAATTCTTTCCATGCCTTGTATATGAAACTAGTGAGACTCATGATGAGTCTGTAGTTTCCAGGGTCTGTAGATGGCCTACCTTTGTGCAGAGAGATGATCGTTGCTGTTCTCCACTCATGAGGCACGAACCCTGTTTGAAGGCTACAGTTAAAAGGTAATTCCAGACAGCCTGATATGTCATATTTCATGCTATTTAGAAGGCATCCTGGAATACTGTCTGAGCCCACTGATGCAGTGTTCTTGGCCTTAGAGAGATTATTAAGGACCTGTTCCCTAGTGATAGCAGGGGGAGTTACATTTGACAGTATTTCTAGAAGGAAACTTGATGGAGAGAGAGGGGTAAAATTGGAGATGAATTTATTGGTCAGCATGTTTGCTATATCTTCTGGATCAGAATAGGTGGGTCAATTTACAATGAGCTATGCACAAAATTGTGTACTGCCTTTGAAGCTGCAGAGATAACTAAAAAAATGCCTTGTTGTTGTCCTAGGCCTGGGAGGCCAAATGTACCCCAATTTTGGCTCTGGTAGACTTTATTTGTCCTCAGAGTTGTTTGTTTAGTTTGATAAGAGTGCTTTTATTGTGCTGGATGCTGCACCTCCTAATTTTGTCATGATTTTCTTTCTTCTGTTATACAACTTACTGATGTTATGATTCCATCAGGGTGGTTTGTTTTTTTGAGTTACTTCTTTACTTCTTCCTGGTGGGTATAGCTGCCTCTATGCAACTATTAACATGCTTGCATAGAGTTTCTGTGAGCAGTTCTGTGTGGGCAGCAGTCTTCTTAGGGTTTATGGGGCCTTGAAATTTTAAAAACCACAAAAGAAGCACTCCTGCCTGTACGGCAACTGCAAGGTCCCAAATCAAATCCAAATCACAAAAATCCAGACCAGCAGACTGCTGCAAGAAAACAAAATTTAATGTAGTGCTAATAAGCTCATACAAAAGAGAATGACAAACAGACCGGTTTCGGCTTAAGTAAAAAAAACAGCCTTCTACTGAAGAAGGCTGTTTTTTTTTACTTAAGCCGAAACCGGTCTGTTTGTTGTTCGCTTCTGTATGTGCTTATTAGCACTACATTAAATTGTGCTTGCTTGCCACAGTCTGCTGGTCTGGATTTTTGTGATTCGGGCTTGAAATTTTGCCAGGTTATCACTTAATAGTAGGACATTAGTCTTAGAGTAGTTCCTGAATACTGAAGGCTTAGCTGGGGTTCCAGGTTTTATTTTTATTTCAAAGGAAACCATTTTGTGGTCTGACCTCACCAGAAAACACTTTACTTCAGGGGGTGAGCAGCACTCTCCCATATTAGTGAGGACCCGATCCAGTATGTCTGCACCCCTTGTTGGTTTATTAAGAACCTAGTCCAGGAGTTTATGCTTACAAAATCCAAGAAAGTACAGTTGTGTATACTTACCAGAAATCTAGATATTCAACTGTATTCCCTGTTGCAGTCATCACACTTGGGTTATCCTGCCAGGGGTCTCCCACACTCAGTCGGCCCGAATACCAGAGGCTTAGTATTTCCGGGTAGGTTGCTGTCACTCCAGGACTGATGTCAGGTCATCCGTGGCATAAAATCAGGCAGCCAACTCCGTTACATCAGTTTTTTTTGCCCCAAATGTCAGGAGCCCCCAAATAGGGAAAGTACAGTTGTGTACACTTACCATAAATGTAGATGTTCAAGTGTATTCACTGTTGCAGTCAATAAATTTGGGTAATCTTCTGGCAGGTTGCCCTCAGTCGGCCTGAGTAACAAAGTCTTGGGTCCTGCATCAGTTGCTGTCCCTTCTTCCATGACGTCAGGTCGTCAGGGGTATAAAACATGCAGCCGACGTCATTACATCAGTTTTTCTTGCCCCAGATGTCAGGTGCCCCCCAAATGGGGAGCAGAATGCATAAATAATTTTAACCACAAAAATATATACCTCCAAACAAAAGCAAATACACCAAAAAGGCTTTTAAGTGTAGAAAAATAAAGGAGAGGCATAGTAAGAGAAAAAAAATACAGTTGTGTACCAACCATAAATGTAGATGTTTGAGTGTATTCACTGTTGCAGTCATTACAATTGGGTTATCCTGCTGGCAGGCTACCCGCAGATGGCCTGAATTCCAAAGTCTAGGTCCGGCGTCGGTTGCTGTTGCCTCCTCCCTGACGTCAGTGCGCCAGGGGTATAAAAGATGCAGCCGACACCATTTTCTTCAGTTTTTCTTGCCCCAGATGTCAGGTGCCCCAAAAGGGTAGGCTAAAAAAATGTGTCAATAAAGCATGCATGCACCAAGTAACAAGTTTCCTTCATCTACAAGCAAATACACCACATAAGTTGTATAGAATAGAGAAGTACAGGTAAGGTCCAGCAAAGATAAGGGGGATGGTGGGTGAGTAACCTGGACTGCAACAGTGAATGCACTCGAGCATCTACATTTACGGTAGGTACACAACTGTACTATGTTCATCGTGTTTCACTGTTGCAGTCATTACAATTGGGTTGAATCCCAAAGCCAAGGTTGGGAGGCTGGAACTAAATAGAATTAGGAGCGGCTATGAGGCCCTGCAGAACTGCAGTGGCAAAGCCTGCCCTGGATTTGGAGTAGAGTGGTAAGTGGTAGTGCTTTGTAAAAGTTTGCACTGAACTCCAGGTTGCAGCCTCTAAAATGTCTTTGGTTGGCACTCCTCTGAGGAAGGCTGCTAAAGTGGCTGCTGCTCTGGTTGAATGTGGCCTAATGCCCTTAGGCACTGATTTGCCATGTTGAGAATAGCATAAATGAATGCAATGACCTATCCACTTTGAAATAGTCTGCTTTGAGATAGCCTTTCCTTGTAATCCAGCAGCATATGCTACCAGTAATTGCTCAGTCTTTCTGAAAGCTTTGGTTCTGTCCAAGTAGAAGCGCAGCTGTCTGTGTATGTCCAAAGAATACAGACGTTTCTCTCCCTTATTCTGTGGGTTTGGATAAAAGGTAGGCAAATTAATAGTTTGGTTGAGGGCCACACTGGACACTACCATAGGCATAAATGTGGGGTTTGTCCTTAGAGAAACCCTATCTGGATGGAAAATGATAAAAGGTTCCACAGCCATGAGTGCCTGTAGCTCTGAGACTCGTCTTGCAGAGGTTATTGCTAGGAGCAGAGCTGTTTTCCATGATAAAAATGTTATATCAGCTGTAGCGGCTGGGTCAAAAGGAGGCAGAGTGAGTTTTTCCAAGACATAATTGAGGTCCCATGCAGGTATTGGTGATCTCCTTGGAGGCCATAGGTTTTTGGCTCCTCTGAGGTACTGTCTTAATAAAGGATGTGAAAAAATAGGTGGCTCTGTATTGTAATGAGCTGAAATGGCAGAGGTATGAATCTTAATTGATGAAAAGGATAGGCCTTTGTCCAGCATCTCAGTTAAGTATTGCAAAATCTGAGGGATATTTGGTACAATCATGTCAATTCCTTGTGCCTGGTTCCAAGCACAGAATCTCTTCCATTTTTCTGCATAAGATTTTCTGGTACTGGGCCTCCTGGCCTCCAAGACAACATCCATCACCGCTTTAGAGAGAGGTGTGTTTTGAAAAGCTACATTATCCGCCATGCTGCCAGATTTAAGGTCCTGAGTTGGCTGTGCAGGATCTGATTGTTTTGTTCGGTCAGTAAGTGAGGAATTTGAGGTAATGTCCATGCTGGGCATTGAATCAAGTTCCTTAGGATTGGGTACCAGTGCTGGCAGGGCCAGTCTGGGGCAATCAGTATCATTTTTGGCTTATCTTGTCTGACCATCAGGAGTACCTTGGGGAGGTGAGGCCGTAGGGGAAAGGCATATACTACTGTTAAGTTTTTCCAGCTGAAAGATAGAGCATCCACTTTCCATGCTTGCTTGTGATAAGTCCTTGTGCAGAATCTCTGTAGCTGGCAGTTGTGAGGGGAGGCAAATAGATCTATGTCCGGGCATCCCCAATTCCTTGTTATCATGTTGAAGACTTGTGGATCCAATTTCCACTCGTGGGGATCCATGAGGTTTCTGCTTAGTTCGTCTGACAGAGTATTTATCTTTCCTGGCAGAAATTGTGCTTGCAGATATACTTGGTAAGTCAATGCTGTGTCCCACAAAGTCATGGCTAGTCTGCAAAGCGGGTAGGAATGTGCGCCTCCCTGCTTGTTATGTACCACATGACTGTAGTATTGTCCATCTTTATCAGTAGTTGTCCTGCATGAAGAAGATCCTTGAAGGCTGTCAGGGCATTTTGAACAGCTAGCATCAGTTTTTGATTGATATGTAGATGCATTTGGATTGTGGACCATGAGCCCTGAATACATCTTCCTGCCATGTGGGCCCCCCAGGCATAATCTGATGCATCTGTTGTCAATGTCTGCCTGGCTGGGGGTATGGTGAATGGCTGCCCCTTGTTGTGGTGACAGGCCTTTGCCCACCATCGAAACTCCTGCTGCAGGCAGGGAATGAGTGTAATTATTGTTTCCAGGCTGTGGCAATGTTGAGTCCAAACACTTTTTAGATACCATTGTAGTTTTCTCATATGCAGTCTTGCATATGGAATTAGCAGAATGCAGGATGCCATGAAGCCCAAAGCCTGCAGAATTTTTCTTGCAGTTAACTGGGTGTTTTTTGCCAACATTTTGAAATAAGTAGTCAGTTGCCTTTGTTTGTCTGGCATGAGATAAGCCATCTGGGCAGTTGTATTTAATCTTGCACCCAGGAATATTATCTCTTGAGAGGGTACAAGTTTTGATTTCTTTTCGTTTACTGTGTACCCTAGGCATGTTAGTAATCTTTTTACAAACGCCAGTTGCTGTAGTAGTATGTCCTTGTTCTCTGCTTGAATAAGGCAGTCGTCCAAGTAAGGATATATTTGTATTCCTCTTTGTCTGCAAAATGCAATTACTGGTGCCAGGCATTTTGTGAAGACCCTGGGCGCAGAAGATAAGCCAAAGGGCAGTGCAGAGAATTGATAGTGCATTGAGCCAGCTAGGAATCTGAGATATCTTCTGCATGATTGTCTGATTGGAACATGCAGGTATGCCTCTTTTAGGTCTAAAGTTACAAGCCAAGCCTTCTTGCCCAGCATGGGCAGAAGCTGCTGCAGAGTCAACATTTTGAATTTTGGAATATCCAGCTATGTGTTTAGAATAGACGGGTCCAGTACTGGCCTCCAGGCTTTGTCCTTTCTGGGCACCAAGAAAAGTCTTGAGTAAAATCCTTGTCCCTGCTCTTGCTGTGGTACTTGCTGAATGGCCCTCATGTCCATGAGGGATGAAACTTGCTTTTGTGCCTCTGCCCATTGATTTTTTGGCAGGTCTGGCATACCGTTTGCCCTTGGCAGGGTGTGAAAGTGGAACCTTTAACCTTGTGACACTATGTTCAAGACTCATTTGTCCTGGGTGATTAGGTGCCAGTTTTGAGAAAAAAGTGCTAGTTTTCTCCCTAAAGGAGCTGCCAGAAGATAAGTGCTTGGCGCTGGCAGGGGGAAGTCATTGGGACCGCTTTCTGTATGGCTGTGATTTGTCTTCTCCACTTTTGGAGGTAGAAGCACCCCATTGTTTAGACCTATATGAGCCTTGGGGCTGGGATCTGCCTCTAGGGCATCTGTATCTGCCTCTTTGTGGCCTGTCTGACACTGGAAAGGACCAATTTTTTATAGGCCAGTGTCTGCTAAATCTTGGAGGCTGTACCTGTAAGAAATCCTTGGCTGTTTGCATAGATTTGGCTTTGTCCTCCATTTTCTTCAACACCTCTTCTGCTTTAACACCAAACAAGGTATCATGCTGTAATGGAACATCTAATAATTTTGCTTTAACATGATCAGGCAGATTCTGTTCCTTTAACCAAGCATGCCTCCTAATGACAGAACCTGTAACAGCGGCTCTGCAGGAGGCCTCCAAAGAATCAAAACCACATTGTAAAGTATGCTTTTAACTTGTTCAGCTGCATGCAATAAATCCTGCATTTCTTTATTTTCTGCACATTCAGAATTTGTCAACATTTTCTGTTTAAGCAGTGACATAATGTATTGCTGATATTTAAGCATATGAAACTGACAATTTAAAGCCGTTATGGCCAAGGTAGCAGAAGTGCAAATCTTTTTTCCCCGTCTGTCCAGTGCCCTGGAATCTCTGTCAGAGGGGGTAGGGTTTTTTACAGTGGAAGCCTTGACCCCCCTGGGACCCCGAGAGATAGTTTCTGGGTCAGCAGCAGGGTTTTTAAAAAGAAATTTGTGAGAGTCTGGAACCCTGTAGTATCTGTCTGGCTTAACAGGAGCTGGAGGTAAGGAGTCAGGAGTCAGACTGGACTCTGAAAATACATCATCTCCAATGTCTAGCACAGGTGGAATAGCAAGGGGTCTGTGCTGAGGCAGTAAAAGAAAGTCTCTGAGCCTTTCCTTAGATTCTGAATAATCTTGGCTCTCCCAGTGGAAATGCTCCCTCATGGTATGCAGTGTTTCCCCGAAAGAATAATCCTCAGGAGGAGAAGCTGAGGGGATAGATTCTTCAGCATCAGACTCCTCATAAGGAGGAAGAGAGTATTCCTGATCAGAAGAGGAATCAGATGAAATGGAAACCTGATCTGAAGATTCATATTCTATCTCTTGCCTAAGCCTCTTGTCAGGAGGGGGATGAGAACCCCTGATCAAAGTAATCAGGTCTTCGGCCATTTTGAGCCTCTGTTTTTTAGGTATGGAGGCCTGTCCATGGGGCTGTTGTACTTGTTTCTTTATCTTTAAAGCTGCTTTAGTCTTTGCTTTTGAAGCTGAAGTCATTTTAACATATAATTGTGTAGGCCTGAAAACGCCCTCAGAAGCCGATGCCTGCTCAGCAGCTCCGGGCCCATCTGAGGGAAAGGTTTCCGAAGGTCCAATACCTTGAGTTTCTGTAGGCCTGATTGACTTCACGTGGGAGTCGGTATCGGCCTGCGGCTCTAAAGTAGCGGTCATCATGGGCTGCGAAAGCGCCTCACTGAGAACCGGCGACTGGCCTAGAAGAAGCCTCGTCATCGGTTTTGGACCTTGGATGCCTGCCCTTTTCTTTGCGTTTTTTGTAAACTCCGGTAGTCAGCTGTTCTGACGGCATTATATAATTAAATCTTCTGCCAAAGTAATGAAAGGCAAAATCGTACCAACCTTAATAGTGCGTTGGTTAAATCTAGCACAAAACTGACAACTAGCAACGTCGTGGTCAGGGCCTAGGCAAGGAATGCAGTAAGAATGAAAATCCTTATGAGGTATTTGCTTCCCACAAGAAATACAATTATTAACTTTTTCTGACATCGGTCTGGAACAAGAAAAAAGTTTCCCCAATGGGTTACTTGGCTTTTAATGAAGACTTCGGATCTGAAATTCGAACTTGAAAATCTCAGGAGTCGGCCGACCGGCACTTGCGAACTGCTTTTGCTTCAGGCACCACGCGGCAAGAAAGACTGAAGAAAATGGCGTCTGCTGCATCTTTTATACCCCTGGTGAACTGACGTCAGGGAGGAGGCGACAGCAACTGACGCCGGGCCTAGACTTTGGAATTCAGGCCGACTGTGGGTAGCCTGCCAGCAAGATAATCCAATTGTAATGACTGCAACAGTGAAACACGATGAACATCAGGGGGCTGGAGGGTGGGTAACCAGGACTGCAACAGTGAATACACTCAAACATTTACATTTATGGTAAGTGTACACAACTGTACGATGTTCTTCGTGTTTCAATGTTGCAGTCATTACATTTGGGTAGATTCCCAAAGCTAAGTTTGGGAGGATGGATTTATACAGTATTAGGATGGGCTATAAGGCCCTGCAAAACAGCAGTGGTAAAGCCAGCTCTGGATTTAGAGAAAATTGGTAAGTGATAGTGCTTGGTGAAAGTATGAACTGAACTCCAGATAGCAGCTTCTAAAATATCAATGGTAGGAACACCTCTGAGAAAGGCTGCAGAAGTAGATGCAGCTCTGGTGGAATGGGCTCTGGATCCCCTGGGGGACAGGTTTTCTATGGTGCTTACAGCAGAAATGAACGCAATGGCTTATCCATTTGGAAATGGTTTGCTTTGAAATAGCCATTTCCTCTGCCCCTGCAGCAAATGCTACCAGCAGTTGTTCAGATTTTCGTTGAGATTTAGTCCTGTCCAAGTAAAATCTAAGTTGTCAGTGTACATCCAATGAATGCAGAATCCACTTCCCTTTGTTCTGTGGATTGGGAAAGAAAGTTGGCAAATGAATGGACTGATTAAGAGCCACGCTGGATACCACCTTGAGCATGAAGGATGGGCTGGTCCTGAGTGACACCCTGTCCGCATGAAAGATGATGAAAGGCTCCACTGCCATAAGGGCCTGTAATTCAGAAATCCTTTGAGCCGAAGTGATTGCTAAAAGGAAGGCTGTTTTCCAGGAAAGGAATTTTAAATCTGCAGTAGCAGCTGGCTCGAAAGGAGGTAGAGTGAGTTTTTCCAATACAAAGTTAAGGTCCCATGCAGGGGTTTGAGCTCTCCTGGGTGGCCTTAAGTTTTTGGCCCGTCTGAGATACTGCTTTAACAGAGGATGAGAGAAGAGGGGGGGGGGGGTCTGTGTTGTAATGAGCTGAAATGGCTGAAACATGGATTTTTATGGAAGAACAAGATAGGCCCTTGTGAAGCATCTCAGTTAAGTATTGCAGAATTTGAGGTAAATTGGGCACTACTTTGGTCATCCCTTGAGATTGATTCCAGGCACATAATATTTTCCATTTATCAGCATAACATTTTCTGGTGCTAGGTCTTCTCGCCTCCAAAATGACATCCATCACAGATTTGCTGAGGGATGCTAAGGGAGAATTTAAGTGATCATCCAAGCTGCAAGAGTCAATGTTTGGAGCTGAGGGTGTAGAATTTGGTTGTTCTGCTGAGACAGTAAGGAATGTGTCTGAGGCAGGTGCCATGGAGAAAGTTGTGTCAGACTACGTAGGAGTGGGTACCAGTGTTGGCGAGGCCAGTCTGGAGCAAGCAAAATCATCTTTGGTTTGTCCTATTTGACTTTTAGTAGAACCTTTGAGAGCATAGGCAGAGGGGGAAAAGCATAGACTGATAGGTTTTCCCAGCTGAAGGACAGAGCATCCACTTTCCAGGCTTTTTTGTGAGGAGTTCTTGTGCAAAATTTGTCCATCTGGTAGTTCTGGGGTGAGGCAAAGAGATCTATGTCTGGGTTCCCCCATTTGTGTGTCAACATGTTGAAAATCTGTAGTTCCAGTTTCCATTCGTGTGGGTCCATGAGATTTCTGCTTAGATCATCTGCCAAAATATTCAGCTTTCCTGGCAGGAACTGGGCTTGTAGTTGTACTTGATAGCTCAAGGCCGTGTTCCACAATGCCATGGCTTGTCTGCAGAGGGGGTAGGAATGTGTACCCCCCTGCTTGTTTATGTACCACATAACTGTGGTTTTGTCTGTCTTTACGATTAGCTGCCCTGGATGAAGGTCGTCCTTGAAGGCTGTCAGTGCATTCTGTACAGCTAGCATTTCTTTTTGATTGATATGAAGGTGCACTTGATTCGAGCTTCATTTGCCCTGAATGCACTTCCCTGCCAGATGAGCCCCCCCCATGCATAGCCTTATACATCTGTAGTTAGGGTATGGGTGCCAGGGGGTTGTGTGAATGGCAGTCCCTTGTTTTGGTGGCAGGCCTCTGACCACCAAAGGAACTCTAGTTGCAGGCAAGATATGATAGGAATCATTGTTTCCAGGCTGTGAGAATGTTGACTCCATAAACTTTTTAAGTACCACTGAAGTTTCCTCATATGCAGTCTTGCATATGGAATTAGAAGAATGCAGGAGGCCATGAACCCCAAGGCTTGCAGCATTTGTCTTGCTGATTGCAGGGTTTTTGTGGCCACCTGTTTGAAGTAAGTCACCAACTGAATTTGTTTTTCTGGCGTAAGGTAAGCCATCTGGGCAGTTGTATTCACTTGCACCCAGGAATGTTATTTTTTGAGAGGGTACTAGTTGTGATTTCTTTTTGTTTATGGTGTACCCTAGACAAGTTAGAACCCTTTTACAAACGCCAGATGGTTTAGAAAAATGGCCTTGTTTTCTGCCTGAATTAGACAATCGTCCATGTATGGATATATTTGAATATTTCTTTGCCTGCAAAATGCAATTACTGGAGCCAGGCACTTTGTAAAGACCCTGGGCGCAGTAGATAAGCCAAAGGGCAGTGCAGAGAACTGATAATGCAAAAAGCCTGCTTTGAAGCGGAGGTATCATCTGCAAGATTCCCTGATTGGGATATGCAGGTATGCCTCTTTTCGATCTAGAGTTACCAACCAGACATCTTTGCCTAGCATAGGAAGTAAGTGGTGAAGAGTCAGCATCTTGAATTTTGGAATGTCCAGGAAAGTGTTTAGAGTAGACAAGTCCAGAATTGGATGCCATGATTTGTCTTTTCTGGGTATCAGGAAAAGTCTGGAATAGAAACCTTGTCCCTTTTCCCCTTCTGGTACTAGTTGAATAGCCTCATATTTAAGAGGGAAATTACTTGTTTCTGAGCCTCTGCCCACTGATTTGGGGGCAGGTCTGGCCATCCACTTGAAGTTGGCAACGAGAGGAAATGAAATCTGTATCCCTGGGACACTATATTTAAAACCCATTTGTCCTGGGTTATAAGTTGCCAGTTTTTTGCATGGAGTGCCAGGTTTCTCCCCAAAGGGGCGGCTACAAGATAAGAGCTTGGTAATTCTAAAGGAAAGTCATTGAAACTGTTTACTATAGGGAGGTGTCTTGTTGTTTCCAGATTTGAAAGAGGAGGCACCCCATTGCTTAGTTCTGAAAGTCCCTTGGGACTGAAACTTGGTGCTTTTTACATGTCTGGGTCTGGCTTGAGTGGCTGTGGAAGGAACTGGAAAGGACCAGTTCTTAGTAGGCCAGTGCCTACTAAATCTTGGAGGTTGTACTTGTAAGAAATCTTTCACAGTCAGCATAGATTTAGCCTTATCTTCAATCTATTTTAGGACTTCTTCAGCCTTACTGCCAAACAGATGGTCCTGCTGCAAAGGAGCATCCAACAACTTTGCTTTAACATGATCAGGCAGAGATTGCTCCTTAAGCCAAGCATGCCTTCTAAGCACAGACCCAGTAACAGCAGCCCTGCAAGTGGCCTCCAAAGAATCAAAACCACATTGCAAAGTATGTTTTCCAACTTGTTCAGGTGAATGCAATACATCCTGTAAATCTTTATTTTCCACACAGTCAGAAATCAACATAATTTTCTGTTTAAGCAGTCCCATGACATGCTGCTGATATTTTAGCATATGAAATTGACAGTTTAAAGCCCTGATCGCCAAGGTTGCAGAAGTATAAACCTTTTTCCCCCGTCTATCCAGAGCCCTGGAGTCTTTATCAGAAGGGGTAGGATTTTTAGAAGAAGAAGCCTTAATGCCCTTGGGCCCCTGAGAAATGGTTTCAGGGTCCGCAACAGGATTTTTGAAAAGGAATGTGTCGGAATCAGGAACTGTAGTATCTGTCTGGCTTACAAGGGGCCGGAGGCAGAGAATCAGGGGCCATACTGGATTCTGAAAACACATCATCAACAATGTCTAGTACAGGATGTATAGCCAAAGGTCTATGCTGAGGAAGAAGAAGAAAATCCCAAAGCCTCTTTTTGGATTCAGAAAAATCCTGACTTTCCCAGTGGAAATGTTCCCTTAAAGTATGTAAAGCTTCCCCAAAAGAAAAATCCTCAGGGGGAGAAGCAGAAGGAATGGAATCCTCTGCATCAGAGTCCTCATAAGTAGGTATAGACAAATCCTGTTCATTAGAAGAGTCAGAAGAAATAGAATCCTGTTCAGAAGATTCATAGTCAAGTTCAGCCCTAGGCCTCTTTGAAGGTGGGGGTTGGCTACCCCTGATTAGAGTAATTAAATCTTCAGCCATTTTGATCATTTGTTTTTTAGGCATAGGGGCCTGCCTGCACATGTGGCCTAGGCGTCATTTTTTTTGACATAGATCGAGATTTTGGCCTTAATATTGAAGATGGCGTCAGTTTAATATACAAATCTGTAGGCCTGAATACACCCTCAGAAGCCGGTGTCTGCACAGCGGCTCCGGACCCATCCAAGGCAGAGACATCCGCGGGTTCCATAATTGAAGCATCTCGCGGCATACTGGACTCCGAATGGGTCTCAGTAGAGGCCTGCGAATCAGAAGTAGCAGGTATCAGGGGCTGCAAAAGCGCCTCACTGAGTACCGGCGAACTGGCGACTGGCTTAGGAGAAGCACCGTCGGCAGTTTTGGGCTTCAATGGCCTGTCTCTGTCTTTTTCTTTGCGTTTTTTAGGTATTCCGGTAGTTGGATTGCTAACCAAAGTCATTTCTGGATAATTAAACCGTGATCAAAAATATTTAGAAGCAAAAATGTACCGACGATTGATTAAATAAAGCACAGAACCGTCAGCAAGGCACGTCGTGGTCAGGGCCTAGGCAAGGAATACAGTACAAGTGAAAATCCTTATGAGGTATTTGCTTCCCATAAGTAATACAATTATTAACTTTTACTGACATCGGTAAGGAGCAAGAAAAAGTTTCCCCAATGGGGTACTTAGCTTTTTAGTTGAAGACTTCGGATCTGAAACTCGAAAACGAAAATTTCAGGAGTCAGGCGACCGGCACTTGCAAACTACTTCTGCTTCAGGCACCACGTGGCAAGAAAGACTGATGTAATGGTGCTGGCTGCATGTTTTATACCCCTGACGACCTGACGTCATGGAAGAAGGGACAGCAACCGATGCAGGACCCAAGACATTGTTAATCAGGCCGACTGAGGGCAACCTGCCAGCAGATTACCCATATGTAATGACTGTAACAGTGAATCATGAAGAACATATAGGTTATGGTGGAAGAACACCACCAGTAGAAAGTAAATACCAAAAATCCCTGTAAGGAGTGAGGAAGCGAGAGAAAGAGAGACAAGGGGGATGGGGGGTGGGAAACCAGGACTGCAACAGTGGATACACTCGAGCATCTATATTTATGGTAAGTGTACACGACTGTACTATGTTCTTCATGTTTCACTGTTGTAGTCATCACACCTGGGTTGATTCCCAAAGCTGAAGAAAAGGGAGGAGGCATTCAAGAAAGGTTGGGGCTGGCTAGGGTGCCCTGCAAGACTGTGGTTGCAAAGCTTGCCCTGGATATGGAGAAGATAGGCAGGTGGTAATGCTTGGTGAAGGTATGAACAGAAATCCATGTTGCAGCCTCCAGGATGTCCCTAGTAGGGACCCCTCTGAGAAAAGCTGCAGAGGTGGAATTTGCCCTGGTGGAATGTATCCTTACTCCCTTAGGGGGTGGTTTCCCATGGTATTTGTAGCAGAAATGGATACAGTGTGCTATCCATTTTGAGACTGCTTATTTGAATATGGCCTTGCTCTCTGCCTCTGCTGCAAAGCTGACTAGCAATTGGTCAGTTTTCCAAAATTATTTAGTCCTATCCAGGTAGAATCTGAGCTGTCTGTGCACATCTAGAGAAGGCAGAATCCTTTCCCCCTTAATTTGAGGGTTAGGGAAAAAGGTGGGCAAATGAACAGATTGGTTGAGAGCCACACTGGACACCACTTTAGGCATGAAAGTTGGGTTAGTCCTGAGGGAGACCCTGTCAGCATGAAAAATGATGAAGGGCTCTACAGCCATGAGTGCCTGTAGTTCTGAAACTCTTCTAGCTGAAGTGATAGTCCGAAGCAAGGCTGTTTTCAAAGAAAAGAATTTTAACTCTGCTGAAGCTGCAGGCTCAAAGGGGGTAGTGAGAGCTTTTCCAACACAAAGTTAAGGTCCAAAGCTGGGGTAGGAGCTCTTCTGGGTGGCCTTAAATTGTTAGCCCCTCTTAAGAACTGTTTGATAAGTGGGTGAAAAAAGAGAGGTGGTTCTGTGCTGTAATGAGCAGAGATGGCAGAGGCATGACTTTTAGTAGAAGAGAAGGACAGGCCCCTGTGAAGTAGGTCTGCTAGGTATTCCAGGATGAGAGGTAGGGAGAGCTGTGCTGTTTCAGCTATTTTATCCTGGATCCAGGTGCAATACCTTTTCCACTTGTCAGCATAGGATTTTCTAGTGCTAGGGCATCTGGCCTCACGTATAACATCCAGGACTTGCTTGCTTAGGCTGGCAACTGGGGGAGAGAGGTCAGGGAATAAGCCAGGCTGCCAGGTTCAGGGTCTGCAATTGTGGATGCATGAATTTTCCATTCTGCTGGGTCAGAAGAGTTGGGATCTGAGGTAGGTGCCATGGAGGCAGGGGTGACAGACTGCACAACAGTGGGTATCAGCAGGGGTGACAGACTGCGCAGCAGTGGGTACCAGTGCTGGTGTGGCCAGTCTGGGGCAATCAAGATTGCTCTTGGTTTTTCCTCCCTTATTTTGAGTAGTACCCTTGTAAGTAGAGGTAGAGGGGGAAATGCACAGATCGGGAGGTTTACCCATTGGATGGATAGAGCATCCACTTTCCAGGCCTTGCTGTGAGGTTCCCTGGTGCAAAACTTGCTGAGCTGGTGATTGTTGTGGGAGGCAAACAGGTCCACCTTCGGGGTGCCCCATTTCTGGGTTACAAGGTTGAAGGTGCTGTGGTCTAGCTGCCACTCGGTGTGGGTCCAGGAGGCTTCTGCTGAAGTTGTCTGCCAGAGAGTTTTGGGAGCCTGGTAGGAATTGTGCTAGCAGGTGAATTTGCATGACTGAAGCCGTGTGCCAAAGGGTCATGGCTAGCCTGCAGAGTGAATAAGGGTTTGTTCCTCCCTGCTTGTTGATGTACCACATCGCTGTGGTGTTGTCTGTTTTGATCAGCAGAGGCCCCAGAGAGAGTAGGGGTCTGAAAGCCGTCACAGTGTGCTGAACAGCTAGCATCTCATTTTGGTTAATGTGCAGATGTATTTGATTTGGGCTCCAATGGACTGAATGCCCTGCCATCCAGGTGTGCACCCCAGGGTTAATCTGATGCATCTGTGGTTAGGGTCTGGGCGGCATGGGGATGTGAAAAGGGAAGGCCTTGTTGTGGTTGCATGCTGCTGCCCACTAAAGAAAATCTTTCCTTAGACAAGGTATCATAGTTTCCAGGTCCTGACAATGTTGACACCAAAGGCTTTTTAGGTACCATTGAAGTTTCCTCATATGCAGTCTAGCCTACAGAATGAGTAGAATGCAGGATGCCATGAACCCTAGAGCTTGCAGGATTTTTCTTGCAGATAACTTGGTTCTGGTAGCTAGTTGAGAGAAAAAGCCTGTCAGGCTTGTTTTTCTGGAGCAAGGAATGCCATCTTGAATGTTGGGTCCAAACTTGCTCCCAGGAATACAACTTTTTTGAGTGGGGATTAGTTTGCATTTCTTTTCGTTTATAGTATACCCTAGGGAGGTCAACAGGTCCTTTAAAAATGTCAGGTGCTGTAACAGCTTTTCCTGACTGTCTGCCTGAATCAGGCAGTCATCTAAGTAGGGGTAAATTTGAATATTCCTTTGTCCGCAAAAAGCAATGGCTGGAGCCAGGCATTTTGTGAATACTCTGGGAGCAGTGGATAAGCCAAAGGGAAGTGCAGAGAACTGAAAGTGCATAGATCCTGCCCTGAAACGTAGATATTTCCTGCAAAAATCCCTGATTGGAATGTGTAGATAGGCCTCTTTTAGGTCTAGGGTGGCTAACCAAGCATCCTTGGATAGCATACGAAGAAGCTGGTGGAGGGTGAGCATTTTGAATTTTGGTATCACCAGGAAGGTGTTTAGTACTGATAGATCGAGTATTGGGCACCAGGTGCCCTATTTTCTGGGTACCAGGAAAAGCCTGGAATAGAAACCTTGGCCTATCTGGTCTGCAGGAACAGGCTGTATTGCCCTCATGGAGAGCAGGGAATGGACTTGGTTTTGGGCCTCTGCCTACTGGTTTGAAGGAAGATCTGGGAACCTTTTTGGGGTGGGCAGAGTGTGGAAATAAAATCTGTATCCCTGGGACACTATGTTGAGGACCCGTTGGTGATGGAGGCCCAGTTTTTGCATGGGAGGAGAGTTTTCCTCCTAGGGGCACAAGCAGGTGGGCAGAGGTAAGGGGTGGAGTTGTAAAGTCATTGTGAATTCTTTCCATAAAGGGGTGGCTTAGCACTCCCTGTTTTTGAAGTGGAGGAACTCCATTGCTTAGATCTCTGCATTCCCTGGGACTGATGTCTGGGGGGTCTGCTTCCCCTAGGTCTTGTCTGAGCTGGCCTTGAAGGGGCCAGGAAGGACCAGTGTTTGGACGGGCAATGTCTACTGAACCTCGGAGGTTGGACCTGCAAGAAGTCTTTAACTGTCTGCATAGATTTAGCTTTTTCTTCCATCTTTTTTAAGACTTCTTCTACCCTGTTGCCAAACAAATTGTCTTTGTTCAATGGTGCGTCCAACAGTTTTGATTTGACATGGTCTGGCAAGGTCTGTTCCTTAAGCCAAGCATGCCTACAGAATCTATGACTGCTGACCTGAAGGATGCTTCTAGGGCATCAAAGCCACATTGCAAGGTATGTTTAGCAACTTGGCTTATTGAATGCATAAGCTCCTGTAATTCTTTATTTTCTGCACAAGCAGGAAAGGTAGATATTTTTTTATTTAAGGAGTTCCATTGTATGCTACTGGTATTTCAGCATGTGGAACTGACAATTCAGCACTCTAATGGCAAGAGTTGCAGAGGTGTACATTTTTTTACCCTATCTATCTAAAGCTCGGGAATCCCTGTCCGAGGGGGTGGGATTCTTAGCTGTGGTTGCTTTTATTCCTTTAGGTCCTTGGGAGATGACCTCTGGGTCAGCAGTAGGATTTTTGAAAATAAATTTGTGTGAGAGAGGGACTCTGTAATACCTGTCAGGTTTCCTGGGAGGATGTGGGAGGGTGTCAGGAGTTAAACTAGATTCCATAAAGACATCATCCACAATATCCAGGACAGGAGGAATGGCTAAAGGTCTGTGCTGTGGTAAATCTAAGAATTCCCTGAGTCTCTTTTTGGACTGAGGATAGACCTGACATTCCCATTGGAAATGCTCCCTTAAAGTATTTAGGGTTTCACCAAATGAAAAATCCTCTGGAGGAGATGCTGAAGGAATGGATTCCTCTGCATGTGAATCTTCATAAGCAGACAAGGGTTGCATGTCTTCATATTCAAAAACCTCAGAGTCATCGGACTCCTAGTCAGATAAAACTGCTGGGGACAAGTCTCTTTTTCTTTTGGAAGGGGTAGGCTGGCTTCCCCTAATAAGCATAATAAGGTCTTCCGCCATTTTAAGCATTTGAGATTGAGGCATGGAAGTAGGTGCTTGAGCTTGGGTCGTTGGTTTTTTAGGCGTAGTTCATACCCTGGGCCTTAGAAACTCAGTAGTTTTAGAAAGAACTGAAGACGCGAAATAAATCGTTGGTTTGTGCTGAATATCGGTAGTGTGAAGAATTTCCTCAGAAGCCGGTGCCTGCTCAGAGGCTCAGGACCCATCCAAGGTACAGACATCCGCAGGATCCTTAGTTAAAGAAGAGTCTTGCGGCATACCGGACTCCAAACAGGTCTCAGTAGCAGCCTGCAAATCTACAGAAGCGGGCATCAGGGGCTGCAAAAGTGATTCATTGAGAACTGGCAACTAGCTTAACAGAAGCGTCACTGGCAGTTTTGGACCTGTGCTAGTGTGTCTCTGTCTTTATCCTTACATTTTTTCGGAAGATTGGTAGTCGGATGGCTTACCAAAGCCATTTCGGAATACGGAGATCGAGAGCGAAAATATTTAGTTACTATAAGGGCCCGACGACGTACAGCTCTGGCGTTGAACAAAGCACAAAACTAACAGCGAGGGACGTTGTGGTCTGGGCTTAAACATGTGATGCAGCAAGAATGGAAATCTCAGTGTGGTATTTGCTTTCCACAGGCGAGACAATTGTTAAATTTTTCTGACCGGTTAGAGCACGAAAAAAGGAACCCCAATGGGGTACTTAGCTTTAGAAGACTTCAACTTCAATTCGTAAACAAAAACTCAGGTAGTGGTCGACCGGCACTCGTGCGAACTGCTTCTGCTTCGGGCTCCTCGGCAAGAAAGACTGATGTAATGGCATCGGCTGCCTGATTTTATACCACTGATGACCTGACGTCAGTCCTGGAGCGACAGCAACCGACACAGAAATACTAAGCCTCTGGTATTCGGGACAACTGAGGGCTACCCCTGGCAGGATAACCCAAGTGTGATGACTGCAACACTGAAACATGAAGAAAGAATAGTTGTGTAAAATCTTACCATAACTATAGATGTCCTGCTCTTCCATGTTGCAGTATTCTTACTGTGGGATTTCCTGCCTTCAGGTGACTTGTACGTCAGCTCCTATACAAAAGCTTCAGCTTGGCTGTTGCAGCTGCATGGGACGTCACACGTAGGGCCATAAGCCAGGGACCTTATGTGTGACGTCTGCACGCACAGTCCTCAGAACTTGAAGCTAAGCAGGCAAAGTAGATGGTCCAACAGGATAAGCTGCCAAAGGTGACATGTATAAGGCCCCGGGTCTCTTCTGTAACAGAGAGAGGCATCAGGGAGCAGTTGGACTGGTAAGAGTCTGTGAGGGGGAATGGTGGGTGGGAATAAATACTGCAATATGGAAGAGAAGGACATCAATGGTTATGGTAAGATTTTACACAACTATTCTATGTCCTTCTATTCCTATGTTGCAGTATTCTTGGTGTGGGAGAATACCATAGCTTAGTTTGATGAAAGGGTGGCGGATGCAGAAGATGATTCTACATAGCCTTGTAGGATCGCCCTGACAAATCCTGTGCATGCTTTGGAGATTTGGTCCAATTTGTAATGTTTGGTGAAAGTGTGGATAGTGGATCATGTAGCTGCTTCCATGATGGAAGCTGTATCCAAGCCTTTTTGGCAGGCCTTGGAAGTGGCCACTGCTCTAGTGGAGTGTGCTTTAACCCCAACTGGAGTTTTTTTCCGTGGAGTGAGTAGCAGAAAATGATTGCTTTTCTAATCCAGGATGCAATGGTCTGTTTGGTCACTGCCTTGCCCAATGCCCTGGGGTGGAAAGATACAAAGAGTTGTTTGGATTTCCTAATGTCTTTAGTCTTGTCCAGGTAAAATCTCAGTTGCCTGTGGACATCTAGGCAGTGGAGTATCCTCTCTCCTTGGTTAGTGGGAGAGGGGAAAAAATTGGGTAGGTGAATGGATTGATTTAGAGATAAGTCACTGACTGCCTTGGGCATGAAGGAAGGGTTAGTTCTCAGTGTGACCCTGTCCCTATGAAAAATGGTGTAAGGTGAGCATGCCATTAAGGCTTGTAGCTCGGAAACCCTTCTGGCAGAGGTAATAGCCACTAACAGTACTGTTTTCCAGGTACAAAACTGTAGAGAGGCTGTATTAGCCGGTTCGAAGGGCAGCTGGGTGAGTTTTTCCAGGATGAAGTTCAGGTCCCATGGAGGAGGGATAGGCTTCTTAGGTGGTCGGATGTGTAAGACCCCTTTAAGGAAGAGTTTCACATGTAGCCTGGCTAACACGGGAGGATCCAGAGGTAAGCAGGCTGATAATGCGGAGAGGTGCACTTTCACTGATGAATAGGAAAGCCCACCCCTTATAAGTTGACACATATATGAGAGGACTAGGGGGGTGTCAGTCTCGTAAGGGTCCCTTTCCTGTCCCAGACACCACTGAGTAAATCTTTCCAATTTAGCAAGATATGATTTTCTAGTAGTGGGTTTCCTGGCCTCCCTCAGAACTGATAAAACGTTGTCTGAATAGTGGTGTCTGCATGGGGTTAGTAATTTATCACCCACAGAGTCAGGGATAGCATTTGCAAGTGTGGGTGTAGGAGAGTTCCTTTGTCTTGTGTCAGAAGGTCCACCTTGTGGGGTAACTTGCAGTTATTGCCCTTGGCTAAGTTGTGTAGAAGGGGGGAACCAGTGCTGTCTTGGCCAGTAGGGAGTCACTAGCAAGATTTTTGGTTTGTCCTTCCTGATTTTCAGAAGGACTTTCTGAATCAGAGGGAAGGGGGGGAAGGCGTACAGGAACTTCCCCTCCCAGGTGAAACTGAAGGCGTCTACTCTCCAGGCTTGGGGGGAGTAAGTCTTTGTGCAGAAGGTCTGCAGCTGCCTGTTCTGGGGAGAGGCAAACAGGTCTATTTGTGGAATGTCCCACCGGTGGACTATGTCTAGCAAGACCGTCCTGTCCAGCATCCATTCATGTTGTGGAGAGGATGTTCTGCTCAGAAGGTCTGCTTGTTTGTTGTTCTGTGAAGGGATGTAGCTGGTTTGCAGGGATAGGTTGTGCTGGGATGCTAGGTCCCAAATTAGTACGGCTAGCCTGCACAATTGGTATGCCTTGGTACCTCCCTGTTTGTTGATGTACCACATTACAGTGGTACTGTCCGTCACAAAGAGAACCTGGTAGCAGTAGGGGTATGAAGGTCTGTAGAGCTAAAAGAACTGTTGTCATCTCCTTTACATTGATGTGTTTGGTTTTCATGGGAGGTTGCCACTGGCATGAATTCTGTAAGAGTGCAAGGTAGCTCCCCAACCTGAGTCTGAGGCATCTGTATGTAATATTTGAGTGGGTTGAGGGGGCTGCAGTGGAAGTCCCGGGTTTAGTTGTACTTGCTGGATCCATCAAATGATTTCCTTCTTTAAACAGGGAAGAAGGGGGCTAACTTGTTCCAAGTGATTCTGGTGTTGTGACCAGATATTTTTGAGGTGCCATTGCAGTTTTCGCATATGCATTCCGGCCAATGGTAGCATGGGAATGGTTGCTGCCAGCAATCCCAGGAGTCGAAGGAATTACCTTGCAGTGACTGTCTGGGAGAACAAGACTTCCTGGAAGTGGGAAGTTAGAGATAGAACCTTGTCCTGTGGGAGAAAGGCTTTAATTCATTCTGTATTGATTCTGCAACCTAGGAATATCTTGTCCTTGTCTGGGTTCAGGTTGGACTTCTTGAAGTTTGGGGTGAACCCCAGACTTTGTAGAAGGGACATAGTGAAGTGCAGATGTCTTAAGAGGGAATCTTTGGACTGTGCTAGGATAAGGATGTCGTTCAGATATGGATAGATCTGGATTCTTTGGATCATGCAGAAGGCCAATGGCTGGAGCTAGGCACTTTGTAAACACTCTTGGGGCAGTGGATAAACCAAAGGGCAAGGCCGTAAATTGGAAGTGCGAGGATGGGCCAGAGAAATGCAGGAAACATCTGTGTGAGGTCCTGATGAGAATGTGCAGGTAAGCAGCTTTTAGGTCCAAGGTGACCATGAAAGCATTTGAGGGTATGAGGGGTAAGAGATTGGGAAGTTACAGCATTTTGAAGGTGGGTACCTGCAGGTAAATGTTTAGAAAGGAGAGATCCAAAATGGGTCTCCAGGGACCGTCCTTTCGAGGGACAGAAACAGACGGGAGTAGAATCCTTTTCCTTCTTGTCCTGTGGGATCAGGCTCTATTGTGCCTTGTTGTTGCAGGTCTGACAGAATTTGTGGAAGGAGATGGCATTGTTTTTTGGGGGGAAATGGAATGCCCTTCTAGGGGGGAATTTGTTTCCAGGATAGAAAGTATCCTTTTTGAATAATGGTTAATACCCATTGGTCTGTAGCGATTTTTTGCCAGAAGGGGAGACAGTGGGTAAGGCGAGCTGTGAGGGGCAGATGGGCAAGGCAGTCATGCATTATTAGGACCTCCCCTGTCCTGAAAGGATTGTCTAGGCTGAGGAGGTGGGCCAGTAGGCCTGGATGAGGAATGTCTTCTAGTTCCTCTTCTGAGTCTGGAGGAGGAGGCAGCAGAATGTGGGTTACACCTAACAAAGGTAGTCTTAGTTGGGTAGTTCCTATAAAATTTGGGTATAAGGGATACCAGGATATGTTTTATATCCTGTAATTCTTTGCTTTTTTCTTGCAGATTCTTAAATAGGTGTGCAGATTGCTTTCCAAAGAGGAAGTTGTAATCCAGGGGGGCTTACAAATACTCTGGCAGATTATGTAGTCTAAGCCAGGAATATCTCCTAAAGACAGATGCTGATGCTGCAGAGTGAGCAGAAGCTTCTGCAGCATTGTAGCTTTATCTTATGGAGTGTCTAGCCACTTGTAGGGCTAAGGACAATTTGGAGGAGATATCCGTTTTAATGGGGCTGTCAGGAATTAAAGCCAGCATAGAGGTGGCTTGGGATACTACGTCCAGGGCATACTTGGTCGTGTGTGTTTGATAGTTAATGGCTCTGAAGGCCAAAGTGGAGGAAGTGTACACCTTCTTGCCTAGCCTATCCATGGATTTGCTATCTTTATCCATGGAGAATAGGGAGGCAGAAGATAACAACCTAGACTGTTTATCAGGAGCAGTGGCAATCACTGCTGGGTCTGCTAAGGGTGACTTTTATGAGGAATTTTTGTTCCTCTTGCACCTTGTAGAAGCGGTCTGGGTGCTTAGGTGCAGGAGGCTGTGTGTCAGGTGTTCTAGAGGCTGCAGTAAAGGCATCCAAGTATGCTGGAAGAACAGGGGGTACAGCTATAGGGGAGAGGGACTCCACTTGCAGCAGTTCAAAGTATCTTTTTTGGGTTTCTGTCATTTGGGAAGTATCCCATTTGAAACAGTCTTTCATTTTGGTGATGGTTTCACCAAATGTAATGTCTTCAGGTGGAGAATCCCCTTCCACAGAATCCTCATCAGGAGAATAATATTCCTTGGGAGAAGCAATCTGGGATGCATAAGAGATGGATTCATCTGAGGAAGAGTAGGAAGATTCATGTTCTTCTTCCTCAGGGAGGGGAGTTATGGGAATGGAAGAAGCAGCGGGAGGCCTAGGGCTTAGCAGAGGCAACGTAGTTGTGGGTGAGGCAGAAGGCCTGAGAGCCATGAATGCCTGCATAAGAAAAGAGGTGAAGGCCTCCCAGTCTGGAGGGCCTTCAGAAGCAGGCGTAATGTGTTTTGTTTTCTGCTTCTTTTTGGTTGGAGTGGCCTTAGGAGTCGGTCTAGAGCTGGGTTTGGCAGCGTCTGCATCAAAGGTCTGGATCCCGGTCGAAGAAACCACCAAATCTGGTTCCCCCTCGACATCGACAGGCGTCGGTGTCTGAGAAAGCTCCGTGGACATGCCTGTCATCGGCTGTGCAGCGGCCTCAGCGGGGGAGGTCAATGGACCCGACAGATCCGCCGAGCGCTCAACTCCTACATTGGTAGTTGGTGGGGCATCCGGGTGCGAAGTGGCAGATGATGAAGGCCTAGGCATCTTGGCCTTCTTATGCAGAGGTTCTTGGGCAGCCTCTAAAGCAGGATCCATCCTGAGAGCCAGCCATTTAAGGAGTTGGTTTTCTAAGTAAAGGTTTAAAGTTGCCAAATGACTACATAAGGTCTTAGGCACAAAATATTTACAAATAGGACAGGCATTATGGTCGTGTTCCCGGCCTAAGCAGAAAATGCATTTGTCATGGGCATCCTTATGGGGAATTTGGTGCCTGCATTGGCACTTTCCCTTTTTCCCTGACATCAGCTGAAAGCTACAACAACCAAGCCTAAGCAATGCAAAAGATCGGTAAAATATTAGAAATGCAAAAACCCAACGGGTTACTTATCTATAGTCGATCCAACGCCTGGAGAGTGATCGTATGATGCAAAGTCGTCTGGGGCCGAAAAGCTCTGAGGATTGTGTGTGCAGACGTCACACATAAGATCCCTGGTTTATGACCCTATGTGTGACATCCCACGCAGTTGCAACAGCCAAGCTGAGGCTTTTGTATAGGAGCTGACGTACAAGTCGCCTGAAGGCAGGAAATCCCACACCAAGAATACTGCAACACAGGAATAGAAGGACATCATTCTCTGTGCCTGTATGTTTGGTGTCATATAAGATTCCCATTCAACAGTGGCGTAATTAAATTTATCCATGAATATGCTTCTGGGTTGAATGGTGAGTGTTTCCAATAAGTTTAAATACATGATATGGGTTTCTTGGGTCATATAGGGGGACCTAGAGCTTGCAAGGAAGTGTACTGGATTTTGTCTATGGTGATTTGAATTTGGAGAAGCTCAAGTGCATTGTTCTGTTTGACCAGCCTTGAGGTATATTTATTTCTGATATATATCGAGACACCTCCTCCTTTAGTCCCGATCTGTGTAGTACCTTGTCCAAATGTGTGGAAGGTATTATAACCTCTATGACTTTATACCATGTCTCAGTGACAGCAAAGACGTCAGCATTCTCTAGGGTGAAGAGAGCTTCTACAGAGTGGAGTTTTTTGTTGAGACTCCTAGCATTGAGCAGTAACACCTTTACATTTTCTTGCTTTTGATTTGCTATGTCAGAAGTACTTTTAGTTTGGCATTGCCTAAAATAGGCACTATGTGGGGAGGATAATGTTTTAGCTAATATTCAAAAGCCTAAGGAGGGAGAGATACAGACCATCCCTGGCAAAGCAGCATGGTCTGTTGTCTATCCCCTTCCATGGTTACAAATACTGCAACCCCTTAGAATGCCACCAAAAAAGCCAAATAAAGTCAGTTATCGTTTGTTCACACTGTGGCATCATCCTTGAGAAGGTAAAATGCTAATCAATGCTAGGCTCATACCAGCCTGGGACACATACATCAAGAGTGCCATGATGTCTCTCTTCATACAGTGTAAGGAGGTACATCTCAGGTCATTTACACCCACGTGGACTATAAACGACTCATACTGGTACTTGTGGTCCACTGACCTGAGTGCATGTGTAATGTGGTAGATCCTGGCCCCTGAAAAGCAACTGACTGTGACTTTCTCCTTATTCAGCCTGGTGAGAGGGACATTAGTGTGCCTCACAATGGAGTCTCCAATGACTAGAATGTTGGATTCTGTGGTGGCTTGCCTTATGGCTTAGAAGTAGAGGCTCCATGAGATATGGCTGTATATGTTGATGTGGGTGTTGTCTTGAAAGAGTGCATTCTGGGTTGCTAACAGTGTTTATTATGTGTACTTCATTTAGAAGGTCTTTGGGGTTTAGGAAGGTTACATTTAAGTGCCTTAGCATATGTGGGTCTATGTGTCTGCCTTGAATTGTGTGTGATGGGTACAGCGTGAGTACCACTGACAACCTTACTGACATTAGGTATACTTTTATGTGAGAGCTTTGCCTCCAGTGATATTGTGTAAATACATCTCTCACACACCATATCAGTTTGAGAATTAACTAGTTGTCAGTAAACATGAGGCAATTTCTACATTGCCTCTGGATGCCCATATCTGCCAAGCTGGCATAAGGGATAGTGGGAAGGTTCATATCCATGGCAACAGGCCATTTTTTATTGATTAGACAGCTGAAGTAAGAAAGTACAGTTTTGTACCTACCATAAATGTAGATGTTCGAGTGCTAATACAGCTGCAGTAATCACAGATGGGTTCTCTGCCGTCAGGCGGTCCCTCGGTCGGCCGAATTCCAAAGTCTAGGTCCGGCGTCGGTTGTTGTCGCTTTCTCTCCTGACGTCAGTGAGGCCGGAGTATATAAGACACAGCCGACGCCATGTTCTTCAGTCTTTCTTGCCCCAGATGTCAGGTGCTCCCAGAAGGAAGGCAATACATAAATTATGTTTCTATGTATATACAAGCAATGCAATATAATCCAAAATCAGTAGTTGCAAGCAAATAAACCATAGAAGGGTAACCCAGTCAGGTAGTATGAAGAGGGTGTAAGGCCCCATGCCTTTACCACGTGGGGAAGGAGGGAGGGAAACCTGTACTGCAGCTGTATTAGCACTCGAACATCTACATTTATGGTAGGTACAAAACTGTACTATGTTCATCGTGCATACAGCTGCAGTAATCACAGATGGGTAGAGTCCCAAAGCTACGCACAGGGTGGTAGGTACTAGGAGGAACTGGGTTGAGCCAGAATGCCCTGCAACACAGCAGTGGCAAAGCCTGCTCTAGTTCTGGAATATAAAGGCAGGTGGTAGTGTTTTGTGAAGGTATGTACAGAACTCCAAGTGGCTGCCTCCAAAATATCTTTGGTAGGAACTCCTCTGAGGAAGGCTGTAGAGGTAGCTGTGGCCCTGGTGGAGTGTGATCTGATACCTGTAGGAACAGATTTCCCATGATAGGAATAACAAAACCGTATGCATTGGCCTATCCACTTTGAAATAGTCTGCTTGGAAACTGGCTTCCCTTGAGCCCCTACAGCATAGGACACAAAGAGTTGTTCTGATTTCCTGAAGGACTTTGTTCTGTCCAAATAGTAACGTACCTGCCTATGGATGTCTAAAGAATGTAGCAGCCTTTCCCCTTTGTTTTGAGGATTTGGGTAAAAGGTAGGAAAGTGTATGGCTTGATTTAAAGCTACCCTGGATACCACTTTAGGCATAAATGATGGGTTGGTACGAAGGGAAACCCTGTCCTGATGGAAGATGAGAAAGGGCTGCACCGCCATGAGGGCCTGTAGTTCCGAAACTCTACGAGCTGAAGTGATAGCCAGAAGGAAGGCTGTTTTCCAGGACAAATATTGCAAATCTGTTGAGGCAGCTGGTTCAAAAGGAGGCAATGTTAATTTTTCTAGTATGTAATTAAGATCCCAGGCTGGTATTGGTTGTTTCCTTGGTGGTCTTATATTCTTAGCCCCTCTGAGGAACTGTCGTAAGAGTGGGTGAGAAAATAGAGGATCCGTGTTGAATTCTGCAGAAATGGCTGAGGCATGGATTTTTATGGAAGAAAATGAAAGTCCACTGTTCAGCAGCTCAGCTAGATACTGTAATACCTGAGGCAAGTTCAGTTTCCTAGGGTCCTGGCCTTTTTTCGCATTCCAAGAGCAAAACCGCTTCCATTTTGCGGAGTAAGCTTTTCTAGTAGATGGCCTTCTGGCCTCCAAAATGACATCCTGCACCTCCTTGGAGAGTAAGTTCTGTTGTGGTGTTAAGGAATTTTCCATGCAGCGAGATTGAGTGTTTTCAGCTGACTGTGAAGAGTTTTGTAGCTGTGCTGAGTCAGCAGAAGAGGCATTAGAGGCAGGGACCAGGGAGGAGTATGTGTTAGGCTCCTCAGGAGTGGGTACCAGTGTTGCCTTGGCCAATCTGGAGCAATCAGTATCATCTTCGGTCTGTCTGCTCTTGCTTTCAAAAGCACCTTGGGCAGAAGAGGCAGAGGTGGGAATGCATAGACTGTCCATGCTGTCCAACTGAATGAAAGGGTGTCCACTCTCCAGGCCTTTGGATGAAAAGTCCTCGAACAAAACTTTTCCAATTGATGATTCCTGTGGGAGGCAAAAAGATCTATGTCTGGCCTCCCCCACGCTTGGATTATCTCTGTAAACACCTGAGGATGTAACTTCCATTCGTGTGGATCTGTCATATTTCTGCTTAAATTGTCTGCCAGCGTGTTTTCCAATCCTGGCAAGTACTGTGCTTGAAGTTCGATTTGCCATTCCAGAGCCAAGTTCCAAAGAGTCATGGCTAGTCTGCACAAGGGGTATGAATGCGTTCCTCCTTGTTTGTTTATGTACCACATTACTGTGGTGTTGTCTGTTCTTATCAGTAATTGTCCTAGATGCAGGAAGTCCTTGAAAGCTGTAATTGCATTTATTACTGCTAGCATTTCTTTTTGATTGATGTGAAGGTGCTTTTCCTTTTGGGACCATTTGCCCTGAATGCACCTGTCCTTCATGTGCGCCCCCCAGGCATAATCTGAGGCGTCTGTTGTGATGACTTGCTTTGCTTGAGGCTTGCAGAAAGGGAGGCCTGTGTTTGCTTGACATGCTTGGGCCCACCATAGAAATTCCTTTTGCAAACATGGAATTATTGGTATTATTGTTTCCAAACTGTGGCTGTGTTGAGACCATAGGTTTTTTAGGTACCACTGAAGTTTTCTCATATGCAGCTTTGCACATGGGATTAAAAGAATGCAAGATGCCATGAATCCCAGAGCCTGCAGGATTTTCCTTGCAGTAAGCCTCGTACATTTTGCTAGTATTTTGAAGTACTGAGTTAGTTGCCCCTGTTTTTCTGGCGTAAGATAGGCCATCTGGGTGTTTGTGTCCAAGTTGGCACCCAGGAAAGTTATTTTCTTAGATGGAGTTAGCCTGGATTTCTCTTTGTTGATTGTGTATCCCAGAGAATGCAGTAACCGTGTTACATATGCCAGATGTTCCAGAAGTATGTGCTTGCTGTCCGCTTGGATCAGGCAGTCGTCCAAATAAGGGTAAATTTGTATCCCTTGAAGTCTGCAGTAGGCAATCACTGATGCCAGGCACTTTGTGAATACTCTGGGCACAGTAGATAAGCCAAAGGGCAATGCAGAGAATTGATAGTGGATTGAACCTGCAAGAAATCTGAGGTATCTTCTGCAGCTTTGTCTGATTGGGACATGCAGGTATGCCTCCTTGAGGTCCAATGTTACCAGCCAAAACTCCTTGCCCAACATGGGAAGAAGCTGCTGCAATGTGAGCATCTTGAATTTTGGTACGAGTAAAAATGTGTTTAGGATGGATAAGTCCAAAATGGGCCTCCAGTCGGTTCCTTTCCTTGGTACCAGAAAAAGTCTTGAATAAAAACCTTGACCTTGTTCGTGAGTAGGTACCTCTTGAATAGCTCTCATTCGTATGAGCTTTGAAATTTGTAGTTGTGCCTCTGCCCTTTGATTGTGTGGCAGGTTCGGCATGCCTCTCATTTTTGGAAGAGTGTGGAATTGAAATTTGTAGCCTCTGTTTATAATGTCCAGGATCCATTTGTCTGTTGTGACAATATGCCAATTTCTTGCAAATAATGCTAGCTTTCCTCCCAAAGGTGCTGCCAGCTGAGACATGCTTGGCATGGAAATGAGGGAGTCATTGTGTTTGTTTCCTGTATTGTTGTGCACTGGCTTCGCCACCTCTTGGTGCTGGAGTTTGCCATTGTCGGCCTCTATATGATCCTTGTGATTGTCCTCTGCCCCTTGTGCGTCTGTATCTACCTCTTTGGGGCTTGTCAGTGGCTGGAAAGGACCAGTTTTTTGAAGGCCCATTTCTGCTAAAACGTGGTGGTTGGACCTGTAAAAAAGCTTTGACAGTTTGCATAGATTTGGCTTTTTCTTCCATTTTCCGTAATATCTCCTCAGCATTAGTACCAAACAGCACATCCTTTTGTAAAGGAGCATCTAAAAGCTTAGCTTTCACATGGATCAGGCAAGTTTTGTTCCCTAAGCCAGGCATGTCTGCGAATGACTGATCCTGTAGCAGCCGCTCTACTTGAGGCCTCTAGGGCATCATAACCACATTGTAAGGTGTGTTTACCCACTTGCTCTGCACTATGCACCATATCCTGTAACTCCTTCAAATCTGGTTGTTCAGGTTGAGACATTTTATTCCTTAATTGTGATAACAGGAACTGTTGATATTTAAGCATATGAAACTGACAATTTAAGGCCCTCATGGCTAGGGTGGCCGAGGTATATACCTTTTTTCCCCACCTTTCTAAAGATCTTGACTCTCTTTCTGCAGGAAGTGGATTCTTGGCAGTGGAGGCCTTCAATCCCTTGGGGCCTTGAGAAATGGTTTCAGGGTCAGCATTATGGCTTTTGAAGAGAAATTGGTGAGAGTTAGGTACTCTGTAGTACCTATCAGGTTTGACTGGTGCAGGAGGCAGAGAATCCGGGTTAAGGCAAGCCTCCGAATAAACATCAAGTATGTCCAAAACAGGAGGTATCACCAGAGGTCTGTGTTGAGGTAACAAAAGAAATTCCCTAAGTCTTTTCTTGGAATCTGAAAAGTCTTGGCCTTCCCAATGGAATTGTTCCCTCAAAGTGTGCAAGGTTTCCCCAAAGGAAAAATCCTCAGGAGGAGATACAGAAGGAATGGACTGCTCTGCATCCGAATCCTCAAAAGGGGAGTAAAAGTGTTCCTCTACCTCAGAATGTTCTGATAAAATGGATCCCTGATCAGAAGAGGGAGAATCTTCCTCCACTCTGGGTCTCTTGTCTGGAGGGGGTTGAGAACCCCTGATAAGAGTAATTAAATCCTCAGCCATTTTAAGCATCTGTTTTTTAGGCATGGGGCCTGGAGATGGGCCCTGTGCAACAGGCCTCTTGGGATGCCTGGCTGCTTTGGATTTAGTAAAGGCCTTAATAGAAAAAGAAGATGAGGGTCTAAAGACACCATGGGTGGAAGTGGACCTGTCCACATTAGTAGGCTCAACATTAGCAAAGGCTTCGGTGGTTGTAGTCTGGGAAAGGGCCGAGGTACCAGTGGTCTCGGGTACAGAGGACACCGCCAAAGGAGTGTCGTTGGTAGTCAGGGACTGCAAAGGCGTCTCGCTGAGAACCGGACCACGTGTAGCCTGTTTTGGCGTGGTGTCGGCAGGGACCGCGGGCCTCGCGTGTCGGTCCTTGTCCTTGCGTTTTTTGGACAAAACGGTAGTCGGAGTATCCAACGACATTTTATAATCAAAGACTTTACCAAAATAGTGTTGGGCGAACTCCGCCCGACGCTTAATAGTGCGTTTATTGAAAGTAGCGCAAAAGCGACAGCCCGAGACGTCGTGGTCTGGGCCTAAACAAGGTATGCAGAGGGAATGGAAATCCTTATGCGGTATTTGCTTCCCACAAGAAATACAATTATTAACTTTTTCTGACATCGGTCTGAGGCAAGAAAAGTTTCCCCAACGGGGTACTTAGCTTTAATGAAGACTTCGGTTTCCAATATTTCCGTAATTCAGGAGCTGGCCGACCGGCACTTGCGAACTGCTTCTGCTTCGGGCACCGCGCGGCAAAAAAGACTGAAGAACATGGCGTCGGCTGTGTCTTATATACTCCGGCCTCACTGACGTCAGGAGAGAAAGCGACAACAACCGACGCCGGACCAAGACTTTGGAATTCAGCCGACCGAGGGACCGCCTGACGGCAGAGAACCCATCTGTGATTACTGCAGCTGTATGCACGATGAACATCAGTCTGGATTAAAAGCCTTTGCCTGTTTGATCTGCAGGAACAGGTTCTACTGCCCCCCTGGGATATGAGAGTTTGGACTTGTTTCAATGCCTCTGCCCACTGGCTTTGAGACAAGTCTGGGTACCCTCTTGGAATTATGAGTTCATTGAAAAAGAATTTGTATCCCTGAAAAATTATCTTTTAAGACCCATTTGTCCTTTGTTAAAGAAATCCAATTTTCTTTGCAGAAGCAGAGTCTTTCTCCTAGATTTTGGTGAGTGAAAAGAGGGCAGAGAGGGAGTCACTGAGAGTTTTTGCCATAGAGGGATGGCTTAGAACTCACTGCCTTTGGGGCGGAAGTGGTCCACTGTTTGGTTCTCTGCTGTCCCTGGGATAGGGGCCTGGGTGATCTGTCCCTGCAGGGCTTACATTGCCCCTGTCTGCTAGGTGCAGGAAAGGACCAGTGCTTAAAGGGAAAATTTCTGCTGAACCTGAAAGAAACTTTTACTGTTTGCATATTTTTTGCTTTGTCTTCCATCTTTTTAAGCACCTCCTCTGCTTTTACTCCAAACAAGCGGTCCTTATCCAAGGGTGCATGAATTAATTTAGACTTGACATGATCAGGGAGAGGTTGTTCCTTCAACCATGCATGTCTCCTAATGACAAATCCTGACACTGTTGCCCTGCTTGAGGCTTCTAGGGAGTCATATCCACGGTACAATGAGTGTTTGGCCACTTGACAAGTAGAGTGCAGTAAATCTGCTAACTCCTTCAAACTGACACAGACAGGAAAGGTATAAATCTTTTGCTTTAATAGTTCCAAAGTGTGTTGTTGATATTTTAGCATGTGGAACTGACAGTTAAGTGCTCTAATAGCTAAGGTTGCAGAGGTGTACCCTTTTTTTTACCCCATCTGTCCAGAGCTCTGGAATCCTTGTCAGAAGGAATAGGATTCTTTGCAGAAAGTACAGTTGTGTACACTTACCATAAATGTAGATGTCTGAGTGTATTCACTGTTGCAGTCATTACATTTGTGTTATCTCTGCCTGGGTAGCCCTCGACCGGCCCGAATACCAGAGGCTTAGTATTTCTGCGTTGGTTGCTGTCACTTCAGGACTGACATCAGGTCATCAGTAGTATAAAGTAAGGCAGCCGAAGCCATTACATCAGTTTTTCTTGCCCTAACTGTCAGGAGCCCCCAAGTGGGAGCCAGGTTATGGTGGAAGAACCCCACCTGTAGAAAGTATATACCAAAATGTTCCTTGTAAGGAGAGAGAGATAAAAGGGGGATGGAGGGAGGGAAAAGTACAGTTGTGTGCACTTACCATAAATGTAGATGTTCGAGTGTATTCACTGTTGCAGTCATTACATTTGGGTAATCTGCTAGCAGATTGCCCTCAGTCGGCCCGAATTCCAAAGTCCTGGGTCCTGCATCGGTTGCTGTCTTCTCTTCCATGATGTCAGGTCATCAGGGGTATAAAACATGCAGCCGACACCATTTTCTTTAGTTTTTCTTGACCCCGATGTCAGGTGCCCCCATAAAGGTAGCAGTATTTTATATATACATATATATATATATATATATATATATATATATATATATATATATACACATGCATCAATATAAACTTTACCTTCATCTACAAGCAAATACACCACATAGGTTGTAGAAGATAGAGAAGGAAAGATAAACTGTAGAATGACAGGGGGATGGCGAGAGGGTAACCTGGACTGCAACAGTGAATACAGTCGAACATCTACATTTATGGTAAGTGTACACAACTGTACTATGTTCTTCATGTTTCACTGTTGCAGTCATTACATTTGGGTAGAATCCCAAAGCTATGGTTGGGAGGCTGGAGCTAAATAGCATTAGGTGCGGCTATAAGGCCCTGCAGCACTGCAGTGGCAAAGCCTGCCCTGGACTTAAGAGTAGAGAGGCAAATGGTAATGCTTTGTAAAAGTGTGAAAAGTACTCCAAGTAGCAGCCTCTAGAATGTCTTTGGTTGGTAGTCCTCTGAGAAAGGCTGCAGAAGTAGCTGCAGCTCTGGTGGAATGAGACCTAATGCCCTTGGGCACAGGTTTACCATGGTGTAAGTAGCAGAAATGGATGCAGTGGCTTATCTACTTTGAAATTGTCTGCTTTGAAATAGCCTTTCCTTCTGATCCTGCAGCATATGACATTAGTAATTGCTCAGTTTTTCTTAGAGCTTTAGTCCTGCTCAAGTAGAATCTTAGCTGTCTGTGTACATCCAAGGAATGCAGAATTCTCTCCCCTTTGTTCTGCGGATTTGGATAAAAAGTTGGCAGATGAATTCTTTGGTTAAGAGCCACAATGGAAACCACCTTAGGCATAAAAGTAGGATTTGTCCTCAGAGACACTGTGTCTGGGTAAAATATGATAAAAGGCTCTACAGCCATGAGGGCCTGTAGCTCTGAAACTCTTCTTGCTGAAGTAATTGCTAGTAGCAGAGCTGTCTTCCATGAAAAAGAACTTTATATCAGCAGTGGCAGCTGGTTCAAATGGAGGCAGGGTGAGCTTTTCTAACAATCTTAGCCTTACTACAGGATATGTACCCAAAGAGTGGCGTACAGCAACAGTGGTCCCTCTCCACAAAGGTGGTGCCTCAACGGATCCTGGAAACTATCGCCCCATAAGCCTGACTAGCTTGGTCTGCAAAGCTATGGAAAGGATCATCATGGACCTCATAAATAAAGATATTGGGGACCTACAGACATTGGATCCTACCCAGTTTGGCTTTGTTAAGGGCAGATCCTGCCTCTTAAACCTGGTCGATTTCTTTGAAACAGTCACCAAGGCCATTGACGAGGGGAAGGTGGTCCACACAGTCTACCTGGACCTCGCAAAAGCCTTCGATATAATACCCCACTCGGGCATTATAGATAAGCTCACAAGCTTAAATATAAATCCCTATGTCACTAGATGGGTTGCAAACTGGCTCAAGGACAGAACCCACATGGTTAGAATTGCTGGAGCCATGTCAGACTCCAAACCAGTTACAAGTGGCGTCCCACAAGGCTCAGTCCTGGGACCTCTCTTGTTCGGTATATATTTCTCGGCGGTACAGGCCAACACGGAAGGACTGTGGCTGACCAAGTTCGCAGATGACTGCAAACTGGGCGCCATAATCAACTCTCCAGCTGACACAAGCATCCTCCAAAAGGGCCTCATAGAAACAGACAACTGGTGCCAGAGCCATGGCCTCAAGCTAAACGCCAAAAGTGTATAGTCATCCCTTTGGCAAAACAAAGTGCCACAAATTACCACATAGGTGGTAATCCATTAAGTACAGAAGAAGTCATTAGGGACCTGGGGACCCAAGTTGATAGCAATCTCTCATTTGACAACCACGTGGCCAAAGTGGTTAGAAAAACATTTTATATAGCCCACCTAATCATGAAGGGATTCACATCTAGATCAGGGAGGTCATCGCCTCTTTACTCATCCCTCATCAGGCCCATAATTGAGTACAATGCCCCTTTTGGGATGTACCTTACCAGACACCTGCAGCAACTGAAAAGACCCCAAAAGTACCTCACCAAGAGGATCAAAGGGCTCAAACAGATGCCATATGCTGCCCGGTTAAAGAAACTCCAGCTCTACTCAGTGGCATACCGCCTGCTCAGAGGCGATCTGTGCCTGACGTATAAAGCCATGTCCAACCCGAATTAATGGACATGCTGCACCTCAGAAAATCCAAATCCCATCGAGCTACGCTCGAGAGACTTGAACCTCAGCACTGAAATAAATAGGACATGCTGGAGGGACAGATTCATAACCCAGAGGCTCCCTTCACTCTGGAATAAAATCCCAGTCCAGGTTAGGCAGAGTCCCACATTGACTCTCTTCAAGAGGAATCTTGATGAGTGGATGGGAGATCGTAGGTTTACCCCAGCTATCACTTCTGTGTCACTGTTAGACAGAGGCACAGTATACTAACCTCAAAAAAAGGCATAGCAAAATTAATTTAAAATGGGTGGCGAAAGCCAAACACACTCTGGCTAGGCTTATAAATGCCCTAGGGCAGATAGCCTAGTATGAACCTATGAACCTATGAACATAATTGAGCTCCCATGCAGGTAATGGTGATCTTCTAGGAGGCCTTAAATTTTTGGCTCCTCTAAGATACTGCTTTAGTAAAGGATGAGAAAAGATTGGTGTCTCTGTATTGTAATGAGCCGAAATGGCAGAGGCATGGATCTTGATTGATGAGAAAGATAGGCCTCTGTCAAGCACCTCAGTTAAGTATTGTAATATCTGAGGAATATGTGGTTCTGCTGTATCAGTTCCTTGTGCTTGATTCCAAGCACAGAATCTCTTCCATTTGCCAGCATAAGATTTTCTAGTACTAGGCCTTCTGGCTTCCAAAATAACATCCATCACAGCTTTACTGAGAGGTGTCGTTTGTATGATTACATGATTAGCCATGCTGCCAGGTTCAGGGTCTGTAGTTGATTGCGCAGGATCTGATTGTTTTGCTGGGACAGTAGTTGTGGCCTTTGAGGCAAGGTCCAAGCTGGGTATTGAGACAAGTTCCTTACGATTGGGTATGTGTGAATGTTGACTCCATAAACTTTTAAGATACCATTGAAGTTTCCTCATATGCAGTCTTGCATATGGAATTAGTAGGATGCAGGATGCCATGAAGACTAGAGCCTGCAGAATTTGTCTTGCAGAAGACTGGGTTTTTGTTGCCATCAGTTTGAAATAGTAGTCAGTTGCCTTTGTTTGTCTGGCGTGAGGTAACCCATCTGGGCAGCTGTCTTCAAGCTTGCACCCAGGAATGTTACCTTTTGAGAGGGTACCAGTTGTGATTTCTTTTCGTTTATTGTGTACCCTAGGCATGTTAGAAGCCTTTTCACAAACGCCAGGTGTCGAAGAAGAGTGTCATTTGTTCTCTGCTTGAATGAGACAGTCGTCCAAGTAAGGATATATTTGTATACTTCTTTGTCTGCAAAATGCAATTACTGGTGCCAGGCACTTTGTAAAGACCCTGGGCGCAGTAGATAAGTCAAAGGGCAGTGCAGAGAATTGGTAATGCATTAAGCCAGCCTTGAATCTGAGGTACCTTCTGCACGACTGTCTTACTGGGACATGCAGGTACACCTCTTTTAGGTCTAAAGTCACCAGCCAAGCATTCTTGCCCAGCATGGGCAGAAGCTGCTGCAAAGTGAGCATTTTGAATTTTGGAATGTCCAGGTATGTGTTCAAAATCTATAAATCCAGTATTGGCCTCTAGGCCTTGTCCATTCTGGATACCAAGAACAGTCTTGAGTAAAAACCTTGTCCTTTTTCCTGTTCTGGTACTGTTTGAATGGCCCCCATATCCATGAGGACATAACCTGTTTCTGTGCCTCTGCCCATTGATTTTTTTGGCAGATATGGCCAACTATTTGTCATTAGTAGAGTGTGGAAATGGAATCTGTATCCCTGTGATATGACGTTTAGTACCCACTTGTCCTGGGTTATTAACTGTCAATTTTGAGCAAAAAGTGCTAATTTTCCCCCTATGGGTGCTGCCAAAAGATAAGTGCTTGGTGTAGGCAGAGGGAAGTCACTGGGATTGCTTTCTCTAGGTTTGCGCTTTATCTCCTCCAGATTTGGAGGTGGAGGCGCCCCATTGCTTTGACCTGTAAGAGTCTTGCGCCTGGTATCTGGAACCCTTAGGGCGTCTGGATTTGCCCCTTTGAGCTCTGTCTGACACAGGAAAGGACCAATTTTTGAAGGCCAATGTCTACTGAATCTGGGTGGCTGCACTTGTAAGAAGTCTTTAACAGTTTGCATAGATTTAGCTTTGTCTTCCATTTTCTTTAAAACCTCTTCCGCCTTAATACCAAACAGAGAATCATGCTGTAGCAATTTAGCTTTAACATGGTCAGGCAAATTTTGCTCCTTTAACCAGGCATGCCTCCTAATCACAGATCCAGTAACTGCGGCCCTGCAGGAGGCCTCTAAAGAATCAAAACCACATTGTAAAGTATGCTTTCTAACTTTCCAATAATTCCTGCAATTCCTTATTTTCTGCACATTCAAAAATCAACATCATTTTCTGTTTCAGCAATCCCATAACATGTTGTTGGTACTTAAGCATATGAAATTGACAGTTTAAGGCCCTGATTGCCAAGGTTGCAGATGTATAAACCTTTTATCCCCCATCTGTCCAGTGCCCTAGAATCCCTGTCAGAGGGGGTAGGGTTTTTTGCTGTTGAGGCCTTAACTCCCTTTGGACCCTGTGAAATAGTTTCAGGATCAGCAGCAGGGTTTCTAAATAAAAATTTATGTGAGTCAGGGACCCTGTAATATCTGTCAGGTTTACTGGGAGCTGGAGGTAAGGAGTCAGGGGTCAAGCTTGACTCCAAAAACACATCATCCACAATGTCTAAAACAGGGGGAATGGCTAAAGGCTTGTGCTGAGGGAGAAGAAGGAAATCCCTGAGCCTCTTTTTTGATTCTGAGAAGTCTTGACTCTCCCAGTGAAAATGCTCCCTCAAAGTATGCAAGGTTTCTCCAAATGAATAATCCTCGGAGGAGATGCAGATGGAATAGACTCCTCAGCATCAGAATCCTCATAGGGAGGTAAAGATAATTCCTGATCAGAAGAGGAATCAGAAGAAACAGAAACCTGATCTGAAGATTCATAATCAGTGTCTTGCCTAGGCCTCTTATCTGGAGGGGGATAGGTACCCCTGATCAAGATAATAAGGTCTTCAGCCATTTTGATCATCTGTTTTTAGGCATGGAGGCCTGTGTATGTGGCTCATGCATCGGTTTTTTAGTTTTAGAAGTTGTTTTTGTCTTTTGCTTTGCAGCTGTCATCGGTTTGATGTGCAAATGTTGAGGTCTGAATACACCCTCAGAAGCCGGTGCCTGCTCAGCGGCTCCAGACCCATCCGAGGGAGATACATCCGTCGGTCCAATACCTTGAGTATCTTGCGGCATGCCGGACTCCACATGGGTGTCGGTAGAGGCCTGTGACTCAAAGGTAGCGGGTATCAGGGGCTGCGAAGGCACCTCACTGAGTTCTGGCAAACGAGCGACTGGCTTAGGAGAAGCTTCGTCGTCAGTTTTGGATCTCGACTGCCTTTCTCTGTCCTTTTCTTTGCGTTAGCTGTATCACTTCCTTGAGCTTAGTTCCAAGCGCAAAATCTCTTCCATTTCCCAGCATAGGATTTTCTAGTACTAGGCCTTCTGGCTTCTAAAATGACATCCATCACATCTTTACTGAGAGGAGTGGTTTGTATGGCTACATTATCCACCATGCTGCCAGGTTTAGGGTCCTGAGTTGGCTGTGCAGAATCTGATTGTTTTGCTGGGAAAGTAGATGAGGTATTTGAGGTAAGGTCCAGGCTGGACATTGGGACAAGTTCCTTAAGATTGGATGCCAGTACTGGCGTGGCCAGTCTG
Source organism: Protopterus annectens (assembly GCF_019279795.1). Taxonomy (NCBI): domain Eukaryota; kingdom Metazoa; phylum Chordata; order Ceratodontiformes; family Protopteridae; genus Protopterus; species Protopterus annectens. The sequence continues at coordinate 261,531,296 of NC_056735.1, read as the reverse complement.
GGGCAATCAGAATCATTTTTGGTTTCTCCTGCCTAACCTTTAGGAGTACCTTGGGGAGGAGAGGCAGTGGAGGAAAGGCATATACTGACAGGTTTGTCCAGTTGAAAGATAAGGCGTCCACTTTCCAAGCTTGTCTGTGATAAGTCCTTGTGCAGAATCTTTTTAGTTGACTGTTTTGAGGGGAGGCAAATAGATCTATGTCCGGGCGTCCTCATTTCTTTGTTAGAATGCTGAAGACTTGTGGATCCAGGTGCCACTCATGGGGATCCATGAGGTTTCTGCTTAGTTCGTCTGCCAGAGTATTTTCTTTTCCTGGCAGGAATTGTGCCTGCAGATGAACTTGGTAAGTCAATGCTGTGTCCCATAAAGCCATGGCTTGTCTGCACAGGGGATAAGAATGAGTGCCCCCTTGCTTGTTTATGTACCACATGATCGTGGTGTTGTCTGTCTTTATCAGTAGTTGTCCCGGATGAAGTAGGTCCTTGAAGGCTGTCAGGGCATTTTGAAATGCTAGCATCTCTTTTTGATTGATATGTAGATGTTTTTGGTTTGTGGACCAGGTGCCCTGAATGCCTCTTCCTGCCATGTGTGCCCCCCAGGCATTATCTGAAGCATCCGTCGTTAGGCTCTGCCTGGCTGGGGGTAGTGAGAATGGCTGTCCCTTGTTTTGGTGATAAGCCTTTGTCCACCATCGAAACTCCTGTTGTAGGCAGGAAATTAGAGTAATCATTGTTTCCAGACTGTGGCAATGTTGTGTCCAGACACTTTTTGGGTACCACTGAATTTTCCTCATATGCAGTCTTGCATATGGAATTAGTAAGATGCAGGATGCCATGAAGCCCAAAGCCTGCAGAATTTTTCTTGCAGATAACTGGGCCTTTGTTGCCATTTCCTTGAAATAGGCAGTCAGTTGCCTTCGTATGTCTGGAGTGAGATAAGCCATCTGGGCAGTTGTATTTAAGCTTGCACCTAGGAATATTATCTCTTGAGAGGGTACTAGTTTTGATTTCTTTTTGTTGACTGTGTACCCTAGGCATGTTAAAAGTCTTATCACAAATGTCAGATGCTGTAGTAGAATGTCCTTGTTCTCTGCTTGTATGAGGCAGTCGTCCAAGTAAGGATATATTTGTATTCCTCTTTGTCTGCAGTAAGCAATTACTGGTGCCAGACACTTTGTGAAGACCCTGGGTGCAGTAGATAAGCCAAACGTCAGTGCAGAGAATTGGTAATGCTTTGAGCCAGCCTTGAATCTGAGGTATCTTCTGTATGATTGTCTGATTGGGACATGCAGGTATGCCTCTTTTAGGTCTAAAGTCACGAGCCAAGCCTTTCTGCCCAGCATGGGCAGAAGCTGCTGTAAGGTCAACATCTTGAATTTTGGTATATCCAGGAAAGTGTTTAGAATAGATAGGTCCAGTACAGGTCTCCATGCTTTGTCCTTTCTGGGTACCAAGAACAGTCTTAAGTAAAATCCTTGTCCCTGCTCTTGCTGTGGCACTTGTTGAATTGCCCTCATGTCCATGAGAGCTGCGACTTGATTTTGAGCCTCTGCCCATTGATTTTTGGGCAGGTCTGGCCAACCGTTTGGCTTCGGCAGGGTATGGAAATGAAACTTGTAGCCTTGTGACCCTATGTCTATAACTCATTTGTCCTGGGTTATAATGTGCCAATTTTGAGAAAAAAGTGCTAGTTTGCCCCTAAGGGTGCTGCCAGAAGATAAGCACTTGGTGCAGGCAGGGGGAAGTCATTGGGACTGTTTCCTATATGGTTGTGATTTGTCTTCTCCACCTTTGGAGGTAGAGGCACCCCATTGCTAAGACCTGTAGGAACCTTGCGGCTGTGATCTGCCTCTAGGGCGTCTGGATCTGCCCCTTTGAGGTCTGTCTGAAACTGGAAAGGACCAATTCTTTGTTGGCCAGTGTCTGCTAAATCTAGGTGGCTGTACCTGTAAGAAATCCTTGACCGTTTGCATAGATTTAGCTTTGTCCTCCATTTTCTTTAACACCTCTTCTGCTTTAACACCAAACAAGGTATCATGTTGTAATGGAGCATCTAATCATTTTGCTTTAACATGCTCAGGCAGATTTTGTTCTTTTAACCAAGCATGCCTCCTAATGACAGAACCCGTAGCAGCGGCCCTGCAGGAGGCGTCCAGAGAATCAAAACCACATTGCAAAGTATGCTTTCCAACTTGTTCAGCTGCATGCAATAAATCCTGCATTTCTTTGTTTTCTGCAAATTCAGAATTTACCATCATTTTCTGTTTAAGCAGTGTCATGATATATTGCTGATATTTGAGCATATGAAACTGGCAATTTAAGGCCCGTATAGCTAAGGTAGCAGATGTGTAAATATTTTTTCCCCATCTATCCAGTGCCCTTGAATCCCTGTCAGGGGGGGGTAGAGTTTTTTGCAGTGGAAGCCTTAATCCCTTTTGGACCATGAGAAATAGTTTCTGGGTCTGCAGTAGGGTTTTTGAAAAGGAATTTATGAGAGTCAGGGACCCTGTAGTACCTGTCCGGCTTAACAGGAGCTGGAGGTAAAGAGTCAGGGGTCAGACTAGACTTCGAAAACACGTCATCTACAATGTCCAACACAGGTGGAATAGCTAGAGGCCTGTGTTTAGGTAGTAAAAGGAAGTCTCTGAGCCTTTTCTTAGATTCTGAAAAATCTTGGCTCTCCCAGTGAAAGTGCTCCCTCATGGTATGCAAGGTTTCCCCAAAAGAGTAGTCCTCAGGAGGAGAAGCTGAAGGAATTGATTCTTCAGCAGCAGAATCCTCATGGGGGGAAGAGAATATTCCTGATCAGAAGAGGAATCAGAAGAAATGGAAACCTGATCTGAAGATTCATAGTCTGTCTCTTGCCTAGGCCTCTTATCAGGAGGGGGATGGGAACCCCTGATCAAGGTAATTAAATCTTCGGCCATTTTGAGCATCTGTTTTTTGGGCAGGCCTGTCCTTCTGGCTGGTGAACTTGTTTCTTTGCCTTTAAAGGTGTTTTAGTCTTTGTCTTTGAAGTCGGTTTAATATATAATTGTTTAGGTCTGAATACACCCTCAGAAGCCGATGCCTGCTCAGTGGCTCCGGACCCATCTGAGGGAATAATCTCCAAGGTTCCAATACCTTGAGTTTCCAGCGGCCTGGCCGACTCCACGTGGGAGTCGGTAGCAGCCTGCGACTCTAAAGTAGCGGGCGTCAGAGGCTGCGAAAGCGCCTCACTGAGAACCAGCGACTTGCTTAGGAGAAGCTTCGTCGTTAGTTTTTGACCTCGGTTGCCTGTCTTTTTCTTTGCGTTTTTTGTGAACTCCGGTAGTCGGATGGCTATCCGACGACATTGTATAATTAAATCTTTTCCCAAAACAGCTTAATGCAAAATCGTACCGACGCTTAATAGTGCGTTGTTTAAATCTAGCACAAAACCGACAACTAGCAATGTCGTGGTCAGGGCCTAGGCAAGGAATACAGTAAGAATGAAAGTCCTTATGAGGTATTTGCTTCCCACAAGAAATACAATTATTAACACGAAAATCTCAGGAGTCGGCCAACTGGCACCGCGTGGCAAGAAAGACTGGATAAAATGGCGTCGGCTGCATCTTTTATACCCCTGACGACCTGACGTCAGGGAAGAGGCGACAGCAACCGACGCAGGACCCAAGACTTTGGAATTCAGGCTGACTGAGGGCAACCTGCCAGCAGGATAACCCAAATGTAATAACTGCAACAGTGAAACACGAAGAAAATCCTTGGCCTATCTGATTTGCAGGAATGTGCTCTATTGCTCTCACAGAGAGCAGGGAAAGGACTTGCTTTTCCGCCTCTGCCCACTGGTTTGGAGGTAGATCTGGGAACCCTTTTGGGGTTGGAAGAGTGTGCAAAGAAAATTTGTATCCCTGCGACACTATGTTGAAGACCCAGTGGTCGCTGGCAATGGTGGCCCAGGTGTTAGAGTGAAAGGAGAGTTTTCCTCCTAGGGGTAAGTGCAGGTGGGCAGAGGGAGGAAGAGTGGGAGGAGAGTCATTGTGAGTTCTTACCATGAGGAGGTGGCCTAGAACTCCCTGGTTTTGAGGTGGAGTTGTCCACGGTTTTGATCTCTGCATTCCCTGTGGCTGCTGTCTTGGGGGTCTGCTTCCCCGGGGTCTGGGCTGAACTGTCCTGGTGGAAGCAGGAAAGGACCAGTGCTTGGAGGGGCAATGCCTGCTGAACCTGGGTGGCTGGACCTGTAGGAAATCCTTAACTGTCTGCATAGATTTAGCTTTTTCTTCCATCTTTTTTAAGACCTCCTCTGCCTTAGTACCAAATAACTTGTCTTTGTGCAAGGGTGCATCCAAAGATTTGGACCGATTTTTCAATCTACCTACCTTCTCCAAGATTAAGAATTTTCCTTTCAATTCAGGATTCTTTTACAGGAAACAAAGCTAGCAGTCTTGGCAAGCTTACAGGCAAGCAGAGCTTTAAAAAGCAATGGCAAGGTGGCTTAAAAACAGGGGGATGGTGGGGTAGGCTCCCAGAACCACAGATAGAGGGAAGTTAAATTCAGGGGGTGGGTGGGTCCTGAATTAACTTCCCTCTTTCATCATCTCTTTTCAGAACCTCAACAGCAGAAAGGCCAAATAATACATTTTAGTCAAGAGGATAGTTAAGAATCTCATCTTTGACATCTTCAGTTAAGTTTTGTAAATGTAACCTTGCAAACCTTCTCACAGATGAGCCAGTAACAGCTGCTATTCATATAGCATCAACCAAATCATAAGAACAATTCAGTGAAGTTTTATTCTCTGAAGAAGGAAGACTGGCAACTAACTTCTTCATTTTCACAAAGGAGGCCAGCAGACTCTTTTAACATGTGAGTCTGGCAGTTAAGAATTCTGAAGGTATAAAAAGCAGAAGAATAAACCTTTTCCCCAAAACAATAAAAACCTGTCCCATATTTGTCAGAAGGAGTAGGACTAGCACTGATACATTTTTTGAAAGTAGATGTTTCTGTCAAAGAGATCACTGTAAAGTCAGATTTGGGATTAAAAAATACATGAATATGTGTCTGAAGTACCTTGTATGATCTGGGAGACGTTTTATGGGCAGGAGGCAGACTGTTAGGCATACTGAAACGTGTTAAGAAACCCCCTTCTAATGCTGGTAAAATAGAGGGAACAGCTGAGGTAATCCATTTATAATAAATCATATTTCTGTGGGATACTGAAATTTCATTCTGTTCCCACTAAAACAATTATTTTATTTTGAAAAAGGATAACTCTTTTTTTTTTGGGGGGGGGGGTCTTAAGTATCATAATCTTCGGAATCAGAATTAACAGACAGAATCTCAGTCTAATCCCTGCTCTTCTGACTGGGAATCAATAAAAGAGATAATTATTTTTCTTTTACTAGTAAGCAAGGAAGCAGAGTTTAAGGAATTAAAGGCTTGAAATAAACCCTTAGCAAAGCCCAATAAATCTTCCTTGTCCAAAGTCAGAAAGACTAGAGAAGCCACATGTTTAGCTTTCAGTTCTTTTTTTAGAAGACTCCCTAGAAACAGAACTCCTCAAGGCAGGAACACTAGCCCAGAAATCACGTATCTTAGCCCAGTTATACAATAAAGCATCATCCACCCCTTCTCCAAGACCAATAAAAGTGTTTCTCCCATGCCTGCAGAGGACATTACAACAGCTGCAAGGGACATGCCTAATCCCTGATCCTTACTGGCTTCATGAGGGTGCTACACCAGAGGGATCTAAGGAAATGATGTGTGGTCTGGGAAACCAGCTTTGGCCACAGCAGTCACGGCTGAGACGGAGAAACCACCACCCTAAAAGTTTTCTTTTTCTTGTGGATGGTGGAAGGAAAAACCGAAGAGCCAGTATCCTGCACTGTGGTTTAATCAAAGAAAGAGTCTTTAATGCGATTAGCGGAGCCTAGAAGAATTCTTCAAAGCCTTGACAGAAAACTCACTGTTACTTTAAAAAAAAAAACAGTGCAGTGGCAATCTCCAAAAGCACTATTCCCTGCCCACTAATTAGAACAGTTTACAAAACTAGATAAAAATGACTTCACAATAACTGAAATGGAAGGTAAATGAGTTTTCTGACAAAAATGTTTTGTGACAGTCACTTAACTTCTAAAAGCTTGCTAAAGTAAACACTTCCCTTATGAATAATCACAGTTATTCTTAAAATAAAATTTTTTGTGAAGGTTTTCCCCAATGAGTATTTATCTGCCCGGGTTTGAAGAAGCGCTAGCTGATCATCAATCCTCAAAGCTTGCAAGAAGAGCACATTTCAACAGCAAAAATGCTCTGAACAGTTGTCGCCTTAACCACTGATTTTATATGTCTTTCCCTTGATCCCCTCAGTGGTTATGGCATGTAGAAGGTGCCCTAAGGCTTTGGATATATGCCAGTTGTCATTGCCTTGGTCGGATATAACCCTCACAGCTTAAGTTACTGCAACAGTGATCTAATGATGAACATCTCACATTACTAACAGTTGAAGACTGAAAGTTGGTGTAGTAATGATGGTATTCTGCACAGTTTATTCAGACTGAATACAATAAACAATTGACATTCACAGCTTTACCTGAAGTCTAAAATGCTATGAAATGCTCTTACTCAATACAGTAAACTCTCAGTTAACCGACACCCATGGGGATTGGTAGATACCAGACAACTGTAGTCTCTGGTTGCTTAAGATTTCCTACTAAAAATAGGCCTAACTAATACTGTACCCCATACTACTTGATTGGTTTGACTTGTTCTTAGGTTCGAGAGAAAGGGAATTTATTCCTATCTTCCTTTTTAAAACTCTTAAACTATAAAAATGTAAGGTATGTTTCTGCGGGGTGGAACAAAGTGCAACACATGAGAACTGTACTGTATTTCTTCGATTTTTTTCTCTGGTTGCTTGAGTACCGGTTAACTGAGAGTTTACTGTAATTACAGTTCTCTCTCTCTCTCTCTCTCTCTCTCTCTCTCAGAAGACCTTCATCAACGCAAGCCAAGTGAAAATGATAAAAAGACTAACTGTCCTATAACCACAAATGAGTACTTTGTCTTTAAGTTAGCCTTTCAAATTCTGACTAGCACTAAATTACTCTACTGTTCTTATTTCCATCAGAAAACAAAAATGTCTTGTTTATTTTTAAAAGTACTCCCATGTTAATGATGTCATCAGAATCTAGAAGTGAATAGTACCTGAAAGTGAAAGCAGTATCTGGGACAAGAAAGCAACAAAGGCTTATAGAAAAGAATAAAAGTAGAAAACAATTTCAAGCATACTTATGAAGCAAACTCGATATAATCAAGATTCAAAAATTATAACAAACAGGTTTAGGCTCATTGCTGATTGATTAAAATGAATATTATAAGGGGAAATTTTGCTAATACCATACACAGTACTCACAGTTGCAGCAATCCAGTTTTTCAGAAACATAAAACAGATGTAGAGATTTCCTAATACTTACAAGATTATCAATGTCTGGATCATCATTAAAAAATGGTTTTCCTTCCTTCTCCTGTTTTCGGACAAAGTTTTCAATATCTACATCAAAGCTGGCTGAGGTAATGCACTCTGACCCCTGTGTGGATTGTTCACATTTTTCAAACAGCAGCGCTAACAGCGGGAAAAGAGGATGTCTGTAACAAAAGGCATAATGTGAAACATTTGTGTTAGTGGACTATCATACAGCTACACAATAAAGTGACAAATAATGCACCATTCTGAAGTCATTTACACCAGTCTGAATTCTCTTAAGTAGATACTCATTGGCTTCTGTTTAATACATTTGTATAACATTCTAAAAATAACAAATAAACAGATACCTAATATACAGATGACCTTCAAGATGGCATAAAGAAGAAGTTATGTACTTACCATAACGTTCCATCTGTGTTCATTTTCATTCCTCCTCGACTGATGGGTTTGGATCTGAAATGTTGGATCCAACTCTGCCACTGTAAAAGCTTGTGGCAACTTGAAACTCTCGAGCTTCTACCTCACCCACAATGCACCATCTCCCATTACATCAGATCTCATCTGCAAGCTAAAAAAGAAAGTCATACTCTTATGACTATACATATCAGATAGAGAGAAAACAAGGCAATGCCACATCTGGAGCTGGTAATGTTTGTAAAATATAACAAATATGTTAGATTCCCTCATTCTTCTAAAATAAACCTAAAAAGGGTTGGGGGCTAGTAGGCGGGGAGTCCACGAGGAATGAAAATGGATAACACAGATGGAATGTTATGGCAAGTATATAACTTCTTTTTCTGATGTTGTCAATTTTCATTCCATCCACGACTAATGGGACAGGGTCCCCAGGTACCTGGAACCTAGGTGGAATCAAGGAAGGTTAATTCTGAGCACCACTGAACTGATAGGTGTCCTACCTCTAGACACCAGATCCAACTTATAATGAGAGATAAAGGTGTGAGGGGAAGCCCAAGGTGCTGCTGAACAAATGCCATCCATGGAAGTTCTTGAGTGGAAAACTGAGGAGGTAGCTACAGCTCAGGTTGAATGAGTGCGTACCTTGTATGGCAAAGTCATATCCGATTTGTTGTAAATAAAGGAGATACAGTCAGTAAGCCATTTAGCTAAGGTGACTTTAGATGCAGACGAGCCCAATTTCAGATCAGCGAAGGATACAAACAATTGAGCAGTTGTTCTGATATCTTTTGTTCTATGTAGATAGAAATGTAATTGTCTATGCACATCTAGCAAATGTAGTAAGTATTCTCCTTTGTTGGAATAATTTGGGAAAAAGACTGTTAGACTGATGCACTGCGTAATGTTGGCATGTGATACCACCTTGGGCAAAAAGGATGCATTCATTCATAAGGAGACACTGTCCTTACGTAAAATGAGATAAGGAGATTTCACCGACAATGCCTGAATTTCTGAAATTCGTCTAGCACAACTGATGGCAACTAAGAATAAGGTCTTCCAAGACAGAAATTTAAGGCCACAATCACAGGCAGACTCAAAGGGTGGAAGAATCAAGGACTGCAGTACCAGATTCAGATCCCATGGTGACATAGGATCTTTAAAAGGAGGTTTGAGAAGAACTATGTCTCATAACAAGGTTTTATATAGCTTATGAGAGGGTTAGTGAACAGCCATCAAAACCAGTGTGGAAATTAGAAACTACTGCCGACTGGACTTTCACTGTTGAAGAACTGGCCTCTTGGTAAAAAAGTAGTGTCCAGAAATCCAGCATGACTGGTTGGGGCCAAGAAAGGGTCTACATGTTTTTGAAGAGCCCAGTGTACAAACCTTTTCCACTTACTAACAAAGTTTCCTACTGGATGGCCAAAGGGAAGACAACAAGATGTGACAAACAGGGGACGAGCGCATCAACAGTCTAGCTATTATTGGACCTGGAGAAATCAAGCTGTCAGCTTGAGGTTCGAGAGGTCTGGATGTGTCATGCCCATTGGATGACACAGGAGATCTGGAGCTGGGTCCAAAATCCAGGGTTGGTGAATTAAATGAGGCCACAGGAAGGGAAACCAAATCTGTCAAGGCCAAAAGGGGGCAATGAGAATGACCCTGGTCTTCAACCTGGCAGCTCTCTGAAGGAACTTTAGAATTAGGGAAATTGGAGGATATGCATAAATTAATCCGGGGGGGGGGGTCAATAATGGAGATTAGCATCCCTCGGTGACTCCCTCTGTGGGGGGATTAGGACAAAATAGCTGCTGAACTTGCTGTTTAGAGGAGATGCAAAGAGATTACAGCAAGGCTGGCCCCACGTATGGAAAATTAGTTCCGCAACTTTCTGGCTGCGGGACCATTTGTGAGATAACAGAATACACTTGCTCAGCTTGTTTTCTAGCATGCTGGACTTCTCCGGAATGTACGCTGCTAAGAGAAAGCGGTTGGAAGATACTGCCCACTGCCACACACTTAGTGCTTCTCGACACAGTGGGTATGACCTGGTTCCTCCTTGTTTGTTGATGTACCAAACCATTGACAAATTGTCTGTTTGTATTGCAATAGTTCCTGAGTGGAGAGCATCCTGAAAGGCTTGTGCTTGCAACGCTAAAAGCACTGCTCTTAACTCCAGTACACTGATATGCAAACTGGCCTCTTCTGGGGACCACATGCCTTGGACCGTCTTTCCCAGGTAATGCTCCCCCGCCCCAGCTGGGAAGCATCCATGGTCATTATGGCCTGGGCTGTAAGGGGAGACAAATGAACACCCTGCAGCAGTTGTTCCAACTGGATCCACCACATCAGACTTTTTCTTGCATGAGTTGGTAATTCGTATTAGAACAGACAAGGGTAGTTAGTATCGACCACTGGGATGCCAACATCCACTGAAGAACCCTCATATGAAACCTGGCTAGCAGAACAAGGGTTATCGCTGCCACCATTGATCCTAGAGCTTGCAGAAATAAGCAAGCTGAGATCATGGTATGCAAAGTATTTTGTTGACTTGTGACCTTAAAGTATGAAGTCTGGAAAGGGGAACAGAAGCTACTGTTGACCTTGTGTCGAGTAGCGCTCCTATGAATTCTAGAATTTGAGTTGGCTCTAGATTTGACTTGAAATTTATAGTTATTCCTAACTTTGTACAAGCATGGATGATTTCTTCTCTTGCCATGATGAGTTGATGCACAGTCAGGATGATAATGAGCCAGTTATCTAAGTATGGAAACACATGGAATCCTTGCAGTCTCAAGTGAGATGCTACCACTGCCATACGTTTGGTAAAGATGGTGGGAGCCATGGTGAGACCAAAATGCAGTGCTCTGAACTGATAATGACTGTCTCCTAGCCGGAAGAATAAGAATTTCCTGGTTCATCTCTTTATTTTTATATGATGGTATATATGGTTCTATTTTTAAACATGGGTACAGCAATAATCCAGATGTTGCTGCTCACAACAACCAGTCCCTTGATTTAAGTACTAATATGGTTTTACAGTACTCACTTGATGCCAAGGAAATGCAAAAGATCATTTTGAAAAATTGGTTTATTTTAAGTAGCAATGAGGCCACACTGAGATTTAATGAGGTTAAGCCTACTTTCACATTTAAAAGACGGAGTAACTTTAAAAGCATTTCAGAGAATAAACCTACATGAAGAATGGATAATTTTCCTAAAAAATTCTAGATGTGGAAGATGCAATCAATGTGGCTATGTTGACATACACTATGAAGGGTGGCTATATGATAAAATCAGGGGCTATGCCAAGGGAGGCAGATTTAACTGTTTTATGGAGAGAGTGATTTATTTTGCTGTGTGCACACAATATCAAGCTTTTTACATTGGCAAAACCATAACGTTTTTAATAAGCGTATTTACCAGCATGTTTAGAGCATCCAGTGAAATGACAACAAGAGTGCTTTAGCTAGGCACTCGGTCACCTGTGTGGGGTTTGATAAATGTACGTTCTTTGCTGTAGAAGTTGATTTGCCAGCATATTGTGGGGACTATGCTACTGTGCCACCAGGCTTAAATGAAACAGTTTTATTGCCAGTGAGCTAAAAGAAAGATCAATACAAATATAGGTTGCCTAAATGCAAGTTGGCAAAAGACAAGTTGATGCAATGTACGTAAAGAACATGTAATTGTTTGTTGCTTTTGTAGTATGGCTTCTGCAGGCACAGCATGTATATATGTACATTATTTTTACTTATTTTATTCATGATGTTTTATTTTGTAACCATTTATTACACATATCTATTCAAGGTGAATGCTAGCTGAGTATGTAACTTTAAATACAGGACTTGGTTTCATGACTTGTTTTCATTTAAGGGTGGGCTTTTGGTTATAAAAGCCTAGCTGTTCTAAATGCAATGGTTCTGATGATGTCTTTTACTTGTAAGACGAAAGCGCTAAACCTGTTTGATTTTTTTATAACAGCAGTTTGTTTTTAAACTTTTTTAAGCTGTAAAACAATAAACGCTTTGTGGATACAAGTTCTGGTCCCTTGGAGCACCTGGTTTATTTTATTTCTGGATTACCTACTGGGTTTGCTACGTTCTTGTCTTTTACTACACTATTTTTATATGATAGTATGCATCCTGGAGATCTACTGAGCAAATCCAGTCATCCTTTTCCAAAAACAGAAGAATGGACTGAACCATGACCATCTGTCTTTCCGTGTCTTTCAAACAAATCTATTCAGGTTACTGAGATCCAGAATTGGTCTCCAGTCCCCTGTTTTCTTTGGCACTAAAAAGAATCTTGAGTAAGTTCCGGATCCTTTCTGATCAGGGGGACCTCTTGGATGGCTTCTTTGTTTAGCATTTTTTGTACTTGAATGGCTGCTTGATCCCTCTGACTGGGTAGGGCATCAGGGATTTTCCTGGAATTTGGAGGAAGAAGGGAAAATGGAATTATATACCCTCTAGATACGATCCTCTGCACTCAAGCATCTTTTATTATTTTTAGCCAGGCTCTCTGGTGCAAGGACAAATGACCTCAGATTGCCTCCAGAGGGGAAAAATTGGGCCTCTGTCCAGGAGCACTGGAACACTTTGCCAAAGAAAGGTTCTCTGAACCCCTGATGTTTTGCGGCCTCCTCTGCCGCAAGGGCAGCATCTACCATTTGAATTTCCTCCTCTGCCTCTGAGGGAAGACCTTCTACATGTGTCCTAGAAAAATCCTTGTGATTTCTTGAACCACATCTTACTACAACCTTGATGATTCCTAGAAAAGGATCTTTGGAGGGGGTGTGGAAAAACATACTCCCACAACAGAAAGGGTTTTTCCATCCTTCTCACAACTGGACAGTGTATCTCTTACTTTAGGGCCAAAAAGAGAGGTGCCATCAAAAGGCGCACTGATGACCATAGATTTAAAAGATTCTGCAAAGTCACACAAGTGCATCCGGGCGTGTCTCCTGACAGCTATGCCTGAACCCACTGCCCTTGGGGTTTCTTCTGCCACATTGGAAATAAGTCTCATGGACGAGTTGGATATTAACTGTAGGGTCTCCAGCTGCAAGGTGACAGAAACCTTCACCAACTCAGACACGGTTCCTGTGAGGGCATCTGAGAGTTCCTTAATCAGATCCTTCTGTAGTCTAGTGAAATGTGCCAAACAGTTCAGAGACCTCAAGGCAAAGGTCCTTGAAGCATAGACATGGTTCCTGAACCTGTCCATCAACCACAACTCCTTGTCAGGTGGATGAACAGAGGAACTTACATCAGCTAGTTCCTCTCTGGTGGCTGCCGCTATGACTATGGCATCCACAGGGGGGACCATGGACCAGAACTGCTTGTCTTCCAGATGGCTCATAATCTAATTAGGCTTTCTAGGAATAGGCTCAATGGTGTCAGATTCCTTTCATGCCTGCCGTGACACCAATGCGAGGAGCTCGTCGACAGGTGGAATCACCCAAAAAGTAGAAGGGCCAGTACCAAACACCTCCAGGAGCACAGATTCCTCTGATGAAGGGTTGCTGGGCTTCCAGACACCTCTTTGTTTCAGAATTTTGAGGATGTCTCCAAATGAGACATCCACAGAAGGTGACCCTGGGGACTCTTCGCCCTCCTCAAAATCTGTGTTATCAGTGACATATTCAGGAGAATCCAGATGCTTCCTCTTGCATGTCCTCTTCCGAAGGACCTACTTACTGGGACAATCTGGGGAGGTACTGGAATAGGTGGAAATACCCAACTGGGTGTCCTTGGGTTTTAGTACTGGCTGTCCCTATGGGAGGGTTAGCTGAGACTCTTGATGCAGAGATAGAAGTGACATAAATGCAGGACCCGAGGGGATAAGAGCCATCTGCTTCATTGTCGCTGACAGGGCTCTCCTCCAAAGTCCTAAAGGCTGACCTTCTCAGAGAGGGAAAGGAAGCTGGATATGAGAGGAGGGCTTTCTGATCCTTGGTCCTTTCCTGCTCACAGGAAAGTCCCCTCCCTGGCAGAAGTTGGAGCTGAACTAACCCCAGCCAAAGCCCCCGAGGTGTAAAGACAGCTCAGAAGTTCTCAGAGTCAACTGAAACACCTCGGATAAGACAGGGTAGAATTGGCTCCGAGAGATTTCCGGACCTGATTGCACGGAAGAGCTCAGAGCAAGCTTTGGATCTGAGGATAGAATGATTCTCAGATCTAAAGAAGATGGGTAACTCAGATCCAAGGGCTCCAAAACAAAAGAGGGAGTCAGAGGAGGGAGAGTTAAAGATGTTGTTGTGGACATATGGGCTTCCTGACCCAAAGGGGTAGGAGCCAAAGCAAAAACTGATTGGCTCTGCGCAGACAGGATCTGTCTCACTACCCTCTCCACATCTTCCACAGTGAGGTTTCTAGAACAACGAGAGGACTGATGGAAGGAGAATCTGGTCTACAAAGGAAGGGAGAAGGTACTCTCGATGGAACCAGGTCCAGAAATGGGGAATACCTTGCCCTAAGAACCACATCCTGCAGTCTTGGCTGATCTGATGGATCCTTAATTTTTGGAGACTTTGGATACAAAGAAACAGTCTGATCCAACAAAAGACTTTTCGCTTTTCTCTGTTGCGAGGGTGTCGGATCCGAGAGTCTAATTTTCTTTTTCTTAGATGGATCCGAGGAAACAGTAGGATCCAAAGAAGGCCTTTTTTGAAGTTTTCTCCAAGGCTTTTGAAGAAACAGAAGAAGAGTTGAGAGAGGAGTGTGGTAACTTTTTAGAAGTTTCTCCAACTGCCAAAGGAAGATGGTAAAAGCCCCTTTAAAATCAATTTGTTTTTGCGTTCCACTAACACTCGGGGGTTGAATGCATGACAGAATGTGCAGCTCTCTTGCAGGTGGAGGAGGCCAAAGCAATAAACACAGTGTGCGAGTCACAGAGAGGAATCTTTTGACTGCACTTCCCACACTTTTTAAAACCTGCAGGGGCTTTTTCTTTTTCAGCCATGTTTACTTGAAAGAGAAACAAACAACTACAACAAACTACCACACAGAATAACTACAACCACAACAAGATTTAAAAATATATATAGAATTTTTTTGGTTTTCTTTTTTAACAGAAAGAAAAAGAGAAAGGGCTGCCTACAAAGGTAGTAAGAACTACGATAAAATGTAGAAGGGTGAAGGGAGAGAAAAAGGGAAGAAAAAGATACTAACAACACTATTAAGAGTACGCTAACAGGAGAAATAAAGGAAGATTAAAGAAAAATATCACCTTACTAAAGAGAAAACAAATGCTTATCTAGCCCAAATAACTCAACAGACAAATCACCACATCTTTCACCGAACAGCAACAAATAACATCTGAGGTAATGGGGGATGGTGCACTGCAGGTAAGGGAGAAGCTCTAGAGTTTCAAATTGCCACGAGCTTTTACAGCAGCCAATTTGAATCAGACATCTCTTATCCGAACCCATCAGTCAAAGACAGAAAGAACACTGGCAGCAGATCAAAGGCTGTCTTGTTTTTTTTTTTTTTAAATAAGTAGAGGATTGATTTTTCTGCAACACAAATCCCTACACATTTTATTTCTAGCAATCACTGGTCTCTTAACTACAAAACCCAAAAAGGTGAAGGGTTCACTGTTCTAAACACCATATAAAGAATATCCTTTACTAAACAACAAATGGGTTTTCATTACTGCTTCAGCAGGTTTTTCCAAAATCATATAACCTTGCCATGCATAATTTAAATACCCATTATCACATGATCATAACATCATCAACTGATTCAAACCTCAGTCAAAAATATATTTAAAATAATAAAAATATATGTATAAATGCATTGAATTAGTACAATAAACAAACTGTAATGTTTCAGCCCCCTTTCTTTTAAAATACATTTCAAACAATCATTCAGCCCTGAATATGTACATGCCTCTAACTGAATAATCCAATTATAATCCTTAAATCACCATCTCTCATTCCTAAAACAGCAGTTTGCAAAAATGAAAGTCATGCATTTATTATAAAGTACACCTCTGTATACTTACGATAAAGGCAGATGTTAGAGTGTATTCACTGGTGCAGTCCTGACTTGTGGGATTTCCTGCCGTGGAAGCCCTTGGCTGGCCCGACTACCAAAGAAAAATGTCCCTCCTCCTACAGCCAGCGGATGCCCCAACCAACATCAGAACGCTCAGGTATAAGGGGAGTCAGATTACATCATCATGTCAGTTTTTTCTTACCCCCTGAGGGTAGGACCCCTCCTAGACAGGAGTCAAAGTCAAGGGTCTTTGACAGAGAATTTAAGCATGGAATGAGGCAAGAAGAGGGATCCCTTGACTAAAGAAGCAGCTTGTTCAAGACTACCCTGTAAGTGAGGGGGAAGGGTGTTGGGAAAGAATACAGCAACAGTGAACACATTTAACATCTACATTTATGGTAAGTGTACACAACTCTACTATGTTCTTTATATTCCACTGTTGCAGTCCTGACTTGTGGGATGATTCCCAAAGCTGAGTAGAAGGGTGGAAGGTAGTTTAAGAAGAGACAGGATGCCCTGCAGGATGGCAGTGGCAAATCCTTCTATGGACCTAGAGAAGGCTGACAGGTGGTAATGTTTGTTGAAGGTATGTACTGAAGACCAAGTAGCAGCCTCCAGGATATCCTTGGTGGGTACCTCTTTTATGAAGGCAGTAGAGGCAGCAGTTGCCCTAGTAGTGTGTGTCCTGGCAACAGTGAGAGATCCATTTAGAAATGGTCTATTTGGAAACTGGTTTCTCTTCAGAACTACTGGCAAAGGTCAGTTGGTCTGATTTTTTCAGAACTACTGGCGAAGAACAGTTGGTCTGATTTTTTCAAAGTCTTTGTTCTGACAAGATAGTAATGGAGCTACCTATGCACATCCAAGGAATGAAGAATTCTTCCCCCTATGTTTTATGGTTTGGGGAAGAAGGTAGACATATGTATGGCTTGATTTACGGAGTTGTCTGTCACCACCTTGGGCATAAAGAAGGGGTAAATCCTGACAGACAGAGACTGTCTGGATGGAAGATGAGTAAAGGTTCTACTGCTATGAGTGCATGCAGTTCAGAACCCCTTCTAGCCGAGGTGACAGCTAACAAGAAGGCAGTCTTCCATGTCAAGGATTTTAAGTTAGTAGAGACAGCTGGTTCAAATGGTGGAAGAGTAAGGTTTTTCCACAACAAAATTAAGGTCCCAGGGTGGGGACAGAGGCCTTCCGGGTGGCCTGATTTTGATCACCCCCCCCCCCCCCCCACCAAGAAACTGTTTCATAAGAGGGTGAGAAAAGATAGGAGGTTGGACAGGAATGTGGATTGAGATAGCCAAAGCATGAATTTTTATGGAGGAGTAAAACAGACTTTTGTTAAAGGTACTTGCCAGGTAGGACAGGATGACTGTGATATTGGCTAGACGGGGATTCTGAGCATGTTTCCCACACCAAAGGGAGAATGTCTTCCATTCAGCCAAATAAGACTTCCTGGTGCTAGCCCTTCTGGCCTCTCTAAGGATATCCTGAACCTGTTTGTCCAGGACAGAAACACTACATGATGTAGGGATCCTACATGCTGATAATTTGTGCACCCCAACCTGCATAGTCTCAATGTTTCCCTTCTCCTGTGTCACAAGATCTAATATATGTGGCAGCTGCCATGGTTTTGTGCTGGTTAAGCGGAGCAACAGAGGGTGCCAGTGCTGCCTGGGCCAGTCTGGAGCTATAAGTGTCACCCTTGGTCCTTTTTCCCTTATCTTTAAGAGCATCCTGTGGAGCAGAGGGATTGGAGGGAAGGCATACATGAAGAGGCCTGTCCATGGGAATGAGAAGGCATCTGTCTTCCAGGTTGAATCTGTTTTGTCCCTGGAACAAACCTTTTCAAACAAGTATTCTCTCTGGTGGCAAAGAGGTGTATCTGAGGCATGCCCCAACATTTTGGCTATGCTGAGAACGGTTTCCTGATGCAACTGCCACTCGTGGGGCTTTGACAAACTTCCTCTGAGGTGGTCTGCTAGTTGGTTGTGCACACCTGGCAGGTACTATGCCAAAAGGTGTAACACATGGAGAGTACTGTTTCCCAAACATTCACTGCTAGATGACAGAGAGGGTAGGAGTGAGTTCCCCCTGCTTATTTATGTACCACAGAACTGTGGTATTGTCTTCTTTCACCACTAGCACCCCTGGTTTCCATTCTCTTTAAAGGCTAGAAGACTTTCTTGGACTGCCATAAGTTCCTTTAAGTTTATGTGTTTGTCTCTGAGGTTGTGGTCCCACTTCCCTTGCATCTGGAAGTGGTTGAAGTGTGCTCCCCTGGCTACCTCTGATGCATCTGTGGTCAATGTTTGCTCCTGGGAGTGGAATCTGAAGGGGAGACCTGGGTTGAGGGAGCAAGCCATGGCCCACTATGCAAATTCCTTCTTGAGGCAAGGAATCAATTAGATCTTGTCTGAGAGTGGTTGACCATGCTGGCACCACACATTCATGAGATACAACTGGAGTTTTCTCATGTGTAACTTGGCCAGGGGAATCATGAGGATGCAAGATGCCATGTACCCCAGAGCCCCTAAGGTACTCTCTGCCTGTGAGGAAAATCTCTGTCCATGATTTTTGAAAGCAGAGAGTCAGGAAGGAGACCTTTCCTGGAGGCAAGAAAGCTTTTTGGAGTGTGGAATCTAGTACGGCCACTAAGAAAACAATTCTGTTGTGGGGTCTGTTTGGGATATTTGATGATTTATGGTGAACCCCAGGGAGGTTAAGAGGTTCTGGGTGAACATTAAGTCTGAGTTGAGTTTTGTCAAGCTTGTAGCCTGGATAAGGCAATCGTCCAGATAGGGTAAATTTGCATGCCCTTTGTTCTGCAGAAGAGAATTAGAGGGGCAAAGCATTTTGTGAAGATCATGGGGGAAGTAAACAAGCCAAAGGGCAGAGCACAAAAAACTTATGTGCGATTCCTCTATGGGAATATGCAAGTATGTGTCTTTTAACTCTAACGTAACCATGATGGCCTCTGGATAAATCATGGGCAACAGTTTTGAAGGGTCAACATCTTGAATTTTGGGACCTGTAGGAATTGGTTAAGGGCAGACAGGTTCAGTACAGGCCACCATGTACCTTCCTTCCTGGGAATTAGGAAGAGTCTGAAGTAGAAACCCCTTCCTCTTTTGTGTTCTGGTACCAATTCTACTGACCCCTGTGCACACAGCATCTTTACTTGGGGAAACAGCCTCTCTCCTTTGCTTTGGGGGATGTCTGGGAAGCTTGATGGCTTCAAGGGTTGCCTAAATTTGAGCTTGCAGCCCCTTGAAATGATGGTTAGTACTAACTGGTCTGAAGTTATGAGGGATCAAATTCCTTGGAATAATGCTAGCCTTCCTCCAAGTCTGGGAGAGAAAGGGTAAGGGAGGAGAGGGAAGGGAGGGGGAACTATCACAAAGAGTCATGATTGTTCCCTGCCAGTGACTGGCCTAGGGCTTTCTGAATGCCATTGCCTGCGTCTTTGGTGCTGCCGCTGGCATCTTTCCCTACGTGGCTTCCTTTGCCTATCCTTAGATTGGGAGGGAAAGGAACAATGCTTAGAAGGATAGTTTCTACTGAAACGAGGAGGCTGCATTTGCAGGAAATCCTTAACAGTCTGCATAAACTTGGCCTTGTCTTCTACTTTATTTATTTATTTAATTATTATTTTTTAAGAACAGCTTCTGCTTTGGGGCCAAAGAGGAATTCCTTGTCTAAAGGGGCATCCAAGAGGTTTGATATGACATGTTCTGGGAGAGACTATTCACTCAGCCATGCGTGTCTCCTAATAATACAGCCTATAGCTGCAGGCCTGCTGGTGCCTTCCACATCATCACACCCACAGTGGATGGAATGTTTTGCAACCTGGGAGCTAGAATTGTAAAGGTCCAGTAACTCCTTGGAGAGACCCTTGTTCTCTAAAGTCATAAGCTTCTGTCTCATCTGATCCAGGAATGTCTCCTGGTATTTTATCATGTGGAACTGACAGTTTAATGCCCTCACAGATAAGGTGGCAGAAGTGTAAACTTTTTTGCCAAATGGATCCAGGGCCCTGCTTTCTTTATCTGTAGGCAAAGGATTTCTGGAGGAGCTCTAGCTCTGGCTCCTTTGGGGCCTGAGGTCATGACCTATGGGTCAACAGAAGAATTCTTAAAATAATGCTTATCAGAATCCAAAACTCTATAAAATCTGTCAGGTTTTCTAAGGGCAGGAGGAAGGGAGGGAGTCTGGTTTGAAGGAAGAGTCCAGAAACCCTCTAAAACAGGAGGGATGGCGAGGGGCTTATGTTATGGGAGGTTGAGGAATTCCCTTATCCTTTTCTTGGACTGAGGGTAATACTGGGCTTCCCAGTGTGCAGTGTTCCCCCAAAAGATAAATCCTCAGGAGGGGAAGAAGAAGCCAGATTCTCTTCACAGTGTAAGTCTTCAAAGGATGCCATGGCGGGGCCCTTTTCAAAAACAGAATCCTCATCTGACTCAAAGGGATCAGAAAGGACTTCTAGGAGGGGATCACTTTTCTTTTTCCTAGGGAGGATTCAGAAGGGGGTTGCCTGCCTCTAATAATGGAAATAAGGTCCTCTGCAAATCTCACAAGGTCCTGCTGATAAACCTGTGAGTGGAACCGGTAGGCCTTGGCTGGATCTGAGAGGAAGCCATTTTCCTATGAGTAGCTCTCAGCTTAGGCCTGGTGATGTCCAAAGCAGGGATGCCCATCTCCCCTGGAAGAATGGTCGATGTCAAAGTCTGGCACCGCACAACCTTGGCTGTGCTATGGTCGTCGGAAGCCGAAACCTGCAAAGTGGTCCCAGACCCGACAGACGAACTGAGTCCTAAGGCTTTGTCAGATGTCGAGGGACCCAACGGCATACTGGACTCCAAACAAGTTTTGATAGAGGCCTGCACCATCAGTCGCGGAAGGGAACTGCAAAAGCATCTCACCTTGTTCAGAGATAATAAGCCTGAGAGGACTGGCCAATGGCAACTGGACAGCATCCGAGGCCCATCCCTCCTTCTGAACGGGGAATACATAATCTTGGTATACACTGATTTTTACGGATTATATGGTGAGCATGAAGTATCCTTCTTGTTTTCCTATCTAATCTATACAACACGTTTTGGGGCTAGTCAGTCACTCCAAAACTGTAAATTAGAACAGGAAGAGCAAATCAGTTTATAGCTTGGATTTCGTTCCTAGATGTCAGTGCTGTTTTCAGGATTAATTAAGTCTTCTGAAGTATTCCCTATTAAGTTTTACTTACATTTTTCATGTTTTATTGCTAATCCTTCATCAATTCCTAAATATTTATACGCTCCCTCTTGCTCATTTTCTTTTATATCACATTCTTGTCCCAAACTGATGTTTTCCTGGTGTTGCAGTTTTTCTGCTTTAAAGGTTGGTTTTGCACATTTATCAAGACCAAATGACATTCTTATGTCATCTGAAAAAGTTTTGACAACTTGCAGTTGTGCTTTCAGTTCCTCATCTGATGAGCTATACAGTTTTAAATCATCGACAAAGAGAAGATGAGAAGTCTTTACACTTGGCTGTTTTCTAGGAGCCAAATTGTAGCCATGGCCTAAACTGTTAAATAGACAGCCTAATGGGTTAAGGGAAAGGCAGAATAGCAGTGGTGACAAAGAATCACCCTGGAACATCCCCCTTTGAATTTTTATCCCTGGGATAATAATTTGTCCTTTATCATGGCTTAATTGCAAAGAGGACTGCCACTGTTTCATGGTCACTGTAATGTAGTCGATCAGTGTAGGGTGTAGCTTATAAATTTTTAAGCACTCTTTTATCCATGAATGTGGGATACTATCAAATGCTTTTTTGTAAACAATCCATGCCATACTTAGACTCATTCCCTTTTTACAGTTCTCCACTATGACTTTATTTAATAACAAATGATCCTTTGTTCCATATGACTTTCTTTTACGGCCCTTTTATTCTATAGCCACAACTGAGTTTTCTTCTAAATGACTATAAACTCTGTCAGCATCAATTCCCATGTTTTGTTTATACATCGTCGGAAGGCAAGTTTCTTGTCTATAATTTTTAGGGTAGCTTGTAGGCTCACTCTTAAGTAGGAATATTGTTTTTCCTGTTGTTAGCCAGGTAGGTGTCTGTTTGGGGTGCGCATATAAGTACTTCTTACTCATGGCTAAATCTTTGTGCAAATATGGAATACTTTTAACGAAAAGTGAGGTACTGTATCTGGGCCTGGGAGTTTCCAGTTAGAGGCTTTTCTTAACTTTGTTTCAGTCTCTCTGGGTGTTACTTCATCCCATTTCATATCTTATACCTTTAAACTTCTTATTCTTTCTTTTACTTCTTCTGTCCATTTAGCATCTTTGTATGTTCCACAGGATCTTCACAGCTACTTCTCTCGAATGTATCTATTTCTTCTTTTTTTGGTGGTCTTTCAATTCCTTTTACTTTGTTTCCCAATTCTCTATAAAACCTTTTTCGGTCATCAATAAATTGCTTACTTTGTACTTTTCCTTTACATTAATCTTCGTATCTTCTAAGTTTTTCTGTCTGTGCTGTTATTTTTTATTTATTTGTGATAGTGCATGACAGATCCTGGTTTGTTCTAATACTGCGCATTGCTTTTATCAGGTCTACCTTTCTTAGTATTTTTGTTGATCTATTCCCTCTTCTATAATCTTCTAACAGTGGTATGAAGAGTATGCTGGAAAGGTAGATACTGTTAGGAAAAAGTATACTTAACTAAAAGCAAACCAGTAATTTTAGTTCTAATTCTAATAGAGCTTACAACAAAAGAAAAGTTTCATATTTTACATAGAGGCTCATACAGTGGGGGAAAAACACCAACAGAAGATAGAGTAGAAGAAAAGGGGCTAAACAGCCAAAGGCACCAAAGTCGAAAAACCAAACTGCCTAAACTACTTAGAATTAAGTTGACAGTATAAAAGTCAAGTTGTGAGAGCAAAAATTAGGTGAAGCACTTACCTGAACACTGAGTGGAAGATCCGCATCTGTTCATGATGACGACAAACAAGATTTGAAGTAATACTAGTGCATTATAGGAGCTTTAAAGGGACACAAGTCTGGAGCAATTATGCTGCTGAGTTGCATTTAAGTGGTTTGAGCACCCACAAGTCAGACTGAATGAGTAGGATCTTGAAATTTAAAATGATGGTCAATATTTGTTGCTATTATGTCTTGTTAATGCACTGCTTTTATTCCCTCTAATTAAATCATTAACATATTCACATACATGTACTTTAAAACTACAACTTGTTTTCCAACACGGAAAGCATGACATGTCTGGCACTTCGCTAAGTATACTAAACTTGCTTTATTCTGCGATCAACATAATGCTTAAAAAATATTTCTTCTGGCTTTGGGCATGGCACAGGGCTAGTAACAGGGACATTTTCTTTCTCTCTTGTGCATTTAATTAAAGTTATTAAAACAGCATAAAAAAGGTAAAACTGAGTTATGTAGTTGTCAACAGTTTGGATGAACAGAAATAAAATCAGAGCTAAAGTCGAAAAAAAACCCAGAAAAGGCTGAATAAAAAAGAGAAGCAAGTTGTCACTCCAGTACCACATGGCCAAAAAAACTGGACGAGCAAGGAGTCAGTCAACGGAGACAAGCATCCCCTGAACTGCCTACTAGAGATCTGCAAATTAAGATCAATAAGATATATTCAGAAGTGCTGCAAATTAATGGACATTAATGGACTATATAAAAACAATTAACAGGTTTAGAGGATCTGCTTAATTAATCTGATCAGGAAGGAAAAGGAAGAATGGTTGAACTGGGGGCCAAACAGAATGAAAACACTGATAAACTACTTGAAATGGAAGATCATGCCAGAAAAGAAAACTTAAGGATGACAAATGTGCCTGATGGATGGGCGGGTACAGACTGTTGTAGTGCCATAAGAAAACAGATAAGCTAATGGGCTGAACTTAATAAAAAGGAAATCTTAATTGTCAGAATGCACAGAATATCAAAGCCAGCACAGCGGCCCAGTAAATATTTTCAGCCAAATAGTTCATCAAACTGCAAAACTATCACATCAAGCAGAAAATCCTTACAAAGCTTTGAGATAGAAGCAAACTCCTGAAAATCAATGAAAATAGGATTTATGTGGACAGTGATTACTCCCTGGTGACAAAGCAGCAAAGAAATATGCTTTTACCAGCCATAAGAATGCAGGAATGCAAATAGGGTCTATATTAGATCACCGACCGCTTAAAGAAGCGAACGGTGATTAATCGACCCTATGTAAGCAAAAGCTTACAATCTCGAACTGTCAGAACAGCAATTTTTTTCCCAGGGAAAAAATTTGCTGTTCTAAAACACATACACGCAACACAAGCACACCAAACAAACAGCAATCCACACACACACACACACACCCAAAACCTTATAACTAACCCTACACTAAACTATACACACCACTAACTATCCACTTACTTACCTTAACCCTAACCCTAAGGTCCGTCACTATCGCACACTCACCTCACCTGCTCCCTAACCCTAACTCACCTAACCCGCACCCTAACCCTAACTCACCTAACCCACCCTAACCCTCACATCCACACAATCGCACACTTACCTGAACCAGACCCGTAACATTCCACTACAGAGCTGAAAATACCGAAGCAACAGAAACGGACAACCAAAATCTTTCCCTAGGAAAGATTTCGGGTTTCTGTTGCTTCGATATTTTAAGCTTTCACTCCATAGGGTTCGATATTAGAACATGCAAAGGTTTTAAACCTCGATGTTCTAATATACACCCATGCAAATATTAGGGTAAAGCTTCAACATTCGGTGATCTAAAAGAGTCTTTCTCCCAATAAGCACAAAAACATACCTAGAACTTGAAACAGCCAGCAGAGGATTGCAGGAGTCATTTAAAGGTAAACACCACCTCAGCTGGCCACAGCAGCAAGGTGAGCATGAGGAACCTGCTAGGAAGTGGGTTAGTAAGGATCATAAGAGAATACCAGAGAAGCCTTTTCAGGTATTTAGACAGAAAATGACGATGAAGCATACAGAGATTTAAGGAATGACTAAAAGACTGGCAGACATGACAGAAAACTCACATTTTCTGGGACATCCTGGGGAAGAAGAAACAGCACAAGAGTTCTGATTGAGTTAATGACTCGTACATGGATTAAAAACTATGTTGGGGGGTGGGGAGGATCTTAGGTTAAACCATATGACTATCAACTTGATAATAATTATATTTTAGAGTTATGATGTAACTCCATGACAAGCAGTTAAGTTGTGTAGCTTGTTAACTATAACCTGCCCTAATTTTCAGAAGTACCAAATGTCTGACAAGGGAAGAGTTTTGGGTAAAGTTCTTATGACTAGTTAAGGAGTGAGATTCTGTATATGGACCACTCCTCTGGGGTGGAATAGGTACAAAACATCATGTGCTCATCTGATGGCAGAAGAGTGTAAAATGATAAATAAAAGGTAGGCCTTCAAAGGACTGTTAAAAGTGTGGAAGAAATCCAAGTGACTGCAGATGAAGAAGTATTGGTAACACACTCATTTTAATGAGGGGACAAAATGAATTATCTTACAGCCCTAAAGGTACTGTATGTACTGTTCTGCCTCAAATATGACAACAAGTAAGGGAAATTTTCTTAAAGACAGTGCGTGGAGGGGCAGAAGGAGGGTTATAGATCAATGCAAATGGAATACTTAGATATGCGGGACAATAAACACCATCATAGGGCACGCATTCAAGACCATTGTATTGAAAGCAGGCGGATTGTACACAGTTTTCCCTTGTTCTTATGGCTGCTAACACAAGACAAATAACAGTTGTGTAAAATCTTACCATAACCATAGATATCCTTCTCTTCCATGTTACAGTATTGTTTATATGAGGGATTCACTGCCATAAACAATCATGACATCCAGCCAGTATAAGAAAGCCTTTTGCCACTGCTAGGTACGTGGGACGTCGTACATCGGCTCAAGGCTAGTGTCGCCACAAAAGTGACGTCCACACATACCATCCTCAGAACTGAATGTCCCAGGAAGAACATCAGCCTAAGGAACAAAACATGCAACATGGACGAGAAAGACAACTATGGTTGTAAGATTTCACACAACTGTTTTCTGTCTTCTATTCCTATGTTGCAGTATTCTTTACATGAGGGAGAGTATCACAGCTCATAAGGAAACCATGGATAAGGAAGGAGCCAAGGCACTTTCTACAAAGCCATGTAGAATTGTTCTAGTAAAACCTGCACTGCACCTGTTAATGACATCCAACTTGTAATATTTAGTAAAGGTATGCACAGAAGTCCAGGTAGCTGCTTCTAAAATGGATGAAGTATCCAAACACGCAAAAAGCACCAGAGGAAGCGACAGCCCTAGTAGAGTGAGCCTTAACAGGAGAAGAAAGTCTCTTACCATGAAAAACATACGAAAATTGCCTTAGAAATCCAAGTAGCAATAGTCTGCTTGGAAGCAGGCCTTCCCAGAGCCCTGAGATGAAAAGACACAAAAAGCTGATCAGATTTCATGACAGCTTTAGTTTTATCCAAATAAAATCTAAGCTGTATGTGCACATCCAAGGTGTGTAGAATCCTCTCACTGGAAGACTGTGGAGATGGAAAAAAAAGGTGGGCAAGTTAATGGACTGATTATGTGACAACTCATTCACAACCTTGGGCATGCAAGAAGGGTTGGTATGGAAAGAAACCCTGTCCTTCTGGAAAACCAGGAAGGGTGGAAATGCATTCAAGGCTTGTAGTTCAGACATCCTTTTGGGTGAAGTAAAGGCAAGCAGAAGCTCAGTCTTCCAGGTAGAATATTGGAGGGTAGCTGTTGCTGCAGGCTTAAAAGGAGCCACGGTGAGCTTTTCCAGAACAAAGTTAAGGTCCCACGGAGGTGGAACAGGCTTCCTTGGAGGTCTAATGTGAAGGACGCCTTTAAGGAAAAGTTTAACCACCAACCTGGAGGCCAAAGGGGGAGATAGAGACAGACATGCAAAAATAGCTAAAAAGTGAACTTTTAACAGCTTTCAAAAGCTCACACAAGTAAGACAGAACCAACTGAAAGTCCACATTTAGTGGGTCTAGGTTACGAGAAAAACACCAGATGAAAACCTCTTCCATTTAGATAAGTAGGATTTCCTAGTATTGGGTTTCCTGACCTCCTGCAGCACTCTAAGCACATCTTCAGAGAAAAGGTGTCCAAAAGGAATCAAAAGTGTATCACCTACAGTGTGAGCTGCAGAGTTGACAACCGAGGGTGAATGAGTGATTCCTTGCCTTGTGTGAAGAGATACACCCTGAGGTAACTTGTGATGACTTTCCGTGGTTAAATACAAAAAAAGAGGGAACCAATGTTGTCTTGGCCAAAAGGGAGTCACCAGCAAGAATTTTGGTTTGTCCTGCTGAATCTTCAGCAGAACTTTCTGAATAAGAGGAAAGGGGGGAATGCAAAGAGAAACATCACCTTCCAAGAGATTGACAGGGCATCCACCTTCCATATAGAGGACCTGGAACTCTGGCACAAAACTTTGAAAGTTGTCTGTTCAAAGGGGAGGCAAAAAGATCTATTTGAGGTGTACCCCACCAGTGGAGAATATGCAGAAACACATCCCTGTGAAGAATCCACTCATGGGATTGAATCATGGACCTGCTCAAAATGTCTGTCAGAACATTTTGGTTGGAAGAGATGTGCACTGCCTGCAAAGCGACTTGGTACTGAGTTGCCAATTCCCATGCCAAAAGAGCTAACCTCCACAGAAGGTACGATTTCACCCCCCCACCCCCCACCCACTTGTTTACATACCATACAACTGTGGTATTGTCTGCAAACAGTTTTAGAGGTCCTGGACAAAGTAAAGTATGAAAAGCCTGAACAGCCAGCAGAAGAGCCTTCACCTCTTTTATGTTTATGTGCTCCTTCATCTGCAAAGTTCATGGATGGAAAGGCTGCCCCCAAACCATATCTGAGGCATCTGTGAACAACTCTTGAATTGGTAGGGGAGGATGTAAATGCATGCCTGGATTTTGGGAAATCTGCTGAATTCACCAAAGAAGCTCCCTCTTTAGGCAAGGAAGAAGAGGGACAACAAACGCCCGTAGGTGTGCATGATGCATCCAAACTGATTTCAGCTGCCGCCTAGACTTTGGAATTCGGCCGACCGAGGACCCGCCTGACGGTAGGATAACCCAAGTGTGATGACTGCAGCTGTATGCAGGATGAACATCTTTCTCATGTGGAATTTGGCAAGAGGTAGAATGGGAATAGTTGAAACTATGAAGCCTAGAAGCTTCAGAAACTCTCTGGCTGTCAAGGACTGCAGAGGGATAAAGTCTTGGAAGTAACTGACTACAGACGGAACTTTTTGAGGAGAAAGATAGGCCAACATGAGTTCTATCTGAATCCTGCACCCCAGGAAGATGTGGTCCTGTGAATGGGTGAGCATGGATTTTTTGAAACTGACTGTGAATCCCAACCGTTGCAGAAGAGTAGTACAGAAGATTGTGAAACAAGGACTCTGGGAGAGGAGCCTGTAGCAACAAGTCGTCCAGACAGGGGAAGATCTGCAAGCCCTGGAGTCTGCAGAGAGCAATCAAAGGAGCTAAACATGTTGTAAATACCCTTGGTGCCATGCAGAGACCAAAGGGCAATGCACAGAACTGAAAATATGTGGAAGCAGCAGAAAAATGTAAACATTTTCTGTAATGGGATGAATAGGAACATGTAGGCAGGCATTCTTGATATCTAGGGAGGCCAAATAGGCCTGTGGAAGTTTGGAGCGAAAGCATATGAAAGGCGGGGACCTTTAGGAAGGTGTTGAGGTGGGAAAGGTCCAGAATAGGTCTCAATGGGCCATCTTTCCTGGGAACAGGGAACATCTTTGAGTAGCACCCTCTTCCCCTTTGAGAGAGTGGGACTTCATGTGGATAATGGACAGAACCCATGAATCGTGAGTGATGTGTTTCCAGTCTGGAAAAGACAGAGTAAGGCACTAAGAGAGGGGAATGTGAACAGAGGGAGCCAGGTAGTCACAGGCTACTTGATTTGTCTAGAAAAGAGGGTTTAGAAGGATCTCCTGACACCCCTTTTTACCTCTGGAAAGAGGAGCTCGAGATTGTTTCCTGAAAAAAGCAGTCTTAACTTGGTGGTTCCTTTGGAATTTGGGAACTAAAGACACGTTTTAAATTTTGCAACTCTTTACCTTTCTCCTGCAGGGACTTGAACAAGATGTAGCATCCATCAGCTTTAAAGTCTTCAGGAAGAGGTTGGAGCCTTAGCCAAGACTATCTCCTTAATAGAGAGCCAGAGGCAGCAGCCCTGGCAGATGCTTCAGCAGCAACATAACTGCATCAAATGGAATGGTGTGTCACCTGGGAAGATGCCGCCAACACAGAGGAAGGCTGAAACTTCACATCTGAATCTGAAAGGTCAAAGAGAAGCTGAGAGCCTGAGAAAGAAGGGCCAAAAACATACTTATTTTTATGGGTTTGATAGTTAATTGCTCTAAAAGCAAGAGTAGCTGAAGTGTACACTTTTTGTTCCCCAGCCTTTCCATAGTTTTACTCTGCTCACATGAAGGAAGAAGAGAAGTAGAAGGTAAAAGTCTAGAGGGCTTATCAGTAGCTACAGAAACAACCACTGGGTCTGCAGCAGGGCATTTATAAAGGAATTTACAGTCCACTGGAACTTTACAGAACCTATCTGGCTATTTTGGGGCAGGAGGCAAACAGTCTGGACTCTTAGAAACAGAAGTGAAAGTGTCCAGAAAAGCTGGCAGAACTGGAGGCACAGCAGAAGGAGAAGGTGAATCCATTTGGAGTAAATCGTAACATCTCCTCTGAACTTCAGTAACCTGTGAGCAATCCCACTTGAAAAACTCTCTCATATGAGTAATAGTCTCCACAAAGGTGATATCTTCACCAAGAGACTCAGTTCCATTGGAACCCCCTCCTCAGGTGAAGCAAATTCCAAGGGGGAAGAAATTTGGGCAGAGTATGTCAAAAACTCATCATCTGAGGAATCCTCATCCTCAGATAAAACTTGCTCCCTAAACCTTACCTGAGGGGAAGAAGTGGAAAGACAGCTAGGAAGGAAAACATCAGTGTGTGTGTGTGTGTGTGTGTGGGGGGGGGGGGGCTTCAAAGCCATTAAAGAATTAAATAATCCCTGTGTGAAGGCCTGCCAGTCAGGTGGAGGTTACTGAGGGGCTTTAAGACATTTTTTTGTTCCTTTTTAAGGGGCACAGCAGCCTTGTGGAAGGTGGACGGACTCAATGTAGGCTTGCATTCCCTAACAGTCATCGGTACTTCCTCCCGTACCAAGATTTAAGGAATACCTTGAAGGCCTTCTGAAATAATGCGCCTAGGTTCCCCTTGCTCATCCAAAAAGGATGTCTGCAACACCTCTGAGGACGTGCCAGTGACTGACTCCCTGATTGCTTCCGCTCCAGTACCCACCAAGGAATCCAAGCCAAAATCCAAACAGACCTACGGGCCTTAACTAGCCTTGAGAGGGACATCAGGAATGGGACGTACAGGCCAGTGTATCCTCCATAATGTCACATGCTAACCTCTTAAGTCTCTGATTCTCAAGGAAAATGTTAAGAGTGAGTGAAGGCGGCTACCCAAGGTTTTGGGAACAAATGCCTGACATACAGAGCAAGACCTATTGTCAAGGTTAGGGCCTACACAAAACAGACACTGGTCGTGGCTATCTTTATGTGGGATTTGCCTTCCACAATGGCACTTGCCTTTCTTAAGTGACATGTAACATCATACAGAAAAACAGAAGCAAAAGTAAAAGCAAAAACCCCAACAGGGCACTTATCTGAACTGAACTGTACAGCAACCAACAACTCGGGCAAGCAGTCTGATGGTGGAAGACGGCGTTCAGACTGGCAGTAGAGAAGTTCTGAGAATGGTACGTGCAGACATCACTTTTATGGCCAACACCAGCCTTGGGCCTGCATGCAATGTCCCACGTATAGTAGTGGCAAAAGGCTTTTGTACTCTGGCCGGATGTCAGGATCGTTTATGACAGCGAAACCCTCATGTACAGAATACTGGAACATAAGAATAGAAGGACAGCTGGAGTTTCTTCCAAGTTTGTTTAGAGACAGACATAGGGAAGTATTTTAAACATCTGGAGCCACCTGGAATGCAAATAATACACAAAGGGGTAAATGCTTGCACTATACAATATACTGAAGATGATGTTTTAGAATGTAAATGACCTGGTAGATCCCAATAAAAAGAAGAAAATACTGGTGTACTTAAAGTACAACCTCACCCAATTATGCTAAAGGAAAAGCATTTAAATAAAGAAGAATATCTAAAAAAAAATAAATAAATAAAAATATGGATACAAGGAGAGATACGCAGGGGAATATGAGGGTGCAAGAAAGAGGGGTGTATTATTGTTAGACCAAGGGAGGATCAGTAAATACTGAAGAGAATATTAAGGGCATTGAGTGTAGGCATATTTTAACAATCGGATACTGGAAGGGAAGAATTATCCTAGCCAGTGTATGTTTACCACCAGGAACAAAAATCCAGGAAATTAAAAAATATATATATTAAATACAGTGATGGACTTTCAGCAGTGGATACTGATTTTAGCAGGGACTGGAATACTATAACCAAGTAGGAATATGAAAGTAGGGGTCCTAGAAAGATGAGTTCTCAGTAAAGGAAAGTATACGGGGTACTACATGAGGATATTTGGAATGAAGGATATGGCTCTTAGCATAAAGGGGGTCCAGCTCAATTTACATACTACTCAGACAGATACAAATGTTGGTCTAGGTTAAAAAGAGTGTATTTGACACAGGACCAAAAATATCAAGTGGAAGGACTTCAGGTGCATCAGAGACTGTTGTCTGACCAAGCACCAATCATTCTACAAATTAGGGATCAAACCACTAGAACTTGGAACACACACTGGCAATTTCCTATCTACAGACTACACTGTGAAAGGAGTAAGCAAATTAAACATGGCACTGTTCAGAACTACTTACAGGTAAATCATGACTCAATCAATATGAAAATTAGAGTTGGAAACAGTGCAAACAGGACATCAAGAACAGGTGTCTAAAATAGGAAAGGGAAGTACAGCATGATAACAGGACTACTTAAATCATAAACTACCTTAAGGCAACTACAGGAAAAAATGAGATGACCTTACTCAGAACAAGAAGGACACTAGAAATGGGTATTAACAGGAAATGGAACAAAACTTGAAGAGATCTCTATGACAAAAAGGCAAAAGCACTATGAGTGTTACTTAGAGCAAACATCAAAATCACAATGACTAGGATCCCAGAAATTAAGGGTCCCAGAAATTAAGGCTGCAAAAAGTGGAAAGAGTTATACTGAAGGTCAAATATATGAAAACAGGGAAGTTAATGAAAAAAACACTAGGAAATAACAGATACATTGCAATACTGCTATTTAAAGATTTACATGTTAGTAAAGGAGAAGAAATCTATAAAAGGGAAGACTGGGAAAGGTTCTTGGGTGGCTTAAACTACCAATAAATGGATGAGGAAGAAGGAAAGAGTTTAACGGTTCCAATAATTAAAGACGAAATAAGGGACCAGTTAGAATGTCAGATGGCACACATCAGCAGTCAGCATTAATGCCCTTATTTACCAACTTTTACAATATTATTAAAATAAAAGAAAGATTTATCCTGTTATAGTATAAATATGAATTATTCCGATATAACTTAAAAAAAAAAAAAACAGTACAGTTGCGTGCATTATGTCAGCTGGAGTACCTTAAGTTATACGAGTTAAATCTTGTCAAAGATATGACAACTGGCCAGCATCCAAATTATAGCACTTTCCGCATTACCTAACCACTGAAGGGCTCATGGAGAACTGTATAAAGTGAGTGGTTAGAGTGCATGACACACAAAAGAAAATATTTATCATACTCTTGATAAAGCAAACAGATTAAATATGTATACAGATATCTATGAGCAAGCAACATCAGGAGCTTAACAGAAAGAATAGCTTCCTTTGAGAATTCTATCAGATTTCCCAAAGACTTGGATAGGGGGAAGGGAGGGTGGGAAGGTTAACGGAAATAAAGATGGACAACACAGATGGAACATTCCGGTAAGAACATAACCTCTTTCTCTGATGCTGCCCTCTTCATTTCTTTAACCTATGGGACAGAGTCCCAGCTACCAAGATCCAGGGTGGCCCTCATTAACCAAAATCACTTCTACTCCCGAATATGATGTCCAATTTGTAATCCATAATAAAAGTGTGGGATTTGACCAAGTAGTTGCAGCGCAAATATCCTCAATTGAAACTCTGGAGCAAAAAGCCTGAGAAGTAGCTATAGACCTTGTAAAATGTACATTGACTTGTCTTGGTAAAGGAATATTTTTGAATGAGTAGATAAAGGTAATACAGTCTTTCAACCATCTTGCTAGCGTAACTTTGTTAATAGATCTACCTCTCTTTGCATCTGAGAAAGAGACAAACAACTCATCAGACTTTCTAAAGGACTTGGTTCTATGTAAGTAAAAATGAAGATGCCTGTGCACATCAAGCAAATGCAGTGTGTATTCACCTTTGTTTTGATAATAAGGAAAAAAGACCGGAAGACTGATGGACTGATTAATGTTTCCTTCCTTAGCCACGTTAAATGAAAAAGAAGGCTTAATACACAGGATCACTCTGCCGTTGTAGAAAATCAAATATGGAAATCGTGAAGAAAGAGCATGAAGTTTAGACACTCTTCTGGTAGATGTAACAGCTACTAAAACAGTCTTCCAGGACAGAAATCTCAAATCCACACACAGTGCAGGTTCAAAGGGCGTATGGACCAAGGCTTGCAAAATTATAGTCAGATCCCACAGGGGAGTAGGATCTTTCACAACAGGAAAAGTGCCCCTAAGAAATGCTTTACACATCTTACAAGATGCAAGGGATAAGGAATCAAAACCAACGTGAAAACTGGAAATAGCAGCTGGCTGAACTTTCACAGTAGAATAACTATCACTATCCTTGAAAATGGAAGCCAGAAAGTCTAGTACAACTGCCAATGGAGCCGTAAGGGGGTCTATCTGTTTCTGTTCTGCCCAAACGACAAATCTTTTCCATTTGCTCTCGTTAATTCTGCGAGTTAAAGACCTATGTGAAGAGACCAAAATTTCTCAAATGGGGGGTAGAGGGGTGGGACAGAAAGCCTGGGGAAATCCTGACATCATCGGAAGTGGAGAAACTATGTGGTTAGTTGGTTAGTTTCAGGCCCTGTATGTCTGGGTGTGGATGCCCCGACGGGTGAGACAGCAGATCTGGACCTGGATCCAATCTCATCAGAGGGGAAACCAGGTGAGATCAAAGAAAGGTGAGCCAGATTTGTCAAGGTCAAAAAAGGGGCAACAAGGACTACTTTGCTCTGCAACCTGAAAGCTTTCTTTAAGAACTTGGGAATTAATGGTAGAGGAGGAAAGGCATGGAGAAGTCCAGAGGGCCACACACAGACTAGAGCATCCCTGGTGACTGCTCCTGAGGAGGAATCAAGCCAAAAGAACTGCTGCATTTGTTGTTGATGAGGGACGCAAAGAAATTACAGGAAGGATGACCCCATTTCTGGAAGATCATGTTTGCCATTGACTAATTCAGGGACCACTCGTGAAACATCAGTAACACTCGGCTGAGCCTGTTGGCTAATATGTTGGATTCCCCCTGAATGTACGTTGCTACCAGAAAGTGGCTGGTAGAGATCACCCACTGCCACACTCTCACTACTTCTCGACATAGGGGTACCTGGTCCCTCTCTATTTGATGATGTACCAAACCACTGACATATTGTCCATTTGTATCGCAACAGACCCCAGAGGTAGAAAGCTGTTGACTTCTTGCAATGCTAGAAGAACCAGTCTCATCTCTACTACATCGATATGCAACTTGGTCTCTTGGGGTGTCCATGTGCCATGGACTGTTCGACCTAGATAATGCCCCCTCACCCTAGCTGGGAGACATCCATGGTCAATGTGGCATATGGGGGTGGAAGAATGAATGGGCATCCTTTAGTAACTTCTACGGAGTGAAGCCACCAAAGCATAGACTCTTTGCACACATGAGACAGTTTGAGGGGGAAAATTCAGAGGATTCCTGAGAAGTGACCACTGGACTGCTAACGTCAATTGTAATACCAGCACGTGAAAATGTGTCATGGGGAGAAGGGTTATTGTGGCCCCCATTGAGCCTAAAGCTCTGAGAACTAAGTGGCTGGAGGCTTTGGGATGGTCAGAATTTAGCTGATGTGAAATCTCAAGTTGCATACCCTGTCTGTCGTAAGCATACGATATCCTTGCGTCCAGATGGGCCCCATTGAAGTCTATGACTTGTAACAGGTCCAATTCAGACCTCTGTTTGTTGATGGTTATGCCCATGACTGTGGCCAACTTGAGAAAGTAATCCCTGGCCTGAAGGAGTAGATAGACGCCTGGTTTTAGCGGTCAGAAGCCAGTCATCCAGATGTTGAAATATCTGATAACCTTGCAGTCGGAAATGAGCTGCAACCAATGCTAGACATTTGGTGAACACCCTGGGGGCTGAGGTGAGACCAAAAGGAAGCACCCTGAACTGGTAGTGACTGGTTCCCAGCCTGAAATACAGAAAATGCCTGGAGCACCTGTCCACTTTTATATGACCTTTAGTAGAGAATGCTAAATTAGGGGCCACGGTGGAGCAGTGATTAGCATTGTTGCCTCACAACAAGAGGTTCTCCTGTTCGATTCTCAGCTGGAGCACCTTCTGTGTGGAGTCTGCATGTTCTCCCCACAGTTGATTGACGTCTAAAGACATGAAAGTAAGTGTGTGTGGGTGTGCCTTCTTTGAAGGGTGGGCATCGGGCTGGCAACTCAGCACCGTAAAAATCCACTGCCAATCATTAGCGGACAGGAGTTCCACTGTAGTGACCCCTAACTGGGAAAAGCTGAAAAACTAAGTATATAAGCAGAGAATGCTAAATTGTGTGTAGCATCTTAATAGTTACTGTGTTTCTGTAGAATACCACTGCTGTTATTTCTGATTTTTTGTGGAGAATACTAAACTGTGTGTAGCACCTTAGTAGTTACTGTTTTCTCTTCATAACCTTTATAACAATACATAATAGTTCAGTGTATGTTATAATAGCTTATCACCTTCAGTTACCTTTTTCCTCTGCTTTCCTTGCATTTTGTGCTGCTCAGAGAATTGTGCTGTTTCTTATAAGGTATGCGACTCCTGCCCTGCATCCCCTACCTTAGTTACTTGGTAAGCAGAATGTTTTAAAACTTCAAACCTAATACTTACCGCTTTTTCTTTTTTATTTCCAGTCTCCTCTGCAAAAGTTTTATTCTGTGTCCTGGCCAACCTCCAATAAACCAAAGGCTATCTGGTTACCCTGCACTGTGAGACCCTGCATCGGTGGAACGCTAAAGTGCTTTCAGCTAAACTAGTGTATGTTAGAGTTGTATTTAATATGTCCTCCAAACTGAAGACATTTTGATACAGCCTTTTACTGTAAGCGTGCACACTAAAGGTCACCCCTCCCCCATTTCTTTCTCTTCCTATTGTACTCCTAGGTCAAGTACTTAAAACTACTTTCTTTCTTTTGGAAAAGTTTTATCTATGTATCTGCAGCCCATACTTGTACTGTTTTTCCTATAGAAGCGGTGGTTCATTTCATCTCACTGTACTAGATTAGTAGCACAAGATTTCTAGTTAGTAGAAAGATACACTGACCTGGAATTGTCTGAGCTTGGTTTCCCTGATTATTTTCTTGGAAGCTGGCCTGGTCCAGGATTTCTGGCTCATACTGCTCCGTTTGCCATCAATGTGCTCAGGGTCACTGTGTTCCTCTTCCCTACCCCCATTCCCACCCACCCTTGACATAATTTCCTTTACAGCAAAACCTCCTTTGCCCCACCTCTGTACTAGCCAACAGACATCCCTCTACTCATACCCTACACATCACCATTAACTGTAACACCCAATCTCCACCCCTCCTGAGCCTTACCCGGTTTTAGCTCGTTCAGTCACTCACTTTAGAAAACTCCATCAGTTATTTCCTGATTTCTTCTACTAACCTTAAATAAATTGTTACCCTTTATTTCTGTGCTGAAGCTAGAGCATGGCTATTCCTTTCAAAACTCTATTTCTCTTCCTCTTATTTCTAATTCTTTTCTCAGCTCTAACCACTTACCATATTCCTCACCTGCTTACCACCCCATCTCCCACACTCTCGTATCCCACTACCCACCATACAAATAACTACTCCACCCCTACTGCCCCTCTCTCTTTAACCATGCCACTATATCATTTCACAAGTTCAAAGTACTGTACATGCCAAATGCCCAGCCTCTCATCAAAACAAAACATCAGTTCCTTTGCAAATATATATTCATACAAACACTTCAAAGTACAATACTATTCTTATCTGGTGATATTCACCCCAACCCAGGCCCTTGCCAATTGCTCTCTAACCATACTTATACAGCACCCCTCCTTTTCAACTGCCTCACAAATAACTCATCTTTTTTTTCAATGAATATACAAAGCATTGCCAATAAAAGTACCTTCCTTCATGCTTGGATTTCAATATAACCCAAATATACCTGCTCTATCTGAGACATGGCTAAAACCACATATTACAAACTGTGAAATCCCCCCCCCCCCCGTTATAATACTGTTTGACTGGATAGAAGTGAAAAAATGGGTGGAGGAGTAGCTGTACTCTGACCAGCTCTCTCTCTCCCCCCTCTCAATAGCTATCCCTGATTTTTGCCCTGCTGAAATACTTATAGCAACATGTAACTTAAATCAACACAAAAAAACTTGTCATTGCAGCAATCTACATACCCCCAGGTAAAAACATTCCCATACTCAATCAGTTTCTTTCTTGGATTTCTATATCCATTCCCTATGAAATCATAATCCTTGGGGATATGAATATTGACTGGAACATTGTTAATACTGCATCACCTAGCTACTCTATAAACCTTTACAGCTTTATCCAGCTGATTACCTCACACATGCACCAGCAAAAATATTACCAGAACAGCTCGGTTATCGACTGGATATTAGTATCCAACCCCTAGTGCTATCATAATCCTTCCACCCTACCTAGTTCCTTTAGTGACCACCTCCCTACCTCAGTAACACTCTCCCAATCTTAACAAGAGCCACCAATACAAAGAGTCTCGTAACCTTAAAAACCACAACCCTGTCACCCTAAATAATTTACTGTCCACTGTAAACTGGTCATTCCTACACACATTACCCCTTAATGAGGCTTGTCCAAAGCTTCAACAATTTATGACTAGAAACCCCTAACACCCTGGCTCCTAGTAGAAAAATTAGGCTAAAATGTAATTATGTACCATGGCTAAACCTGACAACTCAATCACTTATGAACAAAAGACAGAGAGAGTGCCTGGAGAGCATGAAAAAAAATAACTCAACTTTCCACCTGAACTTATATAAACAGCTTCGCAACCAAACAAAAAAGCACGTCCTACTAGACAAAACAATAATCTTTGAGCAACCCTCATTCCAACCTGAAGAAATTCTGGCACTCAATAAACAAACTACTATCTCCAGGGAATCTCTCTTCACCAAACCCCTTTCGTAACAAACTTTCTAATGAAACTGTAAGCCTACTTAACTTTTTCATTGAAACAATAGAAAAGCTTACTAGACCAGAAACTCTTGATATAAAGACTCCACCTCCCACCTTATCTCTTCCATCGTTCTCCCTAGCACCTGTAGCAACTTCCTTCATCAGATCACTTCTTCACAAACTCAAACCCTGTTCCCCATCAGCCAACAAACTCTCTCCATTATTTCTCAATGCAGCAGCAACAGTAGCATACCCTGTATAGTACAGTTGTGTACACTTGCCATAAATGTAGATGTTCGAGTATATTCACTGTTGCAGTCATTACATTTGGGTAATCTGCTTGCAGGTTGCCCTCAGTCGGCCTGATTAACAAAGTCTTGGGTCCTGCGTTGGTTGCTGTCCTTTCTTCCATGACGTCAGGTCG
Source organism: Protopterus annectens (assembly GCF_019279795.1). Lineage (NCBI taxonomy): Eukaryota > Metazoa > Chordata > Ceratodontiformes > Protopteridae > Protopterus > Protopterus annectens. The sequence goes on along the minus strand of NC_056735.1, from coordinate 261,492,380 downwards.
TCAGGGGTATAAAACATGCAGCCGACGCAATTACATCAGTTTTTCTTGCCGCAGATGTCAGGTGCCCCCCTAACGGGAAGCAATTAAACATAAAAGCACGAAGATATACCCCCAACAAAAAAGCAAATACACCAAAAAAGCTTTTAAGCATAGTAAAGGAAAGTACAGGTATAGCCAAAAGAAGTTAGGGGGCTGGAGGGGGGGTAACCAGGACTGCAACAGTGAATATACTCAAACATCTACATTTATGGCAAATGTACACAACTGTACTATGTTCTTCGTGTTTCACTGTTGCAGTCATTACATTTGGGTAGATTCCCAAAGCTATGGTTGGGAGGAGGAGTTTAGATAACATTAAGGGCAGCTATAAGGCCCTGCAGGACTGCAGTGGCAAAGCCAGCTCTGGATTTAGAGAAAATTGGCAAATGATAATGCTTGGTGAAACTATGTACAGAACTCCAAGTAGCAGCTTCTAGGATGTCCCTGGTAGGGACGCCACTGAGAAAGGCTGTAGAGGTAGATGCAGCCCTGGTGGAGTGAGGTCTGATCCCCTGGGGGATAGGTTTTCCATGGTGCTTATAGCAGAAATGAATGCAATGGCTTATCCATTTAGAAATGGTTTGCTTTGAAATAACCTTCCCCTCTGCCCCTGCAGCAAATGCTACCAGCAGTTGTTCAGATTTCCTTTGAGGTTTAATCCTGTCCAAGTAGAATCTAAGTTGTCTGTGCACATCTAAGGAAAGCAGTATCCGTTCTCCTTTATTCTGTGAATTGGGAAAGAAGGTTGGCAAATGAATGGACTGATTAAGAGCCACACTGGATACCACCTTGGGCATGAAGGATGGACTGATTCTGAGTGACACCCTGTCCGCATGAAAGATGATGAAAGGCTCCACTGCCATAAGGGCCTGTAATTCAGATACCCTTCTAGCTGAAGTGATTGCTAAAAGGAAAGCTGTTTTCCAAGAAAGAAATTTTAAAACTGCAGTAGCAGCTGGCTCGAAAGGAGGTAGAGTGAATTTCTCCAAGACAAAGTTAAGGTCCCAGGCTGGGGTTGGAGCTCTCCTGGGTGGTCTCAAATTTTTGGCCCCTCTGAGGAACTGCTTGAGCAGTGCATGAGAGAAGATGGGAGGTTCTGTGTTATAATGAGCTGAAATGGCTGAGGTGTGGATTTTAATGGAGAAAAAAGACAGGCCTCTGTGAAGCATCTTAGTTAAGTATTGTAAAATCTGAGGTAAATTGGGCGCTGCTGTGCTCATGCCTTGAGATTGGTTCCAGGCACAGAATCTTTTCAATTTTTCAGCATAAGATTTTCTAGTACTAGTCCTCCTTGCCTCTAAGATGATATCCATCACAAGTTTGCTGAGGGATGGTAAAGGAGAGATTAAGTAATTAGCCAGACTGCAAGGTTCAGTGTTGGAAGCTGAGGGTGCAGAATCTGGTTCTCCTGCTGAGACAGCAGGGAAGGAGTCTGATGCAGGTGCCATGGAGATAACCATGACACACTGCGTAGGAGGGAGTACAAGTGTTGGCGCGGGCAGTCTGGAGCAATCAAAATCATCCTTGGTTTGTCCTGTTTGATCTTTAGTAGTACTTTGGAGAGCAGAGGCAGAGGGGGGAAGGTATAGACTGACAGGTTTTTTCCAGCAAGGACAGAGCATCCACTTTCCAGGCTTGTTTGTGGGGAGTCTTTGGGCAAAATTTGTCCAATTGGTAGATCTGGGGATAGGAAAACAGGTCTATATCTGGGCTCCCCCATTTGCTTGGCAACATGTTGAAAATCCTTGGTTCCAGTTTCCACTCGTGTGGGTCCATGAGGTTTCTGCTTAGTCCGTCTGCCAGTGCGTTTAATTTTCCTGGCAGGAATTGAGCTTGTAGGTGCACTTGGTAGCTCAAGGCTGTGTTCCACAATGCCATGGCTAGTCTGCAGAGGGGGTAAGAATGTGTACCACCCTGCTTGTTTATGTACCACATAACAGTGGTGTTGCCCGTCTTTACCATTAGTTGTCCTGGAAGAATGTGGTCCTTGAAGGCTATCAGAGCTTTCTGTACAGCTAACATTTCTTTTTGATTGATATGCAGGTGCATTTGACTTGGGTTCCATTTGCCCTGAATGCACTTTCCTGTCAGGTGAGCCCCCCATGCATAGTCTGATGCATCTGTTGTTAGGGTTTGGGCAGCAGGGGGTGGTATGAAGGGTAGCCCCTTGTTTTGGTGGCAGGCCTCTACCCACCAAAGGAACTCTAGGCGTATGCAAGGTATGATAGGAATCATTGTTTCTAGGTCTTCAAAATGTTGACACCATAGGCTTTTTAGATACCACTGTAGTTTCCTCATATGCAGTCTTGCATATGAAATTAGAAGAATGCAAGAGGCCATGAACCCCAAGGTTTGCAGTATTTGTCTTGCAGATAGCAGGGTTTTTGGGGCCACTTGTTTGAAGTAGGTTGTCAAATGAATTTGTTTCTCTGGCGTGAGGTAAGCCATCGGGGAAGTTGTATTCAACCTTGCTCCCAGGAATATAATTTGTTGACAGGGTACCAGGTGTGATTTATTTTCGTTTATGGTGTACCCCAGACAAGGTAGAACCCTTTGTACAAAGGCCAGATGATTCAAAAGTATGTCCTGGCTTTCTGCCTGAATTAGACAATCGTCCTGGTATGGGTACATTTGAATATTTCTTTGTCTGCAAAATGCAATAACTGGAGCTAGGTACTTTGTGAATACCCTGGGCGCAGTAGATAAGCCAAAGGGCAATGCAGAGAACTGAAAGTGCATGTAGCCTGCTTTGAAGCGTAGATAACTTCTGCAAGATTCCCTGATTGGGATGTGCAGGTATGCTTCTTTTAAATCTAGTGTTGCCAACCAGGCATCTTTGCCTAGCATAGGAAGTAATCGGTGAAGAGTCAGCATCTTGAATTTTGGAATCTCCAAAAAGGTGTTTAGAGTAGACAGGTCCAGGATAGGACACCATGAATTGTCTTTACTGGGTACCAGGAAAAGTCTTGTGTAGAAACCTTGTCCCTTTTCCCCTTCTGGTACCAGTTGAATAGTCCTCATGCTTAAGAGAGAAAGTACTTTTTTGGGGCCTCTGCCCACTGATTTGGGGGTAGGTCCAGCCACCCACTTGGTGTTGGCAATGTGTGGAAGTGAAATCTGCATCCCTGGGACACTATAGTTAAAACCCATTCGTCCTGGGTAATGAGTTCCCAGTTCTTTGCATGAAGAGCAATCTTTCCCCACAAAGGGGCAGTTAGATGATAAGTGCTTGGAAATTTTAAAAGGAAGTCATTGAGACAGTTTACCATAGGGGGACTCTTATTATTTCCAGAGTTGGAAGTGGAGGCCCCCCACTGCTTAGTTCTGTGTGTCCCCTGGGACTGAAACCTGGGTTTTTTTGTGTCTGGGTTTGGCTTGAGAAGACCTGGAAGGGGCTGGAAAGGACCAACTCTTAGAGGGCCAGTGTCTACTAAATCTAGGAGGCTGAATTTGTAAAAAAAATATTTAACAGTTTGCATAGATTTAGCTTTATCTTCCATCTTTTTAAGAACTTCCTCAGCCTATTTAGCTTTAACATGATCACGCAAAGATTGCTTCTTAAGCCAAGCATGCCTTCTGAGCACAGAACCAGTAACAGCAGCCCTGCAAGAGGCCTCTAATGAATCAATACCACACTGCAAAGTATGTTTTCCAACTTGTTCGGCAGAATGCATTAAATCCTGTAATTCTTTATTTTCCACACAGTCAGGAATCAACATAATTTTCTGTTTGAGCAGTCCAATAACATGTTACTAATATTTTAACATATGAAACTTTTAGTTATGTACTCACCATAACTTCAGATGTTTGGGATCCATCTCGCCTACATTCTGACTGATGGGTTCGGAGCCGATCCCTCGGCTCCGACTCGGCACGCTTATGCCAAAGAGCGAAGTCTCTTATTGGCTGAGCTTACTATATCCCAGGATGCACCACTACCAGTCCCCCAGATCTAGTTTGTCCGCATACATGCACACATGCACGCCCTGCTTATATAACATCGTCAGATGGAACAAGATAAAACAGTAGAACTCAAAACCGTTCAATCTCTTCTGATCTCCAAGGCAGGGGGAAGGAGGGTGGGTATTAGGAATGTAGGAGATGGATCCCAAACATCTGAAGTTATGGTGAGTACATAACTAAAAGATGTTATGTGATCCTATCTCGCCTACATTCTGACTGATGGGACAGCGTCCTAGCACCTGAATCCTGGGTGGCTCACTGGAAAACACTCCTGAGTACCGTGGAACCAAATGATGCTCGTCCTTTAGATGCCACATCCAATTTGTAGTGGGAAATGAAAGTGTGCGGATTGGACCAAGTAGCAGCACAAATCTCCGATATAGCGAGCTTGGAATGAAAAGCTATAGAAGTAGCCATAGCTCTGGTAGAATGAGCTTTAATAGATGTTGTAAGTTGCTTATTCAAGAAGAATAAGCCTGAGTTATGCAATCTCTAATCCATTTGGAAATAGTAGCTTTTGTGATGGTTCACCCAATTTATTATCTGAGAAGGACACAAACAACTGGTCTGACTTACGAAGTTGCTGAGTCCTGTCTAAATAGAAGCGTAATTGCCTGTGAACATCCAATTTATGGAGAGTATATTCTGCTTCATTGGAGAAATTTGGGAAGAAAACTGGTAGCTCTAGAGACTGTTGGAGACAAAGATTAGAACAGACCTTTGGGACAAAGGATGGATCAGGCCTAAGAGATACTCTGTCCTTGTGGAAAATCAAGTACGGTGGTTTAATGGACAGGGCTTGAAGCTCTGAAACTCTTCTTGCAGAAGTAATTGCAACTAAGAAAGCAGTTTTCCAAGACAGATATTTTAACTCACATGTAGCAGCCGGTTCGAGCGGGAAGATGTCAATGCACGAAGCACTAAATCTAGATCCCACGGAGGCGCAGGATGATAAACTGGCGGTCTCAACAGACCCGCACCTTTAATGAAAGTTTTGCACAGTCTGCAGCTCATCAATGGAGGATCCATGGACTCGTGAAATTTAGAGATTGCCGCTAGTTGGACTTTAATAGTAGAGACAGAAGATCCCTGATTAAATAGGGATGTTAAAAATTTCAAAACCTCTGGGATAGGAGCAGTGATAGGGTCTAAGCCCTTGAGTTGAGCCCAGATAGCAAACCTCTTCCACTTACTGAGGTACAATTTGTTAGTGGTGGGTTTGTGGGCCGAAGATAAAATGTGAACAACTTCCGGGTCTAATGTGTGACTTCTGACTAAAGTCGGAAGTGGAGGAGCCAAGCTGTCAACTTCAAAGATCGAAGGGACTGATGCTGTTGTCCCGACTGATGAATTAGCAGGTCGAATTAGGTCTAAAGTCCACGGATCGTCCACCGCATGTTTCTTCAGGTAAGGAAACCATACCTGACGAGGCCAGTATGGGGCAATCAGTATCATTGCGGACCCCAATTGAGAAGCTTTTGGAATGACTTTGGAGAGAAGTGGAATCGGAGGAAAGGCATAAAGTAGCCCTGTTGGCCAAGGTTGTGCTAGAGCATCCATAGCTGGTACTCCTGATGTGGAGTCAAGGAGAAGAACCTTTGCACTTGGTGTTCAGTGGAGTTGCAAAAGGTCGCAGCACGGCGTCCCCATCTCCTGAAAACCTGAGCTGCTACTGTTTCGTTTAGGGACCACTCGTGAGGAGAGAGAATTGTCCTGCTCAATTTGTCTGCCAATATATTTGATTTCCCCGGAATGTGGGTCGCTACCAAGAAGCGGTTGGTAGCTACAGCCCATTCCCACACCCTCATGGCCTCTCTGCAAAGGGGTAAGATCTGGTCCCTCCTTGTTTGTTCAGATACCAGACCACCGACATGTTGTCTGTGTGGATGGCGATGATGCCCTGAGGAAGAAACTCGTGTAAGGCCTGTAGGGATAGAAGTACAGCCCTCATCTCCAACACATTGATGTGGAGAAGAGCTTCGTCTGGAAGCCAGGAGCCCTGAACCAACCTGCCCAGACAATGCCCCCCCCACCCTATCTGGGAGGCATCTGTCGTCAGGGTAACCACTGGAGAGGGAATAACAAAGGGGCTTCCTTGATTTAGATTGGATGTCTGAAGCCACCAGCGAAGGTCCCGTTTGCATGTTTCCGTAATCATGATGTGATGATTGAGGGAAGATCCTGAAAGGACCATTGAGTTGACAATAGCCACTGAAGAATCCTCATGTGCAATCTTGCCAGAGGAACTAAAAGAACCGTGGCAGACATTGAACCTAAAACTTGTAGAACCATCCTGGCTGGGGCTTTGGATCTCGAGATCAGAGCTTGAACTTGGCTCTGTAAAGTTTGGATCCTTTCGGCAGGAAGGAAGACGCATCAATTTTGAGTCTATCTCTGCTCCTATGAACCTTATGCGCTGAGAGGGCAGCAAGACAGACTTTGACCAATTGAATGTAATCCCCAGGGTAGCACCCAGGAGATGGTGGCTTTGAGGTTGTCCATTAGTAGATGCCTGGTGGTGGCAGTCAGGAGCCAGTCGTCCAGATAGGGAAACACTTGGAATCCAAGACTTCTCAGGTGAGCCGTCACTACTGCCAAACACTTGGTGAACACCCTGGGGGCTGTGGTGAGACCAAAGGGCAGAGCACAAAATTGGTAATGACTGACTCCCAGGCTGAAGCGCAGATACCTCCTGGACGCCTGATGTATCGGTATGTGATAATAGGCGTCCTTGAGGTCTATGGAGCACATCCAAACATCCTTCTCCAACAATGGGAGAATGGATTGTAACGTGACCATTCGGAATTTGGATTTCGTGACGGATTGGTTCAGTCTGCTGAGATCAATATTGGTCTCAGGTCCCCTGTCTTTTGGCACTAAAAGAACCTGGAGTAATTTCCTGATCCGATCTGGTCTGTGGGGACGGTTGGATGACTCCTTTTCCAGCAACTTTAAAGCTCCTGAGGCTGCTATTTTCCTTTGACTGGGTGGTGGGTCCGGGATTTTTGGACGGTGGGGGTGAGTATGTGAATGGGATGGTGTAACCTCCGGCAATGATCCGAAGCACCCATCTGTCCTGAGTGATTGATTCCCAGGCTTTTAGGTGCTTGGCAAAACGACACCCGACTGGCTCCGGAGCAGCACAGCCGGGCAATCCCTCATGATGTGTGGGAGGCTGAAGAGCCACGAAAGGACTCGCGGTCTCCAGAATTGCGGGCCCTCTGCCGCCTCTGGGACGGCGTCTCCCAGAAAAATTTTCCCGTCCTCTGCCTCTGGAAGGGGAATCTTCCTGCTGTTGGGGGAAAAACTTACGAGATTTGCGGAACCACATCTTCCCCCCTCCTTTAGCCTTGGGGTAAGGCCGAAAGGGAGTGGAATAACGGGCACCTACGGCAGATAAAGTTTTTCCCTCTTGCTCACAGCGGGTAAGGGTGTCTTTAACCTTGGGTCCAAACAAAGAGGACCCATCAAAGGGAGCGTCGTGAAGGAAGACTTGAAGGCCTCCGCAAACTGACACAAGCGGAGCCAGGCTTGTCTCCGTAGAGCCACGCCTGTGCCTGCCACTCTACCCGCCCCTTCGGCCGCATAGGAAATGAGCCTCATGGACGAGTTAGAAATTGACGTAAGGATAGCCAACTGAGAGCTAACCGACTGGGCTAGCTGCTCAGGTAGGTTACCCGAGAGGGAATCTGACAACTCCTTGACCAGATCCCTCTGAGTGCCAAATAATTCAGAGACCTTAAAGTAAAGGCCGCTGAAGTCAGGGTGCGCTTCCCGTACCTGTCCATGCTCCTAGACTCCTTATTAGGAGGATGGACGGACGTTGAAGCCTCTGCCACGTCCTGTTGTGTAGCAGATGCCACCACCATGGCATCTACAGCCACGCCTTTAGTGAGGAACTCCTTCTCGGGTGGGGCAGACAAAAATTTATTTGGACGAGAAGGGACTGGTTCCACGGTATCTGGATGTTCCCACGCCCTCCGACAAACTAAATCCAGAAGCTCGTCGAAGGGCGGAGACACCCAGGAGGCGGAGGGCTGAGCCCCAAAGGCCTTGAGGAGCACTGACTCATCAGCAGAGGGGGGTTTGGATATCCAGCCGCCTCGTTGTTTGAGGATCTCTAAGATGTCTGCAAATGAGACATCATCCGAGGGCGACTTGGGACCCCTCTGCATCATCAAGATCAGTGTCCGATGTAATAGACTCGGGAGTCCACGTGCTTCCTCTTGCACGATCTCTTCCTTGGGGGTTCCTCCGAAGACAACTCCGAGGAACCCTCAGGAGGAGGAACCCCAATGGGGTAACCTCAGGCCCAGGGCTCCGCTGCCTACGGACAGGGAACTGCCAAAGACCCAGTCTCCACGCCCAGGGAAGGTGCGGTAAAGCCGGAGAGCGGCGAAGACTTGGCCAAGGCACTCCTCATGGCTCTGAAAGCCGGACCCCAGAATCCTGGGAGTGTCCGGTCCCGGCCATGATAGCCGACGGACGTCCGCAGCAGCACCGAGGGGAGGCTCGGAACCGAAAGCATAGGTCCCGAAACATCACCCCGGGTCCAGCCGAAGAAGTCCGTGTACCAAACTCGGACCCGAAGGCCGGGTTGGAGTAAGGGTCGGAGCCGACCCTAAGATCTCCACCGGCTCCAACAGCACCTGCTCCACGGGCGAAGCAGTCGGAGGAGGAATGGCAATGGGGTGGGCCAGGGTTATCGGCTCGAAGCCAACTGGGTCGGAACCGAAACAAATTTTGGAAGACTGGGGACTGGAACAGTCTTTGGAGCACCCTGTCTATATCTGAATCCGACATCCTCGAGACCGAGAGGAAACTGAGCGGGTTCGAGCGGCCTCCAACGGCCCCAAAGGGCTAGGGGACCGGCTCGGCGACTCGATGACTATCGGCGCCGAAGGAATACACGCACTAGATTCCATCGGTGCGAGGTGGACTTCGCCGAGGAGGAAGTGTCTGGCGGGCGACCTTTGTCGGCTCGAGACCAGTGGAGCCGGCGAAGGTGACCCGCCTCTCGATGCCCCAGCCATCGGCTCGAAGCTAGAGGAGTCGAGACTGGTGGCATCGAGGCAGACCGTTCCGCCTCGGCTCCAAGTCCTTGGAGCCGAAGGAGAGGCCTGCCTATGTTTTTGGCGGTCGGATCCGGACGGACTGGTCGGAACCGGCCCTTTTCTTTTAGCCAGAGAAGGAGAGGATGCCAAGGCTTCTTCAAAAGAAGGTTTTATTAACCCCTTAAGAATCAGTTTATTTTTCCTCTCCTGGAGGACCCTTGAGGAAAAAGCGTGACACACGCTGCATGACTCCTGTAAGTGTTTTGCACCCAAACAATACACACAGAGCGAGTGATCGTCTGTGATGGACATTTTGAAATTGCATTTGGTGCATTTTTTGAAGCCCGAAGGCCTAGGATTTTGAGACATTATGGTAAAACAATTTCAGTAATCTTTTGACAGAAAAAAATACAATTACTGACTTTCTGATTGACACCACCTAATAATAGGCTTACAGTTATCGCTTAAAAGCGCAAATAACAAGGAACTTTGAAAACCCTGTAAGGTTTTAGGAGGGTTGACTGACCGGGAAGGCCCTAGATGAAGGGGGCCTAAATCAAACTCAACCCAATCACACAACAAGTCTTTAACAAACCCCAAACACACACAAAAGAGAAGAATAGCCGTTAAAACAGCTTTTTAAGACAAGAACAGCAAAAAACTGACAGAAAAAGTTAGTAAATTTACTACTCAGCTCAGCCAGCTCGAGACCACATCTTCGCAGGTTAGCGGCAAACGAGATCTGGGGGACTGGTAGTGGTGCATCCTGGGATATAGTAAGCTCAGCCAATAAGAGACTTCGCTCTTTGGCATAAGCGTGCCGAGTCGGAGCCGAGGGATCGGCTCCGAACCCATCAGTCAGAATGTAGGCGAGATAGGATCACATAACATCTGTCAGTTTAAAGCCCTAATGGCCAAGGTTGCAGAAGTGTAAACCTTCTTACCCCATCTATCCAGCGCTCTGGAGTTTTTATCAGAAGGCGTAGGATTTTTAGCAGTAGAAGCCTTAATGCCCTTGGACCCCTGTGAAATAGTCTCTGGATCCGCAGTAAGATTTTTGAAAAGGAACTTGTGGGACTCATGGACCCTGCAGTATCTGTCAGGTTTTCTGGGAGCAAGAGGCAGGGAATCAGGGGCCAAACTAGATTCCGAGAAAGCATCATCAACAATGTCTAGTACAGGAGGAATAGCTAAAGGCCTATGCTGAGGTAGGAGAAGGAAATCCCTAAGCCTCTTTTTTGATTCAGAAAAATCCTGGCTTTCCCAGTAGAAATGCTCCCTTAGAGTATGTAAGGTTTCCCCAAAAGAAAAATCCTCAGGAGGGAAAGCAGAGGGAAAAGAGTCCTCTGCATCAGAATCCTCATAAGTAGGTAAGGACAAATCCAGGTCATCAGAAGAGTCAGAAAAAACAGAATCCTGATCAGCATCAACCTCAGTCCTAGTCCTCTTAGAAGAGGGGATTGGCTACCCCTGATTAGAGTTATTGGATCTTCAGCCATTCTTATCATTTGTTTTTTAGGCATAAAGGCCTGAGCATGTGGCCTGGGTGAAGTTTTTTAGACATGGAACGAGATTTAGGCCTAAGTAATGAAGGAGGTGTCAATTTAATATGCAAATCTGTAGGCCTGAATACACCCTCAAAAGCCGGTGCCTGTACAGCGGCTCCAGACCCATCCAAGGTAGAGACATCCGTGGGTTCCTTAGTTGAAGCATCTCGCAGCATATCGGACTCCGAATGGGCCTCAGTAGAGGCCTGCGAATCTGAAGTAGCGGGTATCAGGGGCTGCGAAAATTACTCACTGAGTACCGGCGAACTGGCGACTGGCTTAGGAGAAGTGTCGTTGGCAGTTTTGGACCTCGGCAGCCTGTCTCTGTCTTTATCTTTGCGTTTTTTTCAGAATCCAGGTAGTCGGATGGCTAACCGATGACATTTCTGGATAATTAAACCAAGAACCGAAATATTTAGAGGCAAAAATATACCAACGACGAATAGTGCGCTGATTAAATAAAGCACAAAACTGACAGCAAGGTATGTCGTGGTCAGGGCCTAGGCAAGGAATACAGTACAAATGAAAATCTTTATGAGGTATTTGCTTTCCACAAGTAATGCAATTATTAACTTTTACTGACATCGGGAAGGGGCAAGAAAAAGTTTTCCCAACATGGTACTTAGCTTTAGTTGAAGACTTCAGTTCTGAAACTCGAAAACAAAAATTTCAGGAGTCGGCTGACTGGCACTTGCAAACTGCTTCTGCTTCGGGCACCGCATGGCAAGAAAGACTGATGGAATGGAGTTGGCTGCATGTTTTATACCCCTAACGACCTGACGTCATGGAAGAAGGGACAGCAACTGACGCAGGACCCAAGACTTTGTTAATCAGGCCGACTGAGGGCAACCTGCAAGCAGATTACCCAAATGCAATGACTGCAACAGTGAAACACGAAGAACATCTATACTTATCAAGAGAGCCATCCAAGAAAATACAGTACCAGATATCTGGAAAAAAATCTTCATAATACCCCTCCACAAGGGAGGAAATTCTACAGAACCCTCAAATTACAGGCCTATTGCCATATTATCCCCCTTATTCAAGTTACTGGAAAAATGTATACATAGACAAATACTAAACCACCTCTTACAGGGAAACCTAATTACACCCACACAGCACAGTTTCCAACCCTCGCAAAGTACTACCACTGCCCTTCTATCTTTCACACACAACACTGCCCAAGCCCAGTGGTGGCTGGTGACTTCAAATCAAAGGGGGGCTGCAGGAGACAGGTGAATGGGTGGGGTCAATGTGAAGGGGGTGTGACCAACTAGAAAGGGGAGGAGCTATGCTCAAAACCACAAAACTGTAACTTTAATTAAATACGCTGCCCTGGTTAAACCATCATTATGAGAGTCCAATCAAGACAAAATGAAGTGTAGAAGAAAAAAATATTTCAATGCATTGACTACATGACAGCTTACTTAATATCTAGATGGAAACAAAAAGGTTGTGAGGCATGACAAAATAAATTACTTTTTGAATACATTACTGGAATGCCAGTCAAAATCAAGTACAAGAAAAATAAGCAGCACTCAACTCAAACCACTTCTCCTTGCACTGCAGTTCTAATTATAATTTACATTCAGCTTTATTAAAGTACCAAGTAACATGCTGAAAGTAGCAATCTCTGTGATACCCCCTACTTGTAAAAATGTTTCTTATCCAAAAAAGACCTGCTGCCTGACAACTATCTACTTGTTTCATGGGGAAAACATGATCAAAGTAAAAAATGAAAAGCAAACAAGATACAAGCTCAAGAGACATTGCTTACAGAATTATTGTACAGGTAATGGACCACACATGATAGATTGGCCTTCTGTTTGGTTTACAGGTAAAGCCTGCAAAGATGACTGCAAGTCTCCAACAAATGTAATGAGCTTTTTAAAATAATGTAATCCTGTCCTTTATTACAAACACTGTCTTATGCATTTCAATACCCAAGGCTTATAGAGTATCTAGTTATGTAAGTATTCTCTGCATGGCAACAACAGAAAGGCTTTCAATGTTGGCAGTTCTTTAATAGTATGCTTATTAGAGCTTGCTTGCATCTTACAATCTCAGACAAGCTTACCTGATGGTCATTAAAGCATTGCTACTTAAACACAGAGCAAAAGGCACTTTCTGAGTAATAATAAGCATAAATCAACAGTATAAAAATATGAGAGAAACCTGAACGTTCTGCAAAATCAAGGACAGTACAAAAGTAGCACTTGTGTCTACCTTGGATGGGGGGGGGGGATACTCTGCACATTTACACTGCATATCTGCTCCTTGCCTTGCTTGGACACATCCAGAGTCACTACATGGGGGAGTGGGGTGCAACAAGTATGTCACAATTTGAAATGTCTCTGGCTGACTGTGATGGCCCTGACACATTTGTCATACCTCTCCACCTCAGAACAAGAAATATGGACACAGCCACACACAGAAGTGGGACAAAGGCCCAAAAATAAGGACAACTTTTAAATATTGCTCTTAAAAACTTAGAAAGATAATAGAATAGTAGGTATTGCATTAGTATGAATTTTCTGAAAGGTACGAAATCTGAAACTCAAATGTCTGTCATTATTTTCTAACTTCAGTCTTTAATGATTTGCCACTAATTTGCCAAAAACCCCCACAATTTTATGAAAAATGGAACAAAAATGCGATGCAAAAATATAAAATAGCCACACAATACAGCTGGGAACCTGTCAAAGAAGGGACACTTTTAATATTAGCACTGCTAACTTGAGCAGCTGACAAAATAAAAGAATCTACATGCATTTCTGAAATAAAAGTAATCTATATCTCCGATTATTACAGTTATTTCTTAACTGTAAGCCCTCCATGTTTTCTTCCAAAATTGCCATTTTGCGGCGGGATTATAAGGGGAAGAGCAACATTCTGAGTCAAAATCGGGGACAGTTGAGAGGTTTGGATATGCCTAATTCTATAAAGCAATTTATTTGCATGTACCTCACAACCTGTTAATGCAGGAAATCTGGACAAGGCCAAATATACTGGGGAAACAGATAAACAGTACTAAAAATTGTTGTATAAACTGAGACAATTGATAGAATAACAGGTCTTGCTTTAGCATGCATTTTTCTGAAGGTTATGAAGTCTGAAACTCAGTGTCTGTCATTATTTAGTGACTTAATTCCTAAATTATTTGCCAGAAAACCACACATTTTACGAGGAACAAACCAAAAATAAGAAGCAAAAATCTATTCATTCTGGACAGTTGAGAGGTATAGTTCAGCCTGGGCTGTCTTGGAGTTTGCCGCGCTTCCCCCTCACAAAATCATGGTCGAATGGAGCCCCCGCCCACCGCAGCCATTCCAATGAACCATTACTTGGCTATTTCACCCCATTTACCATAAACACTAATGTGCATACTGCTTTACTTCTACAAAGATTTGGACTTCATTTGAAAGTTTTACTTTGCATTTTACAGCACAAAGACTAAGACATCTGCTAAATAAAGCAATGCAATCTCACAATGAAAACAGACTTAGCATTAAAACTTCTCTGTCCTTGAAACTCACATTCATTGAAACAGCACTGAAACCCACATTCAAAGAAAATACATTTTGCCAGTGGCAGATAAAGATTAACTTTGGGTTGTTTTCAAATCATAGGACCCTTGCACACGAAACATACACGTGGTCTTTGATACACCTTCCTGATTGTATTAAATTATATTCTTTGTACAATACAGTACAGTTGTTGAGGACATTTTAAATTTGTTTTGAACATTTTTCCAGTAAACAATGAAACAAAATGCATACACCAATAATGATAAAATTGCCCAATTCAGAACACCAATAATGATAAAATTGCCCAATTCAGAACATTTTTCCAGTAAACAATGAAACAAAATGCATGCACCAATAACGACAAAACTGCCCAATTCAGAACATTTCTATCATTAAAGTCTACTCAAACGTCTACAGTCCACCAGTATCAGTAAATATGCACAATCTCTGAAGTAAAAGTCATCTAAATAATTCCACATTAAAGAAATCTGTAACTAATGAAGAGGTTGCTGCTAGCAAACAACTTTATATTTCATTGTTTCATCTACAAATGAAGTGCCTGTTGCCCTTGAGGAATAAATTGCCTAAGTTGCATTAAAAAAAGATAAGTTAGTAATATTGCAATAGGGAATGGATGGCAAACTGATAGGTTCACCAAAAAGGACTGCAGCATCCACCCCCTTTACAATACAGTACAGTATGAGCAATGCAGCTACCTACTGTAGGAGTAGAACCCACAGCCTTCTGCATCAAAAGCAAGTACACTACGTATTGTGCTATTAACAACGCAAGCACACTCGGCATAAGCAGCACTAGACTTTTGTTCCCTGCAGCTCTCAGCTTCTTGTAAAATCTACTTGACACTCAGCTGCATCTATGAACTTTGCAGCACAAAAAATCTGGAAAAATCCAAAATTGTGGGGGGGCAAAAGACCAAAACATAGGGACACATTTTAAACATTGCTTGTATAATGTTGGAAAGTTGTTAGAATAAAATGCTGTGTTACCACTATACATTTCACTGCCAAGTATTGAACCCAGGACCCTGTGCAAAACAGTCAGAGCAACATACCACATACGGCAAATCATCTGTTTTATGAAAGAAAGGAAGACTCACACTTAAATGGCTACCATTTAGTGAATTCAGTTCTCACCATAGCTGTCAACAACTTAGCACAAAACACCTGAACAAAGCCATGGGGAAATACAGCCCCCAAACATATTCAGTGAGTTCAGTTATCACCATAGCTCTCAACTTTGGCACAAAAAACCTGGACAAAGCCAATAATGGGGGAATACAGTCCAAAAAATAGGGACAAATATCCACTGAGGACACCAGAGCAAACCCACACAAACACAGGGAGGCCATGCAAACTCCACACAGAAGGCACCCCAGCCAAGAATCAAACCAGACAACCTGCAGCTGTCAGGCAACAATGCTACCACTGCACTACTGGCTGTGTTAAGTAACAAAAATACAAAAAAAACCCACAGATTTTATGAGGAACAGAACAGAACAAATATGAGGCAAAAATCTGCAAATGTTTTACAAATGGTGGTGGGTAGGGAATTCAGGCTCTTGTCACTTGGGCCCAAGGTACAGGGTTCAAGCCTTATTCTCTACCCAACCACCATGTAGCAACTGTGGCATTTTACACACACAACACACACACACACACACACACACACACACACACACACACACACACACACACACACACACACACACACACACACACACACCCTGCATATCCTCCATGGCAGCTAAGTCCTACACACACCCTACCTGCAGATCCTCCATGGCAGCTAAGTTCTACACACACCCTACCTGCAGATCCTCCATGGCAGCTAAGTCCTACACACACCCTACCTGCAGATCCTCCATGGCAGCTAAGTCCTGTACACTCCTCCATGAGCTAAGGTAGCGATTCTGTCCTCTGCATGCCAGCTAAGTTCTGTAGCGGTCCTCTGCAGCAGCCCGATGATTCCCTATCCTCCATAACAGCCTGCGCAGGCTTTCTGGGTCTCCCCGTGAGACGCAAGTAGGCTGGAGCCTCCAGCCTGCGGGCGATGCAGTCCGGTGTTCTTCCGGTCATCACCGCACAGACCTCTGGCCTGGCAGGGCGGAGTTCCCTGCCTTCCCTATCCGGACTGCCTAACAGAGCAGTCTGGAGTTAAGGAATGAAGCACGCATGCATGCGTGGAGTTCTGGACTGCCTAACACAGCAGTCAGGAACTAAGCACGCATGCGTGGACTTCCGGAACTACTCGTAAAAGTTTTTTAAGTTTATATTTTATTTTCTACAGTGGGAGAATTTAGTTTATTCTTTTTACAGGTGGGGGGGGGGCTGCAGTCCTATAGCATGAGCCGCCCCTGCCCAAGCCAGAGATAATAATAAACTTGTATCAGCTCTATTCCTTGACCTTTCCAAAACATTTGATATAATTTCCCTTCCCATCCTCCTAAACAAATTTTCCAACCTACAGCTCTCTACCTCCACTACCTCCTGGTTTAACAGCTACCTCTCAAACAGATATCAGTCCATCAGATGGCAAACATCCTTCTCCCCTTTCCATCTTAAGACCGGGGTTCTATCCTGGGCCCCCTACTTTTTAATATATTTACAAATAACCTCCATGTCTCCTGCTCCCACTCTACCTTAATACAGTATGCAGACAATTCCACAATTATTAACACTTCTGACAATATACAAAATCTCCACACTGTCATTCAATCTCTGCACCTAGTAGAACAACGGCTAACTGAAAACAACCTGCTTCACAACCCCAAAATAAAACAAGCTTCTCCTTTTCCTTCCAAAAACCCTCAATCCAGCTAAAGACAACTTGACCATCTCATCCTTAGATAAAACAATTATCACCACTGACTCAAACACCAAACTGCTTGGCGTTACTATAGATTACCAATTAAAATTTGACCTACATATCTTAAACTGTATCAAAACGTCCAATCAAAAAACAGGTCTTCTATACCACAAGAACAAATATATACCTAACAAATCTAGACCTCTACTGGCTCAAACATTTATTTTACCATCCCTGCTGTATGCTGCTCCCAAACTTATTAACCTCCAAAATAATCTCTTAACCAAACTAGAAACCCCCTATAATAAGATAGCAAGCTCTGCAGTCAGTAAAGCTTAAGATGGCCTAGCTCCCCCACATGCTTCAGATATCACAACTACAAATTACACACAGCATGCTAAATAGCTCCAACTCCTGCCCTGCCCTTACATCCATAATTACACCCTACACACCCAATCGTGACTGCAGAAGTACAAAACAAAACCTTCTGCAGGTGACTAAGCCAAACAAAAATATTGGAAAAATACTTTACAGTCATTCAATTGCATACTCATGGAACAAACTTCCATTGTCCCTTTGCTCCACTACCAAAAGTGGTGAATTCAAAAAACAACTAAAAATTCATTACCAACATGTATGGATATGTACTTGTCAGGAAATTACTTAATGAATTTTTCTTCTTCTCTCAATTAACATATCTGGCTGGTATCTACCTAAACTGTCTACTCTCTCTTTAGTTAGTACCTATGCTATTAAATGCATCTTTGTTGCACTACACCATGATGTTACCCTGAATTTGTTTGTTTTTTATTTTACGCATTGCTACATTCCTTCTAAATAACTTAATGCTAACCAAATTTCTCAAACATATTGCTACTGCATTCTCAAAATACTGTACTTTTGCCTTTTATATATTCCTCTGTGTTTTTGTACTGTTAAGTATCTTACAACTTGAATTGTTAGGTTTTTCTTACTTTTTTAATTATTTTCCTGGAGCTTTTCTCCTCGGGTCTCTGCTGAAAAATGGCTCTCTGGGCCCAGTCGGACTAACGGTGTTAACAAATGTAAAAATTAAAATAAAATAAATGTTGTTTAGGTCTTCAGAGAACATCCAATCACCCATCTTCAGAAGAGGTAAGATGGACTGAATCGTGACCATTCTGAACTTTGTGTGTTTCACCAACTTGTTCAGAGAAGTCAGATTCGGGATACGTCGCAAGTCCCCTGTTTTCCTGGGTACTAAAAAGAATCTCGAGTGAACACTTGATCCAATTTGATCGAGGGGACCTCTTGGAGGACTCTTTTTGCAACAACTTTTTTATTTCTTGGGCCACATCCTCCCTCTGATTGTGTGGGACATGGGGAAGTGAAGTCTTTGTTTGAGAGTTTCGGAAAAAGGAATGAAGTATCCTCTTAATATGATCCTTAGCACTCAGTTATCATTTGTGATGGCCTCCCAGGCTTCTCGATGTAAGGAGAAATGTCCCCCAACTGCCTCAAGAGAAGGGCAGTTGGGCAACTGTTCAGGATCGCTGGAAGAGCTTCTCCTGGAAAGTTTCCCACAACCGCAGATTTTGTGGACTCCCTTGGCAACATGGGCAGTGTCTCCCATTTTGATTGTATCCTCCTCTGCCCCAGGGGGAAATGCCTCCTTGAGTGTCCTGGAAAGGACCCTCTAACTTCAAAACTTCTTCTTACTCCCAAGCTGGTTCGTGGAAAAGGTACTTTGTGGCGTAGAAAAATGAATTTTGATGACAGACAAGGTCTTACCATTCTTTGCACTCTGGGATAAAGTGTCACAGACTATAGGGCCAAACAAAGTGGAGCCATCAAAAGGGGCATTAATAAAGGACCGTTTGAAAGGCTCTGCAAAATCACACAGCCTCATCCGAGCATGGCACCATATGGCAATGCCGGAACAGGCCACCCTTCAGGTACTCGCCGCACAATCTGAGATTAACCTCATGGACGCACTGGCTAAAGAATGTAGGGTGGCAGCCTGGAGGAAAAGGATTTCTGTTTCTCAGCAGACAAGGACTCCAGGACCGAGCTAGAAAGTTCCTTGACTAAGTCCCTTTGTAGCCTGGTAAAGTACGACTAATAGTTCAATTCCCTGAGCATAAAAGTAGACACGGCATAAACTCTTTTACCAAACCTGTCCAATGCGCAGGATTCTTTATCTGGGGGTGGACAGGGGAGCTTTCCTGAGCTAGCTCCTTCTTGGTGGCTGCCACAACAACCACGGCATCTATGGGGATAACCTTGGTCCAAAACAATTGTCAACAAAGGCACTTAAAATCTTGGCTGCATTTCTAAGCCCTTGATAACACCAGCTGAATGAGCGGGTCAGCCGGGGGGGATACCCAGGTACTAGATAGGCTGGACCCGAAAGCCTCCCAAAGTACCAATTCCTCCTGGGAAGGATTTTGGGCACACCAACCACCCCTCTGGCATACGATTTCAAGAATGTCTCCAAAAGGGACTTTTGTCGGGTAGTGATTTTGGAGACCCTTCTCCTTCCTTAAAATCAGATTCCATAGTGAGTGATTCCATAGGAGAATCGATGTGCCTCCTTTTACACAACCTCTTTCGAGAGACTTCCTCGGCGGTGCACTCCGGGGAGGTGTTGGAAGAAACCTGGGGATCCACAGAGGGAAGAGTGTAGAGGCTTTCTGGGATCGACAGTCCACACGACAGACCAGAGACCTCTGACACCAATCTAGTATGAGGAGGGGGAGGTTCCAAGGGGGAGGTTCCGTGGTGGTGAGCACTGAGGATCTCCTTGGAATGCAAAAAGTCCTCTCCACCACCTCGAAAGTAGAAGGGCTCCCTGCCACCAAGACCAGCCACACTGAAGCCCCCAGAGCAAACACATCCTGGAGTGCCGGAACCTCCAGCTCAGAGGGAGGGGAGTCGGAGCCAAGCTGTTGAAGGCCGAACCTCCGAGAAGAAGCGAAGGATCCAAAAACTTCAGAGTCGACATCAACCCCCCAGAACCAATCTTGCGCTACGGCTCCGAGACATGTTCAGAACCAAAGCAGTTGGAGCAGAGTGGGTCAGGGGAACCGTCGCAGGTGAAGAGAAAATCTCTTATCGGCTCAGATGCCTCAGCAGCAGGAAGCAACGGAACCAATGATTCCGAAACTGAAGGTCGGATCAGAGAAGGAGTCACTGGCTGGAAAGGAGAAACTCTCATGGATCCAGATGTGGACAAAGCAGACACAAACCTCATCTGGATCTGGGCCTCGAGGAACTGTCTCATCAGTCTGCTGATGTTCTTGGAGGAAAGGCATCAGAAGACGGGGGTCACAAAGACCACTTGGGGGAGTGAGAGAGAGAGATCGTGGAGCAGGTACTCTCGATGCCAAGCCAGGAGCCGTCCCTGTAGGAGCCAACATCAAGGGAGAACACTTGAACCCGGAGCAATGGCAGGTGACCAGAGTGAGAAGAAGAAGTCGGAAACAAGCTCGGAGCTGATTAAGTCGGTTCCCACAATTTCAGAGCCTTCTTGGGAGGATACAAGAAAGACTGCGTGCGAGAGTGCTTCCTGTCCTCCTAGATCTCCTTAGGTCTCTTAGATGGGAGTTGAGCCCCTGAAGTAGAAGGTACCCCCATGGTGGAGGAAGGAGGAAGCATGTCTTTCAGCACTAGCTTGTGCCTCCTGTCCACCGGAGCATGGGGGTGAAAGTCCTGACAGATCTCGCAAGGGGCGTGAAGGTGGGCAGGCTCCAGGCAATATACACACTCCCTGTGGGCTTCAGACAGAGGAATTTTCCATCCACGGGAAGTGCATTTTTAAAACCCAAAGGTTGTTTTTAAGGGAGAAAAAAAACTAAACGCAGAAAAAGTACAGTTTTGTACCTACCATAAATGCCATGGCTAGTCTGCAGAGGGGGTAGGAATGTGTACCCCCTGCATGTTTATGCACCATATAACAGTGGTGTTTTCCGCCTTCACCATTAGTTGTCCAGGAAGAATGTGGTCCTTGAAGGATGTCAGAGCATTCTGTACAGCTAACATTTCTTTTTGATTGATATGCAGGTGCATTTGACTTGGGTTCCATTTGTCCTGAATACACTTCCCTGCCAGGTGAGCCCCCCATGCATAGTCTGATGCGTCTGTTGTTAGGGTTTGGGCAGCAGGGGGTGGTGTGAAAGGAAGTCCCTTGTTTTGGTGGCAAGCCTCTGCCCACCAAAGAACTCTAGGCGTAGGCAAGGTATGACAGGAGTCATTGTTTCTAGGTCTTGAGAATGTTGACACGATAGGCTTTTTAGATACCACTGTAGTTTCCTCATATGCAGTCTTGCATATGGAATTAGAAGAATGCAGGAGGCCATGAACCTCAAGGCTTGCACTACTTGTCTTGCAGATAGCAGGGTTTTTGTGGCCACTTGTTTGAAGTAGGTTGTCAAATTAATTTGTTTCTCTGGTGTGAGGTAAGCCATCTGGGAAGTTGTATTCAAGCTTGCTCCCCGGAATATAATTTGTTGACAGGGTACCAGGTGTGATTTATTTTCGTTTATGGTGTACCCCAGACAAGTCAGAACCCTTTGTACAAAGGCCAGATGATTCAAAAGTATATCCTGGCTTTTTGCCTGAATTAGACAATCGTCCAGGTATGGGTATATTTGAATATTTCTTTGCCTGCAAAATGCAATAACTGGAGCTAGGCACTTTGTGAATACCCTGGGCACAGAAGATAAGCCAAAGGGCAGTGCAGAGAACTGAAAGTGCATGTAGCCTGCTTTGAAGCATAGGTATCTTCTGCAAGATTCCCTGATTGGGATGTGCAGGTATGCTTTTTTTAAATCTAGGGTTGCCAACCAGGCATCTTTGCCTAGCACAGGAAGTAATTGGTGAAGAGTCAGCATCTTGAATTTTGGAATCTCCAAAAAGATGTTTAGAGTAGACAGATCCAGGATAGGACGCCATGACCATGATACCAGGAAAAGTCTCGAGTAGAAACCTTGCCCCTTCTGGTACCAGTTGAACAGCCCCCATGTGTAAGAGAGAGAGAGTACTTGTTTTTGGGCCTCTGCCCACTGATTTGGGGGTAGGTCTGGCCACCCACTTGGTGTTGGTAAAGTGTGGAAGTGAAATCTGTATCTTTGGGACACTATATTTAAAACCCATTTGTCCTAGGTAATGAGTTCCCATTTCTTTGCATGAAGAGCAATCTTTCCCCTCCCAAAGGGGCAGTCAGTTGATAAGTGCTTGGAAATTTTAAAAGGAAGTCATTGATACAGTTTACCATAGGGGGGAGTCTTATTATTCCCAGATTTGGAAGTGGAGGCCCCCCACTGCTTAGTTCTGTGTGTCCCCTGGGACTGAAACCTGGGGTTTTTGCTGTGTCTGGGTTTGGCTTGAGAAGACCTTGAATGGGCTGGAAAGGACCAATTCTTAGAGGGCCAGTGCCTACTAAATCTAGGAGGCTGAACTTGTAAAAAATCTTTAACAGTCTGCATAGATTTAGCTTTATCTTCCATCTTTTTAAGAACTTCCTCAGCCTTGTTGCCAAACAGACGGTCCTGATTTAAAGGAGCATCCAACAATTTAGCTTTAACATGATCAGGCAAAGATTGCTCTTTAAGCCAAGCATGCCTTCTGAGCACAGACCCAGCAACAGCAGCCCTGCAAGAGGCCTCTAATGAATCAAAACCACATTGCAAAGTATGTTTTCCAACTTGTTCAGCAGAATGCATTAAATCCTGTAATTCTTTATTTCCCACACACAGTCAGGAATCAACATAATTTTCTGTTTAAGCAGTCCAATAACATGTTGCTGATACTTTAGCATATGAAACTGGCAGTTTAAAGCCCTAATGGCCAAGGTTGCAGAAGTGTAAACCTTCTTACCCCATCTATCCAGCACCCTGGAGTTTCTATCAGAAGGCATAGGATTTTTAGCTGTAGAAGCCTTAATGCCCTTGGGCCCCTGTGAAATAGTCTCTGGATCTGCAATAGGATTTTTAAAAAGGAACTTGTGGGACTCAGGGACCCTGTAGTATCTGTCAGGTTTTCTGGGAGCAGGAGGCAGGGAATCAGGGGCCAAACTAGATTCCGAAAAAGCATCATCAATTTCTTGTACAGGAGGAATAGCTAAAGGCCTGTGCTGAGGTAAGAGAAGGAAATCATTAAACCTCTTTTTTGAATCAGAAATATCCTAGCTTTCCCAATGGAAATGCTCCCTTAGAGTATCTAAGGTTTCCTTAAAAGAAAAATCCTCAGGAGGGGAAGCAGAGGGAATGGAGTCCTCTGCATCAGAATCTTCATAAGTAGATAAGGGCAAATCCAGACCATCAGAAGAATCAAACAGAATCCTGATCAGAAGATTCATAATCAACTTCAGTCCTAGGCCTCTTAGAAGGGGTGGAGTTGGCTACCCCTGATTAGAGTTATTAGATCTTCAGCCATTCTTATCATTTGTTTTTTAGGCATAGAGGCCTGAGCGTTGTTTTTTTAGGCATGGATCGAGATTTAGGTCTAAGTAAAGATGGAGGCATCGGTTTAATATGCAAGTCCATAGGCCTGAATACACTCTCAGAAGCCGGTGCCTGCACAGCGGCTCCGGACCCATCCAAGGTAGAAGACATCCGCGGGTTCCATGGTTGAAGCATCTCGTGGCATACCGGACTCCGAATGGGTCTTAGTAGAGGCCTGCAAATCAGAAGGAGTGGGTATCAGGGGCTGCGAAAGCGCATCATTGAGTACCGGCAAACTGGCGACTGGCTTAGGAGAAGCGTCGTCGACAGTTTTGGACCTCGGCGGCCTGTCTCTGTCTTTATCTTTGCGTTTTTTCAGAATCCCAGTAGACGGATGGCTAACTGATGACATTTCTGGATAATTAAACAAAGAACCGAAATATTTAGAGGTGAAAATATACCGACGGATAGTGCGCTGATTAAATAAAGCACAAAACCGACAGCAAGGTACATCGTAGACACAGCCTAGGCAAGGAATACAGTATGAATGAAAATCTTTATGAGGTATTTGCTTTCCACAAGTAATGCAATTATTAACTTTTACTGACATCACGAAGGAGCAAGAAAAAGTTTCCCCAATGGGGTACTTAGTTTTAGTTGAAGACTTTGGTTCTGAAACTCGAAAATGAAAATTTCAGGAGTCGGCCGACCAGGACTTGCGAACTGCTTCTGCTTCAGGCACTGCACAGCAAGAAAGACTGATGTAATGGCATCGGCTGCATGTTTTTTACCCCTGACGACCTGACGTCATGGAAGAAGGGGCAGCAACTGACGCAGAACCCAATACTTTGTTAATCAGGCCAATTGAGGGCTAACTGCAAGCAGATAACCCAAATGTAATGACTGCAACAGTGAAACACGAAGAATATCCACTTGGTCACCATGGTGAATCTTACCCTTTCCTCACTGTAGTGCGATCTCGGAGTTCATATATTTAGTTACTGGGAGTGTGGGGGCACAGCTTGGATGTTTTTCTTGTTTTGCTATATGTTTTGTCCTCTTGTCACGTGGTTGTTTACCCAGGGTTTATTTTCGTTGTTCCTGGAGATCAGAATGGGAACACTACCGTTCTCTTCACTGTAGTGCGACCTCGGAGTTAGTATATTTAATTTGCAGGGGGTGTGGGGGTGCAGGGAGGCTTGCCCCCTGCAAAAAACATGCTTTTAAATGCTGTCATCCTTTTTTTTTTTTCACAGTTTTGGGATTCCACAATCACGACAATATGGACTTGGGATTTCGACAGTTGAGATTGTGGGATCTCGAGATTTCGTACTGGATCCATATATACACACACACCATGGGCACAAAAAGGGTACACACCTCTGTTAAAATACCTGGTTTTTGTAATATAAAAAAATGAGACCACAATAAATCATTTCAAAATGTGACCTATAACCTGTACAATTCAATTGAAAAACAAATCTGTTAGGGGAGAAAATATAAAAAATAAAAAATGCACAATACGCTGGTTGCATAAGTGTGCACACTCTTAAACTAATACTTTGTTGAAGTACCTTTTGATTTAATAACAGCATTCAGTTTTTTGGGGTAGGAGTCTATCAGTATGGCACATCTTGACTTGCCAATATTTGCCCACTCTTACTTGCAAAAGTGCTCCAAATCTGTCAGATTGCGAGGGCATCTCTTGTACATAGCCCTTTTCAGGTCACCCCATACATTTTCTATTGGATTTACGTCTGGGCTCTGGCTAGGCCATTCCAAAACTTTAATTTTCTTCTGGACACGATAGGCTTTTTAGATACCACTGTAGTTTCCTCATATGCAGTCTTGCATATGGAATTAGAAGAATGCAGGAGGCCATGAACCTCAAGGCTTGCACTACTTGTCTTGCAGAGAGCAGGGTTTTTGTGGCCACTTGTTTGAAGTAGGTTGTCAAATTAATTTGTTTCTCTGGCGTGAGGTAAGCCAACTGTCTTTCACTGTGTTCCATGGTATATCCAATACTGTGGAAATTTCTTTGTACCCTTCTCTTGACTGATACCTTTCAACCGGGAGATCCCTTTGATGCTTTGTAAGGCGTCTATATCAGAAGATTGAATGCTAAAAATAACAAACGCTCTTTTATCGAACTTAAAAACATGAAATCTTTAAGGAACAGATCAGCAATTTTTTTCCCAGGGAAAAACTTTTCTGATCCAAATGATTAAAAAAAAAAAAAAAAAAAAAAACACAATGTACAGGCAAAACAAAGTGGAGGGCTGTTCCCCCCCATACACCTCCACCTTAAATATACCAACTTTGAGATCGCACCACAGTGGAGAAAACAGCAAAGTATGGA
Organism: Protopterus annectens; assembly: GCF_019279795.1. Classification (NCBI taxonomy): domain Eukaryota; kingdom Metazoa; phylum Chordata; order Ceratodontiformes; family Protopteridae; genus Protopterus; species Protopterus annectens. Next base: position 261,466,643 of record NC_056735.1, on the reverse strand, counting down.
GAACGGCCCATCGATTTTTTTTCCCTGGGAAAAAAAATCAATGTTCCATGCCTTTGACATTTTCAGGTTTCGACATTTTGGAAGTTCGATTTCATGATATAGACCCCTTGGTTTGTCCTGTTTGATCTTTAGTAGTACCTTGGAGTGGAGAGGCTGAGGGGGAAAGGCATAAACTAATTTTTCCAGGTGAAGGACAGGGTATCCACTTTCCAAGCTTGTTTAAATATTGAAAAGGAGAAAAGAGGTATAGCCAAACGAAGTCAGGGGCCTGGAGGGAGGGTAACCAGGACTGCAACAGTGAATACATTCGAACATCTACATTTATGATAAGTGTACATAAAGTACAGTTTTGTACCTACCATAAATGTAGATGTCCGAACTGGATAGCATCTGCAGTCATAACAAGTGGGTTGTCCTGTCGTCAGGCAGCCCTGCAGTCGGCCGGATTCCAAAGTCCGGGTCCGGCTTCGGCTGATGTCGCACTCCACCCGACGTCATCTCTGCTGGTCTTCGGGTATAAAAGCATCAGCCGACGCCATTTTCCTCAGTGTTTCTTGCCCCAGATGCCAGTAGCCCTCTTGCAGGGTAAAATTTGGATAGATGCCAATGTTTCCAAATAGATAGAGGTAAACACAACAATAAGCATATATGTACATATATACAAACAAATACACCATAAAGACTCCCCAACAGCTAGCTATTAGGAGGGTAAACACCCTAGGAGTACCACAGAGGGAAGGAGGAGGGTAATCCTGACTGCAGATGCTATCCAGTTCGGACATCTACATTTATGGTAGGTACAAAACTGTACTATGTCCTTCATGGATGCATCTGCAGTCATAACAAGTGGGTAGAATACCATAGCCAACTAGGGAGGAGGATAAAGGTAGATTATGGTGTGTTTAAGATCCCTTGCAGTACAGCAGTGGCAAACCCTGCTCGGGATCTGGAATAAAGAGGCAAATTATAATGCTTGGCAAATGTATGCACGGAGGTCCAAGTAGCCGCCTCAATAATGTCTTTGGTTGCCACTCCTCGTAAGAAGGCTGTGGTAGTGGCTGTTGCCCTTGTAGAATGAGGTCTTATGTTCTGTGGAATTGGTTTTCCATGGAAGGAGTAACAGTATCGTATGCAATTTCCTATCCATTTGGAGATTGTCTGTTTGGAAATAGCTTTTCCTTCCCTTCCTGTTGCATAGGCTACAAAAGTTGGTCAGTCTTTCTGCTATTTTTGTTCTGTCCAAGTAGTAGCGTAGCTGTCTATGTACATCCAAGGTATGCAGTATTCTTTCCCTCTGTTTTGTGGGTTGGGAAAGAAGGAAGGTAGGTGGATTGCCTGGTTTAAAGATACTCTGGATACCACCTTAGGCATAAATGTAGGATTAGTCCTCAAGGACACTCTATCTTGGTGGAAGATTAGGAAGGGTTGCACTGCCATTAAGGCCTGTAGTTCTGAAACCCTCCTTGCTGAAGTAATTGCCAGTAGGAAAGCAGTTTTCCATGACAGGTGTTGTAGGTCTGCTGTTGCTGCTGGTTCAAAGGGTGCTAGTGTCAACTTTTCTAGCACAAAGTTTAAGTCCCAAGCTGGTAATGGTGGTTTCCTGGGAGGTTTTACATTCTTGATTCCTCTGAGGAACTGTCTGAGCAAAGGGTGCGAAAAAACAGGAGGATCAAAGCTGTATTCTGCTGAAATAGCTGATGCATGTATCTTGATGGAGGAGTAGGACAGGCCTGAATGAAGAAGTTCGGCCAGATACTCCAGAATGTTAGGCATATCTATGTTTGACACATCTTTTCCTCTTCGGTACTCCAAATGACAAACCTTTTCCATTTTCCAGCATAGTTCTTTCTTGTTGAAGGTCTGCGTGCTTCAAGAATAATGTCTTTAACTCTTTGGGAAAGTTCTGGATTAGCTGCTGCTATGTGATGTTCCATGCAGTCAGTTGCAGCGTTTTAGGTTTGGATGTATGATGCTGTAGTTGTTCTGAGTTAACATCAAAGGCATCAGGGTATTGGCCACATGTTGTTCCGAGACATGCTCTTCAGTAGTGGATACCAGTGTTGTCTTGGCCAGTTTGGGGCTATCAGGATTATCCTTGGACGTTCTTCCTTGATTTTTAGTAGTACCTTGTGTATCAGAGGAAGAGGAGGAAATGCATATGCTGTGAGGCCTTTCCAGTTGAAGGAGAGTGAGTCCACTTTCCATGCTAGTGGGTGGAATGTCCTCGTGCAGAATTTTTCGAGCTGGTGATTGAGAGGTGATGCGAATAGGTCTATCTGTGGCATTCCCCATTTCTTTGAGATGGTCTTGAAGATGTCCGGGTGCAGCTTCCATTCGTGGGCATCCGAAGTGGTTCTGCTTAGTATGTCTGCTAGAGTATTGTCTTTCCCCGGTACAAATATTGCCTGTAACTGAATGTTGTAGCTGAGTGCCAGGGTCCACAGCTCCAAGGTCATTCTGCATAGGGGATATGAATGAGTGCCTCCCTGTTTGTTGATGTACCACATGACTGTGGTGTTGTCTGTCCTTATCATCAACTGGCCCTCTTTGAGGAAAGGTTTGAACTTTTGGATTGCCAGTTTTACTGCCAGCATTTCTTTTAGATTGATGTGCAGGTGAATTTGATCCTGTGTCCACAATCCTTGCACGCATTTGTCCAGCATGTGGGCCCCCATCCTAGATCTGAAGCGTCTGTTGTGATGGTCTGGCTTGGTTGACATCTGCGGAAGGGCAGGCCTGGGTTTGACTGGCATGCCTGAGCCCACCATAGGAACTCCTGTTTTAAGCATGGAATTAGTGGGATTTCTGTTTCTAGACTGTGTCTGTGTTGGGACCATAAATTCTTTATGTACCACTGTAGTTTCCTCATATGTAGTCTGGCAAATGGGACCAAGATTATGCATGATGCCATGAAGCCCAAGGCCTGTAGAAATTTTCTTGCTGTTAACTTGTTCAGTTTTGTTAGTGCCAAGAAGTAAAGAGGAAGTTCTTTTTGTTTTCCTGTAGTCAGGAATGCCATTTGTTGTACTGTGTCCAATTCCGCCCAAGAATGTCCTTGTTTGGGATGGTATCAGCCTTGACTTTTGTAAATTGACTGTGTATCCCAGTCCTTGTAGCAAGTAAATGACCCTTTGTAAATCTGTTGTCAGCTTGCTTTTGTTGTCCCCTTGTAGCAGGCAGTCGTCCAGGTATGGGTAAATTTGAATTCCCTGTAGTCTGCAATGGCCGGTTACTGATGGCAGGCACTTTGTGAATACTGTGGGCAGTAGATAAGCCAAAGGGCAATGCTGAGAATTGATAGTGCTCTGATCCTGCAAGAAATCTGAGGTATCTTCTGCAGATTGGTCGAATTGGGACGTGCAGGTATGCCTCCTTGAGATCTAGAGTTACCAGCCAAGACTCCTTGCCCAGCATGGGAAGAAGTTGCTGTAGGGTCAGCATTTTGAATTTTGGGACAATGATGTATGTATTTAAGGTGGACAGGTCGAGAATTGGTCTCCAACTTTTTCCTTTCTTGGAACTAGGAATAGTCTGGAGTAGAACCCTTTCCTTGTTCTGCCGTTGGCACTCTTTCCACAGCTCTCATGTTTGCTAACTCCATTATCTGGCGTAGAGCCTCTGTTTTTTGATTTGGAGGTAGATTTGGCATTCCTCTTTTGACTGGTAAAGTGTGGAAGTGAAATCGGTAACCTTGATCTATGGTTTGTAAAATCCACTTGTCTTTTGTTATGTAGTGCCAGTTCTTTGAAAATAAGGTTAACTTTCCGCCTAGAGGAGCTGCTATTTGTTCCCTGGTAGGCGGATTTAGGATTAAGTCACTGTGGGTGTGCTGATGTAGTGGCAGTGGCTGTGTCTGTGCCTCTGTTGTTACCTTGCCACTGTCGTCCTCTGTAGGCACCTCCTCTGGATTGGTTTCTGCCTCTGGAACGTCTATTCCTGCCCCTTTGAAATTTTGCAGAGTCAGGAAAGGACCAATTTTTGGCAGGCCAGTTCCTGCTAAACCTTGGGGTTGGACCTGCAGGAAATCTTTAACAGTTTGAACAGATTTTGCCTTTTCTTCCATTTTCTTCATAACCTGCTGGGCAGGTGTACCAAACAAACTTGTCTTGTCCATAGGAGCATCTAGCAACTTAGCTTTAACATGATCCGGTAAAGCTTGTTCCTTTAGCCATGCATGTCTTCTTATCACTGTGCCTGTCATGGCTGATCTAAATGAAGCCTCCAGTGCATCATAGCCACATTTTAAGGAATGGTTGCTAACCTGTTGTATGTTATTTACCATCTCTAATACATATTTCTTATCAAGAGATTCATCAGTAGTTAGCTTTTTAGTTAACTGATCAAGCATAAACTCTTGGTATTGTATCATGTGAAACTGACAGTTTAAAGCTCTAGCTGAGAGAGTAGCTGAAGTGTAGACCTTTTTACACCCCATCTGTCTAGTGACCTTGCTTCCCTTTCAGAAGGAATAGGGTTTTTAGCTGTGGTTGCGGCTACTGCCTTGGGACCCTGGGATATAGTTTCTGGGTCTGCAAGAGGAGCCTTGTAAAGGTGGTGATGAGTATCTGGCACCCTGTAAAATCTGTCTGGTTTGGCAGGGGCTGGGGGTAAAGAATCTGGAGCGGAGCAAACATCATTGAAAGCATCATCCACCACAGAGAGAACAGGAGGTATAGCTAAGGGCCTGTGCTGTGGTAGGTGCAGAAAGGTCCTAAGTCTTTTTCTGGAGTCTGAAAAATCCTGTTGCTGCCATTGGAACTGTTCTCGCATGGCATGCAAGGTTTCTCCAAAGGAGAATTCTTCTGGTGGGGAAGCAGCTGGAATGGATTCTTCAGCATCAGAATCTTCAAATTGGAAAAGGGAGCCTCAGGCTGGTCAGTTATGTCTGATTCATGAGCAGAATCATCAGAAGACACTGGCTCAGGGGGCTCTGTCCTAGGTCTCTTCTCTGGGGCTGAGAGGCCCTGTCTGGGTGAGATTGAGATCCTCTAATTAAAGAAATTAAATCTTCTGCCAAAGAAAGCATTTGAGAACTAGAAGAGGGCCTGGATGAGGGGGTTTAACAGGCACTGATTTAGTAGTCTTGGCTGCTTTAGCCCTGGCGAAGGCCTTAATGGACATGGCTGCTGGAGGCCTAGCAGCACCACGTGCTGGGGTAGAGACATCCAAGGGGATGGTGTCTGATAAGTCAACCACCGTAGTGGGTAAAATTTCTGAGGTCGATTCAAGAATTGTAGCAGGGGCCTCAGTTGTAAGAATAGGTTCAGCTGTACTTTGAGCAGTTTTCTCGGTTTCGGCGAAACCGAGACACTCATGTTTGCTTTGCCGTGGTTTCGGCCGAAACCGCGGACCATGATGTCGGTCTTTATCTTTGCGTTTTTGGGGTAGTCGGAGGATCCGGCGACATAAAATCGCAAAATCAGTACCGAAAAACTGTTCTGCAAACTCCGACCGACGCCTAAGCGTTGTCGGTTGAAAGAGGCACAGGCCGAACAGGCTGCTACGTGGGCTGGGCCTAAACAAGGCAGACAGTAAGCGTGGAAATCTTTATGAGGTATTTGTTTCCCACAGGTTAATCAATTGTTAACTTTTTCTGACATCGGCTTAGGCAAGAAAGAGTCCCAACGGGTACTTAGCTTTAGAAGTCTTCAAGTAGTATTCGGTAGAAGTAATCTCTGGATCCGACCGACCGGCACTTGCGAACAGCTTCTGCTTCGGGCGCCACGCGGCAAGAAAGACTGAGGAAAATGGCGTCGGCTGATGCTTTTATACCCGAAGACCAGCAGAGATGACGTCGGGTGGAGTGCGACATCAGCCGAAGCCGGACCCGGACTTTGGAATCCGGCCGACTGCAGGGCTGCCTGACGACAGGACAACCCACTTGTTATGACTGCAGATGCATCCATGAAGGACATCTGTACTATGTTCTTCGTGTTTCACTATTGCAGTCATTACATTTGGGTAGATTCCCAAAGCTAAGGATGGGAGGAGGAATTTAGATAGCATTAGGACCAGCTATAAGGCCCTGCAAAACTGCAGTGGCAAAGCCAGTTCTGGATTTAGAGAAAATTGGCAAATGGTAATGCTTGGTGAAAGTATGTACAGAACTCCAGGTAGCAGCTTCTAGGATGTCCCTGGTAGGTAAGCCTCAGAGAAAGGCTGCAGAGGTAGATGCATCCCTGGTTGAGTGGGATGTGATCCCCTGTGGGATAGGTTTAACATGGTGCTTATAGCAGAAATGAATGCAATGGCCTATCCATTTAGAGATGGTTAGCTTTGAAACAGCCTTCTCCTCTGTCCCTGCAGCAAATGCCACCAGCAGCTGTTCAGATTTCCTTTGAGGTTTAAACCTGTCCAAGTAGAATCTAAGTTGTCTGTGTACATCTAAGGAGTGCAGTATCCATTCCCCTTTGTTATGTGGATTGGGAAAGAAGGTAGGCAAATGAATGGACTGATTAAAGGCCACACTGGATACCACCTTTGGCATGAAAGAGGGATTGGTCCTGAGGGAAATCCTGTCCACATGATGGATGATGAAAGGCTCCACTGCCATAAGGGCCTGTAATTCAGATACCCTTCTTGCTGAAGTGATGGCTAAAAGGGAAGCTGTTTTCCAAGAAAGGAATTTTAAATCTGCAGTAGCAGCTGGCTTGAAAGGAGGAAGGGTGAGTTTCTCCATTACAAAGTTAAGGTCCCAGGCTGGAGTTGGAGCTCTCCTGGGTGGTCTTAAACTTTTGGCCCCTCTCAGGAACTGCTTGAGTAGTGGAAGAGAGAAGAGGGGAGGTTCTGTGTTATAATGAGCTGAAATGTCGAGGCATAAATTTTTATTGAGGGAAAAAGACAGGCCCTTGTGAAGCATCTCAGTTAAGTATTGTAAAATCTGAGGTAAATTGGGCACTGCTGTGCTCATCCCTTGAGATTGGTTCCAGGCACAGAATCTTTTCCATTTTTCAGCATAAGATTTTCTAGTACTAGGCCTCCTTGTCTCTAAAATGACATCCATCACTGGTTTACTGAGGGATGGTAAAGGAGAGCTTAGGTAATTAGCCGGGCTTCTAGGTTCTGTGTTTGAAGCTGAGGGTGCAGAATCTGGTTCTCCTGCTGAGATAGCAGGGTAGGAGTGTGAGGCAGGTGCCATGGGGCTAACAGTGACACACTGCGCAGGAGGGGGTACCAGTGTTGGCGTGGCCAGGCTGGTGCAATCAAAATTATCCCTGGTTTGTCTTGTTTGATCTTTAGTAGTACTTTGGAGAGAAGAGGCAGAGGAGGAAAGGCATACACTGATAGGTTTTTCCAGCTGAAGGACTGAATATCTACTTTCCAAGCTTGTCTGTGGGGAGTCCTTGCACAAAATTTTTCCAATTCATAGTTCTGGGGGGAGGCAAACAGGTCTATATCTGGGCTCCCCTATTTGCTTGTCAACATCTTGAAAATCGTGTATGCTTCCTTTAAATTTAGTGTTGCCAACCAGGCATCTTTGCTTAGCACAGGAAGTAAAGTACAGTTTTGTACCTACCATAAATATAGATGTTAGAGTGCTAATACAGCTGCAGTCATAACAGATGGGTTTTCCTGCCGTCAGGCGGGTCCTCGGTCGGCCGAATTCCAAAGTCTAGGTCCGGCGTCGGTTGTCGTCGCTTCTTCCCTGACGTCAGTGCGACAGGGGTATAAAAGAACCAGCCGACGCCATTTTCTTCAGTTTTTCTTCCCCCAGATGTCAGGTGCCCCCAGAAGGAAGGCAATACATAAATTTATGTAATAATGCAATGCAATATAATCAAAAAACAGTAGTTGCAAGCAAATACACCATAAATGAATACCCCAATCAGGTTGTATGAGGAGGTGTTAGCCAATAGGCCTGTCCCAAGAGGGGAAGGAGGGAGGAAACCTGGACTGCAGCTGTATTAGCACTCGAACATCTACATTTATGGTAGGTACAAAACTGTACTATGTTCATCGTGCATACAGCTGCAGTCATAACAGATGGGTAGAATCCCAAAGCTAAAAAGGGGTGGTAGGCACTAGGTGGAACTAGGAGGAGCCAGGATGCCCTGCAAGACTGCAGTGGCAAAGCCTGCTCTAGTTTTGGAGTATAATGGTAGGTGGTAGTGCTTGGAGAAGGTATGCACAGAACTCCAAGTGGCTGCTTCCAAAATATCTTTGGTAGGAACCCCTCTGAGGAAAGCTGCAGAGGTAGCTGTGGCCTTTGTGGAGTGAGATCTGATGCCTGCAGGTACAGTTTTACCATGAAAAGAGTAGCAAAAGCGTATGCAGTGGGCTATCCATTTTGAGATTGTCTGTTTGGAAATTGGCTTCCCTTGAGCTCCTGTAGCATAGGACACAAAGAGTTGTTCTGATTTTCTGAAAGGCTTTGTTCTGTCCAAATAATAACGCAGCTGTCTGTGGATGTCCAAGGAATGTAGTAGTCTCTCCCCTTTGTTTTGAGGATTAGGGTAAAAGGAAGGTAAGTGGATAGCCTGATTCAAAGCTACCCTGGATACCACCTTTGGCATAAAGGACGGATTGGTTCGTAAGGAAACTCTGTCCTGATGGAAAATGATGAAAGGCTGCACAGCCATGAGGGCTTGTAATTCCGATACCCAGCGAGCTGAGGTGATAGCCAGAAGGAAGGCTGTTTTCCAGGACAAATATTGCAATTCTGTTGAGGCAGCTGGCTCAAAAGGAGGCAAGGTCAGTTTTTCTAGAATGAAACTGAGGTCCCAAGCAGGTATTGGTTGTTTCCTTGGGGGTTTTATATTCTTAGCCCCTCTGAGGAACTGTCTTAAGAGGGGGTGAGAGAATAAAGGAGGATCAGTGTTGTATTCTGCAGAAATGGCTGAGGCATGGATTTTGATGGAGAAGAATGAAAGTCCACTGCTTAGCAGCTCAGCTAGATACTGTAATATCTGAGGTAAATTCAGTATTCCAGGATTCTGGCCCTTTTTCTCATTCCAGGCACAAAACCGTTTCCATTTTGCGGAGTAAGCTTTTCTAGTAGAAGGTCTTCTGGTCTCCAAAATGACATCCTACACCTCCTTGGAGAGTAGGGTCTGTTGTGAAGTTAAGGAATCTTCCATGCGGCCAGATTGAGTGTTTTCAGCTGACTGTGAAGAGTTTTGAAGCTGTGCTGAGTCAGAAGAAGAGGCATTAGAGGTAGGGTCCATGGTGGGGAATGCGTCAGGCTCCTCAGGAGTGGGTACCAGTGCTGTCTTGGCCAGTCTGGAGCAATGAGAATCATCTTTGGTCTGTCTGCTCTGGTTTTTAATAGAACTTTGGGCAGCAGAGGAAGAGGTGGAAAGGCATAAACTGTCATTGTTGTCCAACTGAAAGAGAGTGCGTCCACTCTCCAGGCCTGTGGATGAAAAGTCCTTGAGCAGAACTTTGTCAAATGGTGATTTTTGTGGGAGGCAAAGAGATCTATGTCTGGCCTTCCCCATGCTTGAATTATCTCTGTAAAAACTTGAGGATGCAACTTCCATTCATGTGGATCTGTCATATTTCTGCTTAGGTTGTCTGCCAACGTGTTTTCCTTGCCTGGCAGGTACTGTGCTTGAAGTTCGATTTGTAATTCCAGAGCCATGTTCCAAAGAGACATGGCCAGCCTGCATAGGGGGTATGAATGGGTTCCTCCCTGTTTGTTTATGTACCACATTACTGTGGTGTTGTCTGTCCTTATCAATAGTTGACCTGGATGCAGAAGGTCTTTGAAAGCTATAATAGCATTTATTACTGCTAGCATTTCCTTTTGATTGATGTGTAGGTGCTTTTCTTTTTGGGACCATTTGCCCTGAATGCACCGATCTGTCATGTCGCCCAGGCGTAGTCCGAGGCGTCTGTTGTGATGACTTGATTTGCTTGAGGCTTGCAGAATGGGAGACCTGTGTTTCTTTGGCATGCTTGAGCCCACCACAGAAATTCCTTTTGAAGACATGGAATCAGTGGTATTATTGTTTCCAAACTGTGGCTGTGTTGAGACCATAGGTTTTTCAGGTACCATTGAAGTTTCCCTATATGCAGCTTTGCACATGGGATTAGTAGGATGCAAGATACCATGAATCCCAGAGCCTGCAGGATTTTCCTTGCAGTCAGCCTGGTGAAATTTGCTAGTTTTCTGAAGTATTGAGTTAGTTGCCCCTGTTTCTCTGGCGTGAGGTAGGCCATCTGGGTGTTTGTGTCCAAGTTGGCACCCAGGAAAATTATTGTTTGAGAGGGTATTAGCCTTGATTTCTTTTTGTTGACTGTGTATCCCAGAGAATTCAACAACATTATTACAAAAGCCAGATGTTTCAGAAGTATGTGCTTGCTGTCCACTTGGATCAGGCAGTCGTCCAAATATGGGTATATTTGTATCCCTTGAAGTCTGCAGTAGGCAATTACTGATGCCAGGCATTTCGTGAATACTCTGGGCGCAGTAGATAAGCCAAAGAGCAATGCAGAGAATTGATAATGGGTTGAACCTGCAAGAAATCTGGGGTATCTTCTGCAATCTTGTCTGATTGGGACATGCAGGTATGCCTCCTTGAGGTCCAATGTTACCAGCCAAGACTCCTTGCCCAGCATGGGAAGAAGCTGCTGTAATGTGAGCATCTTGAATTTTGGCACGAGTAAAAATGTGTTTAGGATGGATAGGTCCAAAATAGGTCTCCAATCTTTTCCCTTCCTTGGTACCAGGAATAGTCTGGAATAAAAACCTTGACCTTGTTCTTGTGTAGGTACCTCTTGAATAGCTTTCATGTCCATGAGATCTGAAATTTGTCTTTGTGCCTCTGCCCTTTGATTGTGTGGCATGTTTGGCATGCCTCTCTTTTTTGGAAGGGTGTGAAAATGGAATCTGTAGCCTCTGTTTATAATGTCCAGGATCCATTTGTCTTTTGTGACAATATGCCAATTTTTCGAAAATAATACCAGTTTTCCGCCTAAAGGTGCTGCCATTTGAGCCTTGCTTGGCATGCAAAGGGGAAAGTCATTGGGTTTGCTTTCTGAATGGCTGTGAACTATCCTCACCACCTCTTTGTGTAGGAGCTCGTCATTGTCTGCCTCTAAACGATCCTTGAGATTGCCCTCTGCCCCTCGGGCGCCTAAATCTACCTCTTTGGGGTCTGTCCGTGGCTGGAAAGGACCAATTTTTGGAAGGCCAATTTCTAATGAAACGTGGAGGTTGTACCTGTAGGAAATCTTTCACTGTTTGCATTGATTTAGCCTTTTCCTCCATTTTCTTTAATACCTCCTCAGCTTTAACACCAAATAATACATCTTTTTGTAGAGGGGCATCAAGTAATTTAGCTTTGACATGATCTGGTAAGGTTTGCTCCTTGAGCCAGGCGTGTCTACGTATGACTGATCTTGTAACAGCAGCTCTACATGAGGCCTCTAAAGCATCAAAACCACATTGCAAGGTATGTTTACCCACTTGTTCTGCACTATGCATCAAATCCTGCAACTCCTTCAAGTCTGGTTGTTCAGGTTGTGACATTTTGCTTCTCAACTGTGATAACAGAAACTGTTGGTACATTAACATATGGAACTGGCAGTTTAATGCCCTCATGGTTAAGGTGGCCGAGGTGTATACCTTTTTCCCCCACCTTTCTAAAGCTCTGGAATCTCTCTCTCTGAAGGTAATGGATTTTTAGCAGTGGAGGCCTTAATTCCCTTGGGGCCCTGTGAGATAGTTTCTGGGTCAGCCACATGGCTTTTGTATAGGAATTGGTGTGAGTCAGAAACCCGGTAATACCTGTCAGGCTTGACTGGGGCTGGAGGTAAAGAGTCTGGGTTAAGGCAGGCCTCCGAATACACATCATCTAGAATGTCTAAGACAGGAGGTATAGCCAGAGGCCTGTGCTGAGGGAGCAAGAGAAAATCCCTAAGCCTTTTCTTGGAGTCTGAGTACTCTTGGCCTTCCCAGTGGAAGTGTTCCCTCAAGGTATGCAAGGTTTCCCCAAAAGAGTAATCCTCAGGGGGGGGAGACAGAGGGAATGGACTCCTCTGCATCAGAATCTTCAAAAGGGGAGTATGAATGTTTCTGGTCATCAGAATGCTCTGAAATAATGGAGGCCTGGTCCGAGGAGGGGGATTCTTCCTCCACTCTGGGCCTTTTGTCCGGGGGGGGGGGGGTTTGAGAACCCCTGATAAGAGTAATCAAATCCTAAGCCATTTTGAGCATCTGCTTTTTAATCATGGGGCCTTGAGAAGGGCCCTGTGGAGCTTGTCTCTTAGTATGCATGGCTGCTTTAGACTTAGTGAAAGTCTTGATGGAAAAAGAAGAGGAAGGCCTGAAGACACCTTGAGAGGTGGCAGACCTGTCTAAACTCTGAGTTTCACCGCCTAGAGTGGCTTCGGTATCGGTAGTCGGGGTGTGGGCCGAAGAGCCTGCGACCTCGGGTACAGTAGACACCGCCAATGAAGTGTTGTCGGTAGTCAGGGGATGCGTAGGCACCTCAATGAGAACCGGACCACCTGTAGTCGGCTTTGGCGTGGTGTCGGTAGAAGCCGCGGACCTCGTATGTCGGTCCTTATCTTTGCGTCTTTTACTCAAAACTGGAGTCGGAGTATCCGACGACATAATGTAATTAAATTTTTTGCCAAAATAATGTTGGGCGAACTCCGCCCGACGCTTAATGGTGCGTCTGTTGAATGTAGCACAAAAATGACAGGCCGAGACGTCGTGGTCTGGGCCTAAGCAAGGAATGCAGAGGGAATGAAAATCCTTATGCGGTATTTGCTACCCACATGAAATACAATTATTAACTTTGTCTGACATTGGTCTGAGGCAAGAAAAGTTTTCCCAACGGGGTACTTAGCTTTCAAGAAGACTTTGGTTGCAAAATTTTTGTAATCTCAGGAGCTGGCCGACCGGCACTTGCGAACTGCTTCTGCTTTGGGCACTGCGCGGCAAGAAAGACTGGAGAAAATGGCATCGGCTGGTTCTTTTGTACCCCTGTTGCACTGACGTCAGGGAAGAAGCGACGACAACCGACTCCGGACCTAGACTTTGGAATTCGGCCGACCGAGGACCCGCCTGACGGCAGTAAAACCCATCTGTTATGACTGCAGCTGTATGCACGATGAACATCTGGTGAAGAGTCAGCATCTTGAATTTTGGAATCAACAAAAAGGTGTTTAGAGTAGGCAAGTCCAGGATAGGACACCATGAATTGTCTTTTCTGGGTACCAGGAAAAATCTCGAGTAGAAACCTTGTCCCTTTTTCTCTTCTGGTACCAAGTGAATAGCCCCTATGCTTAAGAGAGAGAGTACTTGCTTTTGGGCCTCTGCCCACTGCTTTGGAGGTAGATCCGGCCAACCGCTTGGAGTTGGTGACGTGTGGAAGTGAAATCTGTATCCTTGGGACACTACATTTAAAACCCATTTGTCCTGGGTAATGAGTCCCCAGTTCTTTGCATGAAGTGCAACCCCCCCCCCCCCAAAGGGGTGGTCAGTTGAGAAGTGCTTGGAAGTTTTAAAAAGAAGTCAATGAAACAGTTTACCATGGGGGGAGTTTTATTACTCCTAAATTTGGAAGTGGAGGCACCCCACTGCTTAGTCCTGTGCGTCCCCTGGGACTGAAGCCTGGGTGTTCTGCTGGATCTGGGTTTGGACTGAGAAGGTCTGGAAGAGGCAGGAAAGGACCAATTCTTAGAAGGCCAATGCCTACTAAATCTTGGAGGTTGTACTTGTAAAAAGTATTTAACAGTTTGCATAGATTTAGCTTTTTCCTCCATCTTTTTAAGAACTTTTTCTGCCTTGTTGCCAAACAGGTGGCCCTGATTTAAGGGAGCATCCAGTAATTTCGCTTTAACATGATCTGGCAAGGATCGCTCCTTAAGCCAAGCATGCCTTCTAAGTACAGACCCAGTTACCCCAGCCCTGCGAAATGCCTCTAGTGAATCAAAACCACATTGCAATGCATGTTTACCAACTTGTTCAGCAGAATGCATAAAATCCTGTAAATCCTTATTTTCAGCACAATCAGGAATCAACATAATTTTCTGTTTAAACAATCCAATAATATGCAGCTGATACTTTAACATATGAAACTGGCAATTCAAGGCCCTAATGGCCAAAGTTGCAGAAGTGTATACCTTTTTACCCCATCTATCCAGTGCCCTGGAGTCTCTATCAGAGGGGGTAGGATTTTTGGCAGTAGTAGCTTTAATGCCCTTGGGTCCCTGTGAAATGGTTTCAGGATCCGCAGTAGGATTTTTGAAAAAGAACTTGTGTTAGTCAGGAACCCTGTAATATCTATCAGGTTTTCTGGAAGTAGGAGGTAAAGAGTCAGGGGCCATGCTAGATTCCGAAAAGGCATCATCAACAATGTCTAGTACAGGAGGTACAGCTAAAGGCCTGTGCTGGGGCAGGAGTAAGAAATCCCTAAGCCTCTTCTTAGAATCAGAGAAATCCTGACTTTCCCAATGAAAAAGCTCCCTGAGAGTGGGCAAGGTTTCACCAAAAGAGAAATCCTCTACGGGGGAAGCAGAGGGAATAGAGTCCTCTGCATCAAAATCCTCATAGGTAGATAAGGGTAAATCCTGGTCATCAGAGGAAACAGAAATTTCAGAATCCTAGTCAGAAGTATCATAAGCAAACTCAGTCCTAGGTCTCTCAGAGGGGAAAGGTTGGCTTCCCCCGATTAAAGTAATAAGGTCTTCAGTCATTCTTATCATTTGTTCTTTAGGCATAGAGGCCTGACCATGCGCTCTGGGCATCAGTTTAGGCCTTGAAGAAGAAGATGGCGCCAGTTTAATATGCAAGTCAGTAGGCCTGAATACACCTTCAGAAGCCGGTGCCTGCACAGCGGCTCCGGACCCATCCAAAGTAGAGACATCCGCAGGTTCCACAGTTGAAGCATTTCGCGGCATACCAGACTCCGAATGGGTCTCAGTAGAGGCCTGCGAATCTGAAGTAGTGGGTATCAGGGGCTGTGAAAGTGCCTCACTGAGTACCAGCAAACTGGGCGTCCTGGCTCTGTCTTTATCTTTGCGTTTTTTCGGAATGTCGGTAGTCGGATGGCTTACCAAAGAGATATCAGGATAATTGAACCGAGCACCAAAACATTTAGAAGTGCAAATAAACTGAAGATGGATAGTTCGTGGTTTAAATAAGGCACAAAACTGACAGCGAGGTATATCGTGGTCAGGGCCTAGGCAAGGAATACAGTACGAATGAAAATCTTTATGAGGTATTTGCTTTCCACAAGAAATGCAATTATTTACTTTTACTGACATCGGATTAGAGCAAGAAGAAGTTTCCCCAACGGGGTGCTTAGCTTTTAGTTGAAGACTTCGGTTCTGAAACTCGAAAACGAAAATTTTAGGAGTCGGCCGACCGGCACTTGCTAACTGCTTCTGCTTCGGGCACCGCATGGCAAGAAAGACTGATGTAATGACGTCGGCCGCATGTTTTATACCCCTGACGACCTGACATCACGTTAGAAGAGAGAGCAACCGAGGTAGGACCCAAGACTTTGTTAATCAGGCCGACTGAGGGTTACTGCAAGCAGATAACCCAAATGTAATGACTGCAACAGGGAAACATGAAGAACATCTGATACTGCATGTAGCCTGCTTTGAAGCGGAGGTATCTTCTGCAAGATTCCCTTATTGGGATGTGTAGGTAGGCTTCCTTTAAATCCAGTGTTGCCAATCAGGCATCTTTGTCTAGCATAGGAAGCAGCTGATGAAGAGTTAGCATCTTGAATTTTGGGATTAACAAAAATGTGTTTAGGATAGATAGGTCCAGGATAGGACGCCAGGAATTGCCTTTTCTGGGTACCAGAAAAATTATTGAGTAGAAACCCTGTCCCCATTCTTCTTCTGGGACAGGGTGAATAGTGTTGATGCTTAAAAGTGAGAGAACTTGCTTTTGAGCCTCTGCCCACTGATTTGGGGGTAGATTTGGCCAACAGTTTGGGGTTGGTAAGGAGTGGAAGTGGAATCTGTATCCTTGGGAAACTACATTTAAAACCCATTTGTCCTGGGTAATGAGTTCCCAATTTTTGGCCTGCAGGGCAATCTTTCCCCTTAAAGGAACAGTCAGTTATGCAGGGCTTGGAAGGTTTAAAGTTAAGTCACTGAGACAGTTTACCATAGGGCGGAGTCTTTCTACTCCCTGCTTTGGAAGTGGCAGCCTCCCACTGCTTAGTCCTGTGAGTACCTTGTGACTGAAGTGTGGGTGTTCTGCTGGTTCTGGGTTTGGACTGAAAAGGCCTGGAAGAGGTAGGAAAGGACCAATTCTTAGAGGGCCAATGCCTACTAAGTCTGGGAGGCTGTACTTGCAGGAAATCTTTAACAGTTTGCATAGATTTAGCTTTTTCCTCCATCTTTTTAAGTAGTTCTTCTGCTTTGTTGCCAAGCAGGTGGTCTTGGTTTAAGGGAGCATCCAGCAATTTAGCTTTAACATGATCTGGCAAAGATTGCTCCTTAAGCCAAGCATGCCTTCTAAGTACAGACCCAGTGACAGCAGCCCTGCAAGATGCCTCTAATGAATCAAAACCACATTGTAAAGTATGTTTTCCTACATGTTCAGCAGAATGCATTAAATCCTGTAAATCAGGAATCAACATCATTTTCTGTTTAAGCAATCCAGTAATATGCGCTGATACTTTAACATATGACACTGGCAGTTTAACGCCCTAATGGCCAAGGTTGCAGAAGTGTATACCTTCTTACCCCATCTGTCCAGCGCCCTGGAATCTCTATCAGAGGGGGTAAGATTTTTGGCAGTAGTAGCCTTAATGCCATTGGGTCCCTGTGAAATAGTCTCAGGATCCGCAGTAGGATTTTTAAAGAAGAACTTGTGAGAGTCGGGAACCCTGTAATACCTATCAGGTTTTCTGGGAGCAGGAGGTAAAGAGTCAGGGGCCAGGCTAGATTCCGAGAAGGCATCATTAACTATGTCCAGTACAGGAGGGATAGCTAAAGGCCTGTGTTGGGGCAGGAGTAAGAAATCCCTAAGCCTCTTTTTGGAGTCAGAGTAATCTTGGCTTTCCCAGCGAAAATGCTCCCTAAGAGTATGCAATGTTTCACCAAAAGAGAAATCCTCTGGAGGGGAAGCAGAGGGAATGGAGTCCTCTGCATCAGAATCCTCATATGTAGATAAGGGTAAATCCTGGTCATCAGAAGAAACAGAAATTTCAGAGTCCTGATCAGAAGAATCAGAAGGAAAATCAGTCCTAGGTCTCTCAGAGGGGGATGGGTGGCTTCCCCTGATTAGAGTAATAAGGTCTTCAGCTATTCTTATCATTTGCTTTTTAGGCATAGGGGCCTGACCATGCGGTCTGGGCATCGGTTTTCTAGGCATGGATCGAGTTTTAGGCCTTGAGGAAGAAGATGGCATCAGTTTAATATACAAGTCAATAGGCCTGAATACACCCTCAGAAGCCGGTGCATGCACAGCGGTTCTAGACCCATCCAAGGTAGAGACATCCATAGGTATCATAGTCAAAGAAGCATCTCGCGGCATACCGGACTCCAAATAGGTCTCAGTAGAGGACTGCGAATCTGAAATAGCGGGTATCAGGGGCTGTGAAAGCGCCTCACTGAGTACCGGCGAACTGGCGACTATCTTAGAAGAAGCGTCATTGGCAGCTTTGGACCTGTACGGTCTGTCTCTGTCTTTATCTTTGAGTTTTTTCGGAATGTCGGTAGTCGGGTGGCTTACCGAAGCCATTTCTCGATAACTGAACCGAGTACCAAAATATTAAGAAGCGTAAATAAACAGACGACGAACAGTTCTAGGTTTGAATAAGACACAAAACCAGCAGCAAGGTACATCGTGGTCTGGGTCTAAGCAAGGAATGCAGTACAAATGAAAATATTTATGAGGTATTTGCTTTCCACAAGAAATACAATTGTTAACTTTTACTGACATTGGTTTAGAGCAAGAAAAAGGTTCCCCAACAGGGTACCTAGCTTAGTTGAAGACTTCGGATCTGAAACTCGAAAACGAAAAGTTCAGGAGTAGGCCGACCAGTACTTGCAAACTGCTTCTGCTTTGGGCACCGCACGGCAAGAAAGACTGATGTAATTGTGTCGGCTGCATGCTTTGTACCCCTGACTACCTGACGTCATGGAAGATGAGACAGCAACCGACGCAGGACCCAAGACTTTGATAATCAGGCCAACTGAGGGCTACTGCAAGCAGATAACCCAAATGTGATGAGTGAAACACGAAGAGCATCCCTTGCATGTAATTGCACATCAGGCTGTTGAAACCACACACAACACTCACTTCACATAGCACACAACACACACACACATATCCTAATGTATGGTGAGGCATTTAAAAGCAAGCTATCTAAACAAAGATCTCCCAGACCAGCAGTTGTCATAGCTATGCCTCAGCAAGCCTAAAGGCACTCAGAAAAGAAAGCATGGGACATGTCACATACTGTTACTCTCAGTGCAGCCCCAAACACTAAGCCCCTAAGGCAAGCAAACACACTTCCCAGGACTCTCAATATTGGGGACACCATTGTAAGATATACTGATGCCCTCTAACCAGGCTGAACAAAAAGACAACTGTTAGCTGCTTATCTGGAGCCAGGATCCACCTTATTATACACAAACTCATGTCATTACACCACAGGTACCAGCATGATTCCATCACAGTCCATGCAGATATAAATGACACAAGATTACCTCCATGGGCTATACGGAGAGCGATATTATGAAGCTAATAATTAAGGACTTGTGGCCTATGATTATTTCAGATGAGTTTTTAAGTACAATTTTTCCAAAGAGGGTCACCTTTTCCTTTAGTTGATATTGCAATTTAAAGGAATTACTTAATAGACCAATCAGGGTTGAACAGTCCTCTTCAAAGTTGGTGGGTTCATTTCCAAGTGGTAATTGTAATATAAGTGATAAAATTCAGAATATTTCAGGATCTATTATTAATGGCCAGAAATATGTGGCAGGTGATAAATTTAATTGTAAATCCTGTGGGGTTGTTTACATTTTGGGATGTGGTTGTGAAGTAATCAACTGGTATATAGGGCAGACCAAAAGGATGGTAAGAAAATGAGTGTTGGAACATTTGGTTGATATGAGGAATGGAAAGAGGGAAAGCCCTGTAGCACGACATGTTTTATCTGAGCATTGTGGTTGTTGTGTCTTTCAGCTTATCCCTGTTACATATTTGTTCTTTAGTATTTTGACACAACCCACAGGGATGACGGGGGATTTTCGTTTGAGGTTAAATCAATTGGAAATAACATATATTTTTAATTATGTTACCCTCTCCCCTGGGGGACTAAATTAAGAGGTTTGTTTGAATTTTTGAAAATTTGGAACAAATTAGTATGCAATATTGAATTTTATATGGGTCCTGGGGATTTGTGGTGGGAGAAGTTATGCATTTATTTATGTATTAATATGTAATAGCATTAAGCAGTGTATCACCATCACTGAGGATGATGCCTCAATATGAGCCAAAAATTACTGATTTCAAAAACTGGCTGTCTTTCCGGTGTCATTTAAATGGATCCAATATTTGTCAGTTTGGGATGACACAGTTAACAGACTATGTTGCTTTACCATGGATGGTCTGCAACTTTTCCTTCAAGGCTTTTGAATACTGGCTAAAACTTTATCCACCTCTATAGTGCTTTTTTTAGGGAATGCCAAATTGACAAACCTACTGACATAGAAAATCACCTCAACTGAACCTCAAGGTGTTACTATTCAATGCCAGCATCCTAAGTAAAACAAAAAAAAACTTCACCCCCTTTCTTCTCTTTTTGACTTTTCTTCACATCCCTGTCCTTAGTACTTCATTCCTGACCCATTTCCGCCACTTTACTCCCTCAACTGGTTGTCAGTTCACAAACTCAGCCCTGACCACCTCCCCAACACAGCAAAATGTACTCTTCTAAAATCTCACCCACATCGTTTTGCTTTTTATTATCAACCTTCCCCAGTGCTAAATCACACAGTTACATGATCATTGTCGATTAATAGGGCCTTAACCTGGACATCAGTGTTACTTTGTACACTGATTATAGTCATATTATGAATGCTACCCTTAATGGTACAGTCCTATACCAGCTGGTTAAATCCTTCATGGTTCAAGACTTCAAGTAACCCCTGCACCCTCTCCTCCTTCAGAATCTCCCATTCTGCTTCTGGAAGATTCAGATCCCACATAAGCATTACCATTTACCTATTACTCCACTCCTTTACTCTCTCCTCCAGCCTCATACTCTTCCCCTCGTGTATAGCAGATGATATGCTATGTAAATTCATCACTTTTCTACAACACACTTTACATGCGAGTGCACAAAACTTAGCTTCTAACCTTTGTTGAACCTTTGCCACCTTCTAGCTTAGTGCTCTTTCTCCTCTATGACCTCATATCTGTTGACCTCCCTTACAAAGACTGGTATTCTTCCTCCACACATAAAATAACGCCGCAACAAGTATCCTTTACGTTTTCGTCAGTGAACTTCATCAGAATGAAGTAACCATACAAAATCCATCCAAAATATACATGTATTGTTAGAAATTATCCAATCACTTCTTCCAACCAATTAAATACAATTAATTGAATAAATGAATAATGCAAACAGCATAAAATGTGAGAGAAAAAGCATGCTGTTATGAAATTTCACATATTACTAAAATCACAAATAGTAGGTAATACATTTAAAATAAGTAATACATTTAAAACATGTGAATGAATTGTATAAAAAACATAAAAATATATAAAAGATGTGTAACAAAGTTGATACAGATTTTAAACGGACTCTGAATACTGTGATGAGTTAAAAATTATACAATATCACCACCTTGTGGTGGTAATTCATAAAGTTAATACAATTGGTTTTTAGAATAGGGATAAGGAACAATGTTTTGTATCTATACACCTATATAGGTTCATAGGTTCATACTAGGCTATCTGCCCTAGGGCATTTATAAGCCTAGCCAGAATGTGTTTGGCTTTCGCCACCCATTTTAAATTTATTTTGCTATGCCCTTTTTCGAGGTTAGTATACTGTGCCTCTGTCTAACAGTGACACAGAAGTGATACCCGGGGTAAACCTACGATCTCCCATCCACTCATCAAGATTTCTCTTGAAGAGAGTCAATGAGGGACTCTGCCTAACCTGGACTGGGATTTTATTCCAGAGTGAAGGGAGCCTCTGGGTTATGAATCTGTCCCTCCAGCATGTCCTATTTATTTCAGTGCTGAGGTTCAAGTCTCTCGAGCGTAGCTCGATGGGATTTGGATTTTCTGAGGTGCAGCATGTACATTAATTCCGGGTTGGACATGGCTTTATACGTCAGGCACAGATCGCCTCTGAACAGGCGGTATGCCACTGAGTAGAGCTGGAGTTTCTTTAACCGGGCAGCATATGGCATCTGTTTGAGCCCTTTGATCCTCTTGGTGAGGTACTTTTGGGGTCTTCCCAGTTGCTGCAGGTGTCTGGTAAGGTACATCCCAAAAGGGGCATTGTACTCAATTATGGGCCTGATGAGGGATGAGTAAAGAGGCACGATGACGTCTCCTGATCTAGATGTGAATCCCTTCATGATTAGGTGGGCTATATAAAATGTTTTTCTAACCGCTTTGGCCACGTGGTTGTCAAATGAGAGATTGCTATCAACCTGGGTCCCCAGGTCCCTAATTACTTCTTCTGTACTTAATGGATTACCACCTATGTGGTAATTTGTGGGCACTTTGTTTTTGCCAAAGGGGATGACTATACACTTTTTGGCATTTAGCTTGAGGCCATGGCTCTGGCACCAGTTGTCTGTTTCTATGAGGCCCTTTTGGAGGATGCTTGTATCGGCTGGAGAGTCGATTATGGCGCCCAGTTTGCAGTCATCTGCGAACTTGGTCAGCCACAGTCCTTCCGTGTTGGCCTGTACCTCCGAGAAATATATACCGAACAAGAGAGGTCCCAGGACTGAGCCTTGTGGGACACCACTTGTAACTGGTTTGGAGTCTGACATGGCTCCAGCAATTCTAACCATGTGGGTTCTGTCCTTGAGCCAATTTGCAATCCATCTAGTGACATAGGGGTTTATATTTAAGCTGGTGAGCTTATCTATAATGCCCGAGTGGGGTATTGTATCGAAGGCTTTTGCGAGGTCCAGGTAGACTGTGTGGACCACCTTCCCCTCGTCAATGGCCTTGGTGACTGTTTCAAAGAAATCAACCAGGTTTAAGAGGCAGGATCTGCCTTAACAAAGCCGAACTGGGTAGGATCCAGTGTTTGTAGGTCCCCAATATCTTTATTTATGAGGTCCATGATGATCTTTTCCATAGCTTTGCAGACCAAGCTAGTCAGGCTTATGGGGCGATAGTTTCCAGGATCCGTTGAGGCACCACCTTTATGGAGAGGGACCACTGTTGCTGTACGCCACTCTTTGGGCACATATCCTGTAGTAAGGCTGAGACTGGACAGTAGTTTTATGTTTGGGTTTAGCTCTCCTTGGAGTTCATGTAGGACGCAGCCCGGGACACCGTCTGGTCCCATTGATGCTGTGTTTTTTGCTTTGGAGAGGGCGGCTCTTACCTGAGCATCTGAGATGTCAGGGGGGGCAGCACTCTGCTGGGATAGATATTTGCCCTTTTGGTGGGGAGTTTGCGCTGAACCTGTCAGCTAGGATGTTGGCAATGTCTGTGGGTTCGGTGTATTTTTTGTCATTTTGGACTAATTCTGAGCATATCTGGGAATTACCACCCAGGTTCCTAACATAACTAAAGAAAGCCTTGTGATTATCCTTAGTGTCCTGTGCAATTTTTCTCAAGCTGGCCTTAAACAATTTTATGTGTGCCCGTAGTTTTTGCTAATACTGATCAGTGATGCCTTCCCTTTTGGGATTTTGCTCTATCATTTAGTAGCTTCCTCCTTCTATTGTATAGTTTGTTTATGGCTGGGGTCCACCAGACAGGACGTCTGCCTTTGGAGGACTGGGTCTTGGTTTTATTTGGGATTGCATGATCCATGCATTCCTGAAGGTGTTCATAGAATGCGTTTATAAAGGATTCTGCAGTCTGGGCCGTATTTTCCACAGGCCTGGGGCTTTGAAGGATTCCACCTCAGTTTTGAGGAGTGTGAAATTTGCTTTAGAGAAGTTTTTCACTGTGGTTTTCTGGGCAGGGGGTGGGATCGGGATGTGAATATCCAGTGAGATTAGTTTATGGTCTGATCTTACCAGTGAGGGATACACTTCTGGTCTGGAGCATAGAGTCCCCATGTTGGTGATGATCAGGTCCAGTATGTTTTCCCCTCTTGTGGGAGTGGTAACAAGTTGTTCCATAGCATTTGAGTTTATAAATTCTAGGAAACTTTGGGCTAGGGTGTTGGAGCTAGAGTAATGCTCCCAGTCTATGTTTGGGTAGTTGAAGTCGCCCAATATAATGGTGTTTGGAGAGACCTTCATATTTTCCAGTGTTCTCAGGAAGGCCGAGTGGGGTTCCTGGGTTTGGGAGGGTGGTCTGTAGCAGGTTATAAACTGGAAGGCAGTTTTACCCACTGTTAGTTGCACATGGATAGTCTCTGATGCTTCGTGCTTTGCCACCAACCTGGAGGTGAGGGTATCTTTAATGAATATCGATACTCCCCCTCCTTTTGTGGTTCGGTCCAAGTTTTGGGGCCGAAAAGCATGGTATGAGGTATAACCTGGTAGTGCTGGGGTGCTCTCGGGAGCCCTGAACCAGGTTTCTGTTACTGCACAGATATCGATGTAATAATAATAACAGATATGTTGCTATTAACATAAAATAAAGTATTTAAAATTGTTTTTAAAAATTATGTTATAGTTTTGCAGATCTTAATTTCAAAACAGGTTTTAAAGAAACCATTTCATTTAAACCAGGGGGGCTACTGGCATCTAATATTAGTTGCCAATATAACTCCTTATATTCCAAACGAGCTTCCCATGGTCCTCCCCTGGGATCTAAAGGAACCACTTCTATAACAAAAAACTGAAATTTCACTTGGCCACATACTAATGTGTGTTTGTATAGGGCATTAACATTTCCTTTTTTCATGTCATAATTATGTTCATATACCCCTTGCTTCAGTTTTCTCTCAGTTTTACCAATACAGAAGCAGTCACATGCTTCACATACTGCAATATATACTACACCACTAGTGTTACAATTTGCAAAACCCTTTGTGGTAATAAATCTATCTCTACTTTTCAAGAATAGTTTGTCACCTTCCTTTACATTGCAGCAATAGGGACAGTTTCCACACTTACATGTCCCTTTTTTATTGGATTTATGTGAGCCATAATTAGCTCCCTCTATAATGTTCTTAATATTTTGACCTTTTCTATATGTTAATCTAAGAGGCTGTTCAAAATTCAGCTTTAAATCTGTTAAACTGGCAAATTTATTCCATTCCTTGTTTATAATGTCCTTAACCACATAAAACTCCCCATCAAATGTGATGGTCAGAGCTGATTGATACTGTTTGCTGGCTAACTGGTTCAATTTATGTTTGATGTACTTACTACATCACTGGTGTTTCCTAAAATAGAGGAAAATCTGCTTGTCCTTGCATTAACCACTTCACCAGTAACATTTTGTAAAAGATCCCCTGGATAGCCCCTCTCCTTGAACATGTTTGTGATATATTCACATTCTTGTTTAAAATCATGCTCATCCGAGGTCATTCTACTTGCTCTCACCAACTGTCCTTTAACAATCACCTTCTTTTGGTGTGGCGTGTGAGAGCTGGTGTAGTGTAAGCATGTGTTAGAAAAGGTTCCTTTCCTGTAGATTTTAGATTTAAATCCTGTATTAGTTCTCTGAATATTCACATCTAAAAACAAAGCTCCCTGTAATCAACATTGTGAGTAAACTTTAAAAATTCAGTTGTACATGAAATGAATTCATAAAATTCTGAAATTTTTCCACTGTACTGTTCCAAAAAAGACATATATCATCCAGAAAACATCCATAATAATTCCAACACTGTTGGAACTCAGAATTGAAAACAAACTTGTTCTCCCAATATAATAAAATAATGTTAGCATATGTGGGTGCACAATGTGCACCCATTGCCACTCCTTTTAATTGCCTGTAGTAGTCACCCTGAAAATATATGAAATTGTTCTTCAAAATTAAATCCATGAGTACTAAACACGTGCAAAATACTTTAAAAGAGGTAGTATTTTTGCTTTCAAGAAATTCCTGAAACCAAGCTAAACCTATATCATGGGGAATACATGTAAACAGGTCCACCACATCCAAAGTTATAAAAAGTGAAGTATTCTCTTGTTTAGTGTTGTCTATGCGTCTTAAAAAATCCCATGAATCTTTTAAAATGTTGGGATGCTCCATCACTATTTGTTTCAAGTGGACATCTATGTATTTGGCTAGAGGAACTGTTAAAGAGCCTTCAGCCGAGACTATAGGTCTTAAGGGTGGGTCTCTGTGGTTTTTGTGGACCTTGGGTATACCAAAAATGGAGGGAACTTTAGGTTTCTCGACATGCAAAAAATTAAAAGTTTCAAAGTCTATTAGTCCCTCTAATATCAAGTCATTCAAACATATAGTGAGTTTCCGGTGTGCTATATTGAATTCATTCACGGTTACCCTCTCATAGGTATTTTCATCATTAAGCATTTTGAACATTTTGACATTATAGGTAATCTGGTCCATCAAAACCACACCACCCCCCTTGTCAGGCTTCATAATCCTAAGATTTCTGTTTTCTTTACATGATGTTAAAACATCCAGTTCTTTATTATAAAGATTTGAATTCACTTTATTGTATTTAAGTTTCTCCCTAAGTTTTTTTCTAACAAATTTTCATAGTTTTTGAGCTGTGGATGTAGGAGCGGGTTAAAAATACTATTCTTCTTTAAAATATTAATATCTTTTTCCATCTCCATACCATTAAAAAAACAGCTCTAAATTATTCTGTCTAATGAACATTTTCACATCCACTAGTAGGTTAACTACATTGGCCTTAACCCTAGGAATAAAAGTAAATCCTTTTGTAAATAAATTAAAATGTGCTTCGGTAATCGGAGTATCAGTAAGATTAAATATATTAAAACCTTTGTAACTAAAAACACAATCATTAATATTAATGTCTTCTGTAACTATTGTTTCCTCCCTTTCTGCTGGTAGTTTCCATTTCTGTAGTTTATAGGTTCCTTTTTCTTTAACCTTTCCGATCTCCTGGGGGAGGGAAATTATAAAGGGTCACATATGTTGTATAATCCACTTTGGTCATCATTCAAATCATTATTGTATACATCAATATTATATCCACCGTCTCTATAATAAGAATTTTTATTTCTTCCCAATGTTTTGGGTTTAGGATATTGTACATTATTGTTGTATTCTACCATATCCCTTTCTATCTTTCTAGCCTTTCTTTCGTTTACCTTTACACATCTCAATTCAATGTCTTTTAACATTTTGTGATATTTAACCCTCTCACTTTCTATACCAAACAATAAGTCATTAATAATTTTCTGATTAATAATTTCAATTAAAGTGTACATTTTGTCCATCCCACATTCATTATTTTTAATTGTAGCTCGCATAATGTCAGCTCCGGCATTTATCAAATGCGGCTGTAAGTTCTTTATGAAACTGTGAGCCATCCGCCATATTATTCGGGTACTTACACACACGTAAACCTTTAGGAACAATGTTCAATTGTAAACAATGTTTTAGATATATATTGTCCATTTCCCAAGATTTATATTTAAATAACATACTGTCCATCTTTGAAATCATTTCCACATAAGTGTCATGACTGTTAGCTTGTGGTCTAAACAGTTCTTTAAAATCAATTTTAAAGTCAAGTATATCTTTAAAATTAATACTGGTACCTTTATAAGTAACTGCCGCCGCAGTCACTTCTGTGGTATCAGTTTGTTTAGATTGTGCTAAAACTGTCCCATTTGTGGCTGTTGTAGCATTGCCAGTTAAAAAAAATATTGGGAAAACCATCCAATGTAGCCATACGAGGATGACTGTTCTCTCCTCTTATAGTTTTTTTATTAATGGAAGCTGTCCCTTCTTTCGAAGCAGGACCCATACTTCCTTCCTGAATACAGGGAATGGAGGATCGCATAGAGAGTGTGATTAACGATTGAGTGGCGCCAATACACCAACCAAGTCAGTAATCTGTACAATGAGTTTACGCACTTCTCCCAATTCACTGCCAGTCCTGTGGTTATCGCAGATGTCACAGTTACGACTGCCTGCACTTGCTGGAGAATCCATGACCACGAAACTCAAACAAAATAAACACAAAAGGTGGTCTCTGTGCCGAAACCGATAAACTAGTAAATAAAAGAAAGGCACAGCGAATCCAGCAATAGTATTTTCAAATCTTTAATCACACAAACCACAGAAGGTAAACACCACACATAAAATAATGCCGCAACAAGTATCCTTTACGTTTTCGTCAGTGAACTTCATCAGACTGAAGTAACCATACCAGATCCATCATATATATACATGTATTGTTAGAATTTATCCAATCATTTCTTCCAACCAATTAAATACAATTAATTGAATAAATGAATAATGTAAACAGCATAAAATGTGAGAGAAAAAGCATGTTGTTATAAAATTTCACATATTACTAAAATCACAAATAGTAGGTAATACATTTAAAATAAGTAAGTAATACATTTAAAACATGTGAATGAATTGTATAAAAAACATATAAAAATATATAAAAGATGTGTAACTTAAAGTTGATACAGATTTTAAAGTGACTCTGAATACTGTGATGAGTTAAAAATTATACAATAGCACCACCTTGTACAACACATACTACTGGGTGTGAAAATGTTCATTAGACAGAAGAATTTAGAGCTGTTTTTTAATGGCATGGAGATGGCAAAATATATTAATATTTTAAAGAAGAAGAGTATTTATAACCTGCCCCTACATCCACAGCTCAAAAACTTTGAAAATTTCTAAGAAAAAGAACCTGGTGAGAAATTAAGTACAATATTCCAATGAAGAACTGGATGTTTTAACAAAATGTAAAGAAAACAGAAATCTTAGGATTATGAAGCCTGACAAGGGGGGTGGTGTGGTTTTGATGGACCAGATTACCTATAATGTCAAAATGTTCGAAATGCTTAATGATGAAAATACCTATGAGAGGGTATCCGTGAATTAATTCAATATAGCACACGGGAAACTCACTGTATGTTTGAATGACTTGATATTAGAGGGACTAATAGACTTTGAAACTTTTAATTTTTTACATGTTGAGAAAAGTACAATTTTGTACCTACCATAAATGTAGATGTTCGAGTGCTAATACATCTGCAGTAATCACAGATGGGTTCTCTGCCGTCAGGCGGGTCCTCGGTCGGCCGAATTCCAAAGTCTAGGTCCGGCATCGGTTGTTGTCGCTTTCTCTCCTGATGTCAGTGAGGCCGGAGTATATAAGACACAGCCGACGCCATGTTCTTCAGTCTTTCTTGCCCCAGATGTCAGGTGCCCCCTGAAGGAAGGCAATACATAAATTATGTTTATATGTATATACACGCAATGCAATATAATCCAAAATCAGTAGTTGCAAGCAAATAAACCATAGAAGGATAACCCAGTCAGGTTGTATGAAGAGGGTGTTAGGCCCCATGCCTTTACCAAGTGGGGAAGGAGGGAGGGAGGGAAACCTGTACTGCAGCTGTATTAGCACTCAAACATCTACATTTATGGTAGGTACAAAACTGTACTATGTTCATCGTGCATACAGCTGCAGTAATCACAGATGGGTAGAGTCCCAAAGCTACGCACAGGGTGGTAGGTACTAGGAGGAACTGGGTTGAGCCAGAAAGCCCTGCAACACAGCAGTGGCAAAGCCTGCTCTAGTTCTGGAATATAAAGGCAGGTGGTAGTGTTTTGTGAAGGTATGTACAGAACTCCAAGTGGCTGCCTCCAAAATATCTTTGGTAGGAACTCCTCTGAGGAAGGCTGTAGAGGTAGCTGTGGCCCTGGTGGAGTGTGATCTGATACCTGTAGGAACAGGTTTCCCATGATAGGAATAACAAAACCGTATGCAGTGGCCTATCCACTTTGAAATAGTCTGCTTGGTAACTGGCTTCCCTTGAGCCCCTACAGCATAGGACATAAAGAGTTGTTCTGATTTCCTGAAGGACTTTGTTCTGTCCAAATAATAACATAGCTGCCTATGGATGTCTAAAGAGTGTAGCAGCCTTTCCCCTTTGTTTTGAGGATTGAGGTAAAAGGTAGGTAGGTGTATGGCTTGATTTAAAGCTACCCTGGATACCACTTTAGGCATAAATGACGGGTTGGTACGAAGGGAAACCCTGTCCTGATGGAAGATGAGAAAGGGCTGCACCGCCATGAGGGCCTGTAGTTCCGAAACCCTACGAGCTGAAGTGATAGCCAGAAGGAAGGCTGTTTTCCAGAACAAATATTGCAAATCTGTTGAGGCAGCTGGTTCAAAAGGAGGCAATGTTAATTTTTCTAGTATGTAATTAAGATCCCAGGCTGGTATTGGTTGTTTCCTTGGTGGTCTTATATTCTTAGCCCTCTGAGGAACTGTCGTAAGAGTGGGTGAGAAAATAAAGGGGATCCGTGTTGAATTCTGCAGAAATGGCTGAGGCATGGATTTTATGGAAGAAAATGAAAGTCCACTGTTCAGCAGCTCAGCTAGATACTGTAATACCTGAGGCAAGTTCAGTTTTCTAGGGTCCTGGCCTTTTTCTCATTCCAAGAGCAAAACCGCTTCCATTTTGCGGAGTAAGCTTTTCTAGTAGATGGCCTTCTGGCCTCCAAAATGACATCCTGCACCTCCTTGGAGAGTAGGGTCTGTTGTGGTGTTAAGGAATTTTCCATGCAGCGAGATTGAGTGTTTTCAGCTGACTGTGAAGAGTTTTGTAGCTGTGCTGAGTCAGCAGAAGAGGCATTAGAGGCAGGGACCAGGGAGGAGTATGTGTTAGGCTCCTCAGGAGTGGGTACCAGTGTTGCCTTGGCCAATCTGGAGCAATCAGTATCATCTTCGGTCTGTCTGCTCTTGCTTTCAAAAGCACCTTGGGCAGAAGAGGCAGAGGTGGGAATGCGTAAACTGTCCATGCTGTCCAACTGAATGAAAGGGCGTCCACTCTCCAGGCCTTTGGATGAAAGGTCCTCGAACAAAACTTTTCCAATTGATGATTCCTGTGGGAGGCAAAAAGATCTATGTCTGGCCTCCCCCACGCTTGGATTATCTCTGTAAACACCTGAGGATGCAACTTCCATTTGTGTGGATCTGTCATATTTCTGCTTAGATTATCTGCCAGCGTGTTTTCCAATCCTGGCAAGTACTGTGCTTGAAGTTCGATTTGCCATTCCAGAGCCAAGTTCCAAAGAGTCATGGCTAGTCTGCACAAGGGGTATGAATGTGTTCCTCCTTGTTTGTTTATGTACCACATTACTGTGGTGTTGTCTGTTCTTATCAGTAATTGTCCTAAATGCAGGAAGTCCTTGAAAGCTGTAATTGCATTTATTACTGCTAGCATTTCTTTTTGATTGATGTGAAGGTGCTTTTCCTTTTGGGACCATTTGCCCTGAATGCACCTGTCCGTCATGTGCGCCCCCCCAGGCGTAATCTGAGGCGTCTGTTGTGATGACTTGCTTTGCTTGAAGCTTGCAGAATGGGAGGCCTGTGTTTGCTTGACATGCTTGGGCCCACCATAGAAATTCCTTTTGCAAACATGGAATTATTGGTATTATTGTTTCCAAACTGTGACTGTGTTGAGACCATAGGTTTTTTAGGTACCATTGAAGTTTCCTCATATGCAGCTTTGCACATGGGATTAAAAGAATGCAAGATGCCATGAAGCCCAGAGCCTGCAGGATTTTCCTTGCAGTAAGCCTGGTACATTTTGCTAGTATTTTGAAGTACTGAGTTAGTTGCCCCTGTTTTTCTGGCATAAGATAGGCCATCTGGGTGTTTGTGTCCAAGTTGGCACCCAGGAAAGTTATTTTCTGAGATGGTGTTAGCCTGGATTTCTCTTTGTTGATTGTGTATCCCAGAGAATGCAGTAACCGTGTTACATATGCCAGATGTTCCAGAAGTATGTGCTTGCTGTCTGCTTGGATCAGGCAGTCGTCCAAATAAGGGTAAATTTGTATCCCTTGAAGTCTGCAGTAGGCAATCACTGATGCCAGGCACTTTGTGAATACTCTGGGCACAGTAGATAAGCCAAAGGGCAATGCAGAGAATTGATAGTGGATTGAACCTGCAAGAAATCTGAGGTATCTTCTGCAGCTTTGTCTGATTGGGACATACAGGTATGCCTCCTTGAGGTCCAATGTTACCAGCCAAAACTCCTTGCCCAGCATGGGAAGAAGCTGCTGTAATGTGAGCATCTTGAATTTTGGTACGAGTAAAAATGTGTTTAGGATGGATAAGTCCAAAATGGGTCTCCAGTCGGTTCCTTTCCTTGGTACCAGAAAAAGTCTTGAATAAAACCCTTGACCTTGTTCGTGAGTAGGTACCTCTTGAAGAGCTCTCATGCTTATGAGCTTTGAAATTTGTAGTTGTGCCTCTGCCCTTTGATTGTGTGGCAGGTTTGGCATGCCTCTCATTTTTGAAAGAGTGTGGAATTGAAATTTGTAGCCTCTGTTTATAATGTCCAGGATCCATTTGTCTGTTGTGACAATATGCCAATTTCTTGCAAATAATGCTAGCTTTCCTCCCAAAGGTGCTGCCAGGTGAGACCTGCTTGGCATGGAAATGAGGGAGTCATTGGGTTTGTTTCCTGTATTGTTGTGCACTGTCTTCGCCACCTCTTGGTGCTGGAGTTTGCCATTGTCGGCCTCTATATGATCCTTGTGATTGCCCTCTGCCCCTTGTGCATCTGTATCTACCTCTTTGGGGCTTGTCAGTGGCTGGAAAGGACCAGTTTTTTGAAGGCCAATTTCTGCTAAAATGTGGTGGTTGGACCTGTAAAAAAGCTTTGACAGTTTGCATAGATTTGGCTTTTTCTTCCATTTTCCGTAATATCTCCTCAGCATTAGTACCAAACAGCACATCCTTTTGTAAAGGAGCATCTAGAAGTTTAGCTTTCACATGATCAGGCAAGTTTTGTTCCCTAAGCCAGGCATGTCTGTGAATGACTGATCCTGTAGCAACCGCTCTACTTGAGGCCTCTAGGGCATCATAACCACATTGTAAGGTGTGTTTACCCACTTGCTCTGCACTATGCATCATATCCTGCAACTCCTTCAAATCTGTTTGTTCAGGTTGAGACATTTTATTCCTTAATTGTGATAACAGGAACTGTTGATATTTAAGCATATGAAACTGACAATTTAAGGCCCTCATGGCTAGGGTGGCCGAGGTATATACCTTTTTTCCCCACCTTTCTAAAGATCTTGACTCTCTTTCAGCAGGAAGTGGATTCTTGGCAGTGGAGGCCTTCAATCCCTTGGGGCCTTGAGAAATGGTTTCAGGGTCAGCATTATGGCTTTTGAAGAGAAATTGGTGAGAGTTAGGAACTCTGTAGTACCTATCAGGTTTGACTGGTGCAGGAGGCAGGGAATCCGGGTTAAGGCAAGCCTCCGAATAAACATCATCAAGTATGTCCAAAACAGGAGGTATCGCCAGAGGTCTGTGTTGAGGTAACAAAAGAAATTCCCTAAGTCTTTTATTGGAATCGGAAAAGTCTTGGCCTTCCCAATGGAAGTGTTCCCTCAAAGTGTGCAAGGTTTCCCCAAAGGAAAAATCCTCAGGAGGAGATACAGAAGGAATGGACTGCTCTGCATCCGAATCCTCAAAAGGGGAGTAAGAGTGTTCCTCTACATCAGAATGTTCTGATAAAATGGAGCCCTGATCAGCAGAGGGAGAATCTTCCTCCACTCTGGGTCTCTTGTCTGGAGGGGGTTGAGAACCCCTGATAAGAGTAATTAAATCCTCAGCCATTTTAAGCATCTGTTTTTTTAGGCATGGGGCCTGGAGATGGGCCCTGTGCAACAGGCCTCTTGGGATGCCTGGCTGCTTTGGATTTAGTAAAGGCCTTAATAGAAAAAGAAAATGAGGGTCTAAAGACACCATGGGTGGAAGTGGACCTGTCCACATTAGTAGGCTCAACATTAGCAATGGCTTCGGTGGTTGTAGTCTGGGAAAGGGCCGAGGTACCTGCGGTCTCGGGTACAGAGGACACCGCCAAAGGAGTGTCGTCGGTAGTCAGGGACTGCAAAGGCGTCTCGCTGAGAACCGGACCACGTGTAGCCTGTTTTGGCGTGGTGTCGGTGGGGACCGCGGACCTCGCGTGTCGGTCCTTGTCCTTGCGTTTTTTGGACAAAACGGTAGTCGGAGTATCCGACGACATTTTATAATCAAAGGCTTTACCAAAATAGTGTTGGGCGAACTCTGCCCGACGCTTAATAGTGCGTTTATTGAAAGTAGCGCAAAAGCGACAGCCCGAGACGTCGTGGTCTGGGCCTAAACAAGGTATGCAGAGGGAATGGAAATCCTTATGCGGTATTTGCCTCCCACAAGAAATACAATTATTAACTTTTTCTGACATCGGTCTGAGGCAAGAAAAGTTTCCCCAACGGGGTACTTAGCTTTAATGAAGACTTCGGTTTCCAATATTTCCGTAATTCAGGAGCTGGCCGACCGGCACTTGCGAACTGCTTCTGCTTCGGGCACCACGCGGCAAAAAAGACTGAAGAACATGGCGTCGGCTGTGTCTTATATACTCCGGCCTCACTGACGTCAGTAGAGAAAGCGACAACAACCGACGCTGGACCTAGACTTTGGAATTCGGCCGACCGAGGACCCGCCTGACGGCAGAGAACCCATCTGTGATTACTGCAGCTGTATGCACGATGAACATCCTAAAGTTCCCTCCATTTTTGGTATACCCAAGGTCCACAAAAACCACAGAGACCCACCCTTAAGACCTATAGTCTCGGCTGAAGGCTCTTTAACAGCTCCTCTAGCCAAATACATAGATGTCCACTTGAAACAAATAGTGATGGAGCAACCCAACATTTTAAAAGATTAATGGGATTTCTTAAGACGCATAGACAACACTAAACAAGAGAATACTTCACTTTTTATAACTTTGGATGTGGTGGACCTGTTTACATGTATTCTCCATGATACAGGTTTAGCTTGGTTTCAGGAATTTCTTGAAAGCAAAAGTACTATCTCCTTTAAAGTATTTTGCACGTGATTAGTACTCATGGATTTAATTTTGAAGAACAATTTCATATATTTTCAGGGTGACTACTACAGGCAATTAAAAGGAGTGGCAATGGGTGCACATTGTGCACCAAAATATGCTAACATTATTTTACTATATTGGGAGAACAAGTTTGTTTTCAATTCTGAGTCCCAACAGTGTTGGAATTATTATGGATGTTTTCTGGATGATATATGTCTTTTTTGGAACAGTACAGTGGAATAATTTTCAGAATTTTATGAATTTATTTCATGTACAACTGAATTTTTAAAGTTCACTCACAATGTTGATTACAGGGAGCTTTGTTTTTTAGATGTGACTATTCAGAGAACTAATACAGGTTTTAAATCTAAAATCTACAGGAAAGGAATCTTTTCTAACACATGCTTACACTACACCAGCTCTCACACGCCACACCAAAAGAAGGTGATTGTTAAAGGACAGTTGGTGAGAGCAAGTAGAATGACCTCGGATGAGCATGATTTTAAACAAGAATGTGAATATATCACAAACATGTTCAAGGAGAGGGGCTATCCAGGGGATCTTTTACAAAATGTTACTGGTGAAGTGGTTAATGCAAGGACAAGCAGATTTTCCCCTATTTTAGGAAACACCAGTGATGTAGTAAGTACATCAAACATAAAGAGAACCAGTTAGCCAGGAAACAGTACCAGTCAGCTCTGACCATCACATATGATGGGGAGTTTTATCTGGTTAAAAACATTATAAACGAGGAATGGAATAAATTTGCCAGTTTAATGGATTTAAAGCTGAATTTTGAACAACCTCTTAGATTAACATATAGAAAAGGTCAAAATATTAAGAACATTATAGAGGGAGCTGATTATGGCTCACATAAAGAGGGACATGTAAGTGTGGAAACTGTCCCTATTGCTGCAATGTAAAGGAAGGTGACAAACTATTCTTGAAAAGTAGAGGTAGATTTATTACCACAAAGGGTTTTGCAAATTGTAACACTAGTGGTGTAGTATATATTGCAGTATGTGAAGTATGTGACTCCTTCTATATTGGTAAAACTGAGAGAAAACTGAAGCAAAGGGTATAGGAACATAATTATGACATGAGGAAAGGAAATGTTAATAATGCCCTATACAAACACACATTAGTATGTGACCAAGTGAAATTTCAGTTTTTCTTTATAGAAGTGGTTCCTTTAGATCCCAGGGGAGTACCATGGGAAGCTCGTTTGGAATATAAGGAGTTATACTTAGATGCCAGTAGCCCCCCTGGTTTAAATGAAATGGTTTCTTTAAAACCTGTTTTGAAATTAAGATCTGCAAAACTATAACAAAATAATTTTTTTTAAAAATGTAAATACTTTATTTTATGTTAATAACAACACATTTATTATTATTATATACGTTTATGGATACAAAACAGTGTTCCTTATCCCTATTCTAAAAATCAATTGTATTAACTTTATGAATTACCACCACAAGGTGGTGCTATTGTATCATTTTTAACTCATCACAGTATTCTGAGTCACTTTAACATTAAAGTTACACATATTTTATATATTTTTATGTTTTTTATACAATTCATTCACGTTTTAAACGTATTACTTATTTTAAATGTATTACCTACTATTTGTGATTTTAGTAATATGTGAAATTTCATAACAACATGCTTTTTCTCTCACATTTTATGCAGTTTACATTATTCATTTATTCAATTAATTGTATTTAATTGGTTGGAAGAAACGATTGGATAAAGTCTAACAATACATGTATATATAGGATGGATTTGGTATGGTTACTTCATTCTGATGAAGTTCACTGACGAAAATGTAAAGGATATTTGTTGCGGCGTTATTTTGTGTGTGGAGTTTACCTTCTGTGGTTCATGTGATTAAAGATTTGAAAATACTATTGCTGGATTCGCTATGTCTTTCTTTTATTTAATAGTTTATCGGTTTCGTCACAAAGACCACCTTTTGTGTTTATAGTACAAACATTATCTTGGGTCTCCTCTGAAAAGAAGCCATTAACCTAGCGTCATTAACCAGGATAACAAAGGTCAAAAAATAAATAAGTGAACAAAAATAAAAATATTTAGCACCATGTTCACACATAGTGAAGGGTCAAAAGGAGGTAGACTGCAGACAATCTAATATGTCACATTTTATGAGTAAAACCAGTAATGTCTAAGCAATTTGTCACTCACTGTCAAATACACTGACTCACAATCACAAGACTGGACAAAAACAGGTTTTCAAATCTTTGTCTTTCTGGTGCCAGGATTTGTTATATCACAAGAGCTCTTAAATCACTCTCACCAGACAAACATAATTATGACCTAGAGGCAGTCTATGTACATGTAAATGACTTGAGGTGCATAACCCTGACAGACATGCAGACAGACATGTTGGATCTCACTGTACATGTCCAGTGCAGGTAAGTCACTAGTTCTGAGTGGAAGCCTTCCTTCACCCAGAATGTCACCGAAAGAAGCTGATTTCAGCAATTGGCTTAGTAGTTGGAGTAATTCTAGGGAAATACAGTGTGTGCCAATAAGGAACAAGATGGCTGACCGTCCAACTTGCTTTACCAAGGATGGTCTATAACTCTCACTGATGGTGTACGAATAGTGGCTAAAGCCCTTGATTCCTATAGTGGCTTTTTAGGCAGGGTATAGTTAATGGAAGTCTCAACATAGTAGACATCAATGTAGCCAAGTCAAACCCTAAACTGGACCATATCAAGGAGTCTCTTCTCAGAGTTAGAAGTCTTAACAGCAAACTGCCTGCTTGAGGTTCTCTTATAACTTGGACACATACATGTATGCGTAGTTGCTGAGACTTGGTTTCAATGTTAAGACAGCATCCCCCATAATTGTTTTTTATGCCTTCAACGCATTCAGGTCAGACTGAAAAGTACAGTTGTGTACACTTACCATAAATGCAGATGTTAGAGTGCATTCACTGTTGTAGTCATTACATTTGGGTTATCTGCTTGCAGGCAGCCCTCAGTCAACCTGATTAACAAAGTCTTGGGTCCTGCATCGGTTGCTGTCCCTTCTTCCATGACGTCAAGTCGTCAGGGGTATAAAACATGCAGTCGACGCCAGTACATCAGTTTTTCTTGCCTCAGATGTCAGGTGCCCCCCTAATGGGAAGCAATTAAATATAAAAGTACAAAGATATACCTCCAACAACAAAAAAATACACCAAAAAGGCTTTTAAGCATACTAAAGGAAAGTAGAGGTACAGCCAAAAGAAGTTAGGGGGCTGGAGGGAGGGTAACCAGGACTGCAACAGTGAATACACTCGAGCATCTACATTTATGGTACACTTACCATAAATGTAGATGCTCGAGTGTATTCACTGCAACAGTGAATACACTCGAGCATCTACATTTATGGTAAGTGTACACAACTGTACTATGTTCTTTGTGTTTCACTGTTGCAGTCATTACATTTGGGTAGATTCCCAAAGCTTTGGTTGGGAGGAGGAATTTAGATAGCATTAGGGCCAGCTATAAGGCCCTGCAAGACTGCAGTGGCAAAGCCAGCTCTGGATTTAGAGAAAATTGGCAAATGATAATGCTTGGTGAAAGTATGTACAGAACTCCAGGTAGCAGCTTCTAGGATGTCCCTGGTAGGGAAGCCTCTGAAAAAGGCTGTAGAGGTAGATGCAGCCCTGGTGGAGTGAGTTCTGATCCCCTGGGGGATAGGTTTTCCATGGTGTTTATAGCAGAAATGAATGCAATGGATTATCCATTTAGAAATGGTTTGCTTTGAAATAGCCTTCCCCTCTGCTCCAATGGCAAATGCCACCAGCAGTTGTTCAGATTTCCTTTGAGGTTTAGTCCTGTCCAAGTAAAATCTAAGTTGTCTGTGCACATCTAAGGAATGCAGTATCCTTTCCCCTTTATTCTGTGGATTGGGAAAGAAGGTTGGCAAATGAATGGACTGATTAAGAGCAACACTGGATACCACCTTGGGCATGAAGGATGGATTGGTTCTATGGGACAACCTGTCCACATGAAAGATGATGAAAGGCTCCACTGCCATAAGGGCCTGGAGTTCAGATACCCTTCTAGCTAAAGTGATTGCTAAAAGGAAAGCTGTTTTCCAAGAAAGAAATTTTAAGTCTGCAGTAGCAGCTGGCTCAAAAGGAGGTAGAGTGAGTTTCTCCAAGACAAAGCTAAGGTCCCAGGCTGGGTTGGAGCTCTCCTGGGAGGTCTCAAATTTCTGGCCCCTCTGAGGAACTGCTTGAGCAGTGGATGAGAGAAGAGGGGAGGTTCTGTGTTATAATGAGCTGAAATGGCTGAAGCGTGGATGTTAATGGAGGAAAAAGACAGGCCCATGTGAAGCATCTCAGTTAAGTATTGTAAAATCTGAGGTAAATAGGGCGCTGCTCTGCTCATCCCTTGAGATTGGTTCCAGGCACAGAATCCTTGCCTCTAAAATTATACCCATCACAGGTTTGCTGAGGGATGGTAAAGGAGAGATTAAGTAATTAAGTAATTAGCCAGGCTGCAAGGTTCAGTGTTAGAAGCTGAGGGTGCAGAATCTGGTTCTCCTGCTGAGACAGCGAGGAAGGAGTCTGAGGCAGGTGCCATGGAGATAACCATGACACACTGCGCAGGAGGGGGTACCAGTGTTGGCGCGGCCAATCTGGAGCAATCAAAATCATCCTAGGTTTGTCCTGTTTGATTTTTAGTAGTACTTTGGAGAGCAGAGGCAGAGGGGGGAAGGCATAGACTGATAGTTTTTTCCAGCTGAAGGACAGAGCATCCACTTTCCAGGCTTGTTTGTGGGGAGTCCTTGTGTAAAATTTGTCCAATTGGTAGTTCTGGGGAGAGGCAAACAGGTCTATATCTGGGCTCCCCCATTTGCTTGTCAACATGTTGAAAATCCTTGGTTCCAGTTTCCACTCATGTGGGACCATGAGGTTTCTGCTTAGTCCGTCTGCCAGTGTATTTAATTTTCCTGGCAGGAATTGAGCTTGTAGGTGCACTTGGTAGCTCAAGGCTGTGTTCCACAATGCCATTGCTAGTCTGCAGAGGGGGTAAGAATGTGTACCCCTCTGCTTGTTTATGTACCACATAACAGTGGTGTTGTCCATCTTTACCATTAATTGTCCTGGAAGAGTGTGGTCCTTGAAGGCTGTCAGAGCTTTCTGTACAGCTAACATTTCTTTTTGATTGATATGCAGGTGCATTTGACTTGGGTTCCGTTTACCCTGAATGCACTTCCCTGCCAGGTGAGCCCACCATGCATAGTCTGATGCATCTGTTGTTAGGGTTTGGGCAGCAGGGGGTGGTGTGAAAGGTAGTCCCTTGTTTTGGTGGCAGGCCCCTGCCCACCAAAGGAACTCTAGGCGTAGGCAAGGTATGATAGGAATCATTCTTTCTAGGTCTTGAGAATGTTGACACCATAGGCTTTTTAGATACCACTGTAGTTTCCTCATATGCAGTCTTGCATATGGAATTAGAAGAATGCAGGAGGCCATGAACCCCACGGCTTGCAGTATTTGTCTTGCAGATAGCAGGGTTTTTGTGGCCACTTGTTTGAAGTAGGTTGTCAAATGGATTTGTTTCTCTGGCGTGAGGTAAGCCATCTGGGAAGTTGTATTCAAGCTTGCTCCCAGGAATATAATTTGCTGACAGGGTACCAGGTGTGATTTATTTTCGTTTATGGTGTACCCCAGACAAGTTAGAACCCTTTGTACAAAGGCCAGATGATTCAAAGGTATGTCCTAGCTTTCTGCCTGAATTAGACAATTGTTCAGGTATGGGTATATTTGAATATTTCTTTGCCTGCAAAATGCAATAACTGGAGCTAGGCACTTTGTGAATACCCTGGGCACAGTAGATAAGCCAAAGGGCAGTGCAGAGAACTGATAGTGCGTGTAGCCTGCTTTGAAGCATAGGTATCTTCTGCAAGATTCCCTGATTGGGATGTGCAGGTATGCTGCTTTTAAATCTAGTGTTGCCAACCAGGCAACTTTGCCTAGCATAGGAAGTATATGGTGAAGAGTCAGCATCTTGAATTTTGGAATCTCCAAAAAGGTGTTTAGCGTAGACAGGTCCAGTATAGGACACCATGAATTGTCTTTTCTGGGTACCAGGAAAAGTCACGAGTAGAAACCTTGTCCCTTTTCCTCTTCTGGTACCAGTTGAATAGTCCCCATGCTTAAGAGAGAAAGTACTTGTTTTTGGGCCTCTGCCACTGAATTGGGGGTAGGTCCGGCCACCCAATTGGTGCTGGCATTGTGTGGAAGTGAAATCTGTATCTCTGGGACACTATACTTAAAACCCATTTGTCCTGGGTAATGACTTCCCAATTGTTTGTATGAAGAGCAATCTTTCCCCACAAAGGGGCAGTCAGTTGATAAGTGCTTGGAAATTTTAAAAGGAGGTCACTGAGACAGTTTACCATAGGGGGGAGTCTTATTATTCCCAGATTTGGAAGTGGAGGCCCCCCACTGCTTAGTTCTGTGTGTCCCCTGGGACTGAAACCTGGGTTTTTTGCTGTGTCTGGGTTTGGCTTGAGAAGACCTGGAAGGGGCTGGAAAGGACCAATTCTTAGAGGGCCAGTGCCTACTAAATCTAGGAGGCTGAACTTGTAAAAGAATCTAACAGTTTGCATAGATTTAGCTTTATCTTCCATCTTTTTAAGAACTTCCTCAGCCTTGTTGCCAAAAAGGTGGTCCTGATTTAAAGGAGCATCCAACAATTTAGCTTTAACATCATCAGGCAAAGACTGCTCCTTAAAACAAGCATGCCTTCTGAGCACAGACCCAGTAACAGCAGCTCTGCAAAAGGCCTCTAAGGAATCAAAACCACATTGCAAAGTATGTTTTTTTATATTCAGCAGAATGCATTAAATCCTGTAATTCTTTATTTTCCACACAGTCAGGAATCAACATAATTTTCTGTTTAAGCAGTCCAGTAACATGTTGCTGATACTTTAGCATATGAAACTGGCAGTTTAAAGCCATAATGGCCAAGGTTGCAGAAGTGTAAACCTTCTTATCCCATCAACCCAGCGCCCTGGAGTCTCTATCAGAAGGGGTAGGATTTTTAGCAGTAGAAGCCTTAATGCCCTTGGGTCCCTGTGAAATAGTCTCTGGATCTGCAATAGGATTTTTAAAAAGGAACTTGTAGGACTCAGGAACCCTGCAGTATCTGTCAGGTTTTCTAGGAGCAGGAGGAATGGAATCAAGGGCCAAACTAGATTCCGAAAAATCTTCATCAGCAATGTCTAGTACAGGAGTAATAGCTAAAGGCCTATGCTGAGGTAGGAGAAGGAAATCCCTAAGCCTCTTTTTTGAATCAGAAAAATCCTGGCTTTCCCAGTGGAAATGCTCCCTTAGAGTATGTAAGGTTTCCCCAAAAGAAAAATCCTCAAGAGGGGAAGCAGAGGGAATGGAGTCCTCTGCATCAGAATCTTCATAAGTAGATAAGGGCAAATCCAGATCATCAGAAGAATCAGAAAAAACAGGATCCTGATCAGAAGATTCATAAGCAACTTCAGTCCTAGGCCTCTTAGAAGGGGGGGGGGGGGTTGGCTACTCCTGATTAGTTATTAGATCTTCAGCCATTCTTATCATTTGTTTTTAAGGCATAGAGGTCTGAGCATGTGGCCTGGGCATTGTTTTTTTAGGCAAGGATCGAGATTTAGGCCTAAGTAAAGAAAGAGGCGTTGTTTTAATATGCCAGTCCGTAGGTCTGAATACACCCTCAGAAGCTGGTGCCTGCACAGCGGCTCCGGACCCATCCAAGGTAGAGACATTTCAGGATAATTAAATCGAGAACCAAAATATTTAGAGGCAAAAATATACCGACGACAGATAGTGTGTTGATTAAATACAGCACAAAACCGACAGCAAGGTACGTCGTGGCCAGGGCCTAGGCAAGGAATACAGTACGAATGAAAATCTTTATGAGGTATTTGCTTTCCACAAGTAATGTAATTATTAACTTTTACTGACATCGGTAAGGAGCAAGAAAACGTTTCCCCAATGGGGTACTTCACTTTAGTTGAAGACTTTGGTTCTGAAACTCGAAAATGGAAATTTCAGGAGTCGGCCGACAGGCACTTGCGAACTGCTTCTGCTTTGGGCACCGCATGGCAAGAAAGACAGATGTAATGGAATCGGCTGCATGTTTTATATCCCTGACGTCATGAAAGGACAGCAACAGACGCAGGACCCAAGACTTTGTTAATCAGGCCAACTGAGGGCTACCTGCAAACAGATAACCCAAATGTAATGACTGCAACAGTGAAACATGAAGAACATCTGTGATTACATTTCCATATTTGTCACAGACCATATCACTTTTAGGTAGATTCCCAGATACATACAAAGTGAATTCAGTAAACTCCAACTTACCCTGAACTTGGCAAATTATCAGCCTACAGCCTGCCACAAGACAGCTTCTGCATCCCTTAATGACCATGCAGGTTTCCTTAGTGTAGCTGAGGAACTACCTACTACCAAAAATGTCTATATAATGGGAGATTTCAACTACTACTCAAAAACCTGGAGCACCTATACCTCCAAAACTTGGGTAGGCCCAGAGATTTTTAAGATTAAATAAATAAAAAAAAATTCTAGAAAGGATAGATAACAAAACAAATAAGCAATATAATATGCCTGAACTGGTCATAGATAAACCACATATACCACCCCTGTAGTTTTTCCATCCCTGGTTAAGTCTGACCATAAACATGTAACCTTTTCTTTCAAAATCTCCAAAACCCCTGCAATCAATAATTTCTGAATTCAGGGATTCCAAATGGACTAACCTCCTCAAACTCTAAGATGAGCTATCCACATGTCCTTGTAACATCAGAAGATAAGACACTGACACAGCTACTATTTATACAAAGGAGTTATATTCCCCTATAGATAAGTGCCTCAACCTCTATGTCCCTACTAGAGCCAAACATAATAAGAAATTTAAGACTAAACCACTCTGGCTGTCTACCAACTTAAATAAACTCTGTAATAAGAGAGAAAAACTCCCTAAATTGTACAACAAATCTAAAATATCTCATACTACAGACTGCATCAGGAACACCAATAAGGAATTAAAGGCTACTATCAAAGCTAGTAAAGCAAATCTTGAACTTAAATTAGCTTTTGAAGCCAATGATAATTAGAAGACTTTCTTCAGTTTCCTTAAAAAAAAACTAAGAAATAATGCTCAGCAGTGTTCTAAACTTATCCAAAATGGCATCACCCACTCAGGCCAAATTTTCCCTTAGGGTATGTAGGGTCTCCCCAAAAGAAATGTCCTCAGGGGGAGAAGCTGAGGCAATGTTTTCATCAGAATCTGAATCCCCATAGGAAGCCACAGATAAATCTTCCTTAAAGGTGGATGCATCATCATCATCCTCAGAGTTAAAAGAGTCTGAAGATTCTTGGGGGATATATCCCCTTTTCTTTTATTGAGAAAAGATTCAGGGGCACAACCTGGGAGAGAAAGGTGTCAGGATCTCTCAGTTACAGTGATCAAATCCTCAGCCAACCTAACTAGGTCCTGTTGACAGGCCTGAAGTTGGGAGTAGAAGCTGATAGGCCTTAGCTGGGACAAGCAGGATGCAGCCATTTTATATGAGATCTTAAGCTTAGCCCTGATGGCCACTTCTGCACTACAGCCCAGCTGTGGGCAAACAGACAATTCAAGGATGGTAAAGCAAGATGACTTCCTGAAGATGAAAAAAGTACAGTTGTGTACACTTACATTAATGTAGATGTTCGAGTATATTCACTGTTGCAGTCATTACATTTGGGTAATCTGCTGGCAGGTTGCCCTCAGTCGGCCTGAATTCCAAAGTCTTGGGTCCTGCGTCAGTTGCTGTCTTCTCTTCCATGACGTCAGGTAGTCAGGGGTATAAAACATGCAGCAGACGCCATTTTCTTTAGTTTTTCTTGCCACCGATGTCAGGTGCCCCCAAAAAGGTAGCAATATTTTAAATATTTATATATATATATATATATATATATATATATATATATATATATATAGACACACACACACATGCATCAATACAAACTTTACCTTCATCTACAAGCAAATACACCACATAGGTTGTAGAAGATAGAGAAGGAAAGATAAACTGT
This sequence comes from Protopterus annectens, assembly GCF_019279795.1. Taxonomy (NCBI): domain Eukaryota; kingdom Metazoa; phylum Chordata; order Ceratodontiformes; family Protopteridae; genus Protopterus; species Protopterus annectens. Next base: position 261,422,401 of record NC_056735.1, on the reverse strand, counting down.
AGAATGACAGGGGGATGGCAGGAGGGTAACGTGGACTGCAACAGTGAATACACTCGAACATCTACATTTATGGTAAGTGTACACAACTGTACTATGTTCTTCATGTTTCACTGTTGCAGTCATTACATTTGGGTAGAATCCCAAAGCTATGGTTGGGAGGCTGGAGCTAAACAGCATTAGGTGAGGCTATAAGGCCCTGTAGCACTGCAGTGGCAAAGCCTGCCCTGGACTTAGAGTAGAGAGGCAAATGGTAATGCTTTGTAAAGGTGTGAACAGAACTCCAAGTAGCAGCCTCTAGAATGTCCTTCGTTGGTACTCCTCTGAGAAAGGCTGCTGAAGTAGCTGCAGCCCTGATGGAGTGAGACCTAATGCCCTTGGGCACAGGTTTGCCATGGTGTAAGTAGCAGAAATGGATGCAATGGCTTATCCACTTTGAAATTGTCTGCTTCGAAATAGCCTTTCCTTCTGATCCTGCAGCACAGGACACTAGTAATTGCTCGGTTTTTCTTAGAGCTTTAGTCCTGCTCAAGTAGAATCTTAGCTGTCTGTGTACGTCCAAGGAATGCAGAATTTTCTCCCCTTTGTTCTACGGATTTGGATAAAAAGTTGGCAGATGAATTGTATGGTTAAGAGCCACACTGGAAACGACCTTAGGCATAAAAGTAGGATTTGTCCTCAGAGACACTCTGTCTGGGTAAAATATGAAAAAAGGCTCTATAGCCATGAGGGCCTGCAGCTCTGAAACTCTTCTTGCTGAAGTAATTGCTAGTAGTACAGCTGTCTTCCATGATAAGAAAGTACAGTTTTGTACCTACCATAAATGTAGATGTTTGAGTGCTAATACAGCTGCAGTCATAACAGATGGGTTCTCCTGCCGTCAGGCGGGTCCTCGGTCGGCCGAATTCCAAAGTCTAGGTCCGGCGTCAGTTGTCGTCGCTTTCTTTCCTGACGTCAGTGCGACAGGGGTATATAAGACACAGCCGATGTCAGGTGCCCCCAGAAGGAAGGCAACATATATAAAAAAAAAATATATATATATATATATATATATATATATATATATATATAATATATAATCATGCATTGCAATATAATCAAAAACCAGTAGTTGCAAGCAAATACATCATAGAAGGATAACCCAATCAAGATGTAAGATGAGGAGTTAGCCACTAGGTCTGTACCCAGAGGGGAAGGAGGGAGGGAAACCTGGACTGCAGCTGTACTAGCACTCAAACATCTACATTTATGGTAGGTACAAAACTGTACTATGTTCATCGTGCATACAGCTGCAGTCATAACAGATGGGTAGAATCCCAAAGCTACGCACAGGGTGGTAGGCACTAGGTGGAACTGGGAGGAGCCAGAATGCCCTGCAACACAGCAGTGGCAAAGCCTGCTCTAGTTTTGGAGTATAAAGGTAGGTGGTAGTGTTTAGTGAAGGTATGCACAGAACTCCAAGTGGCTGCCTCCAAAATATCTTTGGTAGGGACTCCTCTGAGGAAGGCTGCAGAGGTAGCTGTGGCCCTTGTGGAGTGGGATCTGATGCCTGCAGGTACAGATTTACCATGAAAGGAGTAACAAAACCGTATGCAGTGGCCTATCCATTTTGAAATTGTCTGTTTGGAAATTGGCTTCCCTTGAGCTCCTACAGCATAGGACACAAAGAGTTGTTCTGATTTCCTGAAAGGCTTTATTCTGTCCAAATAGTAATGTAGCTGTCTATGGATGTCCAAGGAATGTAGCAGCCTTTCCCCTTTGTTTTGAGGAATGGGGTAAAAGGTAGGTAAGTGTATGACCTGATTTAAAGCTACCCTGGATACTACCTTAGGCATAAATGACGGGTTGGTTCGTAGGGAAACCCTGTCCTGATGGAAGATGATGAGAAAGGGCTGCACAGCCATGAGGGCTTGTAGTTCCGAAACCCTACGAGCTGAGGTAATGGCCAGAAGGAAAGTTGTTTTCCAGGACAAATATTGCAAATCTGTTGAGGCAGCTGGTTCAAAGGGAGGCAATGTTAATTTTTCTAGAATGTAATTAAGATCCCAGGCTGGTATTGGTTGTTTCCTTGGAGGTCTTATATTCTTAGCCCCTCTGAGGAACTGTCTTAAGAGTGGGTGAGAGAATAAGGGTGGATCAGTGTTGTATTCTGCAGAAATGGCTGAGGCATGGATTTTGATGGAGGAAAATGAAAGTCCACTGTTCAACAGCTTAGCTAGATACTGTAATATCTGAGGCAAATTCAGTTTTCTAGGATCCTGGCCTTTTTTCTCATTCCAAGGACAAAACCGTTTCCATTTTGCGGAGTAAGCCTTTCTAGTAGATGGCCTTCTGGCCTCCAAAATGACATCCTGCACCTCCTTGGAGAGTAGGGTCTGTTGTGGTGTTAAGGAATTTTCCATGCAGCCAGATTGAGTGTTTTCAGCTGACTGTGAAGAGTTTTGTAGCTGTGCTGAGTCAGTAGAAGAGGCATTAGAGGTAGGATCCAGGGAGGAGAATGTGTTAGGCTCCTCAGGAGTGGGTACCAGTGTTGTCTTGGCCAGTCTGGAGCAATCAGTATCATCTTCGGTCTGTCTGCTCTTGCTTTCAAGAGCACCTTGGGCAGAAGAGGCAAAGGTGGGAGGGCGTAAACTGTCCGTGCTGCCCAACTGAAAGAAAGGGCGTCCACTCTCCAGGCCTTTGGATGGAATGTCCTTGAGCAGAATTTTGTCAATTGATGATTCCTGTGGGAGGCAAAGAGATCTATGTCTGGCCTTCCCCACGCTTGGGTTATATTTGTGAACACTTGAGGATGCAACTTCCATTCGTGCGGGTCTGTCATATTTCTGCTTAGATTGTCTGCCAGCGTGTTTTCCAAACCTAGCAGGTACTGTGCTTGAAGTTCGATTTGCCATTCCAGAGCCAAGTTCCAAAGTGACATGGCCAGCCTGCACAGGGGTTATGAATGTGTTCCTCCTTGTTTGTTTATGTACCACATTACTGTGGTGTTGTCCGTTCTTATCAATAATTGTCCTGGATGCAGGAGGTCCTTGAAGGCTGTAATTGCATTTATCACTGCTAGCATTTCCTTTTGGTTGATGTGAAGGTGCTTTTCCTTTTGGGACCATTTGCCCTGAATGCACCTGTCTGTCATGTGTGCCCCCCAGGCGTAGTCTGAGGCGTCTGTTGTGATGACTTGATTTGCTTGAGGCTTGCAGAATGGTAGACCTGTGTTTGTTTGGCATGCTTGGGCCCACCATAGAAATTCCTTTTGCAAACATGGGATTAGTGGTATTATTGTTTCCAAACTGTGGCTGTGTTGAGACCATAGGTTTTTTAGGTACCATTGAAGTTTCCTCATATGCAACTTTGCACATGGGATTAGAAGAATGCAAGATGCCATGAAGCCCAGAGCCTGCAGGATTTTCCTTGCAGTTAGCCTGGTACAATTTGCTAGTATTTTGAAGTACTGAGTTAGTTCCCCTGTTTTTCTGGCGTAAGATAGGCCATCTGGGTGTTTGTGTCCAAGTTGGCACCCAGGAAAATTATTTTCTGAGATGGTGTTAGCCTGGATTTCTCTTTGTTGACTGTGTATCCCAGAGAATTCAATAACCGTGTTACATAAGCCAGATGTTCCAGAAGTATGTGTTTGCTGTCCGCTTGGATCAGGCAGTCATCCAAATAAGGGTAAATTTGTATCCCTTGAAGTCTGCAGTAGGCAATTACTGATGCCAGGCATTTCGTGAATTCTCTGGGCGCAGTAGATAAGCCAAAGGGCAATGCAGAGAATTGATAGTTGATTGAACCTGCAAGAAATCTGAGGTATCTTCTGCAGCTTTGTCTGATTGGGACATGCAGGTATGCCTCGAGGTCCAATGTTACCAGCCAAGACTCCTTGCCCAGCATGGGAAGAAGCTGCTGTAAGGTGAGCATCTTGAATTTTGTGCAGTAGAAATGTGTTTAGGATGGATAAGTCCAAAATGGGTCTCCAATCGGTTCCCTTCCTTGGTACCAGGAATAGTCTGGAATAAAAACCTTGACCTTGTTCGTGAGTAGGTACCTCTTGAATAGCTTTCATGTCCATGAGCTTTGAGATTTGTATTTGAGCCTCTGCCCTTTGATTGTGTGGCAGGTTCGGCATGCCTCTCATTTTTGGAAGAGTGTGAAAATGAAATCTGTAGCCTATGTTTATAATGTCCAGGATCCATGTATCTGTTGTGATAATATGCCAATTTTTTGAAAATAATGCCAGCTTTCCTCCCAAGGGTGCTGCCAGCTGACACTTGCTTGGCATGCAAAGGGGAAAGTCATTGGGTTTGTTTCCTGTATTGTTGTGCACTGTCTTCGCCACCTCTTGGTGCTGGAGTTTGCCATTGTCTGCCTCTATATGATCCTTGAGATTGTCCTCTGCCCCTTGTGCGCCTGTATCTACCTCTTTGGGGCTTGTCCGTGGCTGGAAAGGACCAGTTTTTTGTAGGCCAATTTCTGCTAAAACGTGGTAGTTGTACCTGTAGAAAAGCTTTGACAGTTTGCATAGATTTAGCTTTTTCTTCCATTTTCCGTAGTATCTCCTCAGCATTAGTACCAAATAATACATCCTTTTGTAAAGGAGCATCTAGTAGTTTAGCTTTAACATGATCAGGCAAGGTTTGTTCCCTAAGCCAGGCATGTCTACGAATGACTGATCCTGTAACAGCAGCTCTACTTGAGGCCTCTAGAGCATCATAGCCACATTGTAAGGTGTGTTTACCCACTTGTTCTGCACTATGCATCATATCCTGCAACTCCTTCAAATCTGGTTGTTCAGGTTGTGACATTTTTTTTCCTTAATTGTGATAACAGAAACTGCTGATATTTAAGCATATGGAACTGACAATTTAAGGCCCTCATGGCTAGGGTGGCGAGGTATATACCTTTTTCCCCACCTTTCTAAGGATCTAGACTCTCTTCGGAAGGTAATGGATTCTTAGCAGTAGAGGCCTTCATTCCCTTGGGGCCTTGAGAAATGGTTTCAGGGTCAGCATTATGGCTTTTGTAAAGAAATTGGTGTGAGTTAGGAACTCTGTAGTACCTATCAGGCTTGACTGGGGCAGGAGGCAGGGAATCCGGATTAAGGCAAGCCTCCGAGTAAACATCATCAAGTATGTCCAAGACAGGAGGAATCGCCAGAGGTCTGTGCTGAGGTAGCAAAAGAAATTCCCTAAGTCTTTTCTTGGAATCTGAAAAATCTTGGCCTTCCCAATGGAAGTGTTCCCTCAAGGTATGCAAGGTTTCCCCGAAAGAAAAATCCTCTGGGGGAGATACAGAAGGAATGGACTGCTCTGCATCAGAATCTTCAAAAGGGGAGTACGAGTGTTCCTTTTCATCAGAATGTTCTGAAATAATGGAGCCCTGGTCAGAAGAGGGAGAATCTTCCTCCACTCTGGGTCTCTTGTCCGGAGGGGGTTGGGAACCCCTGATAAGAGTAATTAAATCCTCAGCCATTTTGAGCATCTGCTTTTTAGGCATGGGGCCTGGAGATGGGTCCTGTGCAACAGGCCTCTTGGGATGCATGGCTGATTTGGAATTAGTAAAGGCCTTTATGGAAAAGGAAGATGAGGGTCTGAAGACACCATGGGTGGAAGTGGACCTGTCCACATTAAGAGGCTCAACACTCACAGTGACTTCGGTAGCTGTAGTCAGGGTATGGGCCGAGGCACCTGCGGTCTCGGTTACAGAAGACACCGCCAGAGAAGTGTCATCGGTAGTCAGGGGCTGTGTAGGCGCCTCGCTGAGAACCGGACCACGTGTAGTCGGCTTTGGCGTGGTGTCGGTGGAGACCGCAGACCTCGCGTGTCGGTCTTTGTCCTTGCGTTTTTTGGACAAAACGGTAGTCGGAGTCTCCGACGACATTTTATAATCAAAAGCTTTACCAAAAAAGTGCTGGGCGAACTCCGCCCGACGCTTAACAGTACGTTTATTGAAAGTAGCACAAAAGCGACAGCCTGAGACGTCGTGGTCTGGGCCTAAACAAGGTATACAGAGGGAATGGAAATCCTTATGCAGTATTTGCTTCCAACAAGAAATACAATTGTTAACTTTGTCTGACATCGGTCTGAGGCAAGAAAAGTTTCCCCAACGGGGTACTTAGCTTTAAAGAAGACTTCGGTTTCCAAATTTTCGTAATTTCAGGAGCTGGCCAACCGGCACTTGCGAACTGCTTCTGCTTCGGGCACCACGCGGCAAAAAAGACTGAAGAAAATGGCGTTGGCTGTGTCTTATATACCCCTGTCACACTGACGTCAGGAAAGAAAGCGACGACAACCGACGCCAGACCTAGACTTTGGAATTTGGCTGACCGAGGACCCGCCTGACGGCAGGAGAACCCATCTGTTATGACTGCAGCTGTATGCACGATGAACATCTTAATATCAGCGGTAGCAGCTGGTTCAAATGGAGGCAGGGTGAGCTTTTCCAACACATAATTGGGGTCCCATGCAGGTAATAGTGATCTTCTAGGAGGCCTTAAATTTTTGGCTCCTCTAAGATACTGCTTTAGTAAAGGATGAGAAAAGACTGGAGGCTCTGTATTGTAATGAGCCAAAATGGCAGAGGCATGGATTTTGATTGATGAGAAAGACAGACCTTTGTCCAGCATCTCAGTTAAGTATTGTAATATCTGAGGAATATGCGGTTCTGCTGTATCAGTTCCTTGTGCTCAATTCCAAGCACAGAATCTCTTCCATTTGTCAGCATAAGATTTTCTGGTACTAGGCCTTCTGGCTTCCAAAATGACATCCATCACAGCTTTACTGAGAGATGTTGTCTATATGATTACAGGATTAGCCATGCTGCCAGGTTCAGAGTCTGTAGTTGATTGTGCAGGATCTGATTTGTTTGCTGGGACAGTAGTTGTGGTTTTTGAGGCAAGGTCCAAGCTGGGTATCGAGACAAGTTCCTTAGGATTGGGTACCAGTATTGGTTGGGCAAGTCCGGGGCAATTAATATCATCTTTGGCTTCTCTTGTCTGACTTTTAGGAGGACCTTGGGTAGAAGAGGCAGAGGAGGAAAGGCGTAAACTGATAGGTTTTTCCAACTGAAGGATAGGGCGTCCACTTTCCATGCTTGTCTGTGATAAGTCCTTGTGCAGAATCTTTTTAGTTGATAATTTTGAGGAGAGGCAAATAGGTCTATGTCTGGGCTCCCCCATTTCTCTGCTATCATGCTGAAGACTTGTGGAGTTAGTTTCCACTCGTGAGGATCCATAAGGTTTCTGCTTAAATCGTCTGTCAGAGTGTTTTGTTTTCCTGGCAGGAATTGAGCTTGAAGATTTATTTGGTAGGTCAAAGCTGTGTCACACAGTGCCATGGCTAATATGAGTGTGTGCACCCTTGCTTATTTATATACCACATGACTGTGGTGTTGTCCGTCGTTATCAGTAGTTGTCCTGGATGAAGTAAGTCCTTGAAGGCTGTTAGGGCATCTTGAACAGCTAGCATCTCTTTCTGGTTGATATGTAGATGCATTTAATTTGGTGCTCATATGCACTGAATGCATCTTCCTGCCATGTGGGCCCCCCAGGCATAATCTGATGCGTCTGTTGTTAAGGTTTGGCTGGCAGGGGGTAGAGTGAAGGGCCATCCCATGTTTTGGTGACAGGCCTTTGCCCACCATAGAAACTCCTTTTGCAGGCAGGGGATGAGAGGAATCATTGTTTCCAGACTGTGTGAATGTTGACTCCATAAACCTTTTAGGTACCATTGAAGTTTCCTCATATGCAGTCTTGCATATGGAATTAGTAGGATGCAGGATGTCATGAAGCCCAGAGCCTGCAGAATTTGTCTTGCAGAAGACTGGGTTTTTGCTGCCATCAGTTTGAAGTAAGTAGTCAGTTGCCTTTGTTTGTCTAGTGTGAGGTAAGCCATCTGGGCAGTTGTATTCAAGCTTGCACCCAGAAATGCTATATTTTGAGAGGGTACCAGTTGTGATTTCTTTTCATTTATTGTGTACCCTAGGCATGTTAGAAGCCTTTTCACAAATGCCAGGTGTCATAGAAGAGTGTCCTTGTTCTCTGCTTGAATGAGACAGTCGTCCAAGTAAGGATATATCTGAATACTTCTTTGTCTGTAAAATGCAATTACTGGTGCCAGGCACTTTGTAAAGACCCTGGGCGCAGTAGATAAGCCAAAGAGCAGTGCACAGAATTGGTAATGCATTAAGCCAGCCTTGAATCTGAGGTATCTTCTGCACGACTGTCTTATTGGGACATGCAGGTATGCCTCTTTTAGGTCTAAAGTCACCAGCCAAGCATTCTTGCTCTGCATGGGCAGAAGCTGTTGCAAGGTGATCATTTTAAATTTTGGAATGTCCAGGTATGTGTTCAAAATCGATAAATCCAGTATTGGCCACCAGGCCTTGTCCTTTCTGGGTACCAAGAACAGTCTTGAGTAAAAAAACTTGTCCTTTTTCCTGTTCTGGTACTGTCTGAATGGCCCCCATATCCATGAGGGACGTAACCTGTTTCTGTGCCTCTGCCCATTGGTTTTTTGGCAGATCTGGCCAACCATTTGTCATTGGCAGAGTGTGGAAATGGAATCTGTATACTTGTGATACGATGTTTTTTAGTACCCACTTGTCCTGGGTAATTAACTGCCAGTTTTGAGAAAAAAGTGCTAATTTTCCCCCTATGGGTGCTGCCAAAAGATAAGTGCTTGGTGTAGGAAGAGGGAAGTCATTGGGATTGCTTTCTGTAGGTTTGCGCTTTATCTCCTCCAGATTTGGAGGTGGATGCGCCCTATTGCTTTGACTTGTATGAGTCTTGAGCCTGGTACCTGGAACCCTTAGGGCATCTGGATTTTCCCCTTTGAGCTCTGTCTGACACAGGAAAGGACCGATTTTTTTGTAGGCCAGTGTCTACTGAATCTAGGTGGCTGCACTTGTAAGAAATCTTTAACACTTTGCATAGACTTAGCTTTGCCTTCCATTTTCTTTAAAACCTCTTCTGCCTTAATACCAAACAGAGAATCATGCTGTAAAGGTGCATCTAGCAATTTAGCTTTAACATGATCAGGCAAATTGTGTTCCTTTAACCAGGCATGCCTCCTAATCACAGATCCAGTAACTGCAGCCCTGCAGGAGGCCTCTAAAGAATCAAAACCACATTGCAAAGTATGCTTTCCAACTTGTTCAGCTGCATGCAATAATTCCTGTAATTCCTTATTTTCTGCACATTCTGAAATCAACATCATTTTCTGTTTCAGCAACCCCATAACATGCTGTTGGTACTTAAGCATATGAAATTGACAGTTTAAGGCCCTGATTGCCAAGGTTGCAGATGTATAAAACTTTTTTTCCCCATCTGTCCATTGCTCTTGAATCTCTGTCGGAGGGGGTAGGGTTTATTGCTGTTGAGGCCTTAACTCCCTTTGGACCCTGTGAAATAGTTTCAGGATTAGCAGCAGGGTTTCTAAATAAAAATTTATGACAGTCAGGGACCCTGTAATACCTGTCAGGCTTACTGGGAGCCGGAGGTAAGGAGTCAGGGGTCAAGCTTGACTCCAAAAACACATCATCCACAATGTCTAAAACGGGGAATGGCTAAAGGCTTGTGCTGAGGGAGAAGAAGGAAATCCCTGAGTCTCTTTTTTGATTCTGAGAAGTCTTGACTCTCCCAGTGAAAATGCTCCCTCAAAGTATGCAAGGTTTCTCCAAATGAATAATCCTCAGGAGGAGATGCAGGTGGGATAGACTCCTCAGCATCAGAATCCTCATAGGGAGGTAAAGATAATTTCTGATCAGAAGAAATAGAAACCTGATCTGAAGATTCATAGTCAGTGTCTTGCCTAGGCCTCTTATCTGGAGGGGCATGGGTATCCCTGATCAAGGTAATAAGGTCTTCAGCCATTTTGATAATCTGTTTTTTAGGCATAGAGGCCTGTGCACGTGGCTCAGGCATCGTTTTTTTAGTCTTAGAAGGTGTCTTTGCCTTAGGTTTTGCAGCTTTCGTTGGTTTGATATAAAAATGTTGAGGTCTGAATACACCCTCAGAAGCCGGTGCCTGCTCAGCGGCTCTGGACCCATCCAAGGGAGATACATCCATCGGTCCAATACCTTGAGTATCTTGCAACATGCCAGACTCCACATGGGTGTCGGTAGAGGCCTTCGACTCGAAGGTAGCGGGTATCAGGGGCTGCGAAAGCACCTCACTGAGTACTGGCGAACCGGCGACTGGCTTAGGAGAAGCTTTGTCGTCGGTTTTGGATCTCAACTGCCTTTCTCTGTCCTTTTCTTTGTGTTTTTTATGTACTCCAGTAGGCGGATTGCTATCCGATGACATTTCTGGGTAGTTAAATCTGTTTCCAAAATACTTAGATGCAAAAATATACCGACGCTTAATAGTGCGTTGGTTAAAGCTAGCACAAAACCGACAGCCAGGCATGTTGTGATCAGGGCCTAGGCAAGGAATACAGTATAAATGGAAATCCTTATGAGGTATTTGCTTCCCACAAGTAATACAATTATTAACTTTTTCTGACATCGGTAAAAAGCAAGAAAAAAGTTTCACCAACGGGGTACTTAGCTTTAGTGAAGACTTAGGTTCTGAAACTCAAACTCGAATATTTCAGTAGTCGGATGACCGGCACTTGCGAAATGCTTCTGCTTCGGGCACCGTGCGGCAAGAAAGACTGAAGAAAATGGCGTCAGCTGCATGTTTTATACCCCTGATGACCTGACGTCATGGAAGAGAAGACAGCAACCGACGCAGGACCCAAGACTTTGGAATTCAGGCCGACTGAGGGGAACCTGCCAGCAGATTACCCAAATGTAATGACTGCAACAGTGAAACAGGCAGAACACCTCTGGACACCCCTTTGTCAGTCTGAGTGTGATCATCGGAAGCTGGTATCTGAGAAGCAGCTCTGGACCCAACCAACGAGCTTAAAAACGTCAGCTTGTGCAGAAGTAAAGGGACCTAGTGGCACATCAGACTTCAAAAGGGTCTCAATAGAGGCCTATGCCACAAACTCAGTTGTCAGAGGGGACTGCAAACATGTCTCACCTTCTTCTATGACAACAAAGCCTAGGAGAACAGGTGGATGGTGAACGAGCATCACCTGCTACTCTAGGACTTGGGTTCTTTTCCTTCTTACTCCTAGGAAGGTCAACCACAGCCTGACCAACAGATGACATAGTACATAAAAGCCCTGGTGATTTACTAAAATGTTTAACTAAATTCTCAGCCCTGTGCTTGATAGTTTTACTATTAAAGTGAGCACAAAACTGACAGTTAGACATGTCTTGTTCTAGGCCCAAACAATTTACACAAAAGGAATGAAAGAACCAATTTGTTATCTGCTTGCTACAGCATAGTTATTAACTTTCTCTAACATTAGTCAAGAAACATAGGAAAAGCTCCCCAACTGGGTACTTAGCTTTAGGTGTCTTCTTTCTCTGGTGTGGACCAACACACTGACTAGCACTCTGCTTCAGGCTCTGACAGCAAGAAAAAGCAGAAGGTATGTTGCTGGCTGACTCCCTCTATACCTAGACATCTTGACATCAGTCAGGTTGTCCGTCAGCTTCAGCAGGAGGAAAAAATTCTCTGGCAGACGGGCCAGCCACAGGCTTCCATGGCTGGAAACCCCATCAGTTATGAATGCAATACTGAAACATGAAGGACATCTATCTTAAATCCAGAAACTCCTAAATCTCTTACACCTCCTAACATTACCAAGAGAAATGTACTGAAAGTATTTTCTAAAACCAAAAATACTTCTTCCAATGGGGTCTGGTACCAGCATGCCCTTGGCGAGCCTCCCTCCTTACACTGTTTAACCTGAGCCTAGCTAAGTACAGCAAACTGCAGTGCTGATGCCCCTATACAAGGTTAGCCTTAACACTGACCCAGGAAACTACAGATCCATTAGACTGACTAGTCTGAATTGCACAGCCATGGAACACATCATATCTGACCTCAATCTACAACAACAAAAATCTTATCAGGCTAGACCCACATCATATTGGCTTTGTCAAATGGAGATCCTGCCTACGCAGTTTAGTTAACATCTTCAAGAAGGTTATGGAGGCTGTTGATAATGGTCATTCTGTTCATACACCTTATTTGAACTGGAAAAAAACATCAGACACTATACTCCATGTTGGCATCAGTAACAAAATCTAAGTGTTTTAAAGGTAGATTGACAAGTGCTGAGGTGGGCAGCCATATGGCTAAAAGGTATAACCTACATAGTTAAGGTGGCAGACACCTCCACAAAAGGAATGACAGTACTCAGGGGTATTCCACGAGGCTTAGGACTGGGACTCCTCCTTTTCAGCATCTAATTCCCCAACCTCCAGACTAGGAATCAGGACCTTATAAGTTCATAGGTAAATAGGTTGGTACTAGGCTATCGGCCCTAGGGCCTACACAAGCCTAGCCATAACAATCCCTGGCAATTTCCTCCCACACTATTTACTACCCTGGACCCCTGTCTAGCAAGGCGACTGACGTGATCCGGGGGTGAATTTCCTTTCTCCCATCCAATCGTCAAGGTTCCTTTTGAAGACAGCCAAAAGAGGTGCTCTGCTTGACATGTATGTGCAGTCTATTCCAGAGTCTGGGGAGTCTCTGGGTCAGGAACCTATCCCTCCAGCATGTTTTGTTTATTGTGATGACAAGGTTTAGATCCTTGGAGCGTGTGGCTCTGGGGGATTGGGATTTCTTTAAGTGTAGCATGTCCAACAGCTCTGGGTTTGACATGACCTTGTATGTTAAGCAGAGATCACTCTGAGTAGACGATAAGCGACAGAGTATAGCTGGAGTTTTTTAAGGCGGTCAGCATAGGGCATCTGCTTTAGGCCTGTGATTCTTTTAGTGAGGTATTTCTGTGGCCTTTCCAGTTGTTGCAGATGTCTTGAGAGATACATACCAAATAGGGCGTCGTATTCTATAATGGGTCTAATGAGGGATTATTACAGTGGGACAATGACCTCCTTTTTTCCTGGATGAAAAGCCCTTAGTGATGAGGTGTGCCAGATAGAAGGATTTCCTGACTGTTGTGGTGATGTGGTTATGGAAGGTGAGACCACTGTCCACCTGTCTCCCTAAGTCTCTTATCACACTTTTGGTGTTTAGTGTACTGCCACCTATGTGGTAATTCACTGGTACATGTTTTTTCCCAAAGGGGATAACTATACATTTCTTGGCATTGAGCTTGAGCCCATGGCACCAAGCATCTGTTTCTGTAAGGCCCTTTTGTAGAGTATCCACATCATTTGGGGATTCAATAATGGCTCCCAGTTTGCAGTCATCTGCAAACTTTGTTAGCCAGAGTCCCTTAGTGTTGGCCTGTACTTCAGAGAAGTAGATGCCAAACAAGAGAGGTCCCAGGACTGAACCCTGAGGTACTCCACTTGTCACTTGTCTGGAGCTGGATTTGGAGTCAGCTACTTTTACAGTGTGGGTTCTGTCAGTAAGCCAGTTGGCAACCCATTGAGTGATGTAGGGATTAATGCCCAGCTTAGTAAGTTTATTTATGATTCCAGAGTGGGGGATGGTGTCAAAGGCCTTGGCGAGGTCCAGATAGGCTGCGTGGACTGCCTTACCCTCATCCACGGCTCTTGAGACTGATTTGAAGAAATCAATCAGGTTCAGGAGACAAGATCGGCCCTTCACAAACCCAAACTGGGTGGGGTCCAGTGTTTGAAGGTTGCCAATGTCTTTGTTTATAAGTTCCATGATAATACATTCCATAGCCTTGCAGATCAGGCTCGTCAGACTGATGGGACACTAGTTCCCGGGATCCAAGGTGGATCCACCCTTGTGAAGTGGGATAACTGTAGCTGTGTGCCACTCAGTGGGCACAAAGCCTGAGGTGAGGGTATGATTAAATATGACACTTAGGTGAGGTGCCAGTTCATTTTGTAGTTCATGTAGTACACAGCCCGGGATGTCATCTGATCCCATGGATGCTGTATTCTTAGCTTTGGAGAGTGTGCTGTTTACCTGTGTAGCCATTATTACCAGAATTTGGCAATCTTCCGGTATTGAGATGGGCCGTTTAGGGCATAAGAGGGGGATGAAGTTGGCACTGAATTGATCTGCCAGGATATTGGCAATATCCTTGGGATCAGTATATTTAATGCCACTCTGTTGTAGCTCAGAGCAGATCTGAGCATTGCCATTTAGATTCTTGACATAGTTATAGAATGACTTGTGGTTGTCTTTGGAATCTTTGGCAATTTTATTTTCGTAACTAGCTTTGGAGGATTTTATGAGTTTTTTGCATCCTGGGATTTTCCTTTTCTGCAACAGTTTCTTCCTTTTGTTGTAAAGTTTGTTTATGGCAGGGGACCACCAGATTAGCTTCCTTTTTTTGGAGGAGAGCATTTTGGTTCTATTTGGGTTGGCACAATTCAAGCAAGAGTGGATGTGCTTGTACAGTGCCTTAGTGTAGGACTCAGCAGTCGAACTTTCAGTTCCCATCTGCATGGGTGTCATGAAGTTTGTCACTTCTGACTTGAGTAGCATCATGATGTTGGCTTTGGAGTAGTTTTACTTACTGGGGGGTGGGGGTGGGATATGGATGTTAAGGGTGATTAGCTTACGATCTGACCTGACCAATGAGGGGGTGACCACAGGTGTGCAGCTTCGATTTCCCATGTTGGTAATGACCAGGTCTAGAATATTGGAGCCCCTGGTGGGACTATGGATTAGTTGATCCAGGGCATTGGAATTTACGAATTCCAAGAACCGTTGGGCAAAGGTGTTGGTACACGAGTAGTTTTCCCAGTTAATGGCAGGGTAGTTGAAATCACCATGAATGCAAACTGGATGTTACGGCTAAAATTTACTTCTAACACCCACTCATTACAGCAGAAACTAACTCTCATAAACAAGTGGTGTAGGTAAAAATAGTTACAATTAAATGTGAAAAGATGCACTGCTATTAAATCTGGTAAGCAATCCTCTCCCAGAATATACATGTAAAGGGTTAAAATGTATGTGTGGTGGCAGGCTAATGCATGTGAATGCAAAAGTATTCTGAGGTTATGGAAAAGTACTAAGAAGTTTCCAGAGCTTTGTTTCCCTTTACCTGAGGCACTGTTTCTTGTTAGCCATGTAGCAGAATGGAAACTTATTCCTTGTTAGGACAAAATATAGATAAACATAAAATTAATTTTCTACTAAACTTGGCATTTTTCTATTAGATAGAGGACAGTGGTCTGATAGATGCTTTGTTCGGGGAGGCATGACTTTCTGAGTACTGTCTCCCGCACATGTGTTTTTTTCTACTTCAATAAAAGAGGTGTACTTTGAACTGCCAAGAGATTAAAGGTTTTTATTTAAAAGTTCTACCTTAACAGCTGGTGCTGTGACTCAGATTTTTAAGACTTTTTTGGAGCTGCTTCGCAGAAAAAGCACTTTAGTGGCCCTTCTGACAGTTTTCTGTCAAGTGCATTTTTCTGAGGAATCAGATCACAACCGCGCCCTTTTACTTTGTTTGCTTTCACTCTTGGCAGACTTGCTGACAGTCAAAGGTAAGTGCCATGTTTTCTATATGACTGTGTTAGTATGAGTTAAGGATATTTGTACACTTTTGTATTGACATAGTAAATTATTTTATGATGGGAGCAAATGTGGGACCCTTAAAATAACCTGAGTATGGTACGGCCTGCCAGACATACATATTTTAAATGTTCTAAAGACAGTTGTCTGTATTTAGATAAATGGCATAAACTGACAAAAAAAATTATGGCAAAATGACCTTTCCCCCTGCAGGAACTTTTGATAAAAATGTTTTATAAAAACTTACAAAAACGACTAAAAGAAATGGGCAATAAAGTCCTTGCTATCTGATGGTCAGCTTTTAATGCCTGGCAAATAGAATCTAAAGATAGAGAAAAATAATCTATTGTCCATAGTTTAAAAATCAATACAGCTATGTTAAAATCTCTGTTGCAAGCTGCAAATAAGACAATCACCTTCAGCAAACAGACTGTCAGGAACAGGCAGACACTGGACTTTATGCTTTAAAAATTGCAGCTTAATCAGGATGAGTCATCAGAGGACGACTCTGTGTTTAGTTGATTAGTGCCCACTCCACAACCTCCACCATATAATAAATCCTCTTCTGTTCAGCCAGATTCTACTGTTTCTCCCTACAACCCTCACTGCCTTCTCGGGGAGCACTTCTTCTGCAGCTACCACCTCAGCAGCCCAGACCATTATTTCTTCAAGCACCGTTCCTAAGACATTGTCAGATTATTTTCCTTCTCCTGCTACGCCTGTTGTTAATCATACTCGTTTTAAAAAATCTCAAAAGGCAGGTCATGCAACTACATCCAGTTCTACTAATACAGCTACAAGTGATGCAAGTTCCTCTCTAATGTGCGTCAGTTTTCCTAAGTTGTATAAACAAAAAAACTTATTTCCCTTTTCTAGATGAAACAAGTTACATCCACGACACTTTGTCACTCAGTTTCCTAAAATTATAGATAGGGATGGCTATGTTGGCCCTGACAGATTTAGTCTGGATATAGACGATGACAATTCTTCCTTGGAGGAGGAGAATGACTCTGCGGCTAAGTCTCCAGCTACCCAGCAGCATCCTCTGCAACAGGTTCCTAATCCTGCTCATGGCAGAGATAATACAGCACCTCCTGTTACACATGCAGTACGTACATGGTCTGCTGTAGATTTTCAAACCATAGCAAACCCCCTTCCACCCATTCATACAAATCCAGGCAAATCTGCAAGAATTCTTACTGGTCACGAACAATTGCAAATTTTTACATTACAGGAACTTAGGGCTATACTGCGAACCGCTCACCTGCTAGATTTACTTAAACGTATCTGGGATCTTGCACAGATACCTGACCCTGTTCCTCAACATACTGATACGCAGGCTTTTAAAAATGCTAGAGAGTGTCTGCTCTAAGCCATAATGGCTGTATGTCCCCAGTCCCTAACTGGTCTCACATAAAGCCTGTCATGCAGCGAGAAGATGAACCTGTAGACTCCTACCTATGCTGCATGAATGAGGCATTTAAAGTATACTCCAGTTACCCTGAGCCCACTGAGGGGCCAATGGTGAGTGGTCTCACAGCTGCCTTAGTAGATGGCTTGTTCCCCCATTTGTGACCAGATGAAAAAGGTCTGCTTGAAATGGCTAAGTTTAGGGCTCCACGAGTTAGCTAATAAGTTCAGTGTTTAGCTAATACTCTTACTCAGGGAAAAAAAGAAGCATTAGAAACAGTTATTCAATGCTCAGCTCCAAATGTTAAATGCTCTCCCTCGTCCAAAAGGTAGAAACAGAGGAGAAAGGCAGACAAAATAGACCCCAAATTTTCCAAACACAGGCAGCATTGCCTCTGCGGTTCCATAATGGCCAGAATCATACTGCTCAAAATCAGACCCCTCAGGGTCCTAATTCTACCCTGTTTTAACTGTAGACAGAATACTCATTGGAGAGATGATTGTCCTTTTCTGCAGCCAGTGGCACCAATGCCACAAAGCTACTAATCCTTTTAAAACTCTCTCTCCTGGTCCGCAGAATACCAGACAGCAAATGCAACCTCCTACATGGACTACCCCATGGCAACCACCTGCCTGGCAACATAATGCCTAGGGCAGCCATAAACAGTAACTGCAGCTATTTCCATTGGTACCCGTCAAGCAAAAAGGCACTTTTGTCAATATCAAAGTTCAAGATACTGATGTCCCCTTTCTAATAAACACTGGTGCTACTAGATCCATGTTAAATGCATCAGCTGGCCAGAATCTTCCTCTGTCTAGCATTTTGGTATGTGAGGTAGGAGTATCAGGAGTTCTTCTCGACTACCCCCAGATGGTTTCAGTTCCCATTCAACTTGGGCCATTAACAGCCAAGCATCCCTTTCTTGTGGGGATCTATGCACCCCTTAATCTTCTAGGAAGCGATCTGTTTTGTAAATTGCAATGCACAATATTTTATATACCTGAGGAAGTATATTTAAATGTGCCTAATAACTCCCTAGTAATGCAAATGTCGGTTGCCCCACAACAATTGGAAAAAGATGTTTTTTTTTTTCCTTTTTCGCTGAAAAAGAAACTGTTCAAATGCCAGATACAGCATTATTAGATTCAATTCCCAAAACAGTTATGAACAACACATGAAAATAGTCGGTTTTATTAAGGTCACCACCCTAATTCAAATTACATTAAAACCAAACAAACCTTTACCTATGGGGGCACAAAATCCACTTTCTGCTGAGGTAAAAGCAGGAACTGAGCCTGACACTTCAGCACTGTTACAGCAGGGTATTATTGTGCCAACTAAGAGTCCATGTAACACACCTATCTTACCTGTACAAAAAAAAAAAAAAAAAAAGACAGACACTTATAAATTTGTGCAAAACTTAAGAGCAGTAAACGCTGTAGTGATATCAGCTTTCCCCGTTGTTCCCATCTCACCAACCATTCTTAGTTCTATTCCTCCTTCAGCGGCCACCTTTTCTGTTATTGATATTTCCTCAGCATTCTTTTCTATTCTAATTCATCCAGTCAGTCAAATATATATTCACATTCACCTACAATGGGCACCATACATTTGGACTCACTTGCCACAGGGATATGTCAAATCACCAACATTGTTTTCAAGAGAAATGAAACCGGAATTAAACAAAATACAGCTGCCTTGTAAATCCACTTTACTGTAGTATGTGGATGATCTTATTGTAGCCTCTAATTCTTTATCTGACTGTCAGACTGACACCATTTTTCTCCTGACTAAGTTAGCTGAGTTAGGATTTAAGGTAAATCGATCCAAACTTCAGCTTTGGCAATCTCAAATTCATTACTTAGGAAACCTAATCTCTGAAATTGCACGGTATATTCTACTCTCCCATATCACTGCCATTCAAACTGCACCGAAGCCAACATTATAACAACTCAGGGGCTTTCTTGGACTAGCAGGCAGTGGATCTCAAATTATGCTGAAGTAGTAAAGCCTTTGTTAGACCTACTTAAAAAGGACACTCCTGAGCCACTCCCCTTGCAACAAAGTAATTAAACAAGCTTTTGTTCAGTTAAAGTCTTTTCTTTCAAATTCACCAACCCTATGGTTGCCAGACTACTCTTAAGGTACTTTACCTTTTCTGTTTTGAAAGCAATAAGATGGCACTAGGTTTGTTAGCTCAGAAAAGAAAAGAACAGTTGTGTACACTTACCATAACTGTAGATGTTCGAGTGTATTCACTGTTGCAGTCATCACATTTGGGTTATCCCTGCCAGGGTAGCCCTCAGTCGGCCTGAATACCAGAGGCTTAGTATTTATGCGTCAGTTGCTGTCACTCCAGGACTGACGTCAGGTCATCAGTGGTATAAAATCAGGCAGTCGACGTCATTACATCAGTTTTTTTTGCCCTAACTGTCAGGAGCCCGCAATAGGGAGCTAGGTTATGGTGGAAGAACACCACCAGTAAAAAGTAAATGCCAAAAATTCCTTGTAAGGAGAGAGAGAGGGGACAAGGGGGGTGGAGGGAGGGAAAAGTACAGTTTTGTACCTACCATAAATGTAGATGTTCGAGTGTTCACCCTGCTGCAGTCATCACACTTGGGTTATCCTGCCGTCAGGCAGTCCCGCAGTCGGCCTGAGTTCCAAAATCTTGGTCCGGCATCGGTTGCTGTCGCTTCTTCCCTGACGTCAGAGTGCCAGGAGTATATAAGAGGCATCTAATGCCATTTTCTTCAGTTTTTCTAGCCCCAGATGTCAGGTGCCCCCAATAGGTAGGCAAAAAAAAAAAAAAAAAAAATATATATATATATATATATATATATATATATATATATATATATATAGCTAGATAAAAATAAAACAATACCTTTAGGCACAAGCAAATACACCACAGAGGTTGAATAGGATAAAGTGGTATAGATAAGTTCAGCTAGTTCAGAGGGGGTGAAGGGAGGGTAACCTGGACTGCAGCAGGGTGAACACTCGAACATCTACATTTATGGTAGGTACAAAACTGTACTATATTCATGGTGTTACCCTGCTGCAGTCATCACACTTGGGTTGAATCCCAAAGCTAAGGAGGGAGGTGGAGTTAAACAGGGTTAGAAGGAGCTAGTAGGCTCTGCAAAACTGCAGTGGCAAAACCATCTCTAGTCTTAGAATATAGAGGTAAGTGATAGTGTTTGGTGAAGGTGTGCACTGAACTCCAAGTTGCAGCTTCCAGAATATCCTTGGTTGGCACTCCCCTGAGAAAGGTTGCTGATGTAGCTGTAGCCTTGGTGGAGTGGGACCTAATGTTAGCAGGTAGCGGTTTCCCATGATGCGTGTACCAGAAACATATGCAATGCCCTATCCATTTAGAAATGGTCTGTTTTGAGATAGCTTTTCCTTGTGATCCTGTAGCATAGGCTACAAACAGCTGGTCAGAATTTCTGAAAGCCTTAGTTTTATCCAAGAAGCAACGTAATTGCCTGTGAATGTCCAAAGAGTGCAGGAGTCTTTCTCCTTTGTTCTGGGGATTTGGGAAAAAGGTGGGCAAATGAATGGTTTGGTTTAGGGCCATACTGGATACCACCTTTGGCATAAAGGAAGGGTTAGTTCGTAGAGAGACTCCGTCTTTTTGAAAAATGAGGAAAGGCTCCACTGCCATTAGTGCCTGTAGCTCTGAGACTCTTCTAGCTGAGGTTATTGCAAGTAGCACGGCAGTTTTCCATGAAAGAAATTTTAAATCAGCTGAAAAAGCTGGTTCAAAGGGTGGCAGTGTAAGCTTTTCCAGAACAAAATTGAGAACCCAAGTAGGTGTTGGTGCTCTCCTTGGCGGTCTTATGTTCTTAGCCCCTCTGAGGTACTGTCTTAGAAGTGGATGTGAGAATAAAGAGGATCCGTGTTGTAATGAGCTGAAATTGCTGAGGCGTGGATCTTAATAGATGAAAAGGAAAGACCTTTGTGCAACATCTCAGTTCAATATTGTAGAATCTGAGGAATGTTTGGATTAAGGGGATTTTGGCCTTTAGCCTGGTTCCAGGCGCAAAATCTTCTCCATTTGTCTGAATAGGTTTTCCTGGTGCTGGGCCTCCTGGCCTCCAGAATGACATCCATAACTGCTTTGGATAGAGGTGTTGGCTGGTTGTTTAGGTTATTTGCCATGCAGCCAGGTTTAAAGTCTTGAGCTGGCTGTGTAGAATCTGATTGCCTCGCTGGGTGAGCAGGTGAGGAATTTATGGTAAAATCCATGGTGGGCCATGGGCCATGTTCCTTAAAATTGGATACCAATGCAGGAGTGGCCAGTCTGGTGCAATGAGTATCATTTGTGGCCTCTCTAATCTGACTTTCAGCAGTACCTTTGCTAGAAGAGGCAGTGGAGGAAAGGCATACACTGTTAATGTTTTCCAACTGAATGAGAGGGCGTCCACTTTCCAAGCTATTGGATGGAATGTCCTTGTGCAAAATTTTTGAAGCTGGTAGTTTTGGGGGCTTGCAAACAGATCTATGTCTGGGCGTCCCCATTTTTGAGCTATCATTGCAAATACTTGTGGATCTAGTTTCCACTCGTGTGGATCCATGATGTTTCTGCTTAGGTTGTCTGCCAATGTGTTTTTCTTTCCTGACAGGAATTGTGCTTGTAATTGAACCTGGTAAGACAGTGCGGTGTTTCACAAGGTTATTGCTTGCTTGCATAGAGGGTAGGAATGTGTGCTCCCTTGCTTGTTTATGTACTACATTACTGTGGTATTGTCCATCTTTATTATTAGTTATCCTAGCTGTAAGAGGTTCTTGAAAGCTGTTAGGGCATTCTGTACTGCTAGCATTTCTTTTTGATTGATGTGTAGATGCCTCTGATCTGTAGCCCATTTGCCCTGAATGCACTGTCCTGCCATGTGTGCTCCCCAGGCATAGTCCGATGAATCTGTTGTCATAGTTTGCCTGGCTGTGGGTAAGGTGAAAGGCTGACCCTTGTTGAGGTGACATGCCTGTGCCCACCATAGACACTCCTGTTGAAGGCAGGGAATGAGTGGTATCATTGTTTCCAAGCTGTGGCTGTGCTGAGTCCATACGCTTTTCAGGTACCATTGTAATTTCCTCATATGCAGTTTTGCAAATGGTATTAGTAGTATGCAAGATGCCATGAATCCCAAGGCCTGCAGAATTTTTCTTGCAGGGAGTTGGGTCTTTGTTGCCATTAATTTGAAATATTGAGTCAGCTGTTGTTTCTTGACTGGCATGAGATAAGCCATCTGGGCCGTTGTATTCAAGCTGGCACCCAGGAATATTATGTTTTGTGAGGGCACTACTTTTGATTTATTTTCATTTACTGTGTACCGTAGGCAACTTAGAAGGTGTCTGACAAATGCCAGATGCTTTAAAAGAATGTCCTTGCTTTCTGCTTGAATAAGGCAGTCGTCCAGGTATGGGTATATTTGAATTCCTCTTTGTCTGCAGTATGCAATTACTGGTGCCAGGCATTTTGTGAAGACCCTGAGCGCAGTAGATAAGCCAAAGGGCAGTGCAGAGAATTGATAATGCGTTGAACCTGCAATGAAGTGAAGGTATCTTCTGCAATTTTGTCTGATAGGGACATGCAGGTATGCCTCCTTGAGGTCCAACATTACTAGCCAAGCATTCTTGCCCAGCATGGGAAGAAGCTGCTGTAGTGTTAGCATCTTGAATTTTGGTACTTGCAGATAGGTGTTCAGAATTGAAAGATCCAGAATGGGTCTCCATGCTTTGTCCTTTCTTGGGACTAGAAAGAGTCTTGAGTAAAATCCTTGTCCTTACTCCTGTGTAGGTACCTGTTGAATGGCTCTCATGTCCTCTCTGTGCCTCTGACCATTGATTTGGTGGCAGGTTTGGCATTCCTTTTATCCTTGGTAAGGTATGAAAGTGGAATCTGTATCCTTGAGAGACAATGTCTAGAACCCATTTGTCTTTTGTGATGATGTGCCAGTTGTCTGCAAAAAATGCTAATTTTCCTCCCAAGGGAGCTGTCAGGAGAGATTTGCTTGGTAGTTTGAGGAACGAGTCATTGTGTTTGTCTTCTGCTAGCCTGGGGCCTGTCTTCTCCTCCTTTCTGGGGAGCAGTACCCCATTGGCGAGGTTTGTAAGGGCCTTGTGACTGACCTCTGCCCCTTGGGCACCTGTATTTGCCTCTCTGTGATCTGTCAGAAGCTGGAAAGGACCAGTTTTTCGTTGGCCAATTTCTGCTGAAACGAGGGGGTTGTACCTGCAAAAAATCCTTGACCGTCTGCATAGACTTTGCCTTATCCTCCATTTTCTTCAAAACCTCTTCTGCTTTGACACCAAATGATACATTCTGCTGTAAAGGTGCATCCAATAATTTTGCTTTAACATGATCAGGAAGGGTTTGTTCTTTTAACCAAGCATGTCTACGTATGACAGAGCCAACAGCTGATCTACAGGAAGCTTCCAATGAATCAAATCCACATTTTAAAGTATGTTTGCCCACCTGTTCAGCTGCATGCAACAGATCCTGCATTTCTTTGAAATCAGACTGTTCAGTATGTGTGCTCATTTTTTGTTTTAATTGAGACATTAGGAATTGCTGATATTTCAGCATGTGAAACTGACAATTTAATGCTCTCATAGCCAGAGTTGCTGAGGTGTATATTTTCTTTCCCCATCTATCTAGGGCTCTGGAATCCCTTTCAGAGGGCACAGGATTTTTAGCCATAGAAGCTTTAGCTCCCTTAGGACCCTGGGAAATTGTTTCTGGGTCAGCCACAGGGCTTTTATAAAGGAATTTGTGTGAGTCCGGTACTCTGTAGTATCTGTCTTGTTTGGCTGGAGCAGGAGGTAGAGAGTCTGGATTTAGACTAGACTCCAAGTAAACATCATCCACAATATCCAAAAAGTACAGTTTTGTACCTACCATAAATGTAGATGTCCGAACTGGATAGCATCTGCAGTCATAACAAATGGGTTGTCCTGTCGTCAGGCAGCCCTTCGGTCGGCCGGATTCCAAAGTCTGGGTCCGGCCGCTGATGTCGCACTTCACCCGACGTCATCTCTGCTGGTCTTCGGGTATAAAGGCATCAGCCGACACCATTTTCCTCAGTGTTTCTTGCCCCAGATGCCAGTTGCCCTCTTGGAAGGCTAAATTTTGGATAAATGCCAATGTTTCCAAAAAGATAGAAGGCAAACACAAAAAATAAGCATGTATGTACATATATACAAACAAATACACCATAAGAGACTCCCCAGCTAGCTATTAGGAGGGTAAATACCCTAGGAGTACCACAGAGGGAAGGAGGGAGGTAATCCTGACTGCAGATGCTATCCAGTTCGGACATCTACATTTATGGTAGGTACAAAACTGTACTATGTCCTTCATGGATGCATCTGCAGTCATAACAAATGGGTAGAATACCATAGCCAACTAGGGAGGAGGAAGAAAAATTATGGTGTGGTTAGGATCCCTTGCAGTACAGCAGTGGCAAACCCTGCTCGGGATCTAGAATACAGAGGTAAATTATAATGCTTGGCAAATATATGCACGGAGGTCCAAGTAGCCGCCTCAATAATGTCCTTGGTTGCCACTCCTCGTAAGAAAGCTGTGGTAGTGGCTGTAGCCCTTGTAGAATGAGGCCTTATGTTCTGTGGAATTGGTTTTCCATGGTAGGAGTAACAGAATCGTATGCAATTTCCTATCCATTTGGAGATTGTCTGTTTGGAAATTGCTTTTCCTTCCCTTCCTGTTGCATAGGCTACAAAAAGCTGGTCAGTTTTTCTGTTACTTTTGGTTCTGTCCAGGTAGTAGCGTAGCTGTCTATGTACATCCAAGGTATGCAGCATTCTTTCCCTCTGTTTTGTGGATTGGGAAGAAGGTAGGTAGGTGGATTGCCTGGTTTAAAGACACTCTGGATACCACCTTAGGCATAAATGTAGGATTAGTTCTCATGGACACCCTATCTTGATGGAAGATTAGGAAGGGTTGTACTGCCATTAAGGCCTGAAGTTCAGAAACCCTCCTTGCTGAGGTAATTGCCAGTAGGAAAGCAGTTTTCCATGACAGGTGCTGTAGATCTGCTGTTGCTGCTGGTTCAAACGGAGGGAGTGTCAACTTTTCTAGCACAAAGTTCAAGTCCCATGCTGGTAATGGTGGTTTCCTAGGAGGTTTTACATTCTTGATCCCTCTGAGGAACTGTCTGAGTAGAGGATGTGAAAAGACAGGTGGATCAAAGCTGTATTCTGCTGAAATAGCTGATGCATGTATCTTGATGGAGGAATAGGACAGGCCTGTATGTAGTAGCTCTGCCAAATACTCCAGAATGTTAGCAATATCTATATTCGACACATCTTTTCCTCTTTCAGCACTCCAAATGACAAACCTTTTCCATTTTCCTGCATAGTTCCTTCTTGTTGAAGGTCTGCGGGCTTCAAGGATAATGTCTTTAACCCTTTGGGAAAGATCTGGATTAGTTGCTGCTATGTGATGTTCCAGGCAGTCAGTTGCAAAGTTTTTAGGTTTGGATGCATGATGCTGTAGTTGTTCTGAGTTAACATCAAAGGCATCAGGGGTATTGACCACATTTTCTCCCGAGACATGCTCCTCAGCAATGGGTACCAGTGTTGTCTTGGCCAGTTCGGAGCTATCAGGATTATCCTTGGACGTTCCTCTTTGATTTTCAGTAATACCCTGTGTATCAAGGGAAGAGGTGGAATGCATATGCTGTCAGACCTTTCCAGCTGAAGGAGAGCGAATCCACCTTCCATGCAAGTGGGTGGAATGTCCTTGTGCAGAATTTTTTGAGCTGGTGATTGAGAGGGAAGCGAATAGATCTATTTGTGGCATTCCCCATTTCTTTGTGATGGTCTTGAAGATGTCCGGTGTAGCATCCATTCGTGAGCATCCGAGGTGGTTCTGCTTAACATGTCTGCTAGGGTGTTCTCCTTTCCCGGTACAAATATTGCCTGTAACTGGATGTTGTAGCTGAGTGCCAGATTCCAAAGGTCCAAAGTCATTCTGCATAGGGGTATGAATGAGTGCCTCCCTGTTTGTTGATGTACCACATGACTGTGGTGTTGTCTGTCCTTATCATCAATTGGCCTTCTTTGAGGAATGGTCTGAATTTTTGGATTGCCAGTTTTACTGCCAGCATTTCTTTTTGGTTTATGTGCAGGTGCAGCTGGTCCTGAGTCCACAATCCTTGTAATGCATTTGTCCAGCATGTGCCCCATCCTAGGTCTGAGGCGCCTGTTGTGATGGTTTGGCTTGCTCGAAAGTTGTGGAAGGGTAGGCCTGGGTTTGACTGGCATGCTTGAGCCCACCATAGGAACTCCTGTTTTAGGCATGGGATTAGTGGTATTTCTGCTTCTAGGCTGTGCCTGTGTTGGGACCATAAATTCTTTAGGTACCACTGTAGTTTTCTCATATGCAGTCTGGCATGTGGGACCAAGATTATGCATGATGCCATGAAGCCCAAGGCCTGCAGAACTTTTCTTGCTGTTAGTTTGTTCTGTTTTGTTAATGCCAAGAAGTAAAGAGGAGTTCTTTTGTTTTTCTGCAGTTAGGAATGCCATTTGTTTTACTGTGTCCAATTCACCAAGAATGTTCTTGTTTGGGATGGTATCAGCCTTGACTTTTGTAAATTGACTGTGTATCCCAGGGCTTGTAGCAAGTAAATGACCCTTTGTAAATCTGTTGTCAGCTTACTTTTGTTGTCCGCTTGTAGCAGGCAGTCGTCCAGGTATGGATAAATTTGGATTCCCTGTAGTCTGCAGTGGGCGATTACTGATGCCAGGCATTTTGTGAATACTCTGTGCGCAGTAGATAAGCCAAAGGGCAATGCTGAGAATTGATAATGCTCTGATCCTGCAAGAAATCTGAGGTATCTTCTGCAATTTGGTCGAATGGGGACGTGCAGGTATGCCTCCTTGAGATCTAGAGTTACCAGCCAACACTCCTTGCCCAGCATGGGAAGAAGTTGCTGTAGGGTCAGCATTTTGAATTTTGGGACAATGATATATGTGTTTAAGATGGACAGGTCGAGAATAGGTCTCCAACTTTTTTCTTTTCTTGGTACTAGGAAGAGTCTGGAGTAGAATCCTTTGCCCTGTTCTGTTATTGGTACTCTTTCCACAGCTCTCATCTTTGTTAATTATGCGTTATCTGCTGTAGAGCTTCTATTTTTGATTTGGAGGCAGGTTTGGCATTCCTCTTTTACTGGTAAGGTGTGGAAGTGGAACTGGTAGCCTTGGTCTATGGTTTGCAAAATCCACTTGTCTTTTGTGATATAGTGCCAATTTTTCGAAAATAAGGCTAACTTTCTGCCTAATGGTGCTGCTATTTGCTCCCTGGTAGGCGGAGTTAGAGCCAAGTCACTGTGATTGTCCTGTTGCAGTGGTAGTGGTTGTGTCTGTGCCTCTGTTATTACCTTGCCACTGTCGTCCTCTGTAGGCACCTCCTCTGGATTGATTTCTGCCTCTGGAGCGTCTATTCCTGCCCCTTTGGGATCTTGTGGAGTCAGGAAAGGACCAGTTTTTGGCAGGCCAGTTCCTGCTAAACCTTGGGGGCTGAACCTGTAAGAAATCTTTAACTGTTTGTACAGATTTTGCCTTTTCTTCCATTTTCTTCATTACCTGCTGGGCAGGTGTACCAAATAAACTGGCCTTATCCATAGGAGCATCTAATAGCTTAGCTTTAACATGATCCGGTAAGACCTGCTCTTTCAACCATGCATGTCTTCTTATCACTGTGCCAGTCATGGCTGATCTAAATGAAGCCTCCAGTGCATCATAGCCACATTTTAAGGAATGGTTACTAACCTGTTGTATGTTATTCACCATTTCTAATACATATTTCTTATCTATAGATTCATCAGAGGATAGTTTTTTTAGTTAACTGATCAAGCATAAACTCTTGGTATTGGATCATGTGAAACTGACAGTTTAAAGCTCTAGCTGAGAGAGTAGCAGAGGTGTAAACTTTTCTACCCCATCTGCCTAAGGACCTGGATTCCCTTTCTGAAGGAATAGGGTTTTGCTGTGGTCGAGGCTACTGCCTTAGGCCCCTGGGAAATAGTTTCGGGTCTGCCAGTGGGGCCTTGTATAGGTGGTGATGAGTGTCTGGTACCCTGTAAAATCTATCAGGTTTGGCAGGGGCTGGAGGTAAAGAATCAGGAGCAGTGCAGACATCATTAAATGCATCATCCACAACAGGCAAAACAGGAGGTATAGCTAAGGGCCTATGTTGTGGTAAGTGCAGAAAAGTCCTAAGCCTTTTCTTGAATCTGAGAAATCTTGTCCCTGCCATTGAAATTGTTCTCTCATGGCATGTAAGGTTTCCCCAAAGGAAAATTCCTCTGGTGGAGAGGCAGCTGGAATGGATTCTTCAGCATCGGAGTCTTCATAAGTAGAAAAAGGATCCTCTGGCTGTTCTGTAAGGTCGGAGTCATCCGCAGAATCATCAGAGGACACTGGCTCGGGGGGCTCTGTCCTAGGTCTCTTTTCTGGGGGCTGAGAGGCCCTGTCTGGGTGAGATTGGGATCCCCTAATTAAGGATATTAAATCTTCTGCCAGAGTAAGCATTTGTGAACTGGAAGAGGGCCTGTGTGAGGGAGGTTTAACAGGCACTGACTTAGCAGATTTGGCTGCTTTAGCCCTGGCAAAGGCCTTGATAGACATGGCTGCAGGGGGTCTAGCAGCACCACGTGCTGGGGTAGAGACATCCAAAGGGATGGTGTCTGATAACTCACTAGAAACCACAGTTGTAGGCAAAATTTCTGAGGCCGATTCAGGTAAAGTAGCGGGAGCCTCAGTAGTAGTCATGGATTCGGCTGTAGATTGACCAGTTTTCTCGGTTTCGGCCGAAACCGAGACACTCAGCGCTTGCTTAACCGTGGTTTCGCCGAAACCGCGGACCGCGAGTGTCGGTCTTTTTCCTTGCGTTTTTAACAATTTGGGTAGTCGGAGGATCCGGCGGCATAATGTACGCAAAGTCTGAGCCGAAAAACTGTTCAGCAAACTCCGACCGACGCCTTAGCGTTCGTCGGTTGAAGGAAGCACAGGCCGAACAGGCTGCTACGTCGTGGTCTGGGCCTAAGCAAGGCAGACAGTAAGAGTGGAAATCTTTATGAGGTATTTGTTTCCCACAAGTTAAACAGTTATTGACTTTTTCTGACATCGGTTGAGGCAAGAAAGAGTCCCCAACGGGGTACTTAGCTTTTTAGAAGTTTTCGAAGTAGTATTCGGTAGTAGTAATCTCTGGATCTGACCGACCGGCACTTGCGAACAGCTTCTGCTTCGGGCGCCACGCGGCAAGAAAGACTGAGGAAAATGGCGTCGGCTGATGCCTTTATACCCGAAGACCAGCAGAGATGACGTCGGGTGAAGTGCGACATCAGCCGAAGCCGGACCCAGACTTTGGAATCCGGCCGACCAAAGGGCTGCCTGACGACAGGACAACCCATTTGTTATGACTGCAGATGCATCCATGAAGGACATCTGGAGGGATAGCAAGAGGTCTGTGCTGGGGTAGTAAAAGGAACTCTCGGAGCCTTTTCTTAGAATCAGAGTAGTCCTGGCCTTCCCAGTGGAAATGTTCCCTCATGGTATGTAAAGTTTCCCCAAAGGAGTAGTCTTCAGTGGGAGATGCTGAGGGAATAGAGTCTTCAGCATCAGAGTCTTCATAAGGTGGAAAAATGTAATCCTGTTCCTCAGAAGAATCTGAGGAAATTGAAACCTGTTCAGAGGAAGCATAATCCTCCTCTTGTCTTGGTCTTTTATCAGGAGGGGGATGGGAACCCCTGGTTAGGGTAATCAAATCTTCAGCCATCTTAAGCATCTGTTTCCTAGGCATGGGGCCTTGAACTGTAGACTGATGTACAGTCTTCTTTGTTTTTTAAAGGAGTTTTAAGCTTAGCATAAATTTTAATGGTGAGTGTAGTCGGTCTGAAGACACCTTCTGCAGCCAAAGGTGTTTCCACTGCACTGGGGTCTACTTCTGCTCCGGTGTTGGAAGGGCCTAATGAAGATGGCTGCGTCAGCCTAGTAGACTCCGCTTGAGAATCCGCAGCTGTCTGGGGTTCCAGTTCTGTGGTCGTCAGGGGCTGCGTAGGCACCTCACTGAAAACCAGAGAACCGGCGACAGGCCCAGCAGAGGCCTCTGAGTCTGGCTTGTTCCTAGGTTGCCTGTCCTTATCCTTGTGTTTTTTATGCATGCCGGTCGTCGGCTGCTCCGACGGCATGATATAATTAAATTTCCTACCAAAGTAATGTCGTGCGAATTCAAAACGACGTTTGATAGTTCGTTTATTAAACCTAGCACAAAACCGACAACCTGTGACGTCGTGGTCTGGGCCTAGGCAAGGAATACAATAGGAATGGAAGTCCTTATGAGGTATTTGCTTCCCACAAGAAATGCAATTGTTAACTTTTTCTGACATCGGACTGAGGAAAGAAAAGGTTCCCCAACGGGGTACTTAGCTTTACTGAAGACTTCGGACTGAAATTCGAATTGAAAATCTCAGGTGTCGGCCGACCGGCACTTGCGAACTGCTTCTGCTTCGAGTACCGCGCGGCAAGAAAGACTGAAGAAAATGGCGTCGGATGCCTCTTATATACCCCTGGCGCTCTGATGTCAGGGAAGAAGCGACAGCAACCGACGCCGGACCAAGACTTTGGAACTCAGGCCGGATAACCCAAGTGTGATGACTGCAACAGGGTAACACAATGAACATCCAGGACTGCAACAGTGAATACACTCAAACATCTACATTTACAGTAAGTGTACACAACTGTACTATGTTATTCATGTTTCACTGTTGCAGTCATCACATTTGGGTTGATTCCCAAAGCTGAAGAAAAGGGTGGAGGCAGTCAAGAAGACTGGGGGCTGGCTAGGATGCCCTGCAAGACTGCTGTGGCAAAGCTTGCCCTGGATTTGGAGAGGATAGGTAGGTGGTAATGCTTGGTGAAGGTATGAACAGATGTCCATGTTGCAGCTTCCAGGATGTCCCTGGTGGGGACCTCTCTGGGGAAAGCTGCAGAGGTGGAAGTTGCTCTGGTACAATGTGTCCTGACCCCCTTGGGGGGAGGTTTCCTGTGCTGCTTGTAGCAGAAATGGATGCAGTGTGCTATCCATTTGGAAATGGTTTGTTTGGATATGGCCTTGCCGTCTGTTCCTGTAGCAAAGCTGACTAACAAATGATCAGTCTTCCTAAATTATTTAGTCCTGTCTAGGTACTATCTGAGCTATCTGTGCACATCTAGAGAGTGCAGAATCTTTTCCCCCTTGTTTTGTGGGTTAGGGAAAAAGGTGGGCAAATGAATGGATTGGCTGAGAGCCACACTGGACACCACTTTTGCCATGAAGGATGGGTTAGTCCTGTGAGAGACCCTATCAGCGTGGAAAATGATGAACGGCTCTACAACCATTAGTGCTTGTAGCTCGGATACTCTTCTAGCTGAAGTGATGGCCAGAAGCAAGGCTGTCTTCCAAGAGAAGAACTTTAACTCTGCTGACGCTGTTGGTTCAAAGGGGGGCAGGGTGAGTTTTTCTAAAACAAAGTTAAGGTCCCAAGCTGGGGTAGGTGCTCTTCTGGGTGGCCTCAAGTTGTTAGCCCCTCTTAGGAACTGTTTGATGAAAGGGTGGGAGAAAAAGAGGTGGCTCTGTTTTGAAATGAGCAGAGATGACAAAGGCATGAATTTTAATGGAAGAGAAGAATAGACCCCTGTGTAGTAGGCCAGTCAGGTAATCCAGGATGTGAGGTACAGAGGGCTGTGCAGTTCCGGCACCCTTAGCCTCGATCCAGGTACAAAACCTTTTCCACTTGTCAGCATAAGACTTTCTAGTGCTAGGGCGTCTGGCCTCACGTATAACATCTAGAACTTGTTTGCTTAGATTGGCAGCTTGTGCAGTGGTCAGGGAATACGCCAGGCTGCCAGACTGAGAGTCTGCAATTGGGGATCCATGAATTATCCATTCCTCTGGGTCAGGAGTGTTGGGATCTGAGGGAGATGCCATGGTGGAAGTGGTGACAGGCTTCGCAGCAGAGGGTACCACTGCTGGTGTGGCCAGTCTGGGGCAATCAAGATTGTCCTCTGTTTTTCCTCCCTAATTTTTAGCAGTACCCTTGTAATGAGCAGTAGAGGGGGGAATGACCAAGAGATTGACCCACTGGAAGGATACAGCATCCACTTTCCAGCCTTGCTGTGAGGTTCCCTGGTGCAGAATTTGCTGAGCTGATGGTTGGAGTGGGAAGCAAAGAGTTCGACCTTCGGTGAGCCCCATTTCTGGGTTACAAGGGTGAAGGTTCTTTGTTCTAGCTGCCACTCATGTGGGTCCAGAAGATTTCTGCTTAAGTTGTCTGCCAGAGAGTTTAGAGAGCCTGGCAGGAATTGTGCTAGCAGGTGTAGTTGCATGGCTGAGGCTGTGTGTCAAAGGGTCACGGCGAGCCTGCACAGAGGGTACAAGTGAGTTCCTCCCTGCTTGTTGATATACCACATCACAGTGGTGTTGCCTGTTTTGATTAGTAGAGGCCCCGGGGAGAATAGGGGTCTGAAGGCTGTCAGAGCTTGCTGAACAGCTAACATCTCTTTTTGGTTGATGTGCAGATGTATTTGGTTTAGGCTCCATTGGCCCTGAATGCACCATTTCTGGTTTACAAGGGTGAAGGTTCTTTGGTCTAGCTGCCACTCGTGTGGGTCCAGAAGATTTCTGCTTAAGTTGTCTGCCAGAGAGTTTAGAGAGCCTGGCAGGAATTGTGCTAGCAGGTGTAGTTGCATGGCTGAGGCTGTGTGTCAAAGGGTCATAGCAAGCCTGCACAGAGGGTACGACTGAGTCCCTCTCTACTTGTTGATATACCACATCACAGTGGTGGTGTTTGTTTTGATCAGTAGAGGCCCCAGGGAGAGTAGGGGTCTGAAGGCTGTCAGAGCTTGAACAGCTAACATCTCTTTTTGGTTGATGTGCAGATGTATTTGGTTTGGGCTCCTTTGGCCCTGAATGCACTTGCTGTCCAGGTGTGCACCCCAGGCATAGTCTGATGTGTCTGTGGTGAGGGTCTGGGTGGCATGGGGTTGTGAGAAGCATAGTCCCTTGTTGTGGTTGCATGCTGCTGCCCACCAAAGGAAATCTTTCCTTAAGCAAGGTATCATTGGTACAAGAGTTTCCCAGGTCTTATTAGTGTTTAACCAAAGGCTTTTTAGGTACCACTGTAGTTTCCTCATATGCAGTCTGGCATATGGAATGAGAAGAATGCAAGAAGCCATGAACCCCAGAGCTTGCAGGATTTTCCTTGCAGAAAACTGGGGGCTGGTGGCTAGTTGAGAGTCGTCTGTCAGGTAGATTTGTTTTTCTGGTGTAAGGAATTCCATATGGGATGCCGTGTCCAGGCTTGCTCCCAGGAATACAATTTTTTGCGGGAGTACTAATTTGGATTTCTTTTCGTTGATAGTATACCCCAGGGAGGTCATTAGGTCCCTTACAAAGGTCAGATGCTTTAGCAGCTTTTCCTGACTGTCTGCCTGAATCAGGCAGTCTAACTATGGGTAAATTTGAATATTTCTTTGTCTGCAAAAAGCAATGGTGGGAGCCAGGCATTTTGTGAAAGCTCTGGGAGCAGTGGATAAGCCAAAGGGAAGCGCAGAGAACTGAAAGTGCAGTGATCCCGCCCTGAAGCGGAGATATTTCCTGCAAGATTCCCTGACTGGGATGAGTAGGTAGACCTCTTTTAGGTCTAGGGTGGCTAACCAAGCATCCTTGGAGAGCATAGGTAAAAGTTGCTTTTTGGGTACCAGGAAGAGTCTGGAGTAGAAACCTCGGCCTACTTGTTCTGCAGGAACATGCTCTATTGCCCTCATCGAGAGCAGGGAAAAGACTCGCTTCTTGGCTTCTGCCAACTGGTTTGGGGGAAGATCTGGGAACCCTTTTGGGGTTGGTAGAGTGTAGAAATAAAATCTATATCCCTGGGACACTATGTTGAGGACCAAGCAGTCGTTGGTAATGGTGACCCAGGTGCTTGCGTGGAAGAGGAGTTCTCCTCCTAGGGGCAAGTGTAGGTGGGCAGAGGGAGGGGGTGGAAGTGTGAAGTCATTGTGAGTTCTTACCATGAGGGGGTGGCCTAGCACTCTCTGGTTTTGAAGAGGAGGAACTCCATTGCTTAGATCTCTGCATCCCCTGGGGCTGCTGTCTGGGGGGGACCTGCTTCTCTGAGGTATGGGCAGAGCTGACCTTGAGGGGGCAGGAAAGGACCAGTGCTTGGAGGGGCAATGCCTACTGAACCTCGGTGGCTGGACCTGCAAGAAGTCTTTAAATGTCTGCATAGATTTAGCTTTTTCTTCCATCTTTTTTAAGACATCCTCTGCCTTGGTGCCAAATAAGTTGTCTTTGTGCAGTGGGGCGTCCAGTAATCTGGACTTGAAATGGTCTGGCAAGGGCTGTTCCTTTAGCCAAGCATGTCTTCTGAGGACAGAACCAGTGACTGCCGCCCTGCAAGATGCTTCTAGGGCATCAAAACCACATTGTAAGGTGTGCTTAGTTACTTGACTTGCAGAATGCATTAACTCTTGTAACTCTTTACTTTCTGCACAAGCAGGAAAGGAAGATATTTTTTGTTTGAGGAGTTCCATGGTATGTTGCTGATATTTCAGCATATGGAACTGACAATTTAGTGCTCTGACAGCAAGAATAGCAGAGGTGTATACTTTTTTACCTCATCTGTCTAATGCTCGGGAATCCCTATCTAACGGGGTGAGATTCTTAGCAGAAGTTGCTTTAATTCCTTTAGGTCCCTGAGAGATAACCTCGGGGTCAGCAGTAGGATTTTTGAATAGAAATTTGTGAGAGTCAGGGACTCTAGAGTACCTGTCTGGTTTCCTGGGAGCAGGAGGGAGGGTGTCAGGAGTCAAACTAGATTCCATGAAAACATCATCCGCAACATCCAGGACAGGAGGAATGGCCAGAGGTCTGTGCTGTGGAAGATCTAGGAATTCCCAGAGTCTCTTTTTTGACTGAGGGTAGTCCTGTCAATCCCACTGGAAATGTTCCCTTAAAATATGTAAGGTTTCCCCAAAGGAAAAGTCCACAGGTGGAGAGGCTGAAGGGATGGATTCCTCTGCACCAGAATCCACATAATCAGATGCATCATAGTCATCGGACTCCTGTTCAGATAAAACTACTGGGTACAAATCTCTTTTTCTTTTGGAAGGGGTAACCTGGCTTCCCCTGATAAGCATTATAATATCGTCCGCCATTTTAAGCATCTGAGACCGAGGCAAGGAAGCAGGTGCCTGAAATTGGGACATCGGTTTCTTGGGTGTGTTTCGTACCCTGAGGCTTAGAAACTCGGTAGTTTTCCAAAGAACGGTAGACGTGATAGAAGTCGTCAGTCTGTGTCGAGAAACGGTAGCGCGAAGTACTTCCTCAGAAGCCAGAGCCTGCTCAGCGGCTCTGGACCCATCCAAGGTAGAGACATCCGCCAGATCCTTAGTCGATGAAGAGTTTCGCAGCATACTGGACTCTGAAAGGGTCTCGGTAGCGGCCTGCGAATCCAGAGATGCAGGCATAAGGGGCTGCGAAAGCACCACACTGAGGACCGGAGAACTGGCGACTAGCTTAACGGAAGTGACATCGGCAGTTTTGGACCTGTGCAGTCTGTCTCTGTCTTTATCTTTATGTTTTTTTGGAAGATCTGTTGCCGGATGGCTTACCGAAGCCATATTGGAATTCGAGGATTGAGAACAAAAATATCTAGCTACAATAAGAGCCCAACGACGTATAGTTCTGGCATTGAACAGAGCACAAAAGCAACAGCGGGGAACTTCGTGGTCTGAGCCTAAGCAAGTGATGCAGTAGGAATGAAAATCTCGGTGTGGTATGTGCTTTCCACAGGCGAGACAACTGTTAACTTTTTCTGACATCGGTTAGAGCAAGAAAAAGGATCCCCAACAGGGTACTTAGCTTTAAAAGACTTCAATTTCAATTTCAGAAACGAAAAACAGATAGCGGCCGACCGGCACTCGTGTGAACCGCTTCTACTTAGGGCTCCTCGGCAAGAAAGACTGATGTAATGAAGTCAGCTGCCTGACTTTATACCACTGACGACCTGACGTCAGTCCTGAAGCAACAGCAACTGACGCAGAAATACTAAGCCTCTGGTATTTGGGCCAACTGAGGGCTACCCTGGCAGGGATAATCCAAATGTGATGACTGCAACAGTGAAACATGAAGAACACTGGTAGTTATAGAATGGTTGCTTACTATAGTACAAATCCTGACCTTGTAGCAGCCGCCCTTCACCCTTGTCTCAGAGCAGTAGCAGCAGCTGTCCACTTGATAGACATGGCAGCAGCTCTCAATCTGGGTCATAATACCTTTCTTGCAGTACCACATTCTGTTGAGGCTTTGTTACGAAAAACCAAGATACAATACTTATCTCCTTCGAGGCTTTCTAAATATGAACTAGCATTGATTAATAACCCTTCCTTGCAAATCAGCAGATGTCCTCTCCTCCTTCGAGGCTTTCTAAGTATGAACTAGCATTGCATAATAACCCTTCCTTGCAAACCATCAGATGTCCTCCCCTAAACCCGGCTTCTCTTATTCCTACTGCTAAGGAGGAAGAAAGTACAGTTTTGTACCTACCATAAATGTAGATGTTCGAGTGCTAATACAGCTGCAGTAATCACATATGGGTTTTCTGCCGTCAGGTGGTCCCTCGGTCGGCCGAATTCCAAAGTCTTGGTCCGCCGGTTGTCGCTTTCTCTTCTGACGTCAGTGAGGCCAGAGTATATAAGACACAGCCGACGCCATGTTCTTCAGTCTTTCTTGCCCCAGATGTCAGGTGCCCCCCGAAAGAAGGCAATACATAAATTATGCTTATATGTGTATACATGTAATGCAATAAAATCCAAAAACAGTGGTTGCAAGCAAATAAACCTCAGAAGGATAACCCAGTCAGGCTGTATGAAGAGGTTGTTAGGCCCCATGCCTTTACCAAGTGGGGAAGGAGGGAGGGAAACCTGTACTGCAGCTGTATTAGCACTCGAACATCTACATTTATGGTAGGTACAAAACTGTACTATGTTCATCGTGCATACAGCTGCAGTAATCACATATGGGTAGAATCCCAAAGCTACGCACAGGGTGGTAGGTACTAGGAGGAACTGGGTTGAGCCAGAATGCCCTGCAAAATAGCAGTGGCAAAGCCTGCTCTTGTTCTGGAATATAAAGGCAGGTGGTAGTGTTTTGTGAAGGTATGTACAGAACTCCAAGTGGCTGCCTCCAGAATATCTTTGGTAGGAACTCCTCTGAGGAAGGCAGTAGAGGTAGCTGTGGCCCTGGTGGAGTGTGATCTGATACCTGTAGGAATAGATTTCCCATGATAGGAATAACAAAACCGTATGCAGTGGCCTATCCACTTTGAAATAGTCTGCTTGGAAACTGGCTTCCCTTGAGCCCCTACAGCATAGGACACAAAGAGTTGTTCTGATTTCCTGAAGGACTTTGTTCTGTCCAAATAGTAACGTAGCTGCCTATGGATGTCTAAGGAATGTAGCAGCCTTTCCCCTTTGTTTTGAGGAATGGGGTAAAAGGTAGGAAGGTGTATGGCTTGATTTAAAGCTACCCTAGATACCACTTTAGGCATAAATGATGGATTGGTACGAAGGGAGACCCTGTCCTGATGGAAAATGAGAAAGGGCTGCACCGCCATGAGGGCCTGTAATTCCGAAACTCTACGAGCTGAAGTGATAGCCAGAAGGAAGGCAGTTTTCCAGGACAAATATTGCAAATCTGTTGAGGCAGCTGGTTCAAAAGGAGGCAATGTTAATTTTTCTAGTATGTAGTTAAGATCCCAGGCTGGTATTGGTTGTTTCCTTGGTGGTCTAATATTCTTAGCCCCTCTGAGGAACTGTCGTAAGAGTGGGTGAGAAAATAAAGGAGGATCCGTGTTGTATTCTGCAGAAATAGCTGACGCATGGATTTTTATGGAGGAAAAAGAAAGTCCACTGTTCAGCAGCTCAGCTAGATACTGTAATACCTGAGGCAAGTTCAGTTTTCTAGGGTCCTGGCCTTTTTTCGCATTCCAAAAACAAAACCGCTTCCATTTTGCGGAGTAAGCTTTTCTAGTAGATGGTCTTCTGGCCTCCAAAATGACATCCTGCACCTCCTTGGAGAGTAGGGTCTGTTGTGGTGTTAAGGAATTTTCCATGCAGCGAGAGTGAGTGTTTTCAGCTGGCTGTGGAGAGTTTTGTAACTGTGCTGAGTCAGCAGAAGTGGCATTAGAGGCAGGGACCACGGAGGAGTATGTGTTAGGCTCCTCAGCAATGGGTACCAGTGTTGCCTTGGCCAATCTGGAGCAATCAGTATCATCCTCGGTCTGTCTGTTCTTGCTTTCAAAAGTACCTTGGGCAGAAGAGGCAGAGGTGGGAATGCGTAAACTGTCCATGCTGTCCAACTGAATGAAAGGGCATCCACTCTCCAGGCCTTTGGATGAAAGGTCCTTGAACAAAACTTTTCCAATTGATGATTCCTGTGGGAGGCAAAAAGATCTATGTCTGGCCTCCCCCAAACTTGGGTTATTTCTGCAAACATCTGCGGATGTAACTTCCATTCGTGTGGATCTGTCATATTTCTGCTTAATTTGTCTGCCAGCGTATTTTCCAATCCTGGCAGGTACTGTGCTTGAAGTTCGATTTGCCATTCCAGAGCCAAGTTCCAAAGGGTCATGGCTAGTCTGCACAAGGGGTATGAATGTGTTCCTCCTTGTTTGTTTATGTACCACATTACTGTGGTGTTGTCTGTTCTTATGAGTAATTGTCCTGGATGCAGGAAGTCCTTGAAAGCTGTAACTGCATTTATTACTGCTAGCATTTCTTTTTGATTGATGTGGAGGTGCTTTTCTTTTTGGGACCATCTGCCCTGGACGCACCTGTCCGTCATATGCGCCCCCCAAGCGTAATCTGAGGCGTCTGTGGTGATAACTTGCTCTGCTTGAGGCTTGCAGAATGGGAGGCCTGTGTTTGCTTGACATGCTTGGGCCCACCATTGAAATTCCTTTTGCAAACATGGAATTATTGGTAGTATTGTTTCCAAACTGTGACTGTGTTGAGACCATAGGTTTTTTAGGTACCATTGAAGTTTCCTCATATGCAGCTTTGCACATGGGATTAAAAGAATGCAAGATGCCATGAATCCCAGAGCCTGCAGGATTTTCCTTGCAGTAAGCCTGGTACTTTTTGCTAGTATTCTGAAGTACTGAGATAGTTGCCCTTGTTTTTCTGGCGTAAGATAGGCCATCTGGGTGTTTGTGTCCAAGTTGGCACCCAGGAAGGTTATTTTCTGAGATGGTGTTAGCCTTGATTTCTCTTTGTTGATTGTGTATCCCAGAGCATGCTATAGCCGTGTCACATGTCAGATGTTCCAGAAGTATGTGCTTGCTGTCCGCTTGGATCAGGCAGTCGTCCAAATAAGGGTAAATTTGTATCCCTTGAAGTCTGCAGTAGGCAATCACTGATGCCAGGCACTTTGTGAATACTCTGGGTGCGGTAGATAAGCCAAAGGGCAATGCAGAGAATTGATAGTGGATTGAACCTGCAAGAAATCTGAGGTATCTTCTGCAGCTTTGTCTGATTGGGACATGCAGGTATGCCTCCTTGAGGTCCAATGTTACCAGCCAAATCTCCTTGCCCAGCATGGGAAGAAGTTGCTGTAATGTGAGCATCTTGAATTTTGGTACGAGTAGAAATGTGTTTAGGATGGACAAGTCCAAAATGGGTCTCCAGTCGGTTCCTTTCCTTGGTACCAGAAAAAGTCTTGAATAAAAACCTTGACCTTGTTCGTGAGCAGGTACCTCTTGAATAGCTCTCATGCTTAAGAGCTTTGAAATTTGTAGTTGTGCCTCTGCCCTTTGATTCTGTGGCAGGTTTGGCATGCCTCTCATTTTTGGAAGAGTGTGGAAATGAAATTTGTAGCCTCTGTTTATAATGTCCAGGATCCATTTGTCTGTTGTGACAATATGCCAATTGTTTGCAAATAATGCTAGCTTTCCTCCCAAAGGTGCTGCCAGCTGAGACGTGCTTGGCATGGAAATGAGGGAGTCATTGGGTTTGCTTCCTGTATTGTTGTGCACTGTCCTGGCCACCTCTTGGCGCTGGAGTTTGCCATTGTCGTCCTCTATATGATCCTTGTGATTGTCCTCTGCCCCTTGTGCGTCTGTATCTACCTCTTTGGGGCTTGTCAGTGGCTGGAAAGGACCAGTTCTTTGAAGGCCAATTTCTGCTAAAACATGGTGGTTGGACCTGGAAAAATGTTTTGACAGTTTGCATGGATTTGGCTTTTTCTTCCATTTTCCGTAATATCTCCTCAGCATTAGTACCAAACAACACATCCTTTTGTAAAGGAGCATCTAGAAGTTTAGCTTTCACATGATCAGGCAAGCTTTGTTCTCTAAGCCAAGCATGTCTGCGAATGACTGATCCCATAGCAGCCGCTCTACTAGAAGCCTGTAGGGCATCATAACCACATTGTAAAGTGTGTTTACCCACTTGCTCTGCACTATGCATCATATCCTGTAACTCCTTTAAATCTGGTTGTTCAGGTTGAGACATTTTGTTCCTTAATTGTGATAGTAGGAACTGTTGATATTTAAGCATATGGAACTGACAATTTAAGGCCCTCATGGCTAGGGTGGCCGAGGTATATACCTTTTTACCCCACCTTTCTAAAGATCTTGATTCCCTTTCTGCAGGAAGTGGATTCTTGGCAGTGGAGGCCTTCAGTCCCTTGGGTCCTTGTGAAATGGTTTCAGGGTCAGCATTATGGCTTTTGAAGAGAAATTGGTGAGAACTGGGTACTCTGTAATACCTATCAGGTTTGACTGGTGCAGGAGGCAGAGAATCCGGGTTAAGGCAAGCCTCCGAATAGACATCATCCAGTATGTCCAAAACAGGGGGTATAGCCAGAGGTCTGTGTTGAGGTAACAAAAGAAATTCCCTAAGTCTTTTCTTGGAATCTGAAAAGTCTTGGCCTTCCCAATGGAAGTGTTCCCTTAAGGTGTGCAAGGTTTCCCCAAAGGAAAAATCCTCAGGGGGGGATACAGAAGGGATGGACCGTTCTGCATCCGAATCCTCAAAAGGAGAGTATGAGTGTTCCTCTGCATCAGAATGTTCTGATAAAAAGGCTCCCTGATCAGAAGAGGGGGAATCTTCCTCCACTCTGGGTCTCTTGTCTGGAGGGGGTTGAGAACCTCTGATAAGAGTAATTAAATCCTCAGCCATTTTAAGCATCTGTTTTTTAGGCATGGGACCTTGAGATGGGCCCTGTGCAACAGGCCTCGTGGGATGCCTGGCTGCTTTGGATTTAGTAAAGGCCTTAATTGAAAAAGAAGATGAGGGCCTAAAGACACCATGGGTGGAGGTGGACCTGTCCACATTAGTAGGCTCAACATTAGCAAAGGCTTCGGTTGTAGTCTGGGAAAGGGCCGAGGTCCCAGCGGTCTCGGGTACAGAGGACACCGCCAAAGGAGTGTCGTCGGTAGTCAGGGACTGCAAAGCCGTCTCGCTGAGAACCGGACCACGTGTAGCCTGTTTTGGTGTGGTGTCGGTCCTTTTCCTTGCGTTTTTTGGGCAAAACGGTAGTCGGAGTGTCCGACGACATTTTATAATCAAAAGCTTTACCAAAGTAGTGTTGGGCGAACTCCGCCCGACGCTTAATAGTGCGTTTATTGAAGGTAGCGCAAAAGCGACAGCCCGAGACGTCGTGGTCTGGGCCCAAACAAGGTATGCAGAGGGAATGGAAATCCTTATGCGGTATTTGCTTCCCACAAGAAATACAATTATTAACTTTTTCTGACATCGGTCTGAGGCAAGAAAAGTTTCCCCAACGGGGTACTTAGCTTTAATGAAGACTTCGGTTTCCAAAATTTTCGTAATTCAGGAGCTGGCCGACCGGCACTTGCGAACTGCTTCTGCTTCGGGCACCGTGCGGCAAAAAAGACTGGGGAACATGGCGTCAGCTGTGTCTTATATACTCTGGCCTCACTGACGTCAGAAGAGAAAGCGACGACAACCGACGCCGGACCAAGACTTTGGAATTCGGCTGACCGAGGGACCGCCTGACGGCAGAAAACCCATATGTGATTACTGCAGCTGTATGCACGATGAACATCCACATGATTGTGTTTCTGTTGTTAACAATGCCTCCTCGACCAGATGTGCAAGATACACCACTGCAAAACCCTGACCTTATTCTTTTCATCGATGGATCTTGCATACGAACAGACAATGGACAGTTAACAGTTGCCTCTTCCATGTGTACCAAAGACTCTATATTATTAACTGGACAGTTACAGGGCAATGTATCAGCTCAGGTAGCAGAGTTAGTGGATATCACAGAGGCCTGTAAATTAAGTAAGAGTAAACATGTCACAATTTACACCGACTCACGGCATTGTCCATGACTTTGGCGGGAGTGAGAATATCTAACTTCAGCTGGGACAATTATAAAAAATGCTGTTTTTGTTCAAGAACTGTTAGATGCTTTGATGCTGCCAGCGGAAATTGTTGTAATTAAGTGTCCTGCTCACACATCTGATTCCTCTTTTGAGTCTAGGGAAAATGCTTTTTCAGACAGAGCAGAACGACAGGCTGCCTTGTTAAATCCTGTTCAGGCATCTTTTTTGCAGCCTCTACAAACTAATGCTACATCTATGTCATTAAATAATGTGCTGCACTTTCAATACCATACTGAAGACAAAAGGTAAGGTGGATTCGTGATGGTTGCTCTCATTCCCCAGACTTACTTTGGCACCATCCGGATTGAAGGTTAGTAGCCCATGAGCTTTTTTACCTCAAATTTTGCACAGGCTTAACATTTGCCCTCCTATCTGGGAAACAATCTATTGCTAAAACAGCTTTTGACTGATTTGTATGCTCATTATGTATCACAGGTTGTTCAGCATCTTATAAATACTTGTAGTATATGTCTTTCTTTTAATGTGTAGAAATCTGTTACTGTTCCCACACAGCATACTAAAAAAACATGCAAACCTTTTTGTAACATCCAATGAGATTTTATTGAGCTACCTCAAGTGCAAAGCTTAAATATGTATTGAAGATTGTAGATATTTTTTTCTGGTTGGGTAAAAGCGTACCCCTGTGTAAAGAATGATGCTGCTACACTGGCAAAAACATTAATTTATAAACTGATACCCAGATTTGGGGTCCCTTGTAATATACAATCTGACAGGGATACACATCCTACTAGGCAGGTAGTCCAACATCTTTGTAAAGCATTACATTTTAATCTTCAGTTTCACTGCCCACACAGGCCTCAGGCTTCAGGTATGATAGAGCGTGTTAATCAAACATTGAAAACTAAATTAGCAAACACTGCAAAAATCGGGTTAAAATGGCCAGAAGTATTGCCTTTAGTGTTATTTACACTCCAAAGTACAGTTAGTGCATCCAAAAAGCTCTGTCCACATGAGATCCTCATGGAACAACCCATGAAAATGCCAGCCACACTCCTACCCAGTAATCTTGAAATACAATTAACTGACAATGTGTAGTTTAAATATTGTAACATTCTCATTTCTGTTCTGAAGCACTACCATTTGCAGGTACTCTCTGCCCAGATCAAGCCTGATCCAGATGTGTCACATGACGTCCAACCATGTGACTGGGTGTGAATTTGATCCTTCCCCAGAAAGCACTCTTTTTAGCCCCGATGGACGGGACCTTTCTTAGTGATGCTTACAACAGCTACAGCCATTAGAATAGAAGGGTCTTCAACTTGGATCCATGTTCTCTCCATGTTCAAAACGCTGTTCCAAATGAAAAAAAGCCAGCTCATTCCATTCAGCCTCCCTGCTAAAGCCGTGTCTGACGACGAACCAGTTTCTTCCCATACCAGACAAAAAAAAACAGACAGCTGGCAGAAAAATGTGATGCCGAATGTTATAAGACCAGTGGAGGAGGACATTTCCCTTGAGTGAAGCGACTATGTGCTGCTCATGGGACACAAACAGCATCTGCAGTTGATGGGGAATTTATTTGGCATTCAGTAGCAGCAGCAGCGAACTGGCCATCACAAACCACATCTGTGCCCGGCCATCTGCGAGAATCCATTCTGATCCCACCCAGCTCACTCTTCCTGTGTGAGTGCTGTCTTGATGACTGCAATCGTTATTTTTGTTTTGCTGCTGCACTTTTTGATCCCTGCAGAAACTGTAAGTACTGTTCAATTTTTTGAAAAAAGTGAAGAGGTTATTGAGGATCAGCTGATTGGCATCCAACCTTCAACACATTCCATGCCACCTTGAACACTTCCGCTAAGTCTTTAAATGTTAATAACTGCTGGGTAGGTGCCCATGTACCTACTGCTCATGATGGTGGCATTCCATTGTTTACTGTGCCTGTAAAAGAGGTTGAAATGGGAAAGTACAGTTGTGTACACTTACCATAAATGTAGATGTTCGAGTGTATTCACTGCTGCAGTCATCACCTGTGGGTTATCCCTGCTGTGGTAGTCCCCGGCCGGCCCGAATATCAGAGTCAATGCTTTTCTGCATCGGCCGCTGTCACTTGTTTACTGATGTCAAGTCGTCAGTGCTATAAAGCAAGGCAGCCGACACCATTACATCAGTT
The DNA here is from genome assembly GCF_019279795.1 of Protopterus annectens. NCBI lineage: Eukaryota > Metazoa > Chordata > Ceratodontiformes > Protopteridae > Protopterus > Protopterus annectens. The sequence continues at coordinate 261,377,846 of NC_056735.1, read as the reverse complement.
TTCCTTCCCCTAACCAGTCAGAAGCCCAAAGAAATATGGTAAAGTTGTCCTGGTGGCTAAAAGCCACCGTAAGAAGCTTATGTCTCCCTAAGGAAAGAGGATATAAGGGGAAGGAAGGAGGGAAACCAGGACTGCAACAGTGAATACACTTGAACATCTACATTTACGGTAAGTGTACACAACTGTACTATCTTCTTCATGTTTCACTGTTGCAGTCATCACCTGTGGGAGGATTCCCAAAGGTGAGGAGATGGGCGGTAGGATTAGTAAGAGACCTAGGCATGGGTCAGCATGCCCTGCAGAACTGCAGAGGCAAACCTTAGAGTAAAGAGGTAGGTGGTAATGCTTTGTGAAGGTATGGACAGAGGTTCAGGTGGCAGCTTCCAAGATGTTCCTGGTGGGAACTCCTCTGAGGAATGCTGTGGAAGTGGAAGCTGCCCTAGTGGAATGGGTAAGAAAGGACTTAGGGGTGGTTTCCCATGTAATCTGTAGCAGAAATGGCTACAGTGTGATATCCATTTGAAAATGGTATGCTTGGAAATGGGCTTCCCTTCTGCCCCTGGAGCAAAGCTGACAAGAAGTTGGTCTGTTTTCCTGAAGGGTTTAGAACGGTCCAGGTAGTATCTGAGCTGTCTATGCATGTCTAGTGAGTGCAGAATTCTTTCCCCCGTTTTGAGGGTTAGGAAAGAAGTTGAATAGATGTATGGCCTGGTTGAGAGTCACACTAGATACCACCTTGGGCATACATGAGGGGTTAGTCCTCAGGGAGGCCCTGCCTGGATGGAAAATGATGAAGGGCTCAATGGCCAACAGTGTCTGAAGTTCTGAAACCCTTCTGGCTGAGGTGATAGCTAGTAGGAAAGCAGTCTTCCAGGACAGGTACCTCAGTTCTGCTGAAGCAGCAGGTTCGAAGTGTAGTAAGGTTAGTTTTTCCAAAACATAACTCAGGTCCCAGGCTGGCATGGGTGGCCTACTGGGAGGTCTGACATTAGAAGCCCGTTTGAGGAATTGTTTAATCCAAGGATTTGAGAACAGGGGCTGATCTGTATTGAAATGAGCTGAAATGGCTGAGGTGTGGATTTTAATAGAAGAGAAGTAGAGGCTATTACTGAGTAACTCCGCTAGGTAGTCCAGGATAAGAGGGATGGAAGGTTGTGAAGAATTGCCCCCTCTGGACTGGCTCCAGGAGCAATATTTTTTCCATTTCCCTGCGTAAGATTTTCTGGTGCTGGGTCTTCTGGCCTCTGTGATAATGTCTAGGGCCTGTTTGCTTAACAAGGACCCCCTGTTTGCCTTTAGAGTATTAGCCATGCTGACAGTTTGAGAGTCTGCAAGTCTGGCTGCCACATTCCCCCCCACCTGAGTCAAGAGGTCTGAGATCAGGGGAAGCTGCCTGGGAGGTTGTAATGTCAGGTTGCACAGTAAGGGGTACCAATGTTGTCTGGGCCAGTCTGGAGCAATGAGGATGGCCTTTGGTCTCTCCTCCCTTATCTTGATCAGTACCATGGGAATAAGAGGCAGAGGAAGGAAAGTGTACACAAAGAGGGCGTTCCAGGGGAAGGTCAAGGCATCCATCTTCCACGCTAGGTGGTGATACTCCCTGGTACAGAATTTTTTCAGCTGGTGGTTGAGGTGCGAAGCAAAGAGATCCACCTCTGAAGTTCCCCACTACTGAGTGACTAGCAAAAAGATTTTTTCTGTGGAGCTGCCATTCGTGGGGGTCCATAAGTTTCTACTTAAGTGGTCTGCCAGGATGTTGTTGATCCCTGGTAGGTATTGGGCTATTAGGTGTAATCCCAAGGAGGAGGCTGTCAACCAGAGGTTCATGGCTAGCCTGCACAGAGGGTAAGATTGGGTCCCTCCCTGTTTGTTGATGTGCCACATTACTGTGGTGTTGTCTGTTTTGATAAGGAGAACCCCTGGCCTGAGATGGGGTTTGAAGAATGTCAGAGCCTTTTGTACTGCCATCATTTCTATCTGCTTGATGTGTAAGGGAAGGTGCTGGGCATCCCAAAGACCTTTGGTGCACCTGCCTGCTAGGTAAGCACCCCAAGCAATGTCTGAGGCGTTGGTGGTAATGGTCTGCTCGGCTGGGCAGAAGATGAAGGGAAGACCTTTGTTCTTGGCACAGGCCCCTGCCCACCACAGAAACTCGGCCCTTATACAGGGGATCAGAGAGAGACAGGTCTCTAGAGGCTGAGAGTGCTGACACCAAAGGTTCTTTAGATACCACTGAAGTTTTCTCATGTGAACCCTGGCCACTGGAATTAGGAAGATGCAAGATGCCATGTACCCCAAGGCTTACAGGAACTTCCTCGCAGTGAAGTGACTTCTGGAAGCCAGCTGTGTAAAGCAGAGAGGCATGAAGCTCTGCTTTTCTGGGGATAGGAAGGCCATTTGGGATGGTGTGTCCAGCAGTGCTCCCAAGAAAATGATCTTCTTGGAGGGTGTTTGCTTTGATTTCTTCTCATTGATGGTGAACCTTAAGGAGGTTAGGAGGGTTCTGACAAAGAGGAGGTCCTGGAACAGCTTTTCTTTGCACCCTGCCTGAATGAGACAGTCGTCCAGATAAGGGTAAATCTGTATATTTATCTGTCCACAAAATGCTATGGCCGTAGCTAAGCATTCGGTGAATACTCTGAGAGCAGTAGATAAGCCAAAGGGTAGCACAGAGAACTAAAAACAACTGAAAGTGTTGTGAGTCTGCTCTGAAACATAGGAATTGCCTGCAGGATTCCCTGATGGGGATGTGGAGGTAGGCATCTTTTAGGTCTAGGGTCACTAACCAGGCATTTTTTTGTCAGCATAGGCAGCCGCTGCTGCAAACTAACATTTTGAATTTGGGGCCACCAGGGAGGTGTTAAGAATGGATAGATCCAGGATGGGGTGCCAAGTCCCCTCTTTCTGGGAACAAGGAATAGTCTGGAATAAAAACCTTTGCATGTTTGATCTGAGGGGACAGATTCTACTGCCCCTTGGGATATGAGAGTTTGGACTTGTTTCAACGTCTCTGCCCACTGATTTGGAGGTTAAGTCTGGGTACCCTCTTGGAATTGAGAGTTCGTTTTAAGAGAATTTGTATCCCTGGAAATGATCTTTAAGATCCATTGGTCTTTTGTAACAAAAAGCCAATTTTCTTTGCAGAGGGAGAGCCTTCCTCTTAGCTTTTGGTGAGTGAAAGGAGGGCAGAGGGGGGAGACGGAGCCATTGAGAGTTTTTGCCATAGTGGGATGGCTTAGAACTCACTGCCTTCAGGGTGGAAGTGGTCCACTGTTTGGTTCTCTGCTGTCCCTGTGATAGGGGCCTGGGTGGTCTGTCCCTGCGGGGCTTACTTTGCCCCTATCTGCTAGGTGCATGAAAGGACCGTGCTTAGAGGGAAAATTCCTGCTGAACCTAGGAGGTTGTACCTGAAAAATATTTTACTGTTTGCATAGATTTTGCTTTGTCTTCCATCTTTTTAAGCACCTCGTCTGCTTTTACTCCAAACAAGCAGTCCTTATCCAAGGGTGCATCAATTAATTTAGACTTCACAGATCAGGGAGAGGTTGTTCCTTCAACCATGTATGTCTCCTAATGACAGATCCTGACACTGCTGCCCTGATTGAGGCTTCTAGGGTGTCATATCCACAGTGCAATGACTATTTGGCCACTTGGCAAGTAGTCTGCAGTAAATCTGCTAACTCTTTCGAATTGGCACAATCAGAAAAGGTTGAAATCTTTTGCTTTAATAGTTCCAAACTGTTTTGTTGACATTTTAACATATGGAACTGACAGTTCAGTGCTCTGATAGCTAAGATTGCAGAGGTGTATACTTTTTTTACCCCATCTGTCCAGAGCTCTGGAATCCTTGTCAGAAGGAATAGGATTCTTAGCAGAACTAGCCTTAGCTCCTTTAGGTCCCTGTGTACTGACCTCCGGGTCTGCAGGAGCATTTCTGTACAGGTACTTGTGAGAATCCGGTACTCTGTAATATCCGTCAGGTTTGCTGGGAGCAGGTGGGAGGGCATCAGGGGCTAAGCTGTATTCATGGAAAATATCATCCACCACCTCTAAGGGGGATGCCCAAGGGTCTGTGCTGGGGCAGGTCTAAAAACTCTCTTAGTGTTTTCTTAGACTGAGAGAAGTCCTGGGATTCCCAGTGGAAATGTTCCCTGATGGTGTGAAGGGTTTCCCCAAAAGAAAGGTCTTCTGGTGGGGAGGCAGAAGGAATGGATTCATCTGCATCTGAATGTTCATACGCAGTCAGAGGTTGTTGATCCTCTTCAAAATCTGAATAATCAGATTCCTCAGAATCCTGTTCTGTCAGTATTTCAGGAGAAGGGTGTCTTTTCCTTTTAGAAGTTGTGGCCTGACTGCCCCTGATAAGGGAGATAAGATCCTCTGCCACTTTAAGCATTTGGGCTTGGGGTGGTGGAGCACGAGTAAGATGGTGGCTAGAGGTAGACTTTCTAGGAGTGGCTTGGTTTCTAGGCCTAAGAGTATCCATCGGTCTGAGAGAAATGGTAGTCGGATGAGAAGACATCATTTTTTGTCTAGACTTGGTATTGCAAAAGAACTCCTTGGAAGCCAGTGCCTGTGTCGTGGCTCCGGAACCAACTGAGGCAGAGACAACCAAAGGCTCGGAAGAAGAAGGAGATTTCTGCGGCATATCGAAAAGGGTCCCGGTAGAGGCCTGGGTAGATATCGTATCGGGCATCAGGGGCTGCAAAAGCACCTCACTGAATTCCGGAAAACTGATGACCTGCTTAGCAGTAGAGCCATCGGAAAGCTTAGCCTTGTGTGGTCTGTATTTATCTTTATCTCTATGTTTTTTTAGAATGTCTATGGATTGTTGGCTGATGGACGCCATTTCGGAATGTGAAGATGGAAGATGAAAATACCTGTCTACAATAAGAGCTCTACGATCAATGATTTTCCCGTTAAAGAGGGCATAGAACCAGCAAACGGGGTCATCGTGGTCTGGGCCTAAACAAGTGACGCAGTATGAATAGAAGTCTCAGTGTGGGATCTGCTTTCCACAGGCAAGCCCATTGTTAATTTTTTCGGACATCAGTTAGTGAATGAAAAAAGGATCCCTAACGGAGTACTTAGCTTTAGACACTTTCAGCTGTAGTTCAAACTCTGGTAGCAACCAACCAGCACACTTGCGAACTGCTTCTGCTACGGGCTCCACAGCAAGAAAGACTGATGTAACCGTCATCTGCTTTGCTTTATAGCACTGACTACCTGACATCAGTCAACAAGTAACAGCGGCCGACACAGAAAAACATTGACTCTGGTATTTGGGCCAGCCGAGGGCTACCACAGCCAGGATAACCCACAGGTGACGAAAGCAACAGTGAAACATGAAGAACATTAGGCTTCACAGCAGCACTCAACTAAAAATGTTTCCTGGCATAATGTTACATCATTTACTAAAATAGCTGCACTTAGACTTTCAATAATTGTTAGATGCTATACTTGCTATGCTAAGAATGGAACTATGAAAGTTGTACAGAATTAGTGTAATGCTACTAAAACAATGCATAGCATAACTTAAGTAAAAGGTATGATCATGTTAAAAGACTTAGGTTCATAGGTTGGTACTAGGCTATCAGCCCTAGGGCCTATACAAGCCTAGTCAAACAATTCCCCAGATATTTCTTCCCTGGACCGCTGTCTAGCAGGGCGACTGAAATGATTCATGGGGTGAATTTCCTATCTCCCATCCAATCGTCAAGGTTCCTTTTGAAGAGGGCCAAGGAGGCGCTCTGCTTGACATTTATGGGCAGTCTATTCCAGAGTATGGGGAGTCTCGGGGTCAGGAACCTATCCCTCCAGCATGTTTTGTTCATTGTGATAAGGTTTAGATCCCTGGAGCGTGTGGATCTGAGGGATTGGGATTTCTTTAAGTAGAGCATGTCCAACATCTCAGATTTGTGGCAGTTTAGCATACCCATGACTGCCTGCAGACTGGTCAGGATGTTATGTAGAAAGGATCTTACCAGCCAATCGACATATAGATGCCCTGCCCAGTGGAAAGATTTGCAATGTCTGAGAGACTCAGACTGTAAAAAATCCAAAACTGACGTACCTTGGATTTACCATCATTATTTAAAAAGGCAGCTTTTAAAGGACTTTCTCATATGGAACTTGGTGATGATGTTATTTCTAGGGCTGGTATACTCCTTGCTTATGGAGCTCCAAAAGCAATATGAAAGCTACAAGAGTTATCCAATTTATTAAAAGTACTCAGCAACATGACATTCAATTCTATGAACTTGATAAATGTGGAGCTGAGTACTATGCGTGCTGTGGTGCTGCAGAACTGAATGGCGCTGGACTTTGTGCTTGCATCAAAAGGGGGTACGTGTGCACTTGTGCAAAAGGAATGCTGTACTTTTATTCCTGATAACAAGCATGCCATACGTAGTCACTTGGAGATCATCCAAAACGTAGCTGAGCTATCCAATGCTAAGGAGGCAGACAGCTCACAGTGGGCATGGCTCACTAATTTATTTTCTGGATGGGGTGGAGTTATTTTAAAGTTCATCATACTTACTGATATTGTTACTATGATTTTATTTTTGCTTTTATTTTTATGTAAAACCTTAATCACTAAACTTATTGCATCTTGATCTTCTAGTGCATTACAAAATGTACATGTCAGTAAATTAAAAAAATATGCCTTTTACTAAGTGCAACAATGAAAGTATTATGGAAAATGAAAGTGAAAAAGTGGTCCTTGAAGGGTTTGGTAAAATGTATGACAATATTTTTGGTCTCTGAAAAATGGTTTTGGAGTGATGTTTTCTCAGCAAAGGGAGGACTGTAAAGGGTTAAAATGTATGCGTGTTGGCAGGCTAGTGCACGTGATTCCAAAAGTATCCGGAGGTTATGAAAAAGTAAAGAGAAGTTCCAGAGCTTTGTTTCCCTCTACCTGAGGCACTGTTTCTTGTTAGCCACGTAGCAGAATGGAAACGTACTCCTTATTAGGACAAAATATAGATAACAAATATAAAATGTATCTTCTACTAAACTTGGCATTTTCCTAATACATACAGGATAGTGGTATGATAGATGAAATGTACTGTCTTGGTACATTTCTACTGGATGTTAACAGTGGTTTCACAGACAAAAAAATGTATTACTGTGATAAGAAATGCTATATAGTTACTGAAGTTTCCTCTGTTCAGGGAGACCTGACTTTCTGAGTACTGACTCCCACAGATACATGTTTTTCTATTTCAATAAAAGGTTGTACTTTGAACTGCCAAGAGATTGAAAGTTTTTATTTAAAAGGAGATTGGAGACTGTAAAGTGGTGACCGGGGAAAGTGTAGTTAGGCAGCATAGGATGGTGGTTTGTAGGATGACGTTGGTGATCAAGAAGAGGAGGAAGAGTGTAAGGGCAGCACCAAGGATGGTGGAAATTGAAAAAGGGCAATTGTGAGGTGGAGTTCAGGGAAGAGGTAAGACAAGCACTGGGTGGCAGTGAAGAGTTACCAAATAGCTGGGTAACTATAGCAGAGCTAGTAAGGGAGACGGTTAGAAAGGTGCTTGGTATGACATCTGGACAGAGGAAGGACGACAAGGAGACATGGTGGTGGAATGAGGAAGTACAGGAGAATATACAGAGAAAGAGGTTGGCAAAGAAGTGGGATTGTCAGAGAGATGAAGCAAGTAGACAGGAATATAAGGAGATGAGGTGCATGGCAAAGAGAGAGGTGGCGAAGGCTAAGGATAAGGCATATGAAGAGTTGTATGAAAGGTTGGACACTAAGGAAAAGGACCTGTACCGATTGGCTAGACAGACGGACTGAGCTAGAAATGATGTGCAGCAGGTAAAGGTGATAAAGGAAAATGAGGGAAACATACTCACAAGCGAGGAAAGTGTGCTGAGCAGATGGAAAGAGTACTTTGAGGGGTTGAAGAATGAAGAGAATGAGAGGGAGAGAAGGTTGGATGATGTGGGGATAGTAAATCATGAAGTGCAATGGATTAGCAAGGAGGAAGTAAGGATAGCTATGAAGTGAATGAAGAATGGAAAGGCTGTTGGTCCAGATGACATACCTATGGAAGCATGGAGTTGTTTAGGTGAAATGGCAGTGGAGTTTCTAACCACATTGTTTAATGAAATCTTGGAAAGTGAGAGGATGCCTGAGGAATGGAGAAAAAGTGTTTTGGTACCGATTTTTAAGAAAAAGGGTGATGTGCAGAGCTGTAGTAACTACAGAGGGATTAAACTGATCAGTCACAGCATGAAGTTATGGGAAAGAGTAGTAGAAGCTAGGTTAAGAAGGGACGTGATGATTAGTGATCAGCAGTATGGTTTCATGCCGGGAAAGAGCACTAAAGATTCGATGCTTGCTCTGAGAGTGTTGATGGGGAAGTACAGAGAAGGTCAGAAGGAGTTGCATTGTGTTTTTGTAGACTTAGAGAAAGCATATGACAGGGTGCCTAGAGATGAGTTGTGGTATTGTATGAGGAAGTCGGGAGTGTCAAAGAAGTATGTAAGTGTGGTACAGGATATGTACGAGGGTAGTGTGACAGCTGTGAGGTCTGCGGTGGAAGTGATGGATGCATTTAAGGTGGAGGTGGGATTAAATCAAGGATCAGCTCTGAGCCTTTTCTTATTTGCAATGGTTATGGACAGGTTGACAGATGAGATTAGACAGGAGTCCCCGTGGACTATGATGTTTGCAGATGACATTTTGATCTGTAGTGAGAGTAGGAAACAGGTGGAGGAGACCCCGGAGAGATGAAGATGACATTGTGATCTGTAGTGAGAGTAGGAAACAGGTGGAGGAGACCCCGGAGAGATGAAGATATACTCTAGATAGATGAGGAATGAAGGTCAGCAGGACTAAGACAGAATATATGTGTGTGAATGAGAGGGAGTATAGAGGAATGGTGAGGATGCAAGGAGTAGAGGTGGCGAAGGTGGATGAGTTTAAATACTTGGGATCAACAGTTCAGAGTAACGGTGAGTGTGGAAGAGAGGTGAAGAAGAGAGTACAGGCAGGATGGAGTGGGTGGAGAAGAGTGTCATGAGTGATTTGTGACAGAAGAGTACCAGTAAGAGTGAAAGAGAAAGTCTACAAGAGGGTAGTGAGACCAGCTCTGTTACATGGGTTGGAAACAGTGGCATTGACAAAAAGGCAGGAGTTAGAGCTGGATGTGGCAGAGTTAAAGATGTTAAGATTTGCACTGGGTGTGACGAGGGTGGACAGGATTAGGAATAAGTAAATTAGAGGGTCAGCCCAGGTTGGAAGGTTTGGAGACGAAGTCAGAGACGCAAGATTACATTGGTCTGGACATGTGCTGAGGAGGTATGTTGAGTATATTGGGTAAAACGATGCTAAGGATGAAGCTACCAGGTAACAGGAAAAGAGGAAGGCCTAAGATAAGGTTTATGGATGTGGTGAGAGAGGACATGCAGGTGGTTGGTGTGACAGAGCAAGATGCAGAGGACAGGAAGAAATGGAAACAGAAGATCCACTGTGGTGACTCCTAATGAGAACAGCTGAAAGAAGATGATGATTTAAAAGTTTTACCTTAACATACAGTATAGCTAAAATCCTATACAGTAAAGCCAAAACCCTACTCCAAAATGATTATGAAGTCAGGGTTCTTGAAACATGTGATGATAATTCCCACTCATTCCACCACCATACAACAGTAGTAATCAGAAAATCCTTCTGTTTAGCACAACTAATATCTAAAGGCATATAATTCAGGTCAAACAAAATTATCGTCTGTATTTATGCAGCCCTAATTAGGCCAGCTGTTATTTTTAACATGTTTATTGAATTACCACTTAAGACATAGGCAGACATGCATTTATATAAAATAAAACAAACCATGTTAACATGTTCACATTTACAAACAGACATCACATGCAATTATCATTAAACCAATATTACATAAATTGCTCAGTTCCTGCCTTCCCTTAAACCTCATTCCTTCTCCTCCAAAACAATATTTTGCATGTATTGTTCCTACAATTTCCATTTTTTCTATGTAATTTCCTCCTACACTTTTCTATAGATCCCACTTCCAGTTCTTTTATCTCTGCTACAATATTCACTAATTCAAATGCAGTTGCTTCAGACTTTAATTTCCATTTTCTAGTAACTCCTTTTTTGGCAGCCACCAGAATTAAACTTAACAGCTTGGATACCACTGTGGTGCAGCAGTTAGCAATGTCGCCTCACAGCAGGAGGTTCATCAGTTCGATTCTCAGCTGGGGTGCCTTCCGTGTGGAGCCTGCATGTCCTCCCTGCATTTGTGTGGGTTTCCTCCAGGTGCTCTGGTTTGTGCTCTGGTTTCCTCCTACATTCCAAAGATATGTGTCTAGAGCACTTCTCCCTGGGCCTCCGCAAAAAATGGGCACTCTCCCAGTCCGACCTTCTTGGTAAACAAATAATCTGATGGTATCTGTGTCATCATTCATCACGAATGGGTCTTGGATCCGAGCTGGCAACCATCAGACAGACCCAGAGCTCAAGCTCCTCCCCTTCCCACAATGCTCTGCTGCCTTCTATCCCCTCAGATCTCGTTTGCCACTAAATGCATCAGATGTGATCCAGGCTCGAGCTTCCTTTTTCTGCAGATAAGTGAATTTTTCTTGGGTTTATTTTCCTCTTTCTGGTAGCCATTTCTTCCATTAGTAGCTTCTTAGTCTTTCCTCCCCTCCCATAGCTACATTCTTTAGTCTAGTGAGAGCTTTATTCTCCTAGCTTTCTCATAGCTGTTGTTTCTCACCCTTCCCTTCCCTTAGGATAGTGTAAAAAAACAAACAAAAAAAAAAAAACAAAAGAAAAAAGCTCTCTCTCCCTTTTTCTTTAGAGTTTCTATAGCTGTGTGTGTGTGTGTGTGTGTGTGTGTGTGTGTGTGTGTGTGTGTGTGTGTGTGTGTGGTGAAAGATTGTAAAGGCTCAGAAACCCTCGTGTTTTAAAATATGCTCCTCGTGTGGTTGGAAGATGCCTTATTTGGATTCGCACAAGAAGTGTCTGTATTGTTTGGGTTCGAGTCACCTGGAGGTTGAATGTGACATTTGTGCCACCTTCAATCCCAGGGCCTTTAGGGAAAGATGTAACAAGTTGCTTCTAAATGACTTCCAGGTGGTAGAGGGGACCTTCTCCAGCTTAGCAGTCACCTCACCTTCTTCTCTAGGTCCCCCCCAACCTCTCTCGGGTTTGGGTGCTGAGGCTTCATCATCCTTCCAGGGTCAGCCCTCCCGTGAGTGCCTTCAGATGAGCATTGCCCCACTCAGGGTACCTGTCTCTTCTGAGTTCTCCCCAAAGCCCACCGTGGAGGAGCAGGTCTCCCAGACTTCCGCCTGAAGAAGTGTCCTTCGGGGACATCCTCAAAATTCTCAAACAAAGAGGTGGTTGGTCTTCCCCAACTCCATCTTTGGAGGAGTCAGTGTTCCTGAAGGCCCTTGGGATGGGCCCATCTCCTACCTGGGTTCCTCCCCTGCTGATAAGCTTATAGATCTTACAGCCAGCAGGGCTTGGAAGGAACCGGACACGGTGGAACCTGTACCCAAATAAGCCAACAAACTCCTCAGTCCTCCCAAGGACAGGATGTTTTCTAGAAAAGGTGTCCCCATCTATGCCATTGTGGTGGCCGCAGCTGCTAAGAAGGAGCTAGTGGGGCAGAGCTCCTTGGTCCATCCCCCGAAGAGAGAGTCCCAAGTGAACGACTGCTTCGGAAAGCGTGTTTTTGCCTCGGCTATATTTTGACTGAGAGCAACTAATTATGCGGCCCATTTTACCTGGCTTCAGAGGGATTTGGTTTTGCAGCTCACCACTTCCCTTACAGAGTTGTTGCCTCTGGAGAGTCTTAAACTGGTCTCTCCTAGGCTGTCTACTCTGACTTCCTCGGCTAATGCTTTGATGAGGTTGATCTCCAAAGCAGCAGAGGCCATCTCTCGAGCGGCAGGCATGGGCATTGCCATTCGACGGCATGCCTGGCTTCACCTTTGCAGGTTTGCAAAACCCTTTAAGGCATCATTTACTAACTCCCCCTTTGACAGTTCCATCTTGTTTGGACTGTCCATCAAGGATACCTTAACCCACAGTGAACAGGAGGGCAAGACTCTTTCTGCAGTTGGGATCAGGTTTTCTACTCCCTAACGGTCTTTTTCTACGACACAGAGGGGAAGTAAACTCTGGCTCCACAGGACTCTGTCTTCCCTTCAAGATACTCCCCAGGAATTCTCTTCCACAAGTTGGGGGAGGGGATTCAATGCCAGGCACCACCCCAGGGGCAGAGGGGGTCTGTAGAACCACAGCTCTCAGGAACTTTTCTCAGAGAAGCCCTTTCGGCACTCCTGAGATGCTGCCTGACTGTCCTGACCTGGAGGCAGTTGGTAGACAACTCTCCCTTCACCCACTAGTCTGAACACGTCTCACCTACAATCAGTGGGTGTTAAAAATTATTTCATGGGGTTACTCCATTCCCTTTTCTCAGTCCCCTCCAATTCAATAATTTCTCCCTTGCCAAAGGGAGTTGGCCCATCTAGAGGTTCAAGACTTTCTTCAAAAAAAGAGCCATCCAAGAGGCCCCAACAAGAAAACAAGGGTCCGATTTTGGACCTCAGACAGCTAAACGTATCAGTCAGAAACTCCAATTTCCAGATGGTCACTGTTCGGTCCATTCTGCCTCTCCTGCACAAGGACAATTAGATGTGCTCAGTGGATTTGAAGGACAAGTTCTACCATAAAGAGATCGACAGATGCTCCAGGAGACACTTGCGCTTTTAGTTAGGGGCCAATCATTACCAGTTCAAAGCCCTGCCCTTTGGACTCCCCACAGCCCCCCAGGTGTTTACCAAATGCATGGCAGTGGTAGCAGCTCATCTCCGGCTGCAAGGATTCCAGGTCTTTCTGTACCTGGATGATTGACTCTTCATGGCTCCCATGAGGCACTGACTTTCAATACCTACCAGGTATACCCTCAGTCTTTTTCAGCATCTAAGCATTACAGTGAATCTTCCCAAGTCCAATCTTGTTCCGTGTCAAAACCTGGAGTTTACTGGGGTCCAGTTGGACACAGTATCAGAGAATGCAGCACTGCCTCTCCGCAGGGTTCAACTCATTCAAGGTCAGGTCTCTCTCTTGCTGGAGCTACAGCGCCCATCAGTTCATTTGATTCTCCAAGCGTTAGGTTCGATGGCGGCTGCCATCCAGTTACTGCCACTCATCAGGTATCACATGCGAGTTCTTCAATAGACCCTGGCAGTCCAGTGATCCGCTCAGGTTCGTCCCATGTCCATGACCATAAAGTTGACTCAGGTGTGCAGGACTCATCTTGCTTGGTGGCTTCAGTCTCAGGACCTATTTCTAGGCAGGCCATTTTGTCTTCCCCTGCCCAGGGCCACAGTGACCAAGGACACCTCCCTGTTGAGGTGGGGTGGGAGGGCATTTTCAGGGCAGGATGGTTCAAGGCACATGGTCTCCCCAGAGACCAAACTGCACATAAACATCCTGGAGATGAGAGCAGTCCTTCTAATGGTGCAAGCCTTTCAGGGGTGCTTTCCTCTGGGGACCATAACAATTCAAACAGACAACATGGCAGTGGTCTGGTATATCAACAAGCAGGGAGGAACATGGTCTTATCCTCTGTGCAGAGAGGCCATGAGAGTGTGGGAATGGATGATGTCTTCCAGCCGCTTTCTTGAGACTCATACTCCCGGAAATTCCAACATGCTGGCCGGCAAACTCAGCAAGTCTATCTTGAGTCCTCATGAGCGATTCCTGAATCCATCAGTGATATGTCAAATTTTCGGCCATAGGGGTCAGCCAGGCTACGATCACTTTGCCTCCCCAGTCATCCATAAATGCAGCAATTATTTTACCCTGATTCTTCTCGCAGGGGAGTCACCCACAGATGCTCTGCTTCACAACTGGCCTCTGGGACTCCTCTATGCTTATCCTCCTATTTCTCTAATACCCAAAGTCTTACAGAAAAGCTCACCGGCTGAAGACCCATCTCATCCTCATTGCCCGTTTATGGCCTTGTCAGGCATGGTTCTCCTTCCTAAGGTCTCATCTGAAGTATTCGCCCTGGATACCGGATCCCATTTGCGATTTCATTTCCCAAACCTGGGGGCTTCCACTTCTCAATCTTTGGATTCTTCATCTAACCGGATGGTTTCTCCAGTTTCAGTAACCCTTTTGCAGTCCAGGATTCCTTCCCCGGTGAGGAGCGTTACCTTGGCCCTTTCAAAAGCCATCTACAAAGATGGTGTATTCCAGTAAATGGAAAAGGTTTTCTATTTGGGCTAGACAGCATAATCAGGATCCTTTTTCAGCCCAGATTCCTAATATCTTACTCTTCTTATCTTCCCTTTTTCAGGATGGGGTGAGTTTTTGACCATTAAGCTCCAGTTAGCGGCCATTTCTAATTTCCATCTGAACAAGGAGCCTACCTTTTCTTCTAAACTATGCAAAGTTTTTCTGAAAGGAGCTTTTCTTCTAAGAACTCCTACCAAAGATCCCTCCCTGCCATGGGATTTGACACTGGTGCTGCAGTCTTTGATGCAAAAACCCTTTGAACCAGCTGCTTCTTGTGATATTAAATTCTTGTCTTGGAAGATGGCCTTTTTAGTGGCCATTAACCTCTGCCAACAGGGTCTCAGAACTTCAGCCTCTAAACATTAAACCTCCGTTTATGATCTTTCATAAGGACACAGTGTCCCTGAGAACAAATCCTTCATTTATCCCTAAAGTGGCTTTGGAAGCTAACTTCAATCAATCAATTCAACTATCAGTCTTGTCCCCTAATTATTCTAATAAAGGAGAACATGTCTTGCATTGTTTAAATGTCCTTAGGCAACTATATTTTTATCTAAAAAGGACTGAGGAATTTTGGAAGTCGGACCATCTTTTTGTGGCCTTCTCTCAAAACAGAAAGGGCCTGGCATTTTCCAAAGTGACTATTTCTAGACAGATTGCTAGCTGTATTTCCTACATTTATGACAGTAGGCATGTTCTGCTACCCAGATCAGTTAAGGCCCACTCTACTAGGTCGATGGCTACGTTTTCAGCCTTTTTGGCTAGACTTTCCTTGGATGAGATTTGTGCTGCTCCTACTTGGTCTAATCCTCACACTTTTGTTTTGTATTACAAGTTGGACAGTGTCTAGGAACAAGGCTTCCTTCGGTTTCTCTGTGCTCCGGCATATCCTTCCTTGAGGTCACCCAGGGTTCATAGCAGCTGGGGACTCAGACCCATTTGTGATGAATAATGGCATGGATAGCATCAGATAAAAAGTGTTATGTACTTACCATAACTTGGTATCTGTGCTATCCAGTGTCATTATTCATCATATTCCCCCCTCTTTCCCCCTTCCTTCCAGGGTTTCTGGTGAAGCTGGAGTGGCTTGTATTTGGTGTAGTCCGATTCCTTGTGCAGCTTGTTCTGTGTTTTCATTTGTTTAGCAAACTCGATCTGAGGGGTTAGAAGGCAGCAGGGGATTATGGGAAGGGAAGGAGCTTGAGCAGTGGATCCATCTGTCAGCTGCCGTCTCAGATCCAAGACCCATTTGTAATGAATAATGACACTGGATAGCACAGATGCCAAGTTATGGTAAGTACATAACTCTTTTTAAATTAATAAATTAACAAAGCCTTACTATTCCTGGATTCATTAACACCTACACTAAGTGTACACTAAGAGTACACCATTCTGACTGAACAAACAGAATATGCATAACTCACATCTTCTTCCTCATAATTGTAGTTTTTCTACTGATTTTCTTGCAGCCTTAAACAGAGGGGAATTCATAAAGGTTACCATAAAGTACAGACTACATGTACACCTAGTGAAATCTTTCTGGGTGACCAGAAACCACAAAAAAATGTTTTAGGGATGTTCTTGAATACATACTATCTACGCTTAGCATAGACATTAATGAAAATAGCATTATCTCTAGGCAATTCAGATCCTGTATCTCAGCTCAAAAAATTTATTTCTTACTTACACCTACTTGCTCATCCATTATTTCTGACAGCATACTCTGAAGTGAATTTTTATAACATGCCAACTCATTTCACTGGCAAAACAAATGCTCTCAGTTACCACATTTGCTATTTACCTCAAGAAAAACTCTTTGGAGTCTGCTTGGGGTATAAAACACATATTCAAATACTTTCAAGCAAATATCCTAAATCTTCTAAGCTTTGTTGTACACTTGGGAGCCACATATATGTCCTTCCATTGTTTCCTTGTGAATTTCTTATACAATCTCTCATGCCAAACTTTTCTAACCTCCTCTGACTGATTCCTGTAGTTAGCATGCAACATTTTACATGCCCTACTAATTATCCATTTTGTAACAGCAGCTTATGTTCTAGATTCAACTAAAAACTCTATCAGAGCAGGTGTTTCACTTAGAATTCCTCTATCCCTTTCTTTTTGGCTATACTCTGATATCAATCTCTGATAGGGAAGGCAGTCTCCAGCTTGCAGTCCAAATGTCTTCTTAGCCTCTTTCCATTCTAACACTTTTCCCTCTCTAGTTATTTGATCCTAATAACTTGGTTCCTTTGCCAGTTTTCTCCTGTAAATTTCAGCCTGCTCTTGCCTATTCTCTGTACCCCTAATTGCAGTCATCTCTATCAGCTGAATCTTTCTCCATTATCATGCTGGCTTAGATCTTAGAATACTTTCGGCTACTTTATGAATAGAACATTCTGTATGGCTGTTATGCTCTTTAATGATCTGCATCCAAAATCCTACTCTCTCCTTATTTCTTTCATTTACCCCTACTTCTTCATCCCTTTCCACTTTGAATTATAGCTTTCTAGTTGTGTTATGTGTATGAGCTTTAACTGTGTGTCTCTAAAATATCCCTTCAAATCAGGTAATCCTAAACCACCTTCTTCTATTGGAAGGGTCAGTTTATCCCACCTAACCCTTACTTTCTCCCCCTCCCAGGTAAAATCCTTCAATGCCTTATTAATTACTGTCTGCACCTTCTTCTCTAGCTGATGCATTTGGCCTGTATATAAAACTAAAGGGACTCCAAACATTTTCTCTGCTTGCATCTTGCTATCCATATCCATGAACACAAGTTTTTTTTCCAGTTTCTCAGTTTTTGTATAATTTTTGTTTAGTCTCTTCCCACATATCCTTAGCTGCCATAACAGAATCCTTTTTAACCCATACTCCTAAACACTTCACTTTATTGTGTCCCACAAATAAGGGTATTGCTAAACCAATTAATGTGCGGGTACATCATTTTCAGCTATAGTCTTTGTTTTGCCTTCATTAGTTTTCTATCCCAAAAAAGCATGAAACAGTAGTATGCAATTGCTGGAGCCAGGCACTTTGCGAATATTCTGGGCGCAGTAGATAAGCCAAAGGGAAGTGCAGAGAACTGATAGTGCATGGAGCCTGCCCTGAAACGTAGATATTTCCTGCAAGACTCCCTTATGGGGCTGTGCAGATAAGCTTCTTTCAAGTCTAGGGTGACTAACCAGGCATCCTTGGCTAGCATTGGGAGAAGCTGCTGCAGTGTAAGCATTTTGAATTTTGGGACCACCAAAAAGGTATTGAGAATTGACAGAGCCAGGATAGGGCGCCAAGTACCCCCTTTTCTGGGCACCAGAAACAGTCTGGAGTAGAAACCCTGTCCCCTTTGTTCTACTGGAACAGGCTGAATAGCCCTGATATTGAGAAGGGAAATTACTTGCTTTTGAGCCTCTGTCCACTGGTTTGGAGGAAGGTTTGGCAACCCGCTTGGGGCTGGCAGTGAATGGAAGTAGAATCTGTATCCCTGGGATACAATGTTTAGAACCCATCGGTCCAGAGTAATAGACATCCAGTTTTTTGCATGAAGGGCATGTTTTCCTCCTAGGGGCGCAAGTAATTGGGCATGGCTGGGAAGGATAACTGAAAAGGCATTGTGAACTTTTTCCATAAGGGGGTGGCTTACCACTCCCTGTTTTGGAGGTGGGAGCACTCCATTGTTTAGATCTATGCATACCCAGAGACTGTAGTCTTGGTAGTCTGTTTTCCCTGGGTTTTGACTGAGAAGGCCTGGGAGGGGCTGGAAAGGACCAGTTTTTATAAAAGTCCAATGCCTACTGAATCTAGGTGGCTGCACCTTAGCTTTTTCCTCCATCTTTTTAAGAACTTCTTTTGCTTTGGTGCCAAACAAAAGCTCCTGATTTAAAGGAGCATCTAGTAATTTTGCTTTGACATGATCTGGCAAGATTTGTTCCTTCAGCCAAGCATGCTTTCTCAGTACAGACCCAGTGACTGTAGCCCTGCAAGATGCTTCTAAGGCATCAAAACCACACTGCAAAGTATGTTTACTAACTTGGTTTGCAGAATGCATTAACTCTTATAAATCTTTATTTGCTGCACAATCTGCAAGTAACACATTTTTTTGTTTAATTAGTTCCAGAATATGTTGCTGGTACTTCAACGTGTGAAACTGGCAATTGAAAGCTCTGATGGCAAGAGTTGCAGAGGTATATACCTTCTTACCTCATCTGTCTAAAGCTTCTGAATTCCTGTATGAAGGGGTAGGACTTTTTGGCTGTAGTAGCCTTAATGCCTTTAGATCCCTGGGAAATGGTGTCTGGATCCGCAGCAGGATTCTTAGAGAGAAATTTGTGAGAATCAGGTACTCTGTAGTACCTGTCAGGTTTTCTAGGGGCTGGTGGTAAAGTGTCAAGAGTAAGACTGGATTCCATGAAGATATCATCTACAATATCCAGGACAGGGAGTATAGCTAGAGGCCTGTGCTGAGTCAACTCTAAAATTTCTCTGAGGCTCTTTTTGGACTGAGGACAGTCCTGGCATTCCCAGTGGAAATGCTCTCTTAAAGTATGCAAGGTTTCACCAAAAGAAAAATCCTCTGGAGGGGAGGCAGAAGGAATGGATTCCTCATAGGTTGACAAGGGTATATCCTGGTAATCAGAAGGGTCAGTGTCATCAGACTCCTGGTCTGTAGAATCAGCAGGAAACTCAATTCTTTGTCTTTTAGCAGGAGAAGGCTGGCTTCCCCTAATTAGAATAAATGAGGTCTTCAGCCTTTCTAAGCATTTGTTTTTGTGGCATGGGAGCTTGAGCATGCACTTTGGTCATCGGTTTTCTAGGCGTAGTATGAACTCTGGGCCTGAGAAACTCGGTAGTTTTAGCTAAAAACAAAGTTGTTGGTTTAATACGAACATTGGTAGGTCGGAATACACCCTCATAAGCCGCTGCCTGCACAGCTGCTCCAGACCCATCCAGGGTAGAGACATCCGCAGGTTCCATAATCGAGGTCTCAGCAGAGGCCTGCGAATCTGTAGAAGCGGGCATCAGGGGCTGTGAAGGCACCTCACTGAGTACTGGCGACTAGCTTAATGGAAGCGTCGCCGGCAGTTTTGGACCTATGCGGTCTGTCTGTGTCTTTATCTTTACGTATTTTTGGAAGAGCGGTAGTCAGATGGCTTATTGAAGCCATTTCGGAATACAGAGAATGACAGCGAAAGAATTTAGTGACAAAATAGCCCGACAACGAATGGTTCGGGCGTTAAACAAGGCACAAATCCGACAGCGAGGGACGTACTGGTCTGGGCCTAAACAGGTGATGCAGTAAGAATGAAAATCTCTGTGAGGTATTTGCTTTCCACAGGCAAGACAATTGTTAATATTTTCTGACATCGGTTAGAGCAAGAAAAAAGGATCCCCAACGGGGTACTTAGCTTTAGAAGACGTCAGGTTTGAAACTCAAAAAACAAAAATTTCAGGTAGCAGCTGACCGGCACTTGCGAACTGCTTTTGCTTCTGGCTCCTCCACGGCAAGAAAGACTGATGCAATGGCGTCGGCTGCATGTTTTATACCCCTGACGACCTGACATTATGGAAGAGGCAACAGCATCTGATGCAGAAATCCCAAGACTCTGGTATTCGGGCCGACTGAGGGCTACCTCCAGGCAGATAACCCAAGTGTGATGACTGCTACAGTGAAACATGAAGAACATCAACCTTAAATATACAAACATAATTATTTGCTCTGTCCCAAAACATATGGGTCTCTCAGAAGTTGTTCTGAAGTCCAAACAAATGACAAAAGTTACAGAACAACTGAGATCACAGCCAAAAGACATACAGCCTTAAATGTAAAATCGTATACAAGGCTGTCTTATTTACACGCAACCCCAAAACCATGTAACACAATACATTTTGTAGCCCACAATATAGTCATCTTTTTTTTATTCTTAAATAATTCCTGCCTTATTCTTGTGTGGAGCTGGAGAAGTCCATCTGTGAAAGAGAGAAGACACTTGGACACTTGCCAAAACATCACCATCAATGGCAATATTATAAACACCCCTAACATAAAATTTAGCAATGTACCACACATAAAATGCAGGCAGTGTTCCCAAATGCAATGGCAATCATTTTATCAATGCAACTTTGGTTGTAAAAATGGACTTTTTTAATAATATAATTAATAAATAAATCCAGAAAAGCTTTCCTGTACATGTTAATAGCATCAGTGGGTCACATCTGGCCCATAGGCCAGGAACCTAAGACCCTTACTTTAGGTCACAAAAGGAATACTCTATATCCAAATGTGAACAGCTCAAAGCATACATATTTAAATTATGCCTTTAAATAAAACAGATTTGCTCAAACCAGAGGTTTAAAAGTAAAACAATCAAGCAGTGTGCATCTCATCTCTCAAATATGCAAAGGAACCCATTCTGACATCTGTAATTATTCCAAGTCTGGTATTCCTGAAACAGCTTCGGACACTTTAGAAATCTTAACTAATAAATGTAGTTTCTCCTATGTACCCGCAAACATATCACAATTAAAAGTATTTTAGCCTATGCATACCTGTAAATGGCTTGCTTGTCAGCATCCATTGGGGTCTGGGATTCCAAAGGAGCAGGATTCACCCCACTAGTATCCGTTTCAGCACAGCCTGGGTCCTGATCAGCATCCACTTCTGTTACTATTACTTGCATCTTAAAACAAAATTCAAAGTAAAAATCACGTCACACATTGTGAACCAACAGTGAGGAGCGTGTTAATAACAGAACACTTAGAAATGTTGAACTGCCAGAAGGTAGTGTGACCTGATAAATACACAGTCAGCAAAGGAAACAGCACAACAGCACTGCTTTGAATCCACTTTTCTCCTGTTAACTGGATGAAAATGCCACTTCAGTTTAAAAAAATGCATTTTTGTTACTGCTCAATGAAAAAGAAATCCTTCTTGTCTCTAATCTATGCATTCATTCATAAAAGTATTTAACTATACTTCAACATTCTACAGGTTTACTACGTTTATCAATAACAATCTATTATATGTCAGACTAAATGTGAAAGCAAGCTAAACTGCATACAAGTTTACACCCTGTGTGAACAGAGCCTAAAAATGTCCCAATATTTTATATACCTTTTACAAACATGAGTTTGCACTATGGTTTTAAAAAGCAACAGACACAAGACAATGAAGCATCACTGCAGACCAGTTGTAAGCACCAAATCTGATACACAAATTAATTGTTCAGAGTTACAAATGCAAGGGTGGACATAGACACAGACGTACTTTTTCATGTGGAAGAAAAGTTATTTAACTGAGATATCTAGGAGACATCCAAGTAAAATAATCTTGCAAGAAGAACTCATGCACAACTTTTATATGTTCTCCTAAAACCCCAGCCTGTGTAGGAAATGTCTCATCCAAATGAGACATTCCAGACACTTGAAAAAGACTCTGCAAAAATAAACATGTCATTGAGATAAGAAAAAATATGAAGATAAGCAGCCTTTAAAGGTAAGGTTACTAAAGAAAAATTTAAAGGGAGGATTAGAGGTAACAAGTTGTGAAATTATAGTATTTGTAAGTAACTAGTCTAGAAAAGAAAGATCCATGACTGGTCTCCATGAGAATTCTTCCTTTGGAACAAGAAATATTCAGGAATAAAAATGTTTCCCCATCAGGGAAAGAGAAACTGCTTCTGTCGCATCCTTAGTCAGCAGATGTTGACTGACAGGAAGGGAAAAAAGCAGTGCGATCTGGCAGACGAAGAGGAACCCCTGAAAAGAAGGGAGGGGATTCTTGCTGCCAACTGATCCCTGATGAAGAACTCTCACAATTCATTTGTCTGAGACTATTTGTTGCCAAAGACAAAAATGGAATGTTGGGAGGATTTAATGGCTTGCCAAGGTGAGAAGGGGAAAGCACTTGGCAGATAGTCATTTAAACTTGTTGAAATGCCCTAGTTTGTGTTCCTTTCTGCCATTGTTTTTAAATGTCTACTTTCCAGATGTTTGCTGTGTCTGCTTATTTTATTTTTTTCATAAAACGTTGCAGAGGTAGGTGTAAAACCTTTAACAAACTTGAGTGACTCCCTGAATCAGTTCCCTCTCTCATCACACTTTTTCATGAGCTCTGCAGTGAGTGGCCCCAAAAAGTACAGTTGTGTACACTTATCATAAATGTAGATGTTTGAATGTACTCACTGTTGCAGTCGTCACATTTGGGTTATCCTGCCAGAAAAGAGGGCACCTGGTGCCCAATCCTTGATCTATCCATTCTAAACACCTTTCTGGTGATACCAAAATTCAAAATGCTCACCCTCCAGTCAGCCTAAATACCAGAGGCTTAGAATTTCTGGATCAGTTGCTGTCACTCCAGGACTGATGTCAGGTCGTCAGTGGTATAAAATCAGGCAGCCGACGCCATTACATCAGTTTTTCTTGCCCCAAATGTCAGGAGCCCCCAAATACGGAGCAAGGTTATGGTGGAAGAACACCACCAGTAGAAAGTAAATACCAAAAATTCTCCGTAAGGAGAGAGGAGGAGATAGACAGATAGATAAATAGACAGGGAGAGAGAGAGAGACAAGGGGGATGGAGGGGGGGAAACCAGGACTGCAACAGTGAATACACTCGAACATCTACATTTATGGTAAGTGTAAACAACTGTACTATATTCTTCATGTTTCACTGTTGCAGTCATCACATTTGGGTTGATTCTCAAAGCTGAAGAAAAGGGTGGAGGCAGTCAAGAAGACTGAGGGCTGACTAGGATGCCCTGCAAGACTGCGGTGGCAAAGCCTGCCCTGGATTTGGAGAAGATAAGCAGGTGGTAATGCTTGGTGAAGGAATGAACAGAAGTCCATGTTGCAGCCTGGTGGGGACCCATTTGAGAAAAGCTGCAGAGGTGGAGGCTGCCCTGGTGGAATGTGCCCTGACCCCCTTTGGGGGTGGTTTCCCATGCTGTTTGTAGCAGAAATGGATGCAGTGTACTATCCATTTGGAGATTCTTTGGATATGGCCTTGCCCTCTGCCCCTGCTGTGAAGCTGACTAGCAATTGGTCAGTTTTTCTAAAAGATTTAGTCCTATCCAGATAGAATCTAAGCTGTCTGTGCCCATCTAGAGAGTGCAGAATGCTTTCCCCTTGTTTTGTGGGTTAGGGAAAAAGGTGCACAAATTAATGAATTGGTTGAGAGCCACACTGGACACCACTTTAGGCATGAAGGATGGGTTACTCCTGAGGGAGACCCTGTCAGCATGGAAAACAATGAAGGGCTCTACAGCCATGAGTGCTTGTAGCTCTGAAACTCTTCTAGCTGAAGTGATGGCCAGAAGCAAGGCTGTTTTGCAAGAGAAGAATTTTAACTCTGCTGAAGCTGCAGGTTCAAAGAGGGGTAGGGTGAGCTTTTCCAACACAAAGTTAAGGTCCCAAGCTGAGGTACGAGCACTTATGGGTGGCCTTAAGTTGTTAGCACTTCTTAGGAACTGTTTGAGGAGTGGGTGTGAGAAGAGAGGTGGCTCTGTGCTGTAATGAGCCGAGATGGCAGATGCATGAATTTTAATAGAAGAGAAGGATAAACCTCTATGCAGTGGGTGTGCTAGGTAATCTAAGATGAGAGGTAGGGAGGGCTGTGCTGTTTCGGCTCCCTTAGCCTGGATCCAGGTGCAAAACCTTTTCCAATTGTCAGCATAGGATTTTCTAATGCCGGGGTGTTTGGCCTCACGTATAAAATCTAGGACTTGTTTGCTTAGGCTGGCAACTTGAGGACAGGTCAGGGAATAAGCCAGGCTGCCAGATTGAGGGTCTGCAACTTGGGATGCATGAATTCTCCATCCTTCTGGGTCAGGAGTGTTGAGATCTAAGGTAGGTGCCATGGTGGCAGGGGTGACAGGTTGCGCACCAGTGTGTACCAGTGCTTGCGTGGCCAGTCTGGGGCAATCAGGACTGCCCTCGGTTTTTCCTCCCTTATTTTGAGCAGTACCCTTGAAATGAGTGGTAGAGGGGGAAATGCATAGACAAGAGAGATTTACCCACTGGAAGGATAGAGCATCCACTTTCCAGGCCTTGCTGTCAGGTTCCCTGGTGCAGCAGTTGCTGAGCTGATGACTGGAGTGGGAAGCAAAGAGATCCACCTTTGGGGTGCCCTATTTCTGGGTTGCAAGGCTGAAGGTTCTGTGGTCTAGCTGCCACTCATATGGGTCTAGTAGGTTTCTGCTTAAGTTGTCTGCCAGAGAGTTTAGGAAGCCTCGCAGGAATTGTGCTAGCAGGTGTAGTTGCATGGTTGAGGCTGTGTGCAAAAGGGTCATGGCAAGCCTGCAGAGAGGATAAGAGAGTCCCTCCCTGCTTGTTGATATACCACATCACTGTGGTGTTGCCTCTTTTGATCAGTAGAGGGGTCTGAAAGCTGTCAGGGTGTGCTGAACAGCTAGCATCTCTTTTTGGTTGATGTGCAGATGTATTTGATTTGGGCTCCAATAGCCCTGACTGCACCTGCTGTCCAGGTGTGCACCCCAGCCATAGTCTGATGCATCCGTGGTGAGGGTCTGGGCTGCATGAAGTTGTGAGAAGAGAAGTCCCTTGTTGTGGTTGCATGCTGCTGCCCACCAAAGAAAATCTTTCCTTAGACAAGTTATCATTGGAATGACAGTTTTCAGGTCTTGAGAGTGTTGACACCAAAGGCTTTTTAGGTACCATTGTAGTTTCCTCATATACACTCTGGCATATGGAATGAGTAGAATGCAGGAGGCCATGAACCCTAGAGCTTGCAGGATTTTCCTTGCAGATAACTGGGTTCTGGTGGCTAGCTGAGGAAAGTAGTCTGTCAGGTAGGCTTGTTTTTCTGGAGTAAGGAATGCCATCTGGGATGCTGTGTCCAGGCTTGCTCCCATGAATACAATTTTTTGTGTGGGGACTAGTTTTGATTTCTTTTAATTGAGAGTATACCCCAGGGATATCAGCAGGTCCTTTACAAAGGTCAGGTGCTGTAACAGCTTTTCCTAACTGTCTGCCTAGATCAGGCAGTCATCTAAGTAGAGGTAAATTTGAATATATATTTGTATGCAAAAAGCAATAGCTGGAGCCAGGCATTTTGTGAAAACTCTGGGAAAAGTGGATAAGCCAAAGGGAAAGTGAGAGAACTGAAAGTGCAAAGACCCTGCCCTGAAATGTAGATATTTCCTGCCAAGATTCCCTGATTGGAATGTGTAGGTAGGCCTCTTTTAGGTCTAGGGTGGCTAACCAAGCATTCTTGGAAAGCACAGGAAGAAGTTGCTGGAGGGTGAGCATTTTGAATTTTGGTATCACCAGAAAGGTGTTTAGAATGGATAGATCAATGATTGGGCACCAGGTGCCCTCTTTTCTGGGTACCAGGAAGAGTCTGGAATAAAAACCTTGGCATACCTGGTTTACAGGTACAAGCTGTATTGCCCTCATGGAGACCAGGGAAAGGACTTGCTTTTTGGCATCTGCCCACTGGTTTGGAGGAAGATCTTGGAACCCTTTTGGGGTTGGCAGAGTGTGGAAATAAAATTTGTATCCCTGGGACACTATGTTGAGAACCCATCAATCGTTGGTAATAGAGGTCCAGTTGTTTGCATGGAAGGAGAGTTTGCCTCCTAGGAGCACAAGCAGGACGGCAGAGGTAAGGGGTGGAGGTGTAAAGTCATTGTGAGTTCTTACCATAATGGGGTGGCTTAGCACTCCCTGTTTTTGAAGAGGACAAACTCCATTGCTTAGATCTCTGCATTACCTGAGGCTGCTGTCTGGGGGGTCTGCTTCCCCTGGGTCTGGGCTGAGCTGGTCTGGGGGGGGGGGGAAGGACCAGTGCTTGGAGGGGCAATGCATACTGAACCTCGGAGGCTGGACTTGTAAAAAGTCTTTAACTGTCTGCATAGATTTAGCTTTTTCTTCCATCTTTTTTAAGACCTCTTCTGCCTTGGTGCCAAACAAATTATCTTTGTTCAAAGGCGCGTCCAATAATTTTGATTTGATATGGTCTGGGCAAGGTTTGTTCCGTAAGCCAAGCATGCCTTCTAAGGACAGAACCAGTGACTGCTGCCCTGCAAGATGCTTCTAGGGCATCAAAGCCACATTGCAAGATGTGCTTATTAACTTGGCTTGCAAAATGCATAAGCTCTTGTAATTCTTTATTTTCTGCACAAGCAGGAAAGGAAGATATTTTTTGTTTGAGGAGTTCCATGGTATACTGCTGATATTTCAGCATGTGGAACTGGCAATTTAGCGCTCATAGCAAGAGTAGCAGAGGTGTATACTTTTTACCCCATCTGTCTAAAGCTCGGGAATCCCTGTCTGAGGGGGCGGGATTCTTAGCTGAGGTTGCTTTTATTCCTTTAGGTCCTTGGGAGATGACCTCTGGGTCAGCAGTAGGATTTTTGAAAAGGAATTTGTGAGAGTCAGGGACTCTGTAGTACCTGTCAGGTTTCCTGGGAGCAGGAGGAAGAGTGTCAGGAGTCGAACTAGATTCCATAAAAACATCATCAACAACATCCAGGACAGGAGGAATGGCCAAAGGTTGTGCTGTGGTAAATCTAAGAATTCCCAGAGTCTCTTTTTTGACTGAGGGTAGTCCTGACATTCCCATTGGAAATACTCCCTTAAAGTATGATGGGTTTCACCAAAAGAAAAATCCTCAGGTGGAGAGGCAGAAGGAATGGATTCCTCTGCATCAGAATCCTCATAAGCAGAGAGGAGTTGCATGTCTTCATATTCAAAAGCATCAGAGTCATCGGACTCCTGTTCAGATAAAACTACTGGGGGACAAGTCTCTTTTTCTTTTGGAAGGGGTAGCCTGGCTTCCCTAATAAGCATAATGATGTCTTCTGCCATTTTAAGCATTTGAGACTGAGGCAAGGAAGCAGGTGCCTGAGCTTGGGTTATTTTTTTGGGTGTAGTTCGTACACTGGGCCTTAGAAACTCTGTAGTTTTAAGAAAGAACTAAAGACGCGAAAGAAGTTGTCAGTTTGTGTCGCATATCGGTAGTGCAAAGTACTTCCTCAGAAGCCAGCGCCTGGTCAGCGGCTCTAGACCCATCCAAGGTAGAGACATCTGCAGAATCCTTAGTCGAAAAAGAGTCTTGCGGCACACCAGATACAGAAAGGGTCTCGGTAGTGGCTGCGAATCCACAGAAGCAGGCATCAGGACTGAGGACCAGTGAACTGACGACTAGCTTAACGGAAGTGTCATTGGCAGTTTTGGACCTGTGCGGTCTGTCTCTGTCTTTACCCTTACATTTTTTAGGAAGATCGGTAGTCAGATGGCTTACCGAAGCCATATCGGAATTCGAGGACTGATAGTGAAAATATATATAAGATATATATATAGTTCTGGCATTGAACAAAGCACAAAAGCGACAGCGAGGGACTTCATGGTCTGGGCCTAATCAGGTGATGCAGTAAGAATGAAGTCTCGGTGTGGTATTTGCTTTCCATAGGTGAGACAATTGTTAACTTTTTCTGACCGGTTAGAGCAAGAAAAAAGAATCCCCATTGGGGTATTTAGATTTAGAAGACTTCAACTTAAATTTGGAAATGAAAACTCAGGTAGCGGCCGACCGGCACTCGTGCAAACTACTTCTGCTTCGGGCTCCTCGGCAAGAAAGACTGGTGTAATGGTGTCGGCTGCCTAATTTTATACCACTGACAACCTGACGTCAGTCCTGGAGTGACAGCAACCGACACAGAAATAATAAGCATCTGGTATTCGGGCCGACTGAGGGCTACCCCTGGCAGGATAACCCAAATGTGATGACTGCAACAGTGAAACGCGAAGAACATCTACCTATCTAGAGGACAGTTCAAAATTTCAGCTTTAAATTCCTAAGGTCCCTTTTGTGCATATAACCAAGCAAATCTCCTCAACACAGCTCCAGTTACAACTGCATAGGAAGAGGCATCCACAGAATCATAAACACGAGTCAAAGAGTGCCTGTCACCTAAGTCACAGAAGCAATAAGATTACTCATAGAAGATTTTTCCTCAGAAGAGGGAAAGGTGGCGCTAATGTTCCTCACATTCTGAAAAGATGCTAATTAAGAATTCTAAAAATAAATGTGGCAGAAGTGTACACTTCCCCCGAAATCTATCAAAGGATTTCTCATCGTTATAAAAGGTGGAAGATTGGCATTTACCAGATGTTTAGCTGCAACAGGATTTACCAAATAAATCACCACAAGGTCTGACGTGAGTTTGGAAAACAAAAGTCTGTAGACAGAGGAACTTTAGACAATCCATCTGCTTTCTTAGGAGCCTCAAGCTGGCTATCAGATAAGTTGAAGGCTGTAATAACACATCCACCAATGCTGGAAGAAGAGGAGTGGTGGGTTCAGGAAATTCCAGCAGTAATAAATCATAAGATTTTTTTCAAGGTCAGTGGACTATCATTATATTCCCACTGAAATATCTGGGTCATTCTGGATATGGTTTCAAAAAAAGAAGTTTCTTCTGGTAGTCCCTTGGAAGAATTATTCTCCTCAGAATCAGAATTGGTTACATGAGGAGAGAAAGTTGTCCATCAAAATCATTACTTATGTCCAATATACTAGGAATCCTCAGAAAATTAAAAATTCTTTTTTTTTAACCATTAAAACCAGAATTAGAAGCGACAACAGCCTGAACCCAAATAAAAACACTCCTGTCCAAAGTTAGAGATACAAGAAAAGATAAATGCTTAACTTACTTCTTTTTGATGATAATTTCTTAAGAAGCATACCAATTCCTCAAAGGCACATCATTCCTGATGACAGGCATCTCAGTTCACCTAGGCAGAGAGGCACTGGATGCTCTTCCTCCGAAGCCAGCAAAAGTGGTTTCTCCCTTACCTGCCAAGCACACTCCGACAGCTGCAAAAATGTATCTAACCCCACCAACACCATCAATCCATGGTGGCTGAATGGACTATAGCACAGTCAAACATTACTGTCGATCAGATATATACAGCAATGCAAGCTGAACAAAATTACGTTGCTTTGGTCCCAGTGCAAGACATAATAATGAACACATAGTCTGAGTGACAGTAAGACTAATGCACATACAGTAATATTTAAAATATTAACAACACAATAAATTACCACAATTCAACAGAAAGACATTATACTAGTAGGTATTGGAAAGACTATGACGTCACATTGTGATTGCTTAGATATTGCACTTCATCAGCTCTAGTATGATATATTCTGCTGTTCATATTGCACGTGTGGAGTGGTGACTCACTCCTGACTACTGCACATTCAGGAAGTAATAGCATAAGAAAACAGGATAACTGTACCAGTTACTAAAGCAATTAGCCAGAGTGATTACTATAGATGACAATTCACAGCAAGTGGCATGCTGATCAGATTACTTGCTGTCATGCCTGGCAATCAAGTTCAGCAGCCTTATGGATTGAGGGAAGAAGCTCCTGTTCAGTTTAGATTTTTTACAGTGTAAGCGCCTGCCCAAGAAAAGAAGGAAGTACATGCCATGGCAGGGTGAGTGGGGTTGTCGATTATCTTCCTAGCCCTTTCCAGACACCAACTCTTGTGCAGATCATCCATGGATGGGAGCAGGAACCAATAACTTTTTCCATTGTCCTCATTACTTTCAGGAGAACCTTGCAGTCAGATGCTTTGCAGTTACTATACCAAACTATGATGTTATTTGAGAGGATGCTTTCGATGGTCCCCCTGTTGAAGGGTTTGAAGAAGGACTGAGACAGGTTTGCCTTCCGCAGTTTTCATAGGAAGTGCAGATGTTGTTGTGCCTTCTTCACTATGTGGTTAATATGAGTCGACCAGGATAGGTCTTCTGAGATGTGCACCCCCAGGAACTTAGTGGAAAGAGTCAAAAACACCACAATAACCTTATTTTCCAGAGGTTGATGCATCTTCTGAGTCCTGCTGAAGTCCACTATTAATTCTTTGGTCTTGCTTACATTTAAGGGCAGATTATTGCTGTTGCACCAGCCTATCAGATGCTCAACTTTATCCCTGTAGGCTGTTTCCTTACCATTTCTGACAAGACCTACGACAATGGTATCATCTGCAAAACTGATGAATTTGTTGGATTCATGCTTGGCCATGCAGTCATGCATCAACAAGGTGAACAGCAGGAGACTCAGGATGCAGCCCTGAAGGACACCCATGCTCAGTGTAATACTGGCTGAACTGTTATTTCCCACACATACTTTTTGGGGTATGTTGATGAGAAAGTCCAGTACCCGGCTACACAGGGAGGGTGTTGATGCCCAGCTGGATCAGCTTTGATATCAGATTCTGGGGGATGGCAGTGTTAAAGGTGGAACTAAAATTGACAAACAGCATTCTAATATAGCAATCCTTGTTCTCTAGATGTACGAAGGATTCATGAAGCCCTATAGCTATTGCATCAGCTGTGCAGCGGTTAGATCTATAAGCAAATTGTAATGTATCCAGTGTTGCAGGTAGGCTTAAAGAGATATAGTTCTTGATCAACTGCTCAAAACACTTCATTACTGTTGATGTAAGAGCAACTGTCCGGTAATCATTTAAGCTTGTCAGTTGGGATTTTTTGGGTAAGGGAATGATTGTGGTATTTTTGAAGCAACTGGGTACAATGGCTAGTTGCAGGGATGTGTTGAATATATCTGTTAGTACAATGAACAGTTGGGTAAGCACAGTCTCTTAGAACCCTTCCCATAATATTATCAGGATTAGCTGCTTTTCTCGGGTTTACTTGCCTCAGGGTCCTCAAAACATCAGATGTTCTTAGACATAGCACCTCCTCACCCTATTCAACAGAGAGCTTTTTGACACAGGGAGACAAGGAAAAAGATGAATGGTCTGAGAAACAAGAAAATGAAACAGCAGTCACCCATTTGCAGCTAAGCAAAATTTGTAGCCTGCTGAATGAGTAAAGGCTGTTTGGAAATGTTCTTTTTGTGGCTGAAAGAAGGAAGAAAGTACAGTTGTGTACACTTACCATAAATGTAGATGTTCGAATGTATTCACTGTTGCAGTCATCACACTTGGGTTATCTGCCTGCAGGTAGCCCTCAGTCAGCCTGAATACCAGAGTCTTGGGATTTCTGCATCGGACACGGTCACCTCTTCTATGACGTCAGGTCGTCAGTGGTATAAAACATGCAACCGATGCCATTACATCAGTTTTTCTTGCCACAGATGTCAGAACCCCCCAAAATAGGAAGCAATTACATGGTGTGGATCACCTTCAGTAAAAAGTAAATATCATTATCAAAAGATATGGCCAAAAAAGTGGACAGGTAGAAAGCATAGAAAAGTCAGGGGGCTGGAGGGAGGGTAACCAGGACTGCAAAGTACAGTTGTGTACACTTACCATAAATGTAGATGTTCGAGTGTATTCACTGTTGCAGTCATCACATTTGGGTTATCTGCTTGCAGTAGCACTCAGTTGGCCTGATTAACAAAGTCTTGGGTCCTGCGTCGGTTGCTGTCCCTTCTTCCGTGACGCCAGGTCGTCAGGGGTATAAAACATGCAGCCGATGCCATTACATCAGTATTTCTTGCCCCAGATGTCAGGTGCTCCCCTAATGGGAAGGAATTAAATCTATAAATATACAAGGTTATATCTCCAACAAAAAAAGCAAATACACCAAAAAGCTTTTGAACATAGTAAAGGAGAGTAGAGGTATAGCCAAGAGAAATAAGGGAGCTGGAGGGAGGGTAACCAGGACTGCAACAGTGAATAAACTCGAACATCTACATTTATTGTAAGTGTACACAACTGTATTATGTTCTCTGTGTTTCACTGTTGCTGTCATCACATTTGGGTAGATTCTCAAAGCTAAGAATGGGAGGAGGAATTTAGATAGCATTACGACCAACTTTAAGGCCCTGCAAAACTGCAGTGGCAAAGCCAGCTCTGGATTTAAAGAAAATTGGCAGATTGTAATGCTTGGTGAAAGTATGTAGGGAACTCCAGGTAGCAGCTTCTAGGATGTCCCTGGTAGGGATGCCTCATAGAAAGGCTGTAGAGGTAGATGCAACCCTGGTTGAGTGGGGTCTGATCCCCTGTGGGATAGGTTTTCCATGGTGCTTGTAGCAGAAATGAATGCAATGGCCTATCCATTTGGAAATGGTTTGCTTTGAAATAGCCTTCCCCTCTGCCCTTGCAGCAAATGCCACCACCAGTTGTTCACATTTCCTTTGAGGTTTAGTCCTGTCCAAGTAGAATCTAAGTTGTCTTGTCACATCTAAGGAGTGCAGTACCCGTTCCCCTTTGTTCTTAGGAAAAAAGGTTGGCAAAGGAATGGACTAATTAAGGGCCACACTGGATACCACCTTGGGCATGAAGGAGGGATTGTTCCTGAGGGACACCCTGTCAGCATGAAAGATGATGAAAGGCTCCACTGCCATAAGGGCCTGTAATTCAGATATCCTTCTTGCTGAAGTGATTGCTAAAAGGAAAGCTGTTTTCCAAGAATGGAATTTTAACTCTGCAGTTGCAGCTGGCTCAAAAGGAAGAAGAGTGAGCTTTTCCAATACAAAATTAAGGTCCCAGGCTGGAGTTGGAGCTCTCCTGGGTGGTCGTAAATTTTTGGCCCCTCTGAGGAAATGCTTGAGCAGTGGAGGAGAGAAAAGGGGAGGTTCTGTGTTATAATGAGCTGAAATGGCTGAGGCATGAATTTTGATGGAGGAGAAAGACAGGCCCTTGTGAAGCCTCAGTTAAATATTGTAAAATCTGAGGTAAATTGGGCACTGCTGTGTTCATCCCTTGAGATTGGTTCCAGGCACAGAATCTTTTCCATTTTTCCGCATAAGATTTTCTAGTACTAGGCCTCCTTGCCTCTAAGATGATATCCATCACAAGTTTGCTGAGGGATGGTAAAGGAGAGATTAAGTAATTAGCCAGGCTGCAAGGTTCAGTGTTAGAAGCTGAGGGTGCAGAATCTGGTTCTCCTGCTGAGACAGCAGGGAAGGAGTCTGAGGCAGGTGCCATGGAGATAACAGTGACATACTGCGCAGGACGGGGTACCAGTGCTGGTGCAGCCAGTCTGGAGCAATCAAAATCATCCTTGGTTTGTCCTGTTTGACTTTTAGTAGTACTTTGGAGAGCAGAGGCAGAGGGGGGAAGGCATAGACTGATAGGTTTTTCCAGCTGAAGGACAGAGCATCCACTTTCCAGGCTTGTTTGTGGGGAGTCCTTGTGCAAAATTTGTCCAATTGGTAGTTCTGGGGAGAGGCAAACAGGTCTATATCTGGGCTCTCCCATTTGCTTGTCAACATGTTGAAAATCCTTGGTTCCAGTTTCCACTCATGTGGGTCCATGAGATTTCTGCTTAGTCCGTCTGCCAGTGTATTTAATTTTCCTGGCAGGAATTGAGCTTGTAGTTGTACTTGGTAGCTCAAGGCTGTGTTCCACAATGCCATGGCTAGTCTGCAGAGGGGGTAAGAATGTGTACCCCCCTGCTTGTTTATGTACCACATAACAGTGGTGTTGCCCATCGTTACCATTAGTTGTCCTGGAAGAATGTGGCCCTTGAAGGCTGTCAGAGCATTCTGTACAGCAAACATTTCTTTTTGATTGATATGCAGGTGCATTTGACTTGGGTTCCATTTGCCCTGAATGCACTTCCCTGCCAGGTGAGCCCCCCATGCATAGTCTGATGCATCTGTTGTTAGGGTTTGGGCAGCAGAGGGTGGTGTGAAAGGTAGTCCCTTGTTTTGGTGGCAGGCCTCTACCCACCAAAGGAACTCTAGGCGTAGGCAAGGTATAATAGGAATCATTGTTTCTAGGTCTTGAGAATGCTGACACCATAGGCTTTTTAGATACCACTGTAGTTTCCTCATAAGCAGTCTTGCATATGGAATTAGAAGAATGCAGGAGGCCATGAACCCCAAGACTTGTAGTATTTGCCTTGCAGATAGCAGGGTTTTTGTGACCACTTGCTTGAAGTACGTTGTCAAATGAATTTGTTTCTCTACTGTGAGGAAAGCCATCTGGGAAGTTGTATTCAAGCCTGCTCCCAGGAATATAATTTGTTGACAGGGTACCAGGTGTGATTTCTTTTTGTTTATGGTGTACCCCAGACAGGTTAGCACCGTTTGTACAAAGGCTAGATGATTCAAAGGTATGTCCTGGCTTTCTGCCTGAATTAGACAATCGTCCAGGTATGGATATATTTGAATATTTCTTTGCCTGCAAAATGCAATGACTTGAGCTAGGCACTTTGTGAATACCCTGGGCGCAGTAGAAAAACCAAACGGCAGTGCAGTGAACTGATAGTGCGTGTAGCCTGCTTTGAAGTGTAGGTATCTTCTGCAAGATTCCCTGATTGGGATGTGCAGGTATGCTTCCTTTAAATCTAGTGCTGCCAACCAGGCGTCTTTGCCTAGCATAGGGAGCAACTGGTGAAGAGTCAGCATCTTGAATTCTGGAATCACCAAAAGGTGTTTAGAGTACACAGGTCCAAGATAGGACGCCATAAATTGTCTTTTCTGAGTACCAGGAAAAGTCTCTAGTAGAAACCTTGTCCCTTTTCCTCTTCTGATACCAACTGAATAGCCCCCATGCTTAAGAGAGGAAGTACTTGCTTCTGGGCCTCTGCCCACTGATTTGAGGGTAGATCTGGCCACTCGTTTGGTGTTGGTAACGAGTGGAAGCGAAATCTGTATCCCTGGGTCACTATATATTTAAAACCCATTTGTCCTGGGTAATGAGCTCCCAGTTCTTTGCATGAAAAGCAATCTTTCCCCCAAAGGGGAAGTCAGTTGAGAAGTGCTTGGAAGTTTTAAAAATATGTCATTGAGACAGTTTACCATAGGGGAGAGTTTTATTACTCCGTGGTTTGAAAGTGGAGGACCCCACTGCTTAGTCCTGTGCATACCCTGGGAATGAAGCCTGGGAGCTCTGCTGGATCTGGGCTTGGACTGAGAAGGTCTGGAAGAGGCAGGAAAGGACCAATTCTTGGAAGGCCAATGCCTACTAAACCTTGGTGGTTGTACTTGTAAAAAATCTTTAACAGTTTGCATAGATTTAGCTTTTTCCTCCATCTTTTTAAGAACTTCTTCTGCTTTGTTGCCAAACAGGCGATCCTGGTTTAAGGGAGCATGCAGTAATTTTGCTTTAACATGATCTGGCAAGGATTGCTCCTTACGCCAAGTATGCCTTCTAAGTACAGACCCAGTTACAGCAGCCCTGCAAGATGCCTCTAGTGAATCAAAACCACACTGCAAATTATGCTTTCCAACTTGTTCAGCTGAATGCAGTAAATCCTGTAAATCCTTATTTTCCGCACAATAAGGAGTCAACATCATTTTCTGTTTAAGCAATCCAATAAAATGCTGCTGATACTTTAACATATGAAATTGGCAGTGTAAGGCCCTAATGGTCAAAGTTGCAGAAGTGTATGCCTTCTTATCCCATCTATCCAACGCCCTGGAGTCTCTATCAGAGGGGGTAGGATTTTTGGTAGGAGTTTTAATGCCCTTCCTTGGGTCCCTGTGAAATGGTCTCAGGATCTGTAGTAGGATTTTTAAAAAGGAACTTGTGAGAGTCAGGGACCCTGTAATATCTGTCAGGTTTTCTGGGAGGAGGAGGTAAAGAGTCAGGGGCCAAGCTAGATTCCGAAAAGGCATTATCAACAATGTCTAGTACAGGAGGTATGGCTTAAAGCCTGTGCTGGGGCAGGAGTAAGAAATCTCTAAGCCTCTTTTTAGAATCACAGAAATCTTGACTTTCCCAACGAAAATGCTCGCTGAGAGTATGCAAGGTTTCACCAAAAGAGAAATCCTCTGCGGGGGGGGGGGCAGAGGGAATAGAGTCCTCAGCATCAGCATCCTCATAGGTAGGTAAGTGTAAATCCTGGTCATCAGGGGAAACAGAAAATTCAGAATCCTGGTCGGAAGTATCATAAGCAAACTCAGTCCTGGGTCTCTTAGAGGGGGAAGGCTGGCTTCCCCTAATTAAAGTAATAAGGTCTTCAGCCATTCTTATCATTTGTTTTTTAGGCATAGAGGCCTGACCATGCGGTCTGGGCGTCTGTTTTCTAGGCATGGTTCGAGTTTTAGGCCTTGAAGAAGAAGATGGCGTTGGTTTAATACGCAAGTCAGTAGGCCTGAATACACCCTCAGAAACCGGTGCATGCACAGCGGCTCCGGACCCATCCAATGTAGAGACATCCGCAGGTTCCAGAGTTGAAGAATCTCGCGGCATACCAGACTCCGAATGGGTCTCAGTAGAGGCCTGTGAATCTGAAGTAGTGGGTATCAGG
Organism: Protopterus annectens; assembly: GCF_019279795.1. NCBI lineage: Eukaryota > Metazoa > Chordata > Ceratodontiformes > Protopteridae > Protopterus > Protopterus annectens. The sequence goes on along the minus strand of NC_056735.1, from coordinate 261,341,361 downwards.
GGCTGCGAAAGCGCCTCACTGAGTACCGGTGAACTGGCGACTGGCTTAGGAGAAGCGTCGTCAGCAGCTTTGGACCTAGGCAGCCTGTCTCTGTCTTTACCTTTGCATTTTTTCGGAATGTCGGTAGTCTGATGGCTTACCAAAGACATATCAGGATAATTAAACCGAGCACCAAAATATTTAGAAGCAAAAATATACAGACGACGGACAGTTCGTGGTTTAAATAAGGCACAAAACTGACAGTGAGGTACGTTGTGGTCAGGGTCTAGGCAAGGGATACAATACGAGTGAACATCTTTATCTTTAAAAGGTATTTGCTTTCCACAAATAATGCAATTATTAACTTTTACTGACATCGATTTAGAGCAAGAAAAAGTTTCCCCAATGAGGTACTTAGCTTTTAGTTGAAGACTTCGGTTCTGAAACTCGAAAAAGAAAATTTCAGGAGTTGGCCAACCGGCACTTGCGAACTGCTTCTGCTTTGGGCACCGCACGGCAAGAAAGACTGATGTAATGGCATCGGCTGCATGTTTTATACCCCTGATGACCTGACGTCACGAAAGAAGGGACAGCAACCAACGCAGGACCCAAGACTTTGTTAATCAGGCCAACTGAGGGCTACTGCAAGCAGATAACTCAAATGTGATGACTGCAACAGTGAAAAACAAAGAACATCACCACCGAGGAAAGAAGAACCCTGGAGGCCCCCGCCCCCTTTTTTTGTAATAGATTAGTATTAAGCAGGGAAAATCAAATCTAGGATATTGACCTTAGCCTACTGCACATGGAATTCCCAGGCGGTTCCTCATCCAAGAACTAACCAGGCTTGACCTTGCTTAGCTTCCA